>NC_132988.1:34342500-35542500 GCF_048564905.1 Vicugna pacos | reverse complement strand
GAGCGAAATGCTGCACAGCTGATCACTCTCAGGAATGTCTACTTATCTACTCAATCAGCCACTCAATCACACAGACAAAGTGAAACAGCTAAAAAAAACAGAGGCTGAACTGAACTCCCGTTCGGTTCTAGACAATGAAGACTGGAGGTGGCCAGTCATCGTTTTGCTATCTTGAGGTAACTTTTCTCTCTACATACATTTCAAATCAAAATATTCTAAAAGTAATTTTACTATAAAACAATGATTTCTGTTCAGAAAAACAAAAGTCACATTTTTTTTTTAGAACAAAAAGAAGGCTGAATTTACCCAGGCCCTTCATGGCCTTCCGAAGAGTTTCCGCATCAGCCCGCTCATCAAATCCGGGGAAGCTGGTCACAGTGCCTCTGAGAACCTGGCACAGGAAAAACAGTGGTATTATTCAAGCACGACTAATACGACAATCCACATAAACAGCAAGCCACTGGCTCTACATCGTGTTCAGACTTTAAATACATTACCATTTGATAAGATATAGAAACCCCATCTGAAACGTGAAGTGGACCATTACAACATCAGAGTCAGCCTTGAAACAACGTATAGGAAAATCTTAGTGTTGCTATAGCAGCCAAAAGTATACAAACAAGAGAGGAAGTGTCTCCCAGTTTGATCTCCCAGCCTCAGAGTGTTGGGAGCAGCACTCAAAGTTGGTAGCAGCTTTCATTCCCTGGGCCCTGAGCTAAACAAAAGACTGTGGCCAACTAGGAAAGGGGGGTGGGGAGGGGTGCTCGCTCCTACTTCTCTCATGGGGAGGTCACAAAACTAAGCCAGAGCTCTTCATTCTACTAAGTGGGAAAACGTGATTCTGTGATTATAATAAGAAATACATATTTGGTCTTCATCCCCATTTCTGGCACAGAGCTCCTAAGACCCTTGGAATTCCCTAATGATAAGAGCTTGAATATTCATAGCAAACCCTCTTCAAACACATCTGAGTTTATGTTACTAAAGTGACTTTTGGAAAGCATCTAAGGATGCTTTTAAGGGGAACCAACCATGTGATTAGAGGGTTGGAGCTTTCAGTCCCATACCCCCACCCCCACCTCAGGGAGGAGAGAGGACCCGGAAATTGACTTCATTCACAATAACCAATGATTTAGTCAATAATGTCTATGTAATGAAGCCTCCACAAAAACCCAAAAGGAAAAGGTTGGAGAGCTTCCAGGCTGTTGAACACACGGAGATGTGGAGAGGACACTGAGGTTCCACACCCCTTCCCATATATCTTGCTCTATGCATCTCTCCCACCTGACTGTTCTTGAGTTATATCCTTTTATAATAAACCAATGATCCCTGTAAGTAAATGTTTCTCTGAATTCTGTGAGCCACTCTAGCACAATTAAATACAATGACGGGGTCACTAGAAATTCCAGTCTATAGCCAGTCAGAAGCACAGGTGACAATCTGGACTTGAAACTGGCATCTGAATGAAATGGGTGTGGGGGGAGAGGAAGGAGGCAGTCTTGTAGGACTGAGCCCTTAACCTGTGGGATCTGATACTATCTCAGGTAGACAGTGTCAGAATGGAGCTGGACTGCAGGACACCCAGCTGGTGCAGGAGAACTGCTTGTTGGTGTGTGGAAACCACCCCCTACATTGGAATTGGGCTCAGAACTGTTAGAAATCCACCCACAGCCAGGCTAGTCTCCATTTCCACCCTACCTAAAAAGCACAGATGCATACTGGCCAACAAATTCCCTGCCATTAGTTCCATCAAGCTTGAGCTGCTTGAAATTGAATGGCTGAGTACTAGCACTTTCCCATGGTTCAACATAATTAAAAGGAGCAATAGGTTGGGAGAGAAACTGGTAAGATTTAAGAAGACGGCCCTTCAAAATTGGTGTGAGTTAGCAAAGTTATTTCTCAGGTCAAACTGCAATTTCTCTCTGTTTAGTAAAACCAGTTCAAAACGATGATGAAGACACCATCAACATCATCATAAAAATGGATAAATACCATAGATTTTCTCAATGTCAGAACTTGGATGATTAGTTCACCTGTCTGTTTGTTTATTCACTCAACAACCATTTCTTTGAATGCCTTCCACATGCCAAGCATTGTACAAACCACTAGGAAAAAAGTCATGACCTCTTAAGTCAAGAGAAAATGACAGGCATGTAAATAATCAAGTGCACTAGAGCATATATACACGGAGGTTTCATCAGTTTGACGTGAGCAAATACAGGAGGGACTAAGACGGGAAGAGCGGAAGAGAAAGAAATGGGAAAAACTTCCCCAAATGTCTTGAAAATTGCCTATGACTCTGCAGGTTCGGGAAAGCAGAGAAGGGCAGGCAGGTATTTCAACACACAGGAAAATGTGGGAGAATGAAACTTTGCTGTACTTTGGACAAAAGGTTAAGCATTTCAACAGGCTGGAACAAGCAGTAAGGTTGGTCAGAAAAGCAAACAAGGGAAAAGTCACAGTGGGGGGCAAGCACAGGGTGGAAGCCCTGCTAAAAAGAGCAGCTGTCAGCCCAAAGGCAGCGGGAAGCCCTTGGAGAGCACCTAAGCAGAGAAGAACAATGTTGACCCTGCAGTCACATGACTAGGGCAGCAGTGGGGACAGCGGGAGGGACTGTGCATCTGTGGAGACAGGAAGCCTGTTTTAAAAACTAGTAAATATAAAAAGAAGGTAAAAAAAAGACCTGATCTAAGTCAGGAGCGGTGGAAATGGAAACAAAAAGACAGATGAACAGACAGGGCTAAGGCAGAAGGGAACCTTTTAGGATGACTCCTTTTTCTGATAGGGAAAGGAAGGCTGGTTTCGCATTTCTCCACGTACTGTATGAGAAGCAGGATCGTCTGTTACCAGGGAAAAACTGGAGTCCTTCGAGGAGGCTCACGAAGGCAATATTGATGGGGTGGGAAGAAGAGTTGGAGGAGAAGGGAAGGTCACCTACAAACAGAATGGCAACTAACATCAGCTGAGGGCAACAACGAGCCAGGCACCATGCTCAGGGCTTCATGCGGATCTTCTCAGTGAAACCGCATTTTACAGATGAAAAGACACCCTGTCTTAGAAAGGTTTGGCGAACCACCCAATGACCAGCAAGCAAGCCAAGCAGCAGAGCCGGGACTTGAACACAGGCTATGGGACTGTGGGCTCTTAACTATGATGCTCCACAGCCTCCCAAAGGCAAAGGGAAAATCCAAAGAAGGTGACAGCATGGAAGTCAAAGGAGAAAAAATGTTCCAAGAGAAAAGGAAGAAAAGCCAGTGTTCAAACCACAGGGAAGTCAAGTGAGAGGGACGATGAAAAGGGGCCCACTGGAGTTGTAACTAGGAGGTCCTTGGTGGTGGTAAAAGCCTGACTCGAGGACACTGAAGGGTGAACTGGGAGGCAGAGCATCTCTGTGAACTTCTATTTTACAAACTTTTTTTAAAAATCCTTTTCAAAAACACACTTTAAAAAATACCTTATCCAGTTTATGGCTCTGAAGAAGTGGCTAGCAGGTAGAGAAGTTAAAAACAGGGAAGAGGTTAAGAATAGAGGAGACAGGAGGGATTTGTCATAAAAAGAAGGGACATCTGACTCCCGAGCCTGAAGGAAGCGTAGTGAACCACGGGAAGAAGAGAGGTATCCTCAGAGTCTCAGCTCCTAACACGGAGAAGACACACCTGCTGGCTGTATTTTTGAGAGCTTTCTAGAAATTGGGAAATACTCTCGCTACATTCCATGTGATTAGAGTCATCGTGAAAGCTAGCAAAGCCACGTAGCCATAGTAAGGGACCAGATGTGAATCACAGGACGTGACTCACGAGGGCAGAACCCGCCCTCACAAAACCGTCTGCACTGGACAAAGGGGACCCTGCAGGACTCACAAGAGGACGTCCCTGCTTCCTGTCGTTCCCACTAGCCTCAAGTTCAGTGGGTGCGCCTTCCCCAGGTTAATTCCAGTCCTAAGTAGCTACTGTTCCCTTCACCCATCCTCAGTTCATCCTCAACTACCCTGGGCCCCTGCCACCAACACAGTACTAAGGGAATTATTACATATACTCAGACAATACATGGCCAAAACATGTAATTCACTCTTTTAACCCTCAACTTCAAAATTACCCATTCTTCTAGCTCTGTAATTTTCTTTGGATTTTTCTGTTTGTTTGCTCTAAATGAAAAAGTTCTTTACCTTCAAAGAGTAGGTATGCCAAAATAAAATGAATAAAATTAAGCCAAAACACAAGTGAAGGGTTGCTTTTCTAGACACAGAATTTAGAAGCACAGGAAAATAAAACAGAAATAATACTCCAAATTTAAAGACAAGAAAACATTCACCTAGTCTGAAACATTCTAAACTGAAGCTTTCCTGAAGGCACAGAGGAGAACTAAACCCTCTTTAAATCCGCCTTCAGTTCAATGAAATCGACGCCTCAACACCCACCCCATTCCCCTCGGTGTCACGAAGCAGGAGCCAGGCATCATGAAGCAGACCACTGGGGCTGAGCAGCTACACAAGGATTTCTGTGTGTGGCTCTTCTGAGGCTCAGGTTTTGCAAAAAGCTTTTGGAGGCCCTCAAGGAAGGTGGGGAGGACGAAGGCCAAGGGCAGAGTCCTCCCTCCCCTCTCCAGGCACAGCAGTTCAGGTCTTACGTGAGGGACACAGTACAGGCCCACTAATATTTCCTGTCATAATGGGTCCCCTGATAAGCAAGGAAAAAAACTGAAAATCACTGTACTAAGAAAGAAATGAGATGAGCAAGAAGGGGGGAAAAGCCAGGGTGACAGGATTATGACTTGAGGTGCTCAGTAAATTAAAGACCAGGAAACACTAGAACCTCCCAGAGGACTGAGGGGTACAAACACATACAATCAGGGCTCAGAAATAAGATCTCACACCTGCATCTTTACCGTTGCTCGAGCCCATCAAACTATCGAGCCCACAGTTCAAAGCCTTAAATTTAAATTGGTCTATAACTATTGTTAAGTTTCCCATAACTTCCTTTCCCTTTCATGCTCCTTCTTATTTTAGCTTTTTTTCCATTCTGTCTGAGTATCCTACTACCTTTGACTTCTCAAACTCAGATGTAAGAAAAAAAAGCATCACTATAAAACAGTTCAAGTAGTACACACAGTGGTAGAAAAGAAGTCTTTAGAAACTTAACAAAACAAAGGTTGTCAATATGACTTAGGCTTTTGTTGTGTTTCATTAATGCTCCTCTGGCTACCTCCCAGCTAGTACAAGAATGCCTTCCCTTGGCAATTACCAATAAAATGGAAAATTTAATTAACTGCCTATGCATAACGGTGATACCTCTGAATTGGTTAACTCAGGCAAACACACCAATCTCTGCTGAATACACATGATGGCGGGGGGGATATTCCCAGTGGTTCAACTGGCCACTGTGCACACAGCACATGAAAAGCTCTATCACTAACCAATTCATTCATATCAATGCCTCAATCAAGTTTATAGGTTTCTCACATTAGAGAAGAGTGTGTGTGGGTTCACAACTTTTGTATCTACACAAGGGGCAGAAATCTAATGAACATGGCTGGTCCTAGATAAAGGTAGGAAATAAGTCAGCCTCCAGTCTTTTCAATTGTAGGAAGAGATGAATAATATATAAACAAATGGATGACCTACACAGATGAAAGAGGATTTAAAGATGCTATACACTCTGTTGTGTATTAGACAGCACCACCTAAGTGTTTTATAAAGAACTCAAATTCAGCAAATCCACTGTTTTTCCCCCACATTCCTTCCTCAAAGAAAAACACAACCAACCACACCATCAAGCAAGTCAGTCATCTTGACCTCAATCTGGCCCTTCACCCCCAACTCCCATCCTATTCATGCATCCAATCTGCCCAGTCTCCTACAGTGCCCTTCTCTCTGAAGTCCCAGCTACTGCCTGGTTTAAGCCCTTAAGATTTCACTAGGATTACAGCCACAGATTCCTAAGTGTTCTTCCAATATCTAGCTTCCCTCTCCTTCCTCTGCTTCACCACCCCACCTCTGCAGCCCCCAGAAACACAACAACACACTGGCCCCAGGGCGATCTTTGTGAAATATCAATCTGACCACGGCACACCCCAACTTACCACTCTGTGGTAGTGCGACATTACCTACAAAATGGCTCGTATTCTTCAGCTCTGGCTCCAGTCTGCCTCTCTGGCACCCCTTTCCAAGGCAGGACCCCCATCTCCCCACTGACTGCAGCTTTACCCCAGCAGTGCCACGCTGCCTGCAGCTCCCGGCCAGGCCAGACTCCTTTACACCCCGAGTATGTACTTTCGCTGTTGCTGCCTCTACATATCATGCCTTTCCTCCTTTGTCCCATGTGACTAGTGCCAGCTAAGTAATCTCAATTTCTTTTTCTGTGAAACTGAAATAGTGTTACTTATTTCCAAAACTGTATTATGACCACTAAACAATGCATACAAAGGAGTCGGCAATGCATCTGTTATACCAATATAACTTAGTTCCATTTGCCTTTTTATTTCTCATGACTAACAATACCTGGCACACAGTAGGAACTCAAGTTTCATACAATCATGAATGCATGCATGAATGAAAAGTAAAGAGCACAATTAGGAACTGGTGTCCAAAGAAATGACACCAACTGGAATATGCATTCCTTTCAACTAATCAATGGCTTATAGGTTTACACATTACACAAACCACTAAACTGAAAGGGTCGGTCCAAAAAACACTTAGAGCCAAGGTCTTAGGAGCCCTAATTTTTGTAAAAATATTAACTGATAATTTGTGAAGTTTTAGAATAATAAACTTCTAAATCATTGAAAGAAGAAAACCAGATTGCCACTTCTAACTAGCTGCCACCTGTGTCCAAGGGGCACTAGGTCAAGACAAGAGAATTAAAGTTAACTGAACACCACCAATGAACTGCTCAGTGGCTTGCAAAGCAGCCAAGCAGATTCGAATCTAGTTCTTTCTCAGCATCCAAAATGAAGACCAGGGTCAAAGGAATCAGAAACTGGGAGAAACTAACCCAAAGCAGCACAGGCCACTGGTAAACAGGTAACCTGATCTCCGAACCCCCAGGGAATCATTCAATACGGAGAGGTCTGACCTTAAAGTGACGGACCTGAAGAAAAGATGCATGCGACACCCAGGCACCTCCTCTGGCAGGAACCTCATCTCAAATGTACTTATTTACATTCAACCTGCTTGCTCTGCACAGGGCCCTTGTAAATGATCATAGTGTAATGATATCAAACCAACCAAAAGAATTTCTAATCAAATCTTGTACAATTTAAGTATGTATCAGACTGATAACTCTGATATTCGTGAAGTTTCTAGCAAAAAATTATGTAGCCTGCTTTTGCTTCATGACAGTCCTGCGACCCTGAATACGTTAACTCTTTACAAACAATATTATAAATAAAACTGAGTTCCAACTGCCCAAAGTATAACTTTTTAAAGTTTCATTATCTTAAAGGAAAGATATAAAAGCCTTAAACTGAATTAAAATATATTAAATGGATCATTCATCTATGAAATATAGCCAACTCTTGACCTTTCCAAACCAAAGAACACAGTACACAATGTAACTTTAAGTATTTAAATAAATTAGAATATCTACGAAATAATTTGGCTCTAGCTAAGCAGTGAGATTTAAAAAAAGTAAAATAAACCTGTGTGAGCAAGTTCAGCAACAGGAAAGAAGTCAGTCAGGACTCAATTTAAGAAATCCAGCCCAACATATGGTAAGTCAGATTAAAGAAATGACCCTAAAATCTAATGAAAAATTCACATTTATATAATCAGAAGTTGACTGTTGGATGAAAGTATTCAAAAATATTTACTATAGACAATGCAGGCAATTTTAATAGCACTTTGGCCATTCCTTAGTAAATATCTTGAATTAGCCTGCACCCAAATTTAACATAGTAGATTGTGTTACCGATCCAATGATAATTTATTACTCGTTTAGCAAACTTTATGCTAAAATAACATGGATGTTGTAGTTTCAAGCCAGATAAATATTAAAGCTTTCAAATGAATAGTTTCAAACATATAAAAGTAAATACTGTCTAGGAATTGTTTATAAGCAGGTACATTTATAATTTATATTTTTCTTGTATATCATGGAGAACATACAGTTAGCCAGTGTGTTCTTGAAAGAGTCTTGGAAGCCTCACGTTAGACTACTTCTCTCCATAGTCAACTGGTTAAATCCCACATATCTCAATACTGATGGATGAGGATTAGGATCAGAAAGAGAAGGCAGAGCTCAAGTGGTGGTTACCCATAAATGCCTCCAACTCCAAATGTATTTGCCCAACATGATAATTTAAGTCATTTTTTACGTAGTTTCCAATATGTGCCACAGCTTTGCCCCCTACACTGACACATTAGGGTAAAATTTAACTAAAAAAATGGCATTGATATGAATTACATTAACCATAATAATTTATAACTTACTTATATAATAAATATATTAACACAAATATGCACAAAAGTATCCCTAATAATATAATTACATTAAAAAAAAACTTCAATGTATCTATCAGTAAAGACCGATCAATGCTTTCTTGTCAAATTCTTAACAAGACAGTCACGCCTGTGATCTACTTATACAATAACTGACTCCTGGATATCTTAAAGACTGTTATAGGTGGGGTAGTCCCAATGTTAAGTAAAAAGAGAAAACCACCAGCATGGAAGATTTAGTTCATAAACATGAAGAACCACTGCTGGAGGAGGCTTCCTTTTAATTTTTCAGTAAATAAGAGACATTAATATTTCACAATACATTTTATATTGCCAAAACGCAAAACTCTTAAGACTCAGGCATCTGACCCCATTGCTCTACAGAGAGCCACAGAGTGGAGGTCTCTGGTTCCCATAACCACAGGTCAACAAAAGGTACTACCATGGAAACCATTTGAAACCTAACACTGAAGGACTTCAGCTTTCCAATAATGATACTGGGATCCCAAGGAAATTTTAGACAGTAAAAGTGCAATTCCATAATGTGGGCATCTGCCCACCATCAAATGTTAAGACTAAAGCCAACAAAACTCCATCTTAATATTAAATATTTTAACAAAATGTTTTATATCCATGGTTTCCAAGGATAACTAACAACAAAGCTACTGCAAAATTCAACACTGGATCCTTCTTAACATTATTTGTCACTTTCATGATAACTAAAATCTGTGACTTGGATAGAAAACAGTCCTGGTTATACTGTGATAGAGGTCATATACATAACTCTATAATACAAGCCACATTCTCCAGGTTTTGTATATATAAGGGCTTTCACACTATTTTCACTATGAATTTATTAATGTCCACATTTGGGAAAATGTGATTATTGATGCTATCTTGGGTGAAGAGTCTACATAATTAAAAGAACTGATTGAAAAACTTCATAAATCACTGGGTAAGAGATAAGAGAAACAGCCAAATGAGCTAGGATAATGAGAATAATTCTCTGATGCATGCTAAATCATCATTTACATCACCACCAGCATATCAGGAAAGGAAAAGTAATTCCCGGTGAAGGAAAGTTAATTCCATATAAAAGTATCCTTTATGGGGAAGAATCTAAACCAAAGTCTCCACTTTAAGTAATATGAGAATTGGTTTACTGTTACATTCCTTAAGTGCTAAAGAGAAAGAAAGAATGGAAGTACTGTAAAAATTTAATAAAGTTACCAACTCCTCTTAATCCTCCCATTTTCTCTTGGAAAGAACCATGAAACCTTATTTTATTTTGATAAATCAATCTGATTTTTTTTTCAAAAAGTGAACTATAAATAAGAGAGGGCATTGTTTGAGCAGTTAAAACACTTGTTTAAAAAAAAGTTTCTGGACTCTGATAAGCCAGTTAGATGGATGACGTCTCTAAAATTAGTTTTGGGGTGGAGTTGTCTTAAGCACTGATATTTTATTCACAAAAGAGTGCATAACACGGTCAATTTTTAACGAGTGCTATCTAAATTAAATGCTCTTCTCTTCCCTATATTTTTGATAAATGTTAAGAACAGCAAAGACAGCCAATATTGGGTAATCAAATTCTGAAACAGTCCCAAGGCAAATTCAATTCAGAACTCGTTCCACGAGCTCGTTACTTAAAAGCAGCTCTTCTTAATCTTTTGCACTGGAGGGAAAAAAAATTCAGTGCCGACGACGAACAGTCTCAGTAAAACCGAGTTGAGCAACTGGAAAAATCTCCCCTAGAGCTCTACTGGAAAATACCTAGTATTAAAATACAGGGAACTTTACCAGAAAAAAAAAAAAAAAGGGAAGCCAGGAAAAAGGGGTTCCTTTATTTTTTCAAATAAGAAAAGGTGGGGGTGGGTAATGCGTTCTCTTCACATGACCACAATGAGCTGTACTTGCTCTGGATCTAATTTTAGCGAATCTTTGGATTTGGGGGAGGGCCTCCTTTTACACATTCACTCACGAACAGGGAGTGCGCAAAACTCCGGCCACGTCACCGGCGGCTGCGCCCGGGTGGGAGCAGGTTCCGGTGGACCCTCCGAGGGAAGAAGCAGGAAAAGAGGTTGGGGGGAGCAAAAGGGAAACAAGAAAGGTGTTAAGACATTTCCCGAAGGCAGATTCAGTTTACTCCTAAACTTTTTTGGCTTTCCGACAACTGCTAGAACTCCTGAGCAGCTTACAAAGTCGGTCAATGCAAGCGCTGCTCGGGGGCGCACGGCCTTACCTGTGCCATGGCGACTGCTCAGGTCAGGAAAAGGTGACTGATGCAGGACTGCAAGAGAAAGACCGCGGCTTCAGTGAACGAGACTTTCCCGCAGCGGCGCCCAGACAGCACCTCCGCGCTCCGCAGACCCGCCCGCTCCGCAGCTCCCGGGACCGCTCCCCGCAGAGCGCCCGCGCAGCCCGGCGCCCCCGCTCCCCTCCGCGGACTAGGCGAGCGCCCACTCACCCAGACCCGAACCTCCCGGAGAGCGGCGGAGCGTGGGGCAGCGAAACGCCGAGCAGGCAGGGATGCGGGCGGAGAAGACTCCGGGCAACTGCTAACAGGCGGCTCCGAGCAGCGGAAACACCACGGACCCCGCCCCGCTCCGGCCGGCCCCGCCCTACCCCCCACCCCGCCCCGGCCTCAGTGCGCCTGCGTGGGGCGCGGCTAGCCCGAGTCTTCACCGCCTATGTGGGGCTGGGCCGCAGCTGCGTTGGAACCCAGAGGGGGCGCGGCTCTCCTCGCCTGGCTTTAGGGGTCCCGGGGGCCCTGGAAGGGCTGGGGAACTGTCCAGGACTCTAGGCTTGGGGTCGTTGAGGCCTCCCTCCCTTTCGTGGCCGCAGGAATCGGGGCCTCACCCGGTGCTCGGGCATAGCGGTGCATGGGAGTGTTTTTTAAAGACAGGACACTCGCTGTAGTCGAGGACAGCATGTCTTTGACCAGGATCTAGGCAAACCGTGAAGCTTTGACAGCCAATTTACAAATTTATTTTTAAGGTTTTTTTTTGTTTTTTTTTTTTTGGTTTTGTTTTTTTTTTTTTTAGTGTCTATGCTTGCTTCCTAGGTAACCTCTTCCATGTATAGGTCTTTGGTAGCTTAACTGGGAAATTTCAGAACCTCTGCCTGCGATCAGTTTCTGTTCGCAAAACCACCCTAGAACTTTCAAATAACTAACTTGAACCGTGCCCTAATATTAGTTAAACATAAAATACATGATTATGTGAGAGAGACAGACACTACAGCATACTGTCCTAGGCTGGTGCAGAGAACGCACAGACAGAAAGACAATGTCCTTCTCAGACTTAGTGTGGGGGAGGGGAGGCACGGGGCAGGAGCGAGGAGGCCAGAGGACAGAAGCTTGCAACTCTAGATCTAGTAAGATACTCTAAGATGAGAATAGCAAAGTGCTGTGGCGATTCAGGGTAACAGATCATCTAGTCTGCCTTGGGGAATAAAGAAGAGGTTTGTCATAAATTAAATGTGTAACTAATGTTCTTTGTATAGATAGAACTTCTCAATTACTTTCACGTGTGAGCCACATGCTTAATCAGGCCCTGACAGTCGCTGCAGAATGGTTGTTGGCTGGAAATAAAGGCAAAATTGCGGAGTATAGAGCTACACACACACACACACTCTCTCTCACAGTCTCTCTCTTTCTCCCTCCCTCAATCTCTTTCTCTCTCTCTCCCTCTCTCTCTCTCTCTCCCTCCATGGCCTCGTGCTCCCCACTTTCAGCACCTCTCCCAGAACATTCTTGGCAGGCACAGGTGTCTGTAGGCAGCCCTTTCCTCTGCAATTTTTTTCTCCTCACTTAACGCTTTTCATTTTCTCGCTGCCCTTCTCCAAGAGTAGTGCCATCAGTGTGGCCTGGAGCATTCTTTCCCTCAACATATCCTCTTGAACTCCTTTCCTTCCTTATCTTTCTCCTTTTCTACTCTCAGAGGAATTACCTCAGACCGCAGTGATCCTGTATTTAACAATACTGTTGATTTTATAGGAAAATGAAGCCCATCATGGGTTAATGACTTGCTCTGGGTCCTGCAGCTAAATAGTGATAGAATCAATGGATTATTAGACTTGGTGTCTTGATATCCCCCAGTTAGTATTTCTTTCACTTCCAGGTACTTCGATTTATTCAGCTCCTACTCTAGGCACTGGGAATAGGATAATGCAGTAAAAGTATGACCTCACAGGTCTTACGTTCTGGTGGAGACAGACAATAAACAAATATCTATTGTGTCCAGTATGAACTTTTCTGTAAAGAAAATATAGGGGAGCCAGGGAGTCGGGGTGAGAGGAACCCTATTTTCCAACGTTGGTCTGAAGGCGTTTCTGAGAAGACTAGAGGAGAAATCTGAATTGTTACAATTTAATTGTATTTGACAGCTGTTTCCTGAGCACCTGTGGAGAAGGCCTACACAAGTCTACTGCTTTGTATTACAGAAGGAGCAAGAATACAAATACTAAAATGGGAGACAAACTGTAAATCCTAAACAGATGCATAAAATGCAATCAAAGTGCAATTGGTTTCAGAGGGGTACAGCTAGTACCTTGTCAAGGGATTTTAAAAATTGATGCGTCACTTGAATTAGGCTTTGAGGGAGGATATTTTATCAGACAGTGGAGAGGAGAAAGTGTGATCTGGTTAAGTGAACAGTGAAACTAAAAGAAGGAAAGTGCCTTTGTGTGTGTGTCTGAATTGAATTTCTAAAATGGCTGGAGTGGAAAGAGAAACAGCCACTTAAAGACTCAGCTTTGAATGGTATGTTTAACTGATGGGTTTTGAACAAGTGACTTTTTTAAACTACTGACTGTTATAAATATTATGGTAAAACATGTCTGTCTTCCATCCCAAAAGTCCCTGTTCAGTGTCCTAAAGTCATCCTCAGAATCTCCACCAGATTCTCCAGTTAACTCTTTAATCCTCTTAATTAAATGTTTCTTGTTTTTTTATTTTGGGGGGGAGGTAATCAGGTTTGATTGTTTGTTTGTTTGTTTTAATGGAGGTACTGGGGATTGAACCCAGGATCTTGTGAATGCTAAGCATGCACTCTACCACTGAGCTATACCCTCCCCCTAAACTTTCTCTTTCTTGAATTTAAAATTAAAACCCTTCTTACTCAGTGTGTTGTCTTTAGTTGTGTTCATTTTAAGTATTTCATATTAATTTTGGCTTGTTTGCTGTACTGTTCTTGGGTACAAATAATGGATTTCAGCAATTTTCTGATAAGGTAATCAGGTTGCAACCCTACCTAAAACTCTCTTCTCATTGGAGAAATATACCAAATGTCAGATAACTGATATATTAACACATTTTTGAATCTCAGTTTATTTGTAAACTTGAGATTTTCCTGATCTGCCTCTTTCCCTCAATAATGTGGATCATTCAGAAACTAGCAGTTTATTCTACACAGGTCATCAGTTCTACAGTTGCAGTTTGTGTTGCAGTTTCTCCATTTCTCAGATCTAACATTTTCATCATATATTCACTGTTTCCCTTAACTATACTGATCCATAGAGAGAGAAAAAATGAGTAATAGGCTATGTAAGTACAACTTTTCCTTAATTTTAGAAGAATTGGAGTCTTGTTTTTTAGAATATAAAATTTTCAACTAGCCTTTTAAAATTAATTTCATTTGATAAAGTTGTTATAAATCATGATTACTTAAAGAAGGAAAGAACACAAGAAAGCAAGTTACAGGGTTGGGGTATACGTATAGCTCAGTGGTAGAGCAAATGCTTGGCTTGTATGAGGTCCTGGGTTCAATCCCCAGTCCCTCCACTAAGGAAAATAAATAAATCATTTTTAAGTGAATTACAGGAAATTAAAGATTAAGGTAATTTGTAAAAATGCCTAACAGTTATAAGAAGATTAGTTCCATTCCTCCGTAGTTGTTCCTCCTTTGAAAAATTCTCACTACCATTCTCAGCTCCTAGCCTGATGATTCAGCCCCTACTCTGACATTAAAGACGAAATTAATCTCTGATGGTCCCACTGCTCTACTGCAGCAGGACCTGTCCTGTGACCAGCCAATTTCTCAGACCTGGCAGGGTCCAAATCTAAATCTCTGGGACCAACTGGATGCTTCCTGGTGCCCTCCTATCCTTCCTCAGCCAGACTCTTCCATCAAGTACAGCTACATGAGACTCCCACCCCCACACTCCTCTCCATATGCAGGCCCCCACAGTTTGCATCTGACGGGGCCAAAAAGTCCAGAAACACCGCTTGGAATTTAATCCAAGCCACCCACCACCCACCTCGTCTCATCCATCTCTGAGTGTCCCAGGGTGAGCAGTGGAGGTGAGGCTGCATCCCTCTGCAGATCCTGCCCCTTCCAGCTCCACCATCACTTCTACCTCCGGGAAGTGATACTAGAATGTAGTCAGCATTCTAGTGGCTCCCTAACCTTGAACTTCAGATTTAAAGGGTGTAATGTCCTTGGGGAAAATAGGTCCAGATTAACTTTCAGAACCTCATCCTGAACCAACAGTGTGAAATTATTAGGAGACCCTTTAATCTCCCCTTATTGAGATCCACGTGCTCACTGGAAATTAAAAGCAGAGACTCCTTAGGAGATTTTTAGCTTTAAATGTCCTTCCACTGTTTTTTTACTCAAAACAGTATTTGAATTTATCCAGTAAAAAGTAAATCAACTTCCCTCATAGAAGACTGAAATGTAGGTCTTGGGTAAACAATTAGGCAAAAAAGATTCTTATAGGAATCTTTCAGGCAGAATCGTTAAGCTTGATTAAGATCTTCAGAGCTATTAATAAAAGGAAACAATAAAAATACCCAACTAATTATAAAACAACAAGCATCCTGTCTCCATTGTTTATTGCTGAATCTCAAACACGCAGCACAATGCCCAGCACTTTGTAGTAGCTCGTTAAATGTTTTGAATGGATGAGTGGATGCATGAATGAATCCACAGTGGTGTGGGTTATTAACTGTAATCCACTGATATTCAGAATGATGAAGATACAAAAAAGTTAAAAGGAAATCTTGAAGGAGAATTTTCCAGGGGAATAGATGTATTCTCAGACAGGGATTCTGAATTCTGGAGAGGACTCATCTCTGGGTGGATAAACTTTTGTCTTATGATCGTACTAGTGTGTGACCTTTGACAATGATTTGATTTTTCCTAATTTGGAGCAGTGGTTAGGATTAGATGAGCTCACTTGTTTAATGCTTAAAAATAACAGGAAGACTGGTTTCAATTTCTCATCTTTCTCCTTCCAAAAACTCTCACCACTAAACCCCACCCTCATTTCTTCCATGCTGATGATTCAGTCCCCACCCGTCCCACTCAAAAGCCAAAATTAGTCCCTGTGAATCCACCCCTCCACTGTGGCAGACTTTAGGGATCAAAGCCAACTTCTCAGCACTTGCCCCCACCCGGCCCTAACCCACTCCCACTCCTGGGGCCAGTTTATGGTCCTCTAAGCATTGATTTCTTTACCTGAAGTTTTTCTTCATTCATTCAACAACTTTATTCTGTGGCAAACCCTATCATAGGCACTAAGGATACAGTGATTTAAAAAAAAAAAGATACACAGAAGCTATCCAATTATAGCACTTGGTCTAGCAGATTAAATGAAATGATACAGCAGAACTCTGTTAACTTTAGGGTAAGAGGTAAGAGAGTAGGAAGTAGGCTTTTACAGGGAAAGCCTCTGCAGGGTGGGTGTGTATGTGGCGGGGAGGTGTCCTTCCCAGCAGTCAGCGTAACAGGGAACAAGGCATGTGATGGATGGAAGGACAGTGCTGATTTTTTCCCCTTTATTCAATCTTATTTGAATGAGATGGGAATGAGGGCTCAGGGAAGAAGAAAACTGACAGGAGAGAGATCTTGCCTGAGAAGGGAGATGAAGAGGCCCCACCTTCTGAAGGGGTGAAGGAAAGTGCGTAACACTCACCCTCTCACCCCCTGGACACCGCCATTCTCTGCACGGTTCCTCCTCTAAAATCTTACCGTCTAATTCCCACCCCTGACTGCTTCCTCCTGTCTTCCGTGTAGTCATTCCTACCACATCTGCTATTCCTCTCTGACTTCACCCAGACCTCTAGCCTCTCTTTTTTCGCCCAGCCTACCATTCATCCTTTCTCCAGCTCATTTCCTCTCTCTCCTACCTATGGCCTATATATAGTAAGTCATTGCCCCCACCATCTGTCATTATCCTCCAGTCCACTCTCTTCACACATCCATCTGACCCCTAGCCCACCATCACCTATTCTTATGTGCAGGCTGCCAAGTTCAGTTGGACACAACAAAATTATACCAGATTGGCTGTGCAACAAATTTGGAGTTATCAATCTCAACTGGGCTCTCGGCTTTTCCTAGCAACTCTTTACTATGCCCCTGCTCAGCTCTTTTTCCTTCTCTCATAATATTTACTTTAGTCTTTCACTGCTCTCCTTAAGATCCCAGCCCTCAGCCTTTCTCCCAGCAGCAAGCCAACTTGCCCGGAAGCCTCATCCTACGTGCTCCTGCACGTTCCTACCCCCTTCTTTCTCGCTCAGCAGGTGAGAGAACCCTCTTCCTACCTAAAATTTAAGGTTCACTCTCCAGAATAATAATCTTAGTCTCACCTGTATTTAAATCTTTTCCTTCCACTAGCTGCTTCTTGTCAGCCCGACTTAAAGCTGTTTAAGTCAGGACTCCCTTAGTTTCAAGTGATAGAAACCCAACTCAAGCTAGCTTAGGTAAAAAGGGATTTTTTTTTTGGAAGGTGTGTCTGGCAGGGCCTTTAACTATAAACAACACAAAGCATTCTAACTACCTTAAACAAAAAAATTATTAAAGGATTTTAGGTAGCTTAGCACAATGTCTAGAAAGACCTATAATCACATGATGAGGGGATTTCCTAGAAGAGTCTTCTGTTACAAATCAGGGTTTCTCAACCACAGCACTAGCAACATGGTGGCTAGAAAATTATTTGTTGGTAGGGGACAAGGGAAGCTGTCCTGTGCTCTGAAAGATGTTCAGCAGCATTGTAAGCAGATAGGGTGGGGGGCTCCAGAGAAGAAGAACCAGGCAGGACTTTCTCGACAGAAGAGAAGCCATTTTTGACCTAAGCCATGTTGTGATATAAGCCTGGCCACAATGCTTGCCCTTGAATGGATCTCAGTAATTAATGATCTTAAGGGAAGTGAGGGAACGGAAACAAAGGAGAAGCAGCCAAAAAATAATAGTTCAGCATAAACAGAGTCCTAGTTCCTCCTCAAGGAACACACATAATAGTCTGATACACAGCTTTGAGTTCTGCAGGAATGAATGCCCACACATGGAGAGCAGAATGATGGTGTTGACCCTCAATCAGTTAAAGTGTGGACTCTGCCAACCGTGGCCCCGACTCCACGCTGAATTCTGCTCTGCCCAAGCCTCTGCATGAATATGCATGTATTCTTAGCTTAAAACTTCCCCAGTTTTGCTGTTTGGGAAGACACTACTTTGGGAAAGACCCCTGGTGTTCTCCTTACTTGCTGCAAGTAATAAATAAATCTTTCCTTCTCCCAATCTTTGGCTTCGTTGTGTCTTTTGGCCTGACACCCACCAAGAAGAGGCGAACCCAGTTTTCAGGTAACAGCCTCTCCAGCCTCTACCCACTATTTGTCAGTAGCAGCACCTTCCCCTGTTGTGACAAAAAATGTCCCCCAACATTGCCAAATGTCTCCTGCAGGGCCAAGCTGTCCCCAGTTGAGAACCCCTAACCATATAAGGGATTCCCTGCTGAGCTGCAGCTCTGTGAAGTAAAATTCATATTTCATGGCAAGACAAGGAAAATTTAAATATAAATTCTCTGCACTTTGTCCTCCTTTCTCCCTGCACTGTGCGCTGTGTATCTGCATTTCGCATGGAACAAACCTTCCCATCAGCAGGAATACCTGCTCAACCATCAAGAGTGACGTTCTTCTAGTATCAACAACTCTTTAAAAGACAACAGTCCTTCCTGATCTTGTAAGGGGTCACATGACCCACCAGGATGACACTTGGATCTGGACTATGTAAACTGTCAATAATACATCATTTGATGTACAGCTCTCTGTCTCAAAAAATTTAAGTTAACTGTGCTTTGATTTCCAACAAGTAAGACAGTTCTCAGAGCTCTTTGAGGTTCTCTTCCCCAGGTTATAATCCTCAAATTTGGCTCGAATGACATTTCCATCTCTTTCTTGATTGATTAATTTCTCCTCTACAGCTCCATGTTTATTTGTTACTGTGTCACCCAGAAGCTGGCTTGGCCACAGCAAATGACACTTCCAAATCCTCCTCATTGTTCAGCTCAGCCCTCTCTCCTGAGCTCTAGGATCACATACCTACCTGCCCGCATCTCATGTCTCAACCAGGACAGGCCACAGGTAATGCAAAACCAACATGCTCAAATTGAACGCATCATTACCCCTTCAAGACCAGCTGCTTCTTCCACATTCCCTGTTCTGGGTGATGACACCACTGTTAACTAGTCATTCATGCAGAATCATAGCAGTATTTCTGGATCCTTCACGTTCTGTCATCAGCCCCTCCCACCACCACATCTAAGGTGGGAGATGCTAATAACACTTCTTTTCTTGCTCTGGCTCCCTTCTCCCCACTTGCTACTGTGATCATTTTCTACTGGACTCTTAATTGCTCCTCTCCCTAATTTGTCTTCTAAATGCAAATCTAATTTGTGTTACCCCATGCTTGAAATCAACAGAGCTTTAGCAGATCCAAACTGCTGGTGGGAAATACTCACAATTCTTTAGGAGCCTTTCTGAACTTTTCCTCCAACTTTACTCCCACTCTCTACTTTCTTGCTAATAAGCAACTAAAAACTCCCTGTTACTGCATTTGTTATCTTCCCCTACCTTCTCTTCATTCGCCTGAAGCAGCACCTACTCCTCCTTTGAGACCCCGTCAGTAACATCTTCCTCTCAATTCTTTCTCTTCAGGCTCCTCTTTGGCCATGTGTCCTGACCCCTTGACAGCAACCTTAGGACCCACCAGGAGCCACCTCCACCCAGCTAAGCTGCTCCTGAATTCCTGACCCACAGAAATGATGAGATTAAAAGTGTTTACTTTTTAAAGCTACAAGTTCTAGGGAAATTTGTTACAGATCAATAGATAACTTGTTCAAATAGTTTACTTGCGGAAGTCAATGTAAATGAAATTCTAGACCCAAGTTCCAAGCTTGGGGTGCTCAATCTTCCTAACTCAAGCCTCCAATGGGTTTTAGCAATTCCCATGAACTATCTTTTATTTCTCTAGTTTCTTTTTGAAACACAGTAAAACCAATTATGTTTTAGTAAATTAACTACTCAGTATTCATACAGCAAAATACAAAGAGTTCAAAATTCTGTTATTATTATTTAACATGGCCTTAAAGACTCAGCATGGGAATTGAGGGAACATCAAGACATGTTCTTTTTTATGTTTTGTTTTTTCATGCCATGTATTTACTAAAGAAATTAGTTCACATGTCCTGGAAAATCTCTCACATTCTGGATTTGGCTGAGTATATCTTCACAGTGCTATTTAAATGTTCCTCTGCTTCCCAGGTCTCTCAGCACCCACAGTCCTTCTGCCCAGACTGTATACTGTTTGATATGCAGCCTTTAGACATTATATATAGTAATAATAATATAAATAATAACTAGGCATGCTCGCATATATAGGCATATATGATTAAACAAAATGTGCTTTCATTTTGGCTATTTTATGCAATTTTGGGTTTTTTAAAAAGCCACCATGTCCCAGATCACAAGAAGTGAAACATTTAGATAAACATTTCGTTTACCAAGGAAGTCTGAACTGCTTGAGTCAGCACCACAAATGAAGTCATAAGAACAGGATTCTGAAGATCAAGCAATACTTAGAATGAAAGACAAAATTTCAATGTTTTCAAAGAACGCAAATGTCCATGTGGTGTTAATATTCCAAATCAAAATTATCTAGGCAATTTAAAGGAAACATTTAAGTTCTTTTAACCAGATTAATAAACATGAAAGGAAGCCACAGTGGGGAGTGAACAGAGGACTCACAATGCTGCAGAATCACACTCTGTCCTGGACCAGCCCAAGAGCACTGCCTCTCAGCGTTTCGCAAGTATATCACATTTCCTTTGCCCTTCATCATCTTTCCTTCCAGTTTCTCTACAGGTCATCTAGGCCATAGTTAGCTATCAGGATACATGATTTTAAGATCTGAAAGCCTAGGAAACAGGATTTACAACTACTAAATGGGCTCAAAACTAAGGGAATGGAGCAACTTGACACACATTTACTGAACACCAACCACATACAAAGTAAAGCACTAAGCTTTGCTGGAGACCCAAAGAAGACACATGTCCTCAAGAAAGACACATTCTTGTTTAACAATCAAGCTTCCATCTTTCCAAGTTCAGAATCTATAGGACAGAGAGAATCTAATTCAGTATTTCAGAGAATCAGCTAAGGATGTAATTTGAATTTCATAAAAAGCAGCCTCCACTATAGAGAAAAGTTTTAAACCTTTTTACACAGTTAGTTTACATTTTAAAAATTAGTGTGTAGGAACAACCTAACTGTCCATCAGAATGAGAACAGATAAATTGTGGTATACTCATGAAATGGGATGGTATTCAGCAATAAAAAAGAACACAACAGTAGGGTATAATCTCAAAAAGAAAAAGAAGCAAGACACAAGAAAGATAGATTCTATCTGATCCCATTTATGTGAGGTTCCAGGAACAGGAAAAGTAAGCTAAAGTGATAGAAATCAAGAGTAAAGTTAACCAAAAGAGGAAAAGAAAATTTTCCAGAAAGGAAGAAAAGATTCTCTATCTTGATTTGGATTATAATTACATGGGTGTAGATATTTATCAAAAATCACAATTTGCTTTTGTTCATTCCACTTTATGTAAATTTTTTCTCAAAATAAAAAGAGACAACGTTAAAAAGTGTAAAATATCAAAACCAAATCATGTTTCCCCTTTGGAGGGATAACCTCTCTTTTAGAAGGTGTAAACAGGGAATTCAGAACTCCAAATAAAAGGAGACTTCACATCACACAAGCAGGATAAAAGTACGTATTTCCAAATACTTTCCAAAAACTACCTTTGAGAAAAGAAGTAACTCCAGCCCTGGGCCATACTAAATACCCACAAATTCTTAGCACAAGCCCTGCCCTGTCTCTCAAGCTGGACTTGGGCAGGAAAATCAACATTCAACCCTCCTCACTTCGGACACTGCTCTATTCAGCAAACACACTCTGCAGGCAGCAGACCCTCCTGCGCGGCAGACAGGCGGGGGCAGGGCAGAGTCAAGGGCAGTGGGCGGGACTTAGAGGGCTCCACGCGTGACTTAGCGTCCAGGAATCCCACGAGGACAAGGAGGAGGAGAAGGGGTTTTGGCATAGAAGGGAGACTAAAAAGGAAAAAACATATTGACAAGGCCTTCACAGCTGGGAACTGGGGCTGCCTGACACACAGGTGGGATCTGCTGCTGGGGCAGAGAGGGAGCGTTGGGCACAATTTAGCCAAGACTGGGGCAGGCCAGGGGCCTCCGCGTGACACAGCAGAGAAGCAATTAGGAACAAGGGCACCTTGCTGCCCTCTATGGTGGGGAAGTCAGAAAAGGCAAAACCAGTAGGCTCGCTGAAGCAGAAAGACCTCCTAGTGTTGGAGGAAAACCATTCTGCACCAATTAAATACAGACACCGGATTCCTCACCAGGTCTCCCAGATCCTTCCATCGCCCGGAAGCTCAGCGCCCTTTATGCCTCACCTTTTCCCTGGAATGCGATCCCGACTCATGGAACGTGGTTTATAGGGTCTTCACTATTTCCCCCCAAAACACAAATCACAAATGCCCCTAACTTTCTTAGGGACACATAGCCACCCCACCCCTGGCACACCCACTGCCCCCGCCCCCAGCGCTGCCAATGCTTCCCTGGGGTTGTAGCTCAGATGCCATCACCTTCCCAAGTCTTCCGTAACCAACCCCCCACCCCCAGTCTGCCTGTCTATGGGTTCCCCAACACCACTGTATCTGCTTCTATGGTAACCCTTGCCTCCGGGTTGTGACTGCCTACTGATATTTTTTTTAACTATGAAATATCTCCAAAAAAGGATACTTGTTACCAATCAAACGTTGTTAAAATTCGTATCTTGTTAACTCAACAGGTTTTTAAATAAAGAAATAAAATGCTGCAGACACAGGATAGTATTACTGTTATTCTCGCTTACGTATCTTAGTCATTTCTTTGTCTAATCATAATCAAAAACAGTACGTTGTATTTCTTCATATGTTTCAAACTTAATATAATCAGTAATATTCTCTGCATGCTCTTTAGCGATTTTTTCACTCTGTTTTGACATTACATTAATGAAGAAATTAAGATCACGAAGAAAACATCATAAAAGAAAAATGAATGCAATTGACAACATTAAAATAAAAAGTGTTGAGTGATAAAATATTACATAAATGAAGTTAAAACACAAACTGCTAACTGTAATTACTTCTTTTAAATATATATTACTCTTTCAAGGATATTCATGTTCATAATTTCTAAAGTCAAGTTTTTCTAATATGTTTACAATAAAGAGTCTCCCATCTTACTTGCTACCACTATTAACTTCCATTCTCTAGATTTTCTCAACTCTTTTAAATACTTCTCTTATCTGAAACTGGCCTCCACGTTTTTAAATAACATGCTTTCTTTTAGGATAGTAGCTATTGACTCCATACCATGGAAGATAATATGAACTTTCTTTACATACACTCTCTTGCTCCCTCTGTCTCTACCATGACAATAGTTATATCTGGTTGGAACAATATTCAGTGCTCACATTATCATGATTATATAAATACAACTCACAGAACAGCCATGGTAATGTCTTCTGATTTCACTTTCTTTCATCTATCACTTTTCATTTTCCCTCTTGTCTCCACTGTCATCATAGGTTTCATTGCTTATATGCTTATATTTTAGTGATCTGTAAACTCTTCCCCTCAAAGAGAAATTTCTTTAATACACTCAAACTCACCAGGAAATACACACATGCACACACATGTATGTATGTATGTACTTTCCCCTGGATATATTTTCCAGATTTCTCTTCTGGAGCACTCTCTCCTCCCTGTCTGGTCCAGTTCTGTATCTGCTACCAGCTTTCCACTTGGGACTTCCTCACTGTTCTCCTGGACTACAACGACCTACTCATCCCAGTTTGCTAGGGACTGGCTCAGTTTCAAGGTTGACAGTCCCACATCTTGTACCCTTTCTGGCCCAGGCAAACTGGAACAATTGGTCACCCTATACCTGGGCATCCTTTTGCCTCATTCCTGTTTTTAGGTCCTTTTGCCTGGATCCTATGTCTTCTTGGTTTATTTCCTTATTTTGTAGTGTTGCAGAAAAATGTGTTACAGCTCAGTTGTGACAGCAACCTGGATCCAGGCAAGAGACCAAGCAGCACTGGGAGAGTTGGAGAACTCAGGTTTATTATGCCAGCAGGCCCAGCGGCCCAGCGGAGATAACACTTCAAGCTCCAGACCCTGTCTATAGGTTTACACAGGCCTTTTATAGGCTGCCAGTTTTACACTTTGCAACATCATATGCAAATAAAGTACAACAGAAGTTGACCAACCAGGAACAAGCTTTGTAGAAATAGACCAATCAAGAGTGAGCTCCATGCAAATGACATACTACAAATGGACCAATCAGAAGTTAGGGAAGTGGACCAATCAGGAACCAATCAGAAGTGAGCTCAGGGAACCAATAGAATTCTAGATGTAAGTTAGCCGCTTTAGAGGCAAAAAGTGAGATAGAGTTTCTAGGCCAGGGAAGCGGGTGGTGCCGGGAGGAGAGCAGCAGCCCTGCCCAGGGGTCCTGCCGGTCTTTTTATGGCGCTTCCCGCTTCATTACCCCCTTTTGATGCTCTAACATCTGTAGTGAGCATCAACCTTAGAGTGGTGTCCCTTATTCATCATTGGGTTCTACCTGGTCCAGGGGCCTGTACTGAGTAATTAGTAGCTGTAGTCTTAGTGACAATATTTGTAAGCTACTGAAATGGGTAATGAGATTAAGGATGCAGGGACCAAACAGCAGTGCTAGAAGGATCATAAGGAGGGGGCCTGCTAGGGGGAGGAGCCAGGATGCCCAACTCCAGTTGCTATCCCTAGCCCAATGAGTAGTGGTAGTAACTGGGTGGCCCTTTTTGATCAAGTATGGGCCTTCAGGGGTACGGTTCCTATAGCAGACACTGACTGACCATTAGGCTTTCTATTGTAGATGGATAGAGTACAGCTGGTATTAGTTTCTGGCCTATGTTCCATCCCTGGGGTGCAGTAGCTATTGGTCCTATAACTAGTAATAAAGTAACAATGCTCAATAAAATAAAGAAAGGGCAGCAGTTCTTTTCACATCTTGATTGGTGGTTCCTCAGGCTTCCACCGTGCATTGACTAGCCAGCTTCCGGGTGTGGCTAGAGCAAGGCTTGGTGCTCTCTGGTAGGTGAGGTGGGCGTTTCTGAATCCTGATTTTAAGAGGCTCTCCGGGAACCTGGGCGACTCTCCAGATGTCCTCGTCTTGCGGTGGTGTTGCTCTCTTTACTCTGATGTGATGAATCCACGGAGTGATACCTGCAACTTTTAGAGCTGTTGGGGTGGTTAATATAACTGGGTAGGGGCCCTTCCAAGTGAGTTTGAGGGGATCCCTTTTCCAATCTTTCACCAAGACTTGGTCCCCAGGTTCATATGGGTGTAACATTGTTCCCAGTGAAACTGGGATTCTGTCAGTTACCCACCTATGGATTTCTCGCATAGTCTTTCGAAGGCCCTGTATTTGTTTATGAAGTTCTAAGCTTCCCACTTCCTTAATGCTTTCCCCTAGTCTAATTAAAGGAGGGGGTCTCCCATACAGGATTTCAAAAGGGGAGAATCCTATCTTGGATCAAGGGGCACAGCGTACCCGCAGAAGAGCTGGGGGCAGAATGTCAGTCCAAGGTAGCTGAGTTTCCTGACTGAGTTTTGCCATAACTTGCTTTAGGGTTCGGTTCATGCGCCCTACTTTCCCTGCGCTCTGGGGCCTGTAGGCTTCATGTAGATTCCAGTGGATGTGTAGCGCTTTTGCCGTTCGTTGTATTATTTCTGCCACAAATGCAGGTCCATTTTCTGACCCTATGGTCAATGGCATCCCGAATCTGGGAATAATGTCTCTGAGTAAGGCCTTTGTTACTTTCCTTGCTTTCTCTGTCTGTGTTGGGTATGCCTCCACCCATCCTGAAAAAGTGCAGACAAAAACCAGTAAGTACTTGTATCCTCTGCTAGGTCCTATTTCTGTGAAATCCACTTCCATATCTTCAAAAGGAGCCTGGCCACAGCACTGGATTCCCTTTGGTCCAACTGGCCCGTTTTGCATTGTTCTGGGCCCATACAACGCAGCGCTGTGGGACTGAGGCACAGAGGGATGGAAGTGGAGCGATCAGATAGTATCGATCCAGCAGGGCCCCAAGGCAGTTTTTCCCAAGTGGGTGAGCTCATCCTGCTGGAGGACCACGTGATGGGCTAATTGTTCAGGTATGTATATCCGTTTGTCAGGCATCACCCACCATCCTTCCTTTCCTTTGATTCCTCCTTCAGTCCTGGCCCATAAGTTTTTCTCTCGGCTGTATTCCGGAGGCATTGGCAGTTCAGGTGCTAGCAGAACCTTCGCAATGGTCCCAGAATCTCTGGTGTGGCCAGATTGACTTGCTGCTTCTTGCGCAGCCTGGTCTACCAGTCGGTTTCCTCTGCTTACAGGGTCGTCTCCCTTCTGGTGTCCCTTGCAGTGGATGATGGACACCTCTGCCGGCTCCCAAACTGCCTCTAACAGTTGTACTATCTCATCTTTATTTTTGATCTCCTTTCCTCCAGCTGTTAATAGACCCCTTTCTTTATATACGGCACCATGTATATGCAGGGTAGCGAAGGCGTACTTAGAGTCCGTATAAATGTTGACCCACTTTCCTCTTCCTTCTCATAATGCCTGGATGAGTGCCCCTATTTCTGCCCTCTGTGCTGACCATCCCTGTGGTAGAGATTTGGCTTTTATTATCTCGTGTGCTGTGGTCACCGCATATCCTGCCTTACATTGTCCATCCTGCATGTAGCTGCTTCTGTCTGTAAAAAGTTCAAGTTCAGGGTTCTGGAGTGGAACATCAGACAGATGAGGCCTGCTTTAGTAGACTTCCTCGATTATCTTCTCACAGTCGTGGTCAGGTGGGCCCTCTCCCTCGGGCAGGAAGGTGACTGGGTTCAAGGTTCGTACCATCTCCAGGCAGATCCTGGGGTTTTCACAAAGGAGCCCTTGGTAATGTGTCATTCTAGTGTTGGTTAGCCATCGGTGCCCCGGCTGTTCATTAGGGTGGTGACTGCGTGTGGAACCTTCACGTTGACAGTCTGTCCAAGAGTGAGCTTGTCTGCTTCCTTGACTAGAGTTATTGTAGCAGCCAATGCTCATAAGCATGGTGGCCACCATGAAGCTACAGGGTCCAGACACTTTGACAAATAGGCCACGGGCCGCTGCCATGGCCCCACTGCTTGGGTGAGAACCCCTAGGGCTGTATGATTCTTCTCATGGAAGAACAAGTTGAATTCTCTTGTCACATCTGGTAGGCCCAGGGCTGGGGCCCTGGTTAGTAGTCTCTTGATCTTATTAAATGCTTCTTCCTGCTTGGGTCCCCAGTCTGAGGATTCTTTCCTAGATCCAGCAGTGGCTTCATACAGGGGCTTGGCTATGTCTGAGAAACCAGGGATCCAGATTCGGCAGAACCCTGCTGTCGCCAGGAATTCTCGGATCTCTCTCTTGGTGCCTGGCCGTGGTATTGCACAAATGGCTTGTTTTCACCCTGGGCCCAAAGCTCGGTGTCCTTCTGAGACAATGAACCTGAGATACTTAACTGTCCTTTTACAAATTTGTGCTTTTTCCAGAAAACCTTATAGCCAGCATCTGATAGCAGAGCTAACAGGACCTGAGTTCCCTCCCAACAGTCCTCTTGATTGGGGCTGCCTAATAACAGGTTGTCTACATACTGTAGCAGGGTGCAGTTTAGAGCTTCTCCTGGGAAGGCAGTTAAGTCTGTGGCCAGTGCTTCTCCAAACAGGGTGGGTGAGTTTTTAAAACCCTGAGGTTAGCGAGTCCAGGTTAACTGAGTTTTCCTGCCCATATGGGGGTCCTCCCATTCGAAGGCAAATATCGGTTGACTGACTGGTGCCAGCCTGAGGCAGAAGAAAGCATCTTTGAGGTCTAGGCAGGTGAACCATTTGGCTTGGGCCAGTAGGAGGCTTAAAAGAGAGTATGGATTTGGGACCGCCGGTTGTGTTGTGATTATAGCATTGTTAACTACTTGCAGATCCTGCACTGGCCTATACTCTTTTCCTTCCGCCTTTTTGACAGGCAGGAGGGAGTTGTTCCATGGAGACTGGCGCTCTATGAGAATTCCCTCATCAGGCAAACGCTGGATGTGCTTCTGAATTCCCAGGCGGGCTTCTCTGGGTATAGGGTACTGTCGCAGCCTGGATGGAGTTGCACCTGGTCGTAGTTCTATTACCAATGGTGCATGGTTTTGGGCCAGTCCGGGGGGTCCCCCTTCTGCCCAGACGGAGTGGAATTCTTCTCGCAGAGTGTCAGAGTTTGTCTGGGTGCTTTCTGTTTGGTATAGGCGCCATTCTTCTTCTCGGGGCACGGTCACCATCATGAGCAAGGCTTCCTTCCCCTCAGAGTTAGATGTGTTTGCTTTCCAGGAGATGTTATCTGGGCCCCCAGTTTATGAAGTAAGTCTCTTCCCAAGAGGGGGATGGGGCATTCTGGTAGGTAGAGAAACTCATGAGTGACTAAACGTCCTCCCAGCTGGCATGATCGTGGGTGGCAGAATGGGCAAGCAGCTTCGTCCCTGGTGGTTCCTATGATAATCACCTTTTTCTCAGTCAAGGGGGCCACAGGTTTGGTTACCACCAAATGTTCTGCACCTGTGTCCACCATAAATGTCATCGGTTGGCCCCCTACCAACATCTTGACCGTGGGCTCCCAGGGGCCCAGGAGCAGGGAGCCCAGTCTTCCCTAGTCTGAGTCCAGCCCTGCCAATCCGATGAGACTCCTTGGAGGAGACTCGGGTTGGTACTTTTCTTTGCTGGCTGGAGGTTTTCTCTTTGATAGGTTTTTTGTTTCTCCACGATTAGGACATTCATTTTTCCAGTGAGCAACCTTCTTACAGTATGCATATTGGTCTTGCCACAGGGAGGGCCCCGCACGGGTCCCCCCTTTTCACGTTGAGGTGGGATGCCGGTTTGGGTAAGAGTTCCCTAGTGCTGCTGCCAGCAGGGATGCTTTCTGTTTTGTTCATCTGTCTGCTTCTTGTCGGGCTTCATGGTCTTGGTTTATGAAGACTTTATCGGCCACCTCCAACAGTTGAGTGGAATTCAATCCAGCAAAACTTTCCAGTTTTTGAAGTTTTTGGCGGATGTCGGCGTAGGATTGGGCCACAAAAGCAGCAGTGACCATCCGCTGGTTTTCAGGGGCTTTGGGGTCAAATTGGGTATAGATCCGAAAAGCTTCGGATAGCCTCTCATAGAACTCCATGGGGGACTTGTCTGGCTTTTGGATCACTGTGGTGGTCTTAAACATGTTGGTTTCTTTGCCCCAGCTCGCAACCCATGCAGGAGAGCTCTCCGATATGTCCGCAGAGTCTCTTGTCCATCTTGGGTGTTAAAATCCCAGTTTGGCCTTTTTTCTGGGGCTGCATTTTGGGCCCACCTTTCTGCACCCATGGTTCTCTCTGGGGCTTGCTCTTGTAGCCATTTTTTTGTTTCTGTCAGGATACGCTTTCTTTCTTCAGTATTGGAGAGTGTCAGGAGCAGCTGATGGATGTCGTCCCAAATTGGCTGGTGGGTCTGGAAAATAGACTCTACGAGGTCAATCATGGCCTGGGGTTTTTCTGAATACGGAGGAGTGTGGTGTCGCCAGTTCAGGAGGTCTGTTGTACTGAAAGGCTGGTAGTACAGGATGGAGTGTCTGGAGCCATCATCGTTAATGAGTTGGGGCCCTTGGGTTTCCCAGAGAGGCATCTGGAGGGCAGTCGCTGGCTGGATGGTTTTTTGGGCTGAACCAAGTCTCCTGCCTATGGGTTCCTGGCTTGGAATCTGGGGTTGTGGCGGTGGGGACACAGGTGGAGGTGGGCTATCAGATAGAGACGATTGTGGTGGAGCCATAGAAGAAAGAATATATGGCGGGGGCATTATTGGCTCTTCATCAGGGTCCCCCTGTAGAATTGGCTTTGTTACACCTTCTTTTTTTATTTTCACTGTCTGGACTGCGAGGATCTTACATTGCCCCTTACCATTTGCACAGAACCGGATCCATGAGGGCAAGGTTTGGGCAATTGTTAGCCAGGAGTCAATATATGGGAATTGGTTGGGGCGCCCTGGGGTCCTAGTAATCACTCTGTACCTGGCCCGGATAGTTGGCAGGTCAAGTGTGCCTTCTGAGGGCCATCCCACTCCAAAGGTGGGCCATTCTAACTCGCACAATGTGTGCAATTTTCCTGGTGACAATTTAATCCCATGGTCTCCTGAGGAACCCTTTTTGAAATTTTTAATCATGCAGTCCAGAACTGTCAGCTTTGATTTTGAGGCTCCCATTATTGATTGACAGATTTTGTGGCCAATAGGCATGGGTCTGCTTCTGGCACTGTAGACTGTGACCCCAGTACCTGTTTTTCACTCCTCAAAAACAGTGGAGTTCTCAAAAAGCCTGCTGCCTCACTGGGCCTAATATTTTCCTGTTTGGCTGCAAGTCCTGCCAATGAGTTAGGGTTTCATGTTAGGGAGCTGTCCCTGATGCTCTTCCGAGTCTGGACAAGCTTCAGGGGTCCCTGTGTAGTCTTTTTATAGTCTGATTTGACAAGATGTGAGGCTGGGATGGCTGGCCGGTGGCAGGATAAATGGACCACAAGGGGACCTTAAAAGAGGATCCCTGACAGTCCTGGGGTGGTTCCCGCTGGCTTAGGTCTTGTGGTTGTAATTGTAGACAGAGAAGTAGTATTGAGACTAGTTTATTAATTGTATCAGGATATTCCGGGGGAATAGTGACAAAGTCGAGTCTGAAACTCTTTAATGTAGTCTCATCTTAGTTCTAAGGGCACAGGGATTATTTACTTATAGGCTGTTCTATGTCCCTTTCCCTCCCCGTGTAGCCACCCTGTGCCGGTGTCGCAAACAAAACAAAGGGAGGGTTTTCGCTGCGTCCGCCTGGCCGCTCCCCTCGCGGGGACGAAGATGCCTCTTAGCTTTGGTGGGTCAGTATAAACCGCTGACTCCGACTGATACCCCAAGGGGCCGATACCACCATGAGCCGTATGAGGTCACCACGGAACCGCAGGTTGGGACTCACTCAAACTCCGTAGCAGAATGCCGTGGAGCTACAAACTCAAACCTGATCGCACACTTTTCAGGACACACACACACAAACACACAGAGATAATTTGCACATTCCCTCCCTATCACCGAGGCGCCCCTTATCTAACCTAATCTAACCAGATCTCCCCGTCGGACTACCGTCGGGCAGGGAGCATAACCTGATCTCCCCATCCGGATTACCGTCAGGCAGGGAGCCTGAAGAAGGTGATCAGTCTCCTCTTCTGTCCACTTGGACAGAACCTGATTACCCTAACCTAACTATGGACGCTTCCCGGGACTCCTACCTTGTTCGGCCGTGTTGCTTGGTGAGTTGGTCCATCCTGCCACTGAGTCCGGTTGGGACACAGCTGCCCGGAGGACTGAATCACCTCCGTGAAGAAGGACCCGGAATATTGTCAGGTGGCGCACCTCCTCGTTCGCTTTCGGAGCTCCTGACCTCCAGGTGGTTGCTCCACCATCCTGACAGCTCAAGGGGCTGGCGTGGATGGAATCTCACTGGGGCCTCCAGAAATGTTGTGGAAAAAATGTGTTACAGCTCAGCTGTGACAGCAACCTGGACCCAGGCGAGAGACCAAGCAGCACTCAGAGAGTTGGAGAACTCAGCTTTATTATGCCAACAAGCCCAGCGGAGTTAACACTTCAAGCTCCAGACCCTGTCTATAGGTTTACACAGGCCTTTTATAGGTGCCAGTTTTACACTTTGCAACATCATATGCAAATAAAGTACAACAGAAGTTGACCAACCAGGAACAAGCTTTGTAGAAATAGACCAATCAAGAGTGAGCTCCATGCAAATGAAGTTACTACAAATGGACCAATCAGAAGTTAGGGAAGCAGACCAATCAGAAGTGAGAGTAATAACCAATCAGGAGTGAGAGTAATAACCAATCAGAAGTGAGCTCAGGGAACCAATAGAATTCTAGGTATAAGTTAGCCGCTTTAGAGGCAAAAAGTGAGATAGAGCTTATGGGCCAGGGAACCAGGCGGTGCTGGAAGGAGAGCAGCGGCCCTGCCCAGGGGTCCTGCTGGTCTTTTTATGGGGCTTCCCGCCTCAGTAGAACCCACTCTCTAGTATTTTCCTGAAAAGGAGGTAAAATTTTAAACCTTGTATGTCTAAAATGTCTTTAATCTGCCTTCACACTTGTTAGAAAATTTGACAGAGAACAGAAATTAAGATTTGAAATAACTGTCCATCTGTGTTTTGAAGGGATCACTCCATTGATTATCTTCCATGAGGCAAGGAAGGAGTCTGATACCTTTCAGATTCTGGATCTTCTGTATGTTTTTAACTTTGGGAGTTTGTAGGACCTTTTCTTGTCTCCGGGGTTCTGAAATTTCACAACAGCTTGCCTTAGTGTAGTTTTTTGTCTTTGCGTGCATTGTGTAGGGTGCTAAGTGAGGTCTCTTAATCCACAAACTCACGTCCCTCGGTTCAGGAAACTCATTATTTCTTCAAAAATCCTACCCTGTGTTTTTGTATTCTCTCTTTCTGGAACTCCTGGCTTATTAGAATTTTGCACCTCCTGAAATCTAATATTTTCCATTTCTCTTCCATTTTCCATTACCTTATTTTTGATTGCCATTCTGAAAGATTTCCTCAAATTTATCTTCCAAACTCTCTTCTGAAATTTTCTATTATTTTTAACTTCAAAGAGCAATCTTTTGCTCTCTGAATAGTTTCATTCTATAGCCTTCTCTCATTGCTTCCCAAATGCTGTATCTCTTCTTTCCCCATGAGGATATTAACTACAGAGTTTGCTTGCTTGCTTGCTTGGTTTTAAGTTTTCTTGCATTTCACATGTAGTTTCTATTTTCCTCAAGTGATTGTTTGATTTGATTCTGTCATGGCAGAGGCTTTTCTTAAACAACTGGTAATTCCCAGTTGTCTGCTCATATTTAAAATTAAGCAGGAAAAAAGAACTGACTGGAACAGACTGGTACACATCCCCGTAGGGTGAGCTGACTGGGTGGGCTCTTTCGTTGTTTCTTGTTTGTTCCTTTGTTTTTGATTTCAGCGAGCTTCCTACAGAGAACTCAACCACACTCTCACCAGGAAAGTGAAACTTTGGCTGCCAATTCATTTCTTTGACAGACTTGCAATTAATCCTCCCATTGTCAGCACACCTGCACCCCTATTCTAATATTTCTAAATATTTCTGAGATCCTGTAGGTCTGATCAGCCCTTTTCTCAGCTTTCCTTACTGCCAGCTTTGGTTTCAGGTGTTAATTCAGTTTTGCCACCAGTCCATCTGCTTTCCAGTTTCCAATGTTCTGTTGCTTCCATGTCCTCTACTTATAAATATCTCATTTTCTGCCTTATAAGTTTCTGGCTTAAAAAAACCATTTACTGTCACTTTTATGTAATTTTGGGAGGGAGGGTGAGTAAACACTCATATTTACTCTGCCCTAGTCTAACCAGAAGGCTTGAAACTGCCTCTCTCTTGTCTGTGTGTGTTCCCTGTTCAGTTGGGAGGTGGCTGAGGCAAAGACTGCGTCTCATGCATCATGACAGCCTGGTGTATTGCCTGGCATACATTAGGAGCTCAATAAGAAAGTAAGGGGTTCTTGAACGGATACACATGTAGCACAGTACTTTTTTTGAAATAGCAACCAAGGTTTTGCTTTGCTTTTCTCTCCAGTATTTCATTTTCCTCTTTTCAGCTAGGCTAGTCTGTTATTGCTGCTTCAGGGAATGCATGGACAACAGAAAGCAAACTCTGCCTGCAGTTTGAGTTTCAAAAGTTTTTATCTTTAGGAAAATTCAAAGGGCTCATGGCATAAACAAAATATTGGGGCAAAGCATTGTGAAGCATACCTCTACCTCTCCCCTAAAACTGGAGGACTGACCCAAAAGAGAATCAGAGCTCTTCTCTAAGGAGGCAGCAAAGCTGTGTAGAAAAAATAGTGTGTCTGGGCAGGTGGGATCCGCTCATCCCACTGGAATAGCTCCAGAGCACTGGAAAGTTTCCTTTGCATTCGAGGATGAAAACAAGGCAAACAGAGAAAGTCAGTGGATCTGAAGGGGCCTTGTAAATAAGAATGAAGGTCAAGATATGCCAGACTGGACTAGTGAATGAGGAGACAGGTGGTGCCCATATGGGTAGATACATCGTGCACAGATGACACTGAGATCCCCCCTATCCCGATGCTGTGGTACTATGTAAGTCTCTCGTTACTTAAACACAATCCTAGAGAAATCCCCAAATTGACTAAGACTCTGTTATCGCTGCTTCAGGGAATGCATTGGACAACAGAAGGCAAACTCTGCCTGGATTTTGAGCTTCAACAGTTCAGGGTCTTTAGGAAAATTCAGAAGGCTCATAGCATAAACAAAATACTGAGGTAAAATATTGTCAACCAAACATTTACTTTCCCAAGTAAAATGGAAGCTCAAGATTGAAATTAAGATGAGTTATAAAAAAATGAAATTGTATTTCCCCAATATTCCTATTGGTTAGTTGAAATTCATATACATAAAACCTATAAAGGCAAAGATACGTATACAAATACAGTGATAATGACCACCAGATATTCATTTCTAAATTCATTTAAAAATTCATGACAAGTATTTACACAACAGATGATCAAATATGTTAATACAGCAACATGCTAAATTAAAGTAGAGATTTATATTTAGTGACAAATCATCCATAAAATCAAACATGTAGGTAGATTGCTTGGTCAAACTGTTTATATAATTTGTTAATCTTTTTATTTTTACTTTTTTTATTGAAGTATAGTCAATTTACAGTGTTGTGTCAGTTTCTTGTGTACAGCACAATTCTTCAGTCATACATGAATATACATATATTTGTTTTCATACTCTTTTTCCATAAGCTACTACAAGACATTGAATATAGTTCCCTGTGCTATACAGTATGAACTTGTTTATCTGTTTTATATATACCAGTCAGTATCTGTGAATCTCGAACTCCTGATTTATCCCTTCACTCCTGATAACCATAAGTTTGTTTTCTATGTCTGTGAGTCTGTTTCTGTTTTATAAATAAGTTCATTTGTCTGTTTTTTTTTTCAGATTCCACATATGAGTAATATCATATGGTATTTTTCTTTCTCTTTCTGGCTTACTTCACTTAGAATGACATTCTCCGGGGCCATCCATGTTGCTGCAAATGGCATTATTTTTATTATATAATTAGTTAATCTTAACAGAATAAATAAGAAAATATAGCAACACCTGTCAGGGATGTATGTCAAGACCTTTGCTTTCAGCTGAGATGAAGGCCAGTGCCCTCACTGAGAATGACTAGAAAAGCTGGACAAAATACACAAAACGGTATCTGTTTGAAGGCATTAAAGAACTGCTGGGGAAACTAGGACTTGAGCAATAAGACTTTGGAGAAGGAAGAAACTTGGAGAGGAGCATTGGCACTCTGCAACTGATTTTTCTCTTGGGGCACTTGCCAGTTCCGACTACCTGGCAAGAGGTCAAGAATCTAGGCCAGAGATTTGGGCAGGAGGTCACCAAAGGCGGAGAAGGCAGCAGAATTCTTGGCAGTCTGGGGAGCTGGAGAGAAAAATTGGAATCTTGTGAGACTGGGATGCCAGTGAGAAGGGTGGGTGGAAACACGAATCTCACACTTGACCTTTTTCCCAAATTCTGATGCTCCATGGAGTGAGATACTAAGAAAGTTGGCAGAAAGTCTCTATAAAGTAGAGCAGAGATTTTGCAAACTTAAAAGCCTCACCAGGAGGACAGGGTCACAGTGAGCACCCCAGGTCCTTAGCTAGAACCCCAGGAGGGTGTTCAGTTGGGTCCGGTTGCTATATCAAAAACACCATATGCTGCGTGACTTAAACAACAAACATTATTGCTCACCATTCTGGAGGCTGGAAAGTCCAGGATCAAGGCTCCGGAGGAATCATTTCCTGGCAAGAGCCAACTTCCTGGTTTATAGACCATCTTCTTGCTGTGTCCTCACTTGTCAGAAGAGATGAGGAGCTCGGCACGGTCTCTTTTATGAGGGTACTAATCGCATTCCTGGGGACTGTGTCGTCATGACCTAACCACCTCTCAGGGCTCCACCTCCTAATACCATCACATTAGGGGGTTAGGGTTTCAACATACGAATTTGGGGGAGACATAAACATTCAGTCTAGAGCAGAAGGTTACTCTCTAGAAGCAGGGATGGATAGGAGATGGAAAAGAGCCTCACAAAAACTGTAATACACTTACGTCATTCTGGAAAAGGGAAAGCTACAAAGACAATAAAAAGATCAGTAGCAGCCCGGGCTGGGGTTAGGGAGGGATAACTAGATGGAACACGGGGAATTTTTACGACAGTGAAACTACTCTGCACGGTACTGTGATGGTGGATACACGTCGTTATACATTTGTCACCAACAGTGAAACCTAATGCAAACTATGGACTTTGGGTGATAATGATGTGTCAACGTAGAGTCATCCTTTGAAAAAAAGTGTACCATGCTGGTGAGGGACGTTGATAATAAAGGAGGCTATTGCAAGCGTTGGGGTAGGGGGCATATAGGAACTTTGCTTTCTGCTCAATTTTTCTGGGAACGTAAAACTGCTCTAAAAACTAAAGCCTGAAAAAATACCTGTAAAGCAGACTGCAGTTGGTTTTACCTCTGATTGGATTAAAGTGATCAGCTCTCTAGTAGAAGAGGTTAAGCCTCTCTAGCAGAAGATTTTTACCTCAAAGTCTCTAATTTTTAAAATACAATGTCTGGATCAGATTGGATCAAAATTTACCAGGCATTCCAGGACACAAAAACAATTATTTAAAACTGTAAATAAAAAAATAGAAATAAACACATCTATCCAGATATTTTAGTTCTCAAAAGACATTTAAAATAAGTGTGATTAATCTGTTCAGGAAAAAATAGATGAAAAGAATGTATGTTATTAGTTAAAACCATAAGTATGAGCTGTGGAGGGCAACAGATATCCAAAAAGTGACAATAATACTACAAATGCATACCAGGTATTGTTCTAAGTGATTCTTTGATTTCTCACAATTCTGTGAAATAAGTACTATTATTGCCCCCAGTCTACAAATGAGGAAACTGAGGTAGAAGATGATTAAATAAATGATTATGGTTACATGACTATTAATGGCAGAACAAGAATTTGAACTCAGGTAGTCCAACCACAAAGCCCTATATAAACACATACAGCATTTAGTCACAACTCTATATAGAGTATATGTCTTGTACAATTACAATAGCCATAGATAGATTATGCTATGGATAAAGCAATGTAGAATCCTGACAGTTCAAATTATCCAGGGCACTAAAATGTTTTTCTGTTTTCTCATGGCTCCAAACCATAAGAATGTGGGAGTTTGAACTTAGCCTAAATTGCATAGAGATGTAGTCTTGAATCCAAGCTGCCCAATAATGTCTGTCTGGGAGTACAAAAGACCAAGAAGAAATGTGTCTAATTTTAAGTAGATGAAAAATAGAAAATAAAAACAAGTATGTAAAATTTGACCAAAAACAGAGCTCAATGTTTACCACCATTTAAGTTATTTTTGTCAACTTTCACCTAGACATCCTCTAATTATTATAATTGCCACCTGTGAATCCTTAGCTGCAGAACTACAGTTAATTCACTCATCCTACCTGTGGGTAGATAACCTTGGCAGAAAATTCCACATACACAGGCCTCTTCCAGCAGTACTCCCTGGAAACCAAGCCTTCATTCTTTCATACCCACAGTTCTTGTTGACAGACACATACCTGGATGACCACCTTACTACGTTTCTTACTTAAGAAATGTGTTTGAAAGGACAGTGGACTGCACAGCAGGAAATCCCTCCCCGTCTCCCACACTCCCCTTCCCAACAACGCCTTTTCACTGCCAGAAAACTCTACCATTAGACTTGATCTCTCCAAATCTTTTCTGTACAGGTAAATCAAACATTTGTCATCATTTTCATGTCAGTATGAATTAATGAAACAACTCAGTCTCATGGGCAGCTAGCTGTGATTGGGGCATAAGGAAGCTGGAGTTTTGACTGGGACAAAGTAAGCACAAGTCATGACAATTTTTGAGCTTTAACTACAGGGTTGTCATTGTTTTCTTAATCACACAAAATGAAAATAATACTGTAACCCACCCCATAGAACTGAGGGGAAGACTGCATGAGAGTAATGAGCATAAATATGCTTATGATAGTATCAGGCACACAGTAGGTGCTTAACAAATGATGACTTTTATAATTAATACAATTATTTGACTTTGCAATAATGAAGAAAATTTTTAAATCAAATGTTATGATAACTCACAGAGAAAAAAAATATGACAATGAGTGTGTGTATGTCCATGAATGACTGAAAAATTGTGCTGAACACTGAAATTTGACACAACATTGTAAAATGATTATAAATCAATAAAAAATGTTAAAAAATAAAAAACAAAAAACAAACAAACAAACAAAAATAAATAAAAGAATTGGCAAGATGGTTATGGCGGTGGATCTGAATAAAGTCTAAGAAAAGAATAAAATTAACCCCTCAACTCACTGTCCAAGATCATTTTTGCTGCTTTGGATGATGCATGAAAGACTTGCAAGCACCTTGTGATCTAACTGTTTAGCATACAAACCTAAATATTCATAGATTTACAAATCTATTTAATATATTTAAGAAATTCTGTGCAAGTTTATAGTTAAAATCTTCTCTCCCCATTTACTGAGGTTCATTGTCTCTTCATATGTCTACTTGTGAACAAAGCAATCACCTAACCCTCGAAGTTAGGTGCACTATTGTTTTTCTCATATGAAAATTTTCTTCCTAACTCAGTATCAACAGGGCATGCCCATTGAGCTATATTTTTCCACAGCAGTAGTACATAAAAACTCGAGCATTTTCTCACTGAGTTCCTTCTGTAACCAGAAGCAAACCTCTCCAAGCTTGTTAAGAGGTTTCACAGGTACCATTTGTCTACAAATCAAAAATAAGCCAGTTGTCTCCTGGATACAAAAACTAATGAGTTTGCCTCATTAGTGCTTTGCTGTAAGTAATCTCAGAAGGATTTCCCCGGGCTAGCTCTCTGGCCAACCTTGTGGATGGTATGTTTACTCAGTCACCTGAGAAGTATGTATATTTATGAATGAGTGAGACTGGAGAGAAAGATCTGAAAAGGCAGAAGCGTCTTTAAACAAGGAGACTGCGTAGGGTGCCAGGTCGGACTGGAGTCCTTGATGAATCATTGATCATTGGCTTGTGGCCCTACCATTTACCAGCTGTTTGACCTTGAGTGAGTCATTCACAGGCATCTTGCCTTTTCTCACAGGAGAAACAATACTGTTAGAGTGGCGGGTTTCTAAATTCCCTTTCTATTAATCTTACCTGTTAAGATGAGAAGAGGAAATTGAAATGGAAGTTTTTTGTTCCTTATTAAGAGATGCCATTTTCAGAGAGTAAAATACCATATGATATCGCTTATATGTGGAATCTAAAAAAAAGGACATAAATGAATTTATCTACAAAACAGAAACTGACTCAGACATAGAGAACAAACTTATGGTTATGAAGTTGGGGGGAGAAGGGAGAAGGGGGAGGTAAGGAGTAAATCAGGAATGAGAAATTTGCACCTCTTGGGGGGTGATGGAAATGTTAGCTGTCTTGATTGGTTTCATTGGTAGACATGTCTACTAAAATTCATCAAATTGTACACCTGAAATATGTGTAGTTTACTGTACAGGAATCATACCACAAAAAGGTGTTAAAATATGAATAAAGTGTAAATACTGAAAATTAATTATTTAATTTAATTTAATTTAATTTTAAAAAGAGATGCCACTTTCAAAGGCTAAGATGATAGCTACTTATATGGAGATAAAAGACTTAAATAAAATTAAATTACACAGACTAGTGGAAATAAAATTAAAGTCAACTAATTTCCTCAAGAATCACTCTCAAGTGTACCTTCAATGTCACATGAATTGCCCACACAAATAAAGTCATCTGATTTTTACAAAGGCACAAAGGCACAAAGGCAATTCAAAGGATTGTTTAAACAGTGCTGCAAAAATTGAACATCCACAGGCAAACGATTAAATAAAACTAGACACATTATATATTTCACAAAAATTAACTCCAAATGGATCATAGGAGGTGGAGCATAACCCCTCGTCCCTTAAGTGTGGGCTACAAGTAGCGACTTCTTTCCAAAGAGTACAGCACAGAAAGCGGGAAAAAAGAATAACCTTATGGTGAAGAAACTTGACAAATACCACCTCACTTAAGTGAGTAAGATTAACAACAACAGCTGTAAGTCATGTTGACAGCACAGGAAATTTCAGAGCATGCTGGGTCAAAAGATACGTAGGAGTGGACTACATATGAACCGGTGTAACCTTTAGTGGGGGGCGGGGGGTAGCAACAGTCACAGGCGTCCCAAAGGAGAGGGGCTCCCGGGAGGCTGAGGGGGCACGTTCCCACTCGCCTGGTTGGTTTGTTTCTAAATCTGCCTTGCCTCCCTTGTCGCCTCATCCTTTCCTGCCAACAACCCCACCCCCACCCAGTTTCTGATACCCAGCCCGGCAATGGTTTCTACTACAAATACTTTGTGTCTGTCAAGTATTTGGGGCAGATCGAAAAGAAAAGGCTGTGAGGCACTGAACCAGATTATTTAAAGCCCTCTGCAAGGCTGAGAGTCTATGACTACAAGAAAAAGCATCAGCTCCGCATACTGTCTCCCTCAGCAGTCCTCTTGTCCCCCGGAACAGCCCCTCCTCTTTCCAGTCTCGACATCACATCCGTGTATAATAGCTCCTTTCACAACACAGGACATTGTTTCATAATGAAGGCCATTTATTTATGCTTGGAATTAACTCATATTGGCTTTTTTAAATGCTCACATCTTCCATTTTAGCCCAACTCCGTAGAAGATCGAAGTAGGAAGTCTCCCTTAAATTCACAACCTTTTTTGGCGGGAAGAGGCCTCTTTTGCCAAACTGCAACATTGCAGTCTAGGGGAGCTCCTGTCTCCGCTCACTTTGGGAACCCACAGGCCCTGAGTGTGCGTACGGGTTGTCCATCCCGTAAGTGACGTATTGCTGAAAGCCACAATGCACTATAGACGGGGGTTCCTGGAATGACAGCTTTTTCTCCAAGACCACAGTTCTTTTCCAGGCCACCAGTGAAAATAAGAAGAGCACAACACGCACAGCCTTCCTGAGGAGTCCTGCCATCGCTCCTTTTCCCTGACAACACAGAAAACTAGCACTCAGAGGAAAGACGTGATCTGAAACGTTTCCAATTTCCTCCTGCTCAGAACAAAGCTTGAGACCACCATCTTGCAGCCTCATACGGAAAACGCAATCATAGAACATAAACAGAACATAAACATCAAAGCACAGCACTTTTCCATTTTTATAGAGCCAGTTGTGTGTCTGCTTCACATTTTATCAGTTTTATTGATAATGAGAACACCTAGAAGCAACTGTCTAGCTTGTAAGTCACATGATACTTTATTACTGTTCTTTTCCCCAAAGACGATAACCCAGGTAGTAAAACAATGGATTCACTGACTAAATGACACGCTCCATTATCTCTAAGTAGGTTTCAGACTAAGTTTATCAGGGGTTACCTGCATCTGATCAGCCCCGCTAGCTGCCAGATAGTCACTGCTGTGGCGGGCTGTTCATCTGTCTCACGCGCTCAAGGGGCCCCTTTCTCAGGAGGACGTGTCCCTGCACATAACATCGGCCTCTGCTGTTCTTATCACGGTCCATGGGAATCATTTGTTTACACATCTGTCCTGCATCCGAGACTGTGAACTCTCTGAGGACTGGAAGTTTGGTCTTACTTATCTTCAGAGTTTCGGGGCCCAGAGCAAAATAACTGTACAATGTGTGTTTGTTAAGCGAGTGAACAAAACATTGAACGGCCATCAGGGAAGCCCAGTGGTTAAAAAGATGTGCCCCAGTGGCAGATGTCTGTGGCTTTCAGTGCTGGTTCCCCCACTTTTCACCTGTGTGACATGGCACAATTAACCCATTTGTGCCTCAGTTAATCTGTTAAGTGGGGTTAATAATAGAACTTCCTTCCTAGGGCTGTTGTGGTAGTGCACAGGAAGGATGTAGAAAATGCAGGCACACTAAGGTTTAGTACCTGTGGTTGATGTTGTTGTTAACACGATTATTATTACTAGACAATAATGACACCCCTATTAATACTGGAAGAATTTCTGACATGGGTTCACGGAGCCTTCAATAGTAAGGCAGCAAATCAGATATGTTCCACATGGTGGACAGACAGCTGAGTGACGTTTGAAGTGTGCTGTCACCTGTGAACAAAATACAGCTAATATTGGGCAAGTACCTCCTATGAGCCAGGCGTGTATTACGCTTCATATTTGTGACCTCTTTTTTTTTAGTAGAGTTTATTTTCTGCAACAGTTTTAGCTTCACAACATAATTGAGGGAAAGTTAGAGAGATATCTCATATACCCCATGCCCCCACACATGCACAGCTTCCCCCTTTATCAACATTGCCCACCAGAGTGGTACATTTGTTACAGCTGATGAACCTACACCAGCACGTCACAATCACCCAAACCCCATAGTTTATATCTGAGTTCCCTGTTGGCGTTGTACATTCAGTGGGTTTGGACAAATGTATAATGACATGTATCCATCATTATAGTATCACCCATGGTAGTGTCACTGTCCTAAAAATCCATGGCATGTGACCTCTTTCCACTTTCAAAACAATTATGAGGCATTGTTATTATTATGTACATTTTTAAAAGGTGAGAAAAATGATGCTTGGAGAGGTTTAACTTACTAAAGATGGTACCTTCACAAGTGGATCATCTGGCCCCAGGGTCCAGGATCTTTCTGTTCCTGGTTCCCTCCCAGTGGAAGATGCAGAGAGCAGATGAATCACAGCAACGTGATGAAAGGTCTGGACTTCATATATTCTAGCCCATTATCTGCCACAGTGCGTTCCCAAAGAGCCACTAATGCTACTGGGTGTTGTTAAATCACAGCACTGTTTTTTAATCACTATAACCATCAAGTTGTAAATACTATTATCTCCATTGTATGGGTGAAGAAGCTGTATTTTTGAGAGCCACATGCCTTGTCTAAATTCCTGTGTTTAATCAGGAGCGGAGCAGGACTAAAACTCAGACTTTTATCTTCCACACTGCCTGACACTTAGCTCTTAGCCATTTACTGTGGAAATCTTTGTGACAGGCACTGAGCTAAGGGCTGGAAGTGGAAAAGTGAAGAAGACAGTTCCAGCCTTTGTTGGGGAGACAGGCCTATGAATAATTAAAATGTAAAAGTGCTGTAGAAGATTCACATAAAATACCACTGGGACACGTGGAACTCTTTAAAAGGATGTGACAGTTGAGCTGGGTGTTGGAGGGTGAGTAGGAGTTTGCCCAGAACCAGAACTGCATGGAGAGCAGAAGGCCAGTCGTATGCGGAATGTGGAGGAAGGTCTTGATTGATGCCACATTTGAAAAGGCGAGACATTTAAATTATTCATGACACAATACTAATAAAACTTGCAAATTATCCTTTAAATGTGCCTACTTGGTAAGTCTACTTATGTGTGTGTGTGTGTGTGTGTGTGTGTATAAATAAACGAACGAAATGTCACTTAATTCTGGTGTATTTAGGACTATTACCTTGCCCTTTGTCCTTAATCTATCTTAGTGGTTCACGCCTGGGGCCATTTTGAACCCAGGGGACATTAGGTATTGTCTGAAAACATTTTTGTTTGTTACAGCTTGGGGGTCAGGATGGCAGGGATGCTACCAGAATCTAGTGAACAGAGGCCAAAGATGCAGCCAGCCGTCCTCCAGTGCACAGGCCAACCCCACAACAGAGAAGCATCCTGCTCCAAACGTCAGTGGTGCCCAGGTTGAGAACCCCTGCTTATCTGCTTGGGAAACCACAATTCTCTCCCAGACCGCCAGCAAATTCCAGGGCAAGAGCCCCCCTGAACCAAACCACAGACATTCCCATCTCAGGGGAATCAGCGCCGGAGCTCCTGAGTCCCTGCCTGCTCCACAGCCTGGCAGAAAGCCTGCTCTGCGTTACCTGGGTACGGAGAGAGCACAAAGACGGCCGCACAACAGCGGGCGGGTCAGAGGTCCTGAGGGCCGATGGCATCGCTTAAACATCACCGCACTAATGGTGTCCCTCATAAACAGAACCGCCAGGCTACGAGTTAAAGGCCCTGCCTCCTCCTGGGAAGTACACAAGAGCCAACAATTTTTTGCTCTGTGTTGTTCTGCCTTTACTCTGTTTACTTAATAACAGCAACAGTCGACGTGACTGAGCGCTTACCCGGTTAAGTACCCAGCACTGCGCCAACCGCTCTGTGTGACCCCTATAACTAAACCCTCCCCCAGTGCAGCATTGTTTCCAGAGTGTACATTTTCTCCTGCTGGAGACTTACCCTTGTGATAAGAGAAAATACCACGGCCAATCACAGAGAAGGCTGTTGCAATGCCTGTCAGTTTTCACCGGAAACCCCAGTCCTCAGAGCAGCAGAGGTCAGTAGGCAGTTACTGAGGGCTTCGACTTTGGTTTAATGGTGCTTCCTCAGAAGGCTCTTGCCCTTAAGGAGCTTGCAGAGTTAAAAATATGTTTATATCAGCTTCTATTCCATGCAAGTTCGCATTTGGACACCCTTATGAGAGATGAACCACTAACATTCCTCAATGATTCCAGACAAGAAGAGTGTTATCCTATAAGCAAAGACATGACGTTCCTGGAAACGTAGCTTAATCTAGGCCCGGTGCTGGGTTCAGCTGGGAGCAGTTCAGCTGTAAGAGTTGCACTGTTTGAGAGCCTCAGGGCAAAAGGAGGCTGGGGTAGGGCAACCTGGAAGGAAAGTGCAATGGCCTTCCCCAGGCCCCTCTGCAGTCTAGGCTCAGCTCTGCTGAGTGATGACTTGCAACTGTTTTTGTCCTTGACTCCAGAAAAAGCGTGCTTTACCTGCTCCCAGCAAATGTCTCATAACTCTGTTCACACTTTCTATATGTGACATGCTGGTATTTTCTGTTCTTTTTTTTTTTTTTTGATTGAAGTATAATCAATTTACAATGTTGTGTTAATTTCTGGCATACAGCATAGTGATTCATTTATACATATATATCTATTCCTTTTCATATTTTTTACTATAGGCCATTACAAGGTATTGAATGTAATTCCCTGTGCTATGCAGTAGGACCTTGTTGCTTATCTATTTCATATACAGTAGCTAGTAGTAGCTAGCATGTGATTCCATTTCGTTTCCTTTAATGCCAGTCTTGAACCAGCTGGTGAACACATGTCTCAGTTTGTCCAGGACAGTCCCAGTTTATGCCTGTTATCCCCGTGTGATTATTAATAACTCCCTCTTCACTCAGTTGGTTTCATAAACCACCAGCTCACGTTTGGAAAAATCCTGCTCTAGAGAAAGAAGCCTCAAGCAGCAGGTGGAGGGACTGTTTTCACAGGGAGGCAGAGCTGCCTCAGGGCAGAGACGGCAGAAAAGAAGCAGTTCAGCAGGTAGCTGCCTTCTCCCAATTTCTAAACCAAGGTTTGGTACTTCAGAGACCCACCACTTTGGCAGGACACACAGGCAGCTGGGAGTGCGGTGAGATGTCGCCCCCAAGTGGTTTCTCACGGGGCAAAAGAAGAACCATTACCTCCATCCAGAGACTCGCTGAGACAATAGAGTAAGCTCCGGAAGGGACTCGGGGCCGATAACGTGCAGGTTGGGGCAACAATCTAGACCCACTGAGTTACTATTGGTATTGTTTAAACCCAGAGTTAGAAGAAATTCATTACCTTTAATTTTCATAACTATCTAACCAAAACATATTAGAAATAAATGATAGTTGCTTCACAAAGTTGCTTATTCATAAGAAATTAATCAAAAGCAAAAAAAGAAAAACCCTCAAAATTTTGTCTCCTTTAACTTTAAAAATAATTTGCTCAGAGGTACCAATTTTCCAATTGCTATCCTGTGATTGACATTTAAATTTGAAATGAAATAGCATTAAACCTTTAAAAAATAGTATCTCCTATGAAAAGGGAAAGATTGAATTACTTTCAGCTGCTTTGGCTATTCATTTATTCAACTCCTCCCCATTTCCCTGCCTTAGAATATATTTGAAGTGAGTGAAATCAGGCAGAATTTGTAATGATGCTGCAATTCAGGAGGAACATTTGAAAAGAGGACTGACCCATATTGTCCCCAAATACTGTATACCTATCAAGAAAAGAGTAGTTTTCACTACATTTTTTAAAAAGTGATTTCACATTTCTGCTTGACGTTACTAACAAAATATGTCAATCCTTTTGTCTTCTGAAAATATCTTAAAATTCCTATTGCCGCTACCCTCCCCTCAAAAGTCTTATTTAAGAAAACAAACACATTCTCAAAGTCAACTGGCAACAGATGGAATTTCCAGGTTGTTTTGATTTGCTGCTGCTGCTTCGGGCACGGCTTTAGCAGAGCCACAACGTGAGCCCAGCAATGCCCAGTCACACATTCTTTTCATGCTCTGTGCTAGGCTGTGGGCTTAAGACAAGACAGCTTCTGGCCCTTATTTTTTTTTTTTTTTTAGCTTTCCAGGCAAGAGTCCAGAAACAACTTGTTAAAATAGGTGCTTTCAGAAAGATAGAAATGAAAGATCTATAGTCCTGATCGGATGCTTTGAAATATCTTCTATATCCTTGAGTCCTTTGGCTAGGGCACCATGCTTACTTTGAAAATGATGAGCTGGACCTTATTGTCAGTGTTCCAAAGGGATGCGAGAGTGCACGTTCTGTGAGACTCCACTGGCATAAGCCTAGATACTAGTTAACGTGGATCTGACTCAAATAGTTCAGGGAACCAGCTCTGGCGAAGATCCCTCAGATCATCTGCTGCTTCATTCCTTCCGTGTCTCTTCTTGATGCACTTTTGCCACTTGGCTTTCAGGATAGCTCTCTGGCCTGGATCTCTCCCACCTCCCTGACTGCTCCTCCGCCATCTCTTCCCCTGGCTCTTCCTCATGTCCCAACACTCAGACCGTGGAAGCATCGGTTCAGTCTCTTTTCCCTCCCCACACTTGCTCCAAAGCCATCTCACTCTTTCTCACCACACTTACTAAGCCGCCTCATTTATCCTCATGGCTTCTAATGCCATCTATATGTTAATGATTCCCAAATGCGTAACACTGAACCCTCCCATGGTTCTCAGGCTCACGCCTGTCTAACAGGCATCTCAAGCTTAGTGTGTCCGCAGGTGAGTTCCCATTATTGCCCCCACTCCCAACCTGCTCCTAACACTGTCTCCAACCACCACTTCCCAGGTGCTCAGGCCAAAATCCTTGGAGCGTCCCTCCCACCTCTCTTCCTCTCACGTTCTGTGTTAGCAAATCTGCTTGCCTCCACCTCAAAATGCAGTAAGAATTTGACTCACCCGCTACTGCCACATCATACAATTCAAAGAGACTCCCCATTTTTTTTTATTCTTCTTTATACTTTTAATGTTGTGGTGCTGCCAGCACAGACTCCTGCATTGGACCAGGGGCTGCAGTGGTTGCCCCACAGATACTTAACAAGATCTCCAGAATTTGTGTTTGCTGTTCTGTCAACTCTGGGTTCTGTGGGTTTAGAGACCATGGTTCACAAAGGGGAAACAGTTTCCCCAGGGGACACAGCAGAAGCCCGATAAGCTACAGCTGTCACCTGGGCGCTTCAGACTCCTTTAGACCAGCAGACATGAAACGGAGCATCAGCCTAGCTGGGATAACGGACCCGCGTTATCAGGAGGAGGAAACGGCTACTGTTACACAATGGGCACCAAGAAGAATGTGTTGACACTTGGTGATTCATCTAGGTACACTCTGTTCTCAATTTTGATGGTAAATGGACAAATATACGAGCCTCAGCCTGAGAAGGGCATGGTTACCAGGGGCAAAAGCATGATGCTACGGAGGCCGCAGAGACCAGCAGAGATGCCAAGAGAAAGGGCAAACTAGACTGGACCATGTGGGAGTGAGACCACTGGCAACAGTAGGGGCCATTGTTCACATCCCACCTATCTTCCTCTCGTAAGTTTCCCTGGGAAGCGCAGCCAGCAAAGTCCTGGAAGGCATGCTTCCAGAACTTTTGTGATGCAGTGACTATGAGCAGCACAAAGGGACTTTAGTGGCAGCTGTGAGGTGCCACCCAGGTCCCCTTTGGGACCAAAGGATCTGTCCCCTCAGCAGCTGGGAGGGCAGTCAGCAGAGGGAACACTCTGCGGGAACTGCCTCAGCACAGAAGAGTTGCCTTGCCCAAGATCATGCCCCTGAGAAAGCCCACATTCAATGACTGGTTAATGTAGTATGGGTTTGCCTGCCCCTTATCCCCATCCCAACTTGGGGCGACTCTGGAGTGCGGCCAGCCCAGCTTCAGAGCTCCCTGTGAGGTTGGCTAAGTCCTTTGTTCAGAATGCATTACAGCCTGACTTTCCTCTCTGCCCAGTCATGCCTCCTTCCTTTCAATTCCCTTCCTCAGGTATCGACCCCAAGGGCTCTCCTTAATAAACTTCTTGCACACTAATCTCCACCTCAGATTCCTCTTCCAGGGGGACCCAACCTACCATGCCTTGAAATCAGGGAATCTTGACTGCTGTATGAAACCTCATAATTGTACCTAGAAAACCAGTTGATTTGACAACATACTACATGTCTGGACACTGAGCTTATTTATGGGTTTTCCCTAAAATTCTTAGTGGAAGAGGAAGAGTACCACAAATGTAGACTCTCCATGTCCTTATTTATTAAAAAATTAAATGTAAGAAAGGATTTTGCTGAAAATAATCAAAAGCTATGGTCCTCAGCTGCATTTGCTCTTGTATGACTAATATATTAAAGATACAATAGATACACTATGTCGAGGACCACCGGTCATTGTTCATGGGTAGCTAAAATTGCCAGATAAGGTTTCACTGGTATGTCACACAGCCATTGCTAGGTTATGTTGCTGTAATAAACAACCTCAGAATCTCAGTGGCTAGCAAAAAGATTTGTTTCTCGTATTGGTACACTGTGGCTCTGTCTCAACATGCTTTCTGTCTCTAGGCTCCAGATTAAAGGAGATGCCCCAAACTGGGGCATGCTGTTCTCTGGTAGAGGAAAAGAGCAACAGAAAAACCACAGGGTGGCTCTCACAGCATCTTCTTGAACGAGGCACATGTCACTCTCGCTCACAGCTCGTTGGCTACGGGAAGTTACGAGGCCAAGCCTGGAAATACAACTCCTTCCCCAGGAGGGGATTCTGTAGGAATAAATTCACTAAAGAGGGGCAGGCAGTATTTTGAAGACATGATACCATCTTTCAGAAATGGTAACATGAGGGTCCAGAATCCTACATCTTTAATCAACGTTTAGCCTCCCTGAGTTAATCCTATACTGAAATCACATGAAGGTATAAGTTCCTGTGTCGATCAAATTGACCAAACAGTCAGCAGCATCTTCCTGCAGTCAGTCATTTACTAATTTGACCATCTCAACTTTAACAAACGATCTGGAGGCGGGGAACGAGGGCAGTCAAAGAGAGCTCTAAATAAAACAGTGAAATAGCAACGCACTTCTAAATTCACCCAAACGTGTTTATAGTCACCAGCAGCGTTTCCACTCTGAGTCTGGCAAAAATTCAGGAAGGATGTCTAAAAATAAAGGCTGAGACGTTAAGTAAGACCATGTGAACTAACATCCCCTGCTTCTTAGATTTACTCCTCTTACACATCATCATCGTTATTGTTAATATTATTATAAATATCACTAGTGTCATTTTTATTAGTTATGCTTTTCTCCTTCACTGATTTGTGATGATCTTGTCCATATTTATAGGAACCATTTTAAATTGTTCCTGAAAAAAGATGTGGGGCTATTATTTCTAGTGAACAAAATCTGTCACTGTGAACAGTCTTAAAACGAGAGAGTGAAAGAAAGAAGATAAACCCAAGTTGTCTAATCAGAAGGGTTGAACTTAGGGAAGAGTCTGGGAGTGATCATGGGAGCAAGAGGAAGTGGTGACCCCGGGAATGGAGGAAAGGGCGTTGCTGAAGGCGAAAACCTGAGCCCCGTTTCGGCCAGACCACATTTGTTGGAAAACTAACCAAAATATTAACCGAAGTAAATAGAAAGGGCCAACAGGCAGAATGAAAGATGACCTAAGCAGCATATAGGGGTCACACACAGAGAAGCTAAGCACAAAAAAATCCTGAAGGAGAAACAGATTGACAAGCTCTCCATATTGAAGGAAGCTGCACGTCCAGTCCCTTCCTGCGCTCCCAGAAATCACAGCCAGGCTCCCAGACTGACCGGTGGTTAAGCATGCCACATCCCCCAACCATGGTCACCTTACTTAATGCTATTTTTGACATTAAAAACTCTGATATGCATTAGGGAATGGAAAGCAAAATCCACACAACTTGTGAAATGAAATCTGAGACCTCAAAGGCATTGCTCTCCCCACGGGGCCAGTCCAGGCTGGCCCATGTTCTTGAGGGACACACTTACTCTCTCTCCTCTGCTGTTGGGAGCAAGTTGGAGAAGCACTAGCCCAGGAAATGCTAATCCAAGCATTCATGGAAAGCATTAGAGCTAGTAACAAGAACTGTACATCTAAGAATGGTTGTGCTTGAGAGTAAGTGTAAATGGAGTTACTACATTTAGAACATCTTCAAAACAATGCAGTATTTCTGCTATACCCCACACTGCTATCACTGAAATAGCTAAAATGTGCTTTTATAAAAGAAGTCTGGCTTTGATTTTGATAAGCAATTTCACCTCATTGAAATCAAAAGCAACCTGTTGGAGGTGGCTCTCCCCACAGTCACAGTGAGTCTGTTTTCTGGAGAGTTCTTTGCAATTCCGAATTCCCACCTGGTGACCATAAGGATTTAAGGGCAGTCAGGGTGGCAGTGTGTTCCCCAAAACACACTGAGGGGTGTGGAGTCCTCTGGTGACAATGGTGGACCCCAGGACTCAAGGCTAAGGGGAGATCGGGGTGCCCTGGGCTGTGGGTGCAGTGTGGGAAGGAAAGGAGGTGTGGGCGATGACATAGGCATAAGAAGAATACCCTCCTTGGGGTTGATGTCAGTCGGGACTGAGTAACTGCCCATCAGCACAGAGCCTGCCACATGGTAAATAAATACTTAACATTAGCAGACGCCTTTATGGTCATCATTCCGAGATGAAAACATGGTGGGCACCCATGGAAATAATCAAAAGACTCCCCCAAGCCCCACTTTTGAAGGGAACTGCAGTTTTTGAGGGTAGATCTAAGAGGTAAGATGAAATACAAAAGGCAGACTCCCTCTCCCAGCACAGAAGTTTCACAGAAGAAAATTGAGAGTGAGACTGTGAATTTAATTGAATCTAACGAATGTGGAGAGAAGTGTTCACCTGAGGTCTGAGCTCACATCTTATTATACATCATAAACTCCTGCGGGAGAAAGGACCCAGCTATGATTATACATATGGGAAAGGTTTCTATGATAATTCAGAGACTCTTTACATAGAATAAAACCTCTAGGCATAATGAATGTGGAGGCACTTCGGTCCCTGCTCTTCTCATCCTTCATCACAGAACACACACTGGAGAAGGCAGACGCGCAGTGACCCTCGGAGCATCTCGGGTGCCTGGCTGGGCAGAAGCCTCACGAGCATAATGAGTTTATCACCTTCAGACCCTCCTGAACATCAGAGAGCTCCCACCGGAAATATTTAGAGTCTAACCTTGCATCTCTCTCCTCCTCGACGACTCAGATGCTCATTAGCTCTGTGCCCACGTGCTGTTGGCTTTTCATTATGTCCGAGTTAGGTCAAAGAGTCTGCTGGCATTGATCACATCCTTTTAGTACTGCTAACTTATAATGATTCATCTGGGCCAACAGAACATAATTAGAACTATTCAAAAGATCTCTCTTTGCATTTTGAAGTTCTAGGCAGGAAGCTGGAGGACTCCAGGGCACAAGATGTGTTTTTATCTTTCCTTCCCAGAAAAGGCTGTGACTTTGCAAGATAAAGGAGGATGTGAGTAGTGACCAGACAGCATTCTTTATGGGTAGGGATGAATTTAGATTTTAGGAACAGTGGATTCTTGCAGAGGCTGCAGTGTTTTCGCATGGGCTGGAAGGAAGACATCTGGCAGAAGAGTGCCGGTCTGAAATTTGCAGGGAAGGGAAAATGCGCAGATAAAACTGTGCTTGTACAGAGAACACCAGGTATGACATGCAAAGAACAGTGACACCAGAGCAGACTAATGAGTCTTGCCAGAGAACAAGGAATTGGATTGGGAACCGTATTATGACCTCACATGTTTATGTACAAATTAGCAAAGCCTAGATTATGAATCAAGTTCACTTGAAATTTTAGCCAAAGGAAGTGAATGCTGTGTCAGACAGAAGACATGGTGAAATGGGACAAACAGCTAGAACTTGGTGTTGAAAGAGTAAATCTCATCTCAGAGGAACACTAGCTCACATCTATGGAACACCTGCTACATGTCACATATGGTCATGTATCTGCAGGTGTTTTACAAGGATTATCTCTATTTTTCAGATGGTAGACTGAGACACAGGGAGGTAGTGGAACCAGGATTTGAATGCAACAGTCTGGCATCGGTGTCCAGGCTTTTAAATACTGTTTCTCTAACAGATTAGAGCTCTTCAATGTGGGCTGAGAGAAATCCATCGACTGCAGAGTGGAATCACTGTGGGATCATTTCAGTTGGAAGTAAGATGCAGGAGAGAGAAAAGTGAAGTTCTTATAAGAATGGCATCCTGGCCAGACATCAGATATAATATTGCAGTTTAATTCAGAGGAAAAACTGGCACAGAGACAACTGTAGTAGTGATTGGCAATTTTAGCTGTCAGGAAAGCTGTTGTCCAAATGCCCTCCCTTCCTCCACTTGGGCTCTGAGAAGCCATGGTTGGCAGAGACGGTTTCACACCAAGACTGCAAGGGACATAGAGGAATTACAGAAAAAGGGTGGAAACTTTGAGTTTGGAGGCAGGCAAATGATCCTGTTTTCAAAAAGCTAGCAAAGTGGACAGGAGTGAGGAGTCTGCAAATTATGAAGACAGGTTTAATGTCGATCCACTTTAAAATTCTGTATTTAAAAATATAGTTGGTGAGCATTTAGAAATGAAGCCATCTGAAAACCACTGAATCATACTTCTTATTTTGCAGGGGTGAAGATAACATCCTAGATGTAGATCCATGGTTTCCAGCTCCTTCAACTCCAGCCTTTCCTGCTTAGAACCTACTGAGCCTGCCAGGTTAGAAAGGGTCCCAGCCACCTCACCATGCCTGGTATGCTGGCCATGGGGAATCTAAAATCAGTCCTTCTGTCACAGACCAGACACTCACTGAGCCTGAAACAAAATTCTGATTGACTGCCCAATGCTGCTAATCACTCTGCGGACCTAGCTCCTACGACGAGGCATCTAGCTCAGTTGCTTTGCTTTGCTGTCTAATTCTACTGTGTACTGGAGGGTTGCCCTTTGCTCTAACCCACTGGTCCCTTTAGTTCCCGCTGCTAACCCATTGTAAATATGAGACAGGAAGGAAGGGGCAGGGCACAACCATTCAAGGAATGACACAGCAGTGAACACCAAAGTGGGAGAAAAGTCAACTCCCAGCAGACCTGGAGGCCCAAGATGGCAGGAGATTTGACTTTCGGTAGACCTTGAACTTCATTACATGCTCACTGTAATATATTAGCATGGTGATTTGCACTCCCATAGGCACCATGACAGTTCTGAGGTTGGACCACAAAAGGTCAAAAAGTGGGTGGTAGCCCAATTCCTGGGAATCCCTGCCCCTTCCCCAAAGTATTTGGAATAACCCTCCCACTTGTTAGCATATGAAGCTACCGAGCTCATAAAAACTAAGAGCTCTCACACCTCATGGCCACTCTCCCTTCGGCTGCACTGTCTATAGAGTGTGTAACTACTTTCACTTTAAACTAAACACCTGTCCCGCACCTCGTGGCCTTTCTCTTGCCTTCTGAGACAGCCTGCCCTCTATGGAGTATGTATCTCTCTGAATAAATCTACTTTTACTCAACCATAGCTCACTCTTGAATTCTTTCCTGTGCAAACCAAGGACCCTCACTTGCCAGGGTGCAGCCCAGGGACTTACCTGAGACCCAGGACAAGACCATCCTCTCGCCCCACATTTTCCTGTATCAAATGGACTGACTGTCAGGTGCACAATGTTAGCTATTGCACATCTATGTGTTTCTCTGTAAGAGATAGGAAAAGGTAGATTTCCTGCTTCTGTGCAGTTTAAATGTTAGTAGATACTCTGCCAAATTGTCCTCCCATCTATCTGTTCAGATTCACACTCCTTCCAGAGTGTGTGAGAGGACTCGCTTACCCACACCCATGCCAACAGCACCACTCTAAGTGGAATATTATCAAATTGGAGGGCTTCCAGAAGAGAGCAAACAGAAATGGTAGAGTATGGCATCTTCGAAAAGAAACTTCATATGTTTATCCCAGGAAAGAGACATTTTAAAGAGTTCTCACATGAAAGAATCCAAATGATCCTTTGTCATCTCTCATGCAGGTAAAGTTCAGCTTTCCCACGTGTATCTACAAGGCAATCGAGTCCATTCACAGCTGGTTCAAAATTCCACAACATTACTTGTTCCTAAAGATGCTAATGACTTAAATTATTTATATAACTCCCACTGGGCAAATTATCAACTGAACAACTTATCTTTTTAGGGTATCATGTTTACTAAGGAGCTGACTCCACCTTATATGGTAATTATAACAATGTAATTAAGTTTTTACTTCTCATTTTTTGCTTGTACCCCAATATTAATATGACATGTATTAGATAAAAACTATCTAATAGTCAATTAACTTATGGAAAGATGTTCAATTTCATCAATAGTTTTAAAACTAAAAGTAAAGAGATTTTTTTTAATCTATTAGCTTGGAAAAGATATAAAAGGCTAACAAAAGCTTTTTGCAAAGGTGTAAGGAAATGAACACTTTGATGTTCTGTTGGGTAAAGTATAAATGGTTGTAACTTCTTAGAAATAAATCTAACAATGACAGAAATACAAAATGTGCACATGCTTTAATGTAACAATTCTATTTCTAGGAATTCAGCTTAAGAAAATATGGATATGTACAATGACTGAGCTAATAAGGACTTCCAAAGTTACTCTTTATACTAATAAATAATTGAAAATAATCTAAATACCCATCTAGGCAGGGCTTGTTATATAAGAGATGGTACTAGATATAAGGGAATACATATAGCCATTAAAATCCTGAAGTAGATCTGTGTGCTGGATTATTTCCTATTGGACCCTCCAGATCTATATTTTCCCTTTGTTCACCCTGCTCTGAGCCCCAGAAGGAGCATCAGTGGGCTCCCTTGTCTCTGGCTGCTGGCTAGGTTTGGCTACTGGGAGGAACTGTTAGGAAATGGTTAGGAAGATTGTGCAATCTGAATATTTTAGCCCTCTGTTTCCTCCCTGCTGAGTCATCCTGGGTTGGGTGGGTCCCTCTTCCAAAGACCTTGGCCTCTGTCAAGAGGCTGTCTCCTGCCACTACTCTCCTAGGTCCTGGGAACCACACTTCCCTTTACGGTTTAGACCGTGGGGTGGTATAAGCTCCGGCTCCCCACTGTCCCTAAGCCTGGGGGCTTCATCAGCCTTCACTGGCTCCTCTCAATCCTACCACAGTCCTGTAATATAGGTTTAATTTCTGCCCTCCACTACTGACAGTTCAAAGACAAAGGAGTAAAGAAATGCAGAGAATTTCATCCTAACTAGTCCAAGCTTGTACATCAAAACATATGTCGCTGCTTATGGGACACAACAAAATGTAGATGCATGCAGAATTTAAAATGCACAAAACTTTGCACCTTTTTAGACTAGCTATTGGGCCTTGTTTTAGAGTGCCTTTTAAAAAGAAATGTATCAAGCTGAGAGTTGAAGGAGAAGAAATCTGTTACAACACACTATTGTAATCCAATGGTAACATGTCCTGAAGTGTTGGGGTGATAATAAGGCCCCACAGACAACCATGAATTCAAATAAAACAGTAAGAATCCCACTGAGGGGAGAACAGCCAAGTATCTAAACAGTCACACGATTACCTTCTCCAATATACTTTTTAAATAAAAATATAAAAATAAAAATATATAAGATGATCAGTCTTCATTTTAAAACTCCAGGAAGATCTTAAAATAGCAAGAATAGCTTTTTTCTCAGTATCAAGATACATTTCATATATGTTATGTTTCAAAGATGTTTTTCTAAATATATAAGATCTTATCAAGGCTAGCTTTTAAACATTAGTAATTTAGATTGTAGCTGAGATAGGGAGACTCTCTGAGGAGCAGTAGATTTTATTTTCGTTGGTAATGTGGCTTTCCTCCAGCTACAAGGCAGACGTTACCTTCTCATCTGTTCTATAAAACTCAAACCGAGACTCATGAGTAGGTCCTGAAATCAATTTAGTGGGTGGACTGGGAGGGGGCAAACAGTATTTTTTAATGACACAAAATAAACTAGAATATAATCAGATTAAAACAGAAAATATCAGAGTGTATTTCACATACATAAACTATATAGTGAAATGTGTTTATTTTCACATATCTGTCTGTGTACTGGGTCACAAGGCAAAATGCATTTCTTACTATGAATCTTGGTCAAAACTGAAAGTCTGTATTGGTCTATGGTCTATGATAACTTACTGCTTTCAGCCAAGTCTATATAGTAAGGCTACTAAAAGCAGGAGAGAGAAGTAAAGGTGATGATCAAAGCAGGATAAATTTATAGTGAGTGTGTTAGAATAAAGAACATATTAGTGTTATCATCCTAAAAGGGATCTTCAGAAGGATAAAAGCCATGCTACTTAGCCGCCATTGCTATAAGGGCACCACCTATAACTTTTGAAGCAGAGTGAGAATATGTTGATGAATTAGCTGTATTGGACAATTAGTAACTTAGCTTTACTGATAATTCTCCAAGACAGACTAGCCATTAAATTATATTCAAGAAATATCCAAGAATAGATAAACAAGATTATACTGTAAAGCACAGGGAAATATACACAGATCTTATGGTAGCTCACAGAGCAAAATATGTGACAATGAATATATATATGTTCATGTATAACTGAAAAATTGTACTCTACACTGGAATTTGACACAACATTGTAAAATGATTATAAATCAATAAAAATGTTAAAAAAAGAAATATCCAGTGTGATCATAAATAACATGATTCAAATTAAAAAGCAATGTGAATAAAAATTGTTAAAGATATACTGTTGTATGAAAAAGGCAAATAAGAAAAACAATATACAGAGTAGGTATCACTTTGTGGTTTTCCAAAAATAATATACAAATAGTTAACAGGTTTATGAAAATGTGTTCAACATCATTAATTATCAGGGAAATGCAAATCAAAGCCACAAGACATCACTTCACACCTGTTAGAATGGCTATTATTAAAAAACAAAAGATAGGAGTTGGCGAGAACGTGGAGGAAAGGGAACATTTGTACTCTGTTGGTGGGAATGTAAATTGGTGCAGCCAATATGGAAAACAGTATGATGAGTCTTCAAAAAATTAAAAAATAGAACTACCATATGATCCAGCAATACCACTTCTGGTTATTTATTCAAAGGAAATGAAAACGGGATCTCAAAGAGATAACTGCACCCCTATGTTCACTGCAGTATTATTTACAATATCCAAGATAGGGAAGCAACCTAAGTGCCCATCAATAGATGGATGGATAAAGATGTGGTGTGTATATATATGTATATATATGTGTGTGTGTGTATGTATATATGTGTGTGTGTATATATTTATATATGTGTGTATGTATGTATACATATGTGTGTATATAGTATATATATACATATATATATGTGTGTGTGTGTGTGTGTATATATTACTCAGACATAAAAAAGAATGAAATCTTGCCATTCATGACAAATTGGATGGACCTAGAGGGTACTATGCTAAGTGAAAAAAATCAGAGAAAACATGATTTCACTTATATGCGGAATCTAAAAAAATGAAACAAATGAACATGAAACATAAACAGAATTATAGATACAGAAAACAAAAACATATTTGCCAGAGGGGAAGGGGGTTGAGGGGCAGTAAATAGATGAGGGAGATTAAGAGGTAAAAACTTTCCGTTGCAAAATAAGTCAATCATGGGTACAAAGTGTCCAGTGTATGGAATATAATTAGTAACTATGTAATATCTTGGTATGGTGACATATTGTAACTAGACTTATTGTGGTGATCAGTTTGAAATGTATAGAAATGTTGAATCACTATGCTGTGTAACAAGAACTAATATAGTATTGTAAGTCAATAATACTTCAAAAACAAACAAACTCATAGAAAAAGAGATCAGATTTGTGGTTACCAGAGGCAGGGGTTGGGGCAGGGAGAGGAAAGTGGATGAAGGCAGTCGAATGTACAAACATCTAATTATAAGGTAAATAAGTACCAAGGATGCAATATACATGATAAATACAATTAATATTATATTATATATAGTATATATATAATTAACAATGTTTTGTGAACATCCATTATCTCATATAGGAAAAAAATTTTCTTGTGATAACTCTTAGGATTTTTTCTTTTAACAATTTCCATATATAACATACAATGGAATATTATTCAGCCATAAAAAGGGAAATTTTGCCATTTGTGACAACATAGGTGGACCTGGAGGACATATGCTAAGTGAAATAAGCCAGACACAGAAAGGATGGTGGTTGCCAGGGACTAAGAGGATGGAAATGGAGAGATAATGGTCAAAGGGTAGTAAGTTTTAGTTATGAAAGATGAATAATTTTGGAGACCTATACAGCACAGTGCCTACAGCTAATGATATTGTACTGCATATTTAAAATTTTCTGAGAGAGTAGATCTTATGTTTAAAATATATATATATATATATATATATATATATATATATATATATATACATAAATGTTATTATGTACATGGAAAAATATGAGGCAAATATAGTAATCCATTAAGGAGTATAGGATTATGGAATATCTTAATGGAATGTTTAAGTATTTGTACTGAGTATACATTACTTTTATACTCAGAAAAAGAAATAAAGATATAGTTTAAATATCTTACAAAAGTCACACAGAAGGGCCTCTATCACAGGAGCTTCAGACACCCAGGATTTCCAGGCAAATGGGTCAGGTAAGTCCTGCCTGCGAGCTTCACAGCCAGGCTAGGCTGGGCCTCATCCCACATGTCAGAGATCAGGATATTAAGAACAAATATAATTTCACAGTGTGGCTTTCCTAAATTTTAATAAATTTAGTTTTCAGTTATAAAAGCAGTAAAGCAACTTTTTTAAAGTTTAGAAAATAGATTGGGAATCTCATATTCCACTATTACAACTATTTCTCACTTTTACATATTCCCTTGCAGCATTTTTATGTGTATGTTTTACATTGTTAGCATGATGGTAAATACAAAATTTTATGGTCAGACTTTTTCTTTGCATGATATTACAACATTGTTCTTGTTTCTACATAGACTTCCCATGTCTCATTTTTATCTTTTTTTTTTCATAAAAAGGTCAATTTACTTACCTTTTGTTTGGCCATGTCTCATTTTTAAATGACTAAATATTATTGCATTTAGTAAACATTATGATTTATTTGTGCTACCAAGGCATTTTAGAGACTGAGCATAAAGACTTGCTTCCTACAGCGTTTTATTTGGCCAGCAGAGTCATTTTAGATTTGTGAACAAGCACATCTAAAAACAGAGCAGGTACCATGTAGTCAGCCATAGGTCCTCACCTCTCACCTCATGTTCATGGGTGTGCTTGTGTGTGTATGCACACAGACACACACACACATCCCTACAAACACACAATCCCAGAAATACACACAACTATAGTACAATACACAAACACACACACTTACACATATATATACAAATACATATATACACACATAACCATGCACACACATACACACAGAAGCACACACAGCTTTATGCTTCCTACCTGACCTTTGAAGGCATCTGAGTTTGTGTCCCCTTTGTTAGAATTTCAACCAAACAGAGGGGACATCAAACAAACCATTAAAAGAAACTGAGAAGCAGCTGAGGTAAAACTGTGACCCACACAAAAGTACTAAGTTTAGGAGATAATGTATCCATAGCAGTAGAGATGGAATTATTAAATTAACCCAAACATATATGTATTTGGGATATGTAAAATTCCTATTTTTATTTGTTCTCCTTCAAAGATTATGCCCTTTTTGATATTGCCTCAGACGAAAAAATGGCAGGATAATGATACGGTCATGACATCGATAACTTACATTTGTGAGGGCAATTTTAACTTTTTAAGTACTTTCACATCTGTGGTACAAGGCTCTAGGACGGAAATAAGAGTAATTAAAGTAATTTATATGCCAACAAAAACTGAAATGGCCACATAATCAAATAACATATTTCAAAGCTCATATTTAGTATCAGAAGAAAAACATTTAAAAAAGAAAATCTCATTATATTGTCCACTTTACATTCCCAAAAGCTTCTCCAATTATTCTCTAATTCCAAAGAATTTCACCAATTGCATAATCTTTGTTCTCCTGAGATGTTGGTGGGGAACAAATACACGACCCAGAAACCTCAGGATGTAGTGAATCCCTCAAGATGCCCTGAATCCTAATCATGTTTACTACGCAGTGTTTGGAGCTCAATAAATATTATGACTAAGAAAGCCATTTTAGACTATGATAACGTGATTTCTTATCAAATCTTATTATGGTTTTATGGCCACTTATGAGTGGTCCATTCAAAAGCCCTATATGTACTCCAGGCCCTACATAAAAATTAGCACTGTGACCATCTAACATCAGCATAAATTCATATCCAATTAGCATCTCTGTTGATTGGAAATTCATCTTTTCCAAATCTTGATTAGAAGCATTCAGAAACACCAGTGCATTGACAGTATGTAGGAGGAGTAAATATATGGAGTAATTTAGGCGTTTGTTACCTGAGAAATGTTGAGGTGAACAGACTTTGTCCGCATTAAGTTACACATACACAGATGGACATGAGAAGCAGTCTTCTCATACTCATCCTAAATGCACTCCATAGACACCTGCCATTCTCAGTACCGACTTCTATCATATTGCTGGGCTAATGTTCCAAGGGCACTGCTGGAGCTGAAGCCTTCATGACCACACTTCAAGCGACAGGGAAGAGCAAGGCAGCAAGAGCAAGAGGGCGTGCCCTAGCACTTCCTCCTTTTAAAGAGAGCACATTGTCCAGCAATGCTAGCTTTTAACTCATTGGCAAGGAAGCCTCACATGCGCAACTCTAAATAAAATCAGGTTTCTTCCACAGAGGCCCAAGAAATACAAATATTGTAAGAACTTGCCTGTTGATCCTAATATATCCTAACTCCTCAAGAATCAAAGTTAAAGAAATTGCTTCTTGAAGTATTTTCTTAGTCATCCCAAAGACGTTAGTTAAAAGGAACATTTGTCACTTGTCTCATGGCATCTATTCTGCCTTTTCTCAGCAACAGCCTTGATTTTCATGTGGGCATCCAGTCCTATCCCATTCTTAGACCGTGTGGTCCAGTGCAGGCCCATCCCTTGTAGTAGGGATGGAACATGTTACCCAGGCTTAAGCCAGATCAGCCCCCTGATGGCTTGTGGGGTGAGCACATGATCTACGCTAGTCCAATCAGAGTGAACCACAAGACTTTTGCTAGAATATAAACCCAATAAAAGTCTTACCTCTTTTCTTTCCACTGCTTCCACAGCATCTAAAACAGTGTCTGGAACAAAATAGATACTTAATAAATATGATCATATATTAAATATCTAAAAATGGAGCTAAAAGTTGAAGGAAAAATTGGATTTTAATGACATAGTTTGAATCTCTGTACCTTGGCTAGATCTACGCCTAGGTCATTCAGTGACTAAGTCAATAAATTTTCTTTGTTTGCGTAAAACAGTTTGAGTTTGGATTTCTCTCGCTTGCAACGAAAAGGTAATAGGGAAACAGTCTAAGACAGTAAAGGCTTGATAATTCATTAGGTTTAGAATATGTCAATCATTTCTATTTGGCAAAAGCAATAAAAACAGGACAATTTAATGAGCAGAACTTTGGAGCCTGATGAGATGAGGATTCATCTTCCAATGATTATTTTGTGTTTAAAAATCCGTGAGTCTTTTCAACAAATGGTGCTGGAATAACTAGACACCCACATATAAAAAACGAATCTAGACACAGGCCTTACTCCTTTCACAAAGGTCAACCCAAAATTGATCCTAGGCCTAAATGTAAAGTGCAAAATTATAAAACTCCTAGAAGATAACATACGAAAAAATCTAGATGCAACACCAAAATCATGACTCATTAAAGCAAAAATTGAAGCTGAACTTCACTAAAAATTTAAAATTTCTGCTCTGCAAAAGACACTGCTAAGAGTAAAAAACCAAGCCACAAACTGGGAGAAAATATTTGCAAAGACATATTTGTAAACAAAGGACTGATATCTGAAATATATAAAGAGCTCTTAAAACGCAACAAGAAGAAAACAAATAACTCAATTTAAAAATGGGGAAAAGATCTGAGCAGACACCTCCCCAAATCAACTTACCTGTAAATCTTCTTTGGCAGTTTCTTAAAAAACTAAACATATATTCTTTCCACATGATCCAGTGATTGTGCTCCTCAATATTTACCCAAATGGGCTGAAAACTATGTCCACACAAAAACCTGCATATGAATGTTTATAGCCGCTTTATTCATTATTATCAAAAATCGGTAGCAATCAAGATGTTCTTCAATAGGTAAATGGATAAACAAATTGTGGTACGTCCAGACAATAGAATATTATTCAGAACAAACAAAGAAAAATAAAATGTTTAAATAATCAATAAGAATAAATTTTGTAGAAATATTCCTTCTACTTTTATATAAAAGATATCTATCTTTCAAATTTCTATAAAAAAATTTCTATAACACAATGCACATACCTAGAAATTCTACGTCTAAGATTTTATCCTATAGATATGTGGACACATTGATCAAAAATTTACATCAAAGGCTTATATAGTGTTGTTAGAAATAGCAAAACCCACAGAACCTCTAAATAGCTATTACCAAAGAACTGGGTAAGTAAACAGTGCTTCCTTTACATATGGAATACTACAGGGCAGTTAAAAAGAAGCAGCCCTCTTTGTAGGATGTAAATAAACTCCATAAGGAAAGGAATTGTTGTCTTTTTTTGTTCACTAATAGATCCCAAATAACTAGCATCATGCCTAGCACATAATGATTTCTCAATAAGTATTTGTTGAATAAATGAGTAGGGAATAATTGTTATACTTTTTAAAAATAAGGTACAAAACAATGTGCATACAGTATGGCTTCATTTATGTAAATTAAAAAGATACAAATATATATGCATGAATATATATTTTGTAAGTCTACAAGGATAGGTAAGAATCTGGTAACCAGGAAGGAGAAATGGAGACTGGTAGCTAGGGAAGGGAAGAAGATTTAACCTCATTATATTCCTATTTAGAAATAAAATTCTCCAAGGGAACAAAAGTAAGTATCAACAAAAAAGTCAATAAGGAACTAAAAATGCTCCAATAGAAAAATAGGCAAGATATGAACAGGCAACTCACAGAAGAAAAAAATGATCAATACTCAAACTAATAATAGAATGAAAGCCAATAAAAGCAACAAATGATCACTTTTCTACCTATCAAACCTGTAGATTAAAAATCCTCAGAATGTGGATTTGGCAAGGGTGGAGGGAAGTGGGCACATTCTTTCACTGTTGATGGCAGTATAAATTGCCATATCCCTTCCAGAGGATACATCAGCCCTTGGCAATCTGTAATAAAATCTACAAAAAAGTTAGGTATCTCCTTTACCTTTAACCCGAGCTATCCAACTGCCAAGAATCAAAGAAATGTGAAAAGTTGTTTGCACAAAGAGATTCAAAGCAATGTAGATTATATATATATATGGGAAAATGTTGTTTTTAGGTAAATAATGAACCCAGCTCCACTTCGGGTAGAGGTGGGCAGGTATTCCTCACACTGCCATGCAAACATCAGTATGACAAAGTTAAACACAGACAACTGACCAGGAGAAAACGATTCAACTTCCAACAGACAAATGATTAGTACATATATTGTATGTATACATGCATATACATATAATGAGTTTATATACAGTCATTATTAAATATATGTATATATGTTCATTATGCATGTAGTCATTATATATCTCTGTCACATATAAATTACTTGCAAAGAGATAAACAACCCATTAGAAAAACAGGTAGAAAATTTGAACATGTACTTGGAGATAAGGAAATTAAAATGGTCAATAAACATGAAACAAGAGGAAAACTTCCCTCAATTTTTCAAATCAGATGAATAAGTTTTCAATGTTTTTTTGTTCCTTATAATATCAAATTTTTAAAATACCTATAATGTCAAATAATGTAGGAAAGTGGATGCAAATATACTGGCACAATCATTTAGGATGGACACTGTCAGAATCTACCAACTCTTGAAATTTCTAAACCAATTGACCCAGCAATACTTGTATAAATACAATCTGAAGAAAAATGGCAACAAATGCAACGTCCATCAATAGCGTATACTCATTAAATTGCTGTGTATCCCATACAACAATTTAAAATAAAGATGATTCTATTTTTATTACAACTTTTAAAGACATATTCTTCAGTTACTATTGCTATAACAAACTCTCTAAAAACTTAGTGACTTAACCCCGAGGATTCAGCCAGGGCACAGTGAGATTGGCTGGTTTCTGCTGCATGAAGTCTGGAACCTTAGCTCGGAGGACTCAACAGCTGGAGCTTATTTGCCAGCTGGGGCACTCAACTAAAGCACCTCCATGGGGCCTCTGCCTTTGCCTGGGCTTCTTCAGAAAATGATGCTGACCTCAGGATACTCCCAATCTTACATGGTGCCTCAGGGCTCTGAAAGTAGGTAGTCCATCAAATGGTGGGAAAATTGCACTGTCTCTCCTGACCTAGCTTCATAAGTCAGTGTCACTTCTGCCAAAAGTGACACTTTCTATAGTCACAAGCCTGCCCCAATTCAAGGGAAGGGGACATAGACCCTATCTCTCAATGTCAAAGTCACATTGTAGAGTATGTGAGATGGAAGGCAATGTTGTAGCCATCTTTTGGAAAATACAACCTGTCACAACATATTAGAGATGAAAGCAAATTGCAGCATATTTATCATCTAATGCTGACTATATATGTTTTTAAAGCTTTTATGCACGTTCATGTAAATGTGATTAAATGTGACTGGCTAACTATACGTAGAAAATACACAGAAAGTCATTTCAAAATATATACAGCAAATTGTTAGCAACAGTTTCAAGGAGAGGAGTGAGATTATAGTGGTGGGAGGTGGATGGCACCATCATTCACTTTTCCTCTAATGGGTTGAGACTTTGCAATGAGTTCCCAGTCAAGATGTGTCAAGGATAAGAAGTCGCATGCTCAGAAAACTGCATGCAAATAAAACGGGGCATGAGACATGATTTGGTGCCAATCAAACTGAGACAGGAGGGAAGGCGGCAGGGCACAGCCATTAAAAGAAGGACATAGCAGTTAGCACCAAGACGGTGGGAAATTCAACTCCCAGAAAACCTTGAACTTCAATATAATTTCACTGAAATACAATAGCATGCTAAATGGCACTCCCACAGGTGCCAGTATGGTTTCAAGGCTGACCACTAAAGTCAAAGGGTGGATGATGGCCCAATTCCTGGAAATCCCATCCCCTTTGCCAAAGTAGTTGGAATAATCCTTCCACTTGTTAGCATATGAAGTTACCGAGCCCATAAAAACGACCAACACAGAACCTCATGACAGCTCTCCCTTCTAAGTGAAATGACCCGCACTCTGTCTATGGAGTGTGTATCTACTTTTACTTTAAACTGAGCATCCAACCCCCACACCTCACGGCCTTCCTCTTGCCTTCTGAGAGGGCCTGCACTCTGTCTATGGAGTATGTATCTCTCTGAATAAATCTACTTTTACTCAACTGTGGCTCACTCTTGAATTCTTTCCTAAGTGAAGCCAAAGACCCACACTTGGTGAGGCATGTCCCAGAGACTCAGCCGTGACCTGGGACATGGCCATCTTCTCACCCCACATTTTCCTGTATCAAAACCACCTCAGCTAAAATTTCTAAAAAGCATGATCAGGTATCCAGCCACTCAAGTGTCAGGCACCACTGAGGTGAGGGGTAAACATCCAAACGGCTGTCCTGATACGTGAGCCAGGCAGTCCCACCTGGCTCAACTTATGTCGGTGAAGAAGCTGGGACCCTAACAACTCACGAGCCTCTCTGTTTTCTGTTTATTGTTTATCACTTTAGCTTTCTAGTAAAAAAAAAAATCCCTTTAAAAAGTGCAGTTTGCTCCCAACTGTAATAACAGAAAAAAGGATGTTTTGTACTTATGAGGATACTTTTGACCAAGTTCTACTCCAGATCCAGATTCAGATTATGGGTGGTGCTACGAGCAAGGATAAAGGAAGCACGGTATCAGGGTGGGGATTTCTTATTGAATTTAACCATTTTCAACTGAAATTACTGAAGTGTCCTTTTGTGTGTGGAGTCTTTAGTAGGAGTTTATTATAAATGTTCAAGTTTATAACATTTTGTGGTGAATACCAAGACATCGTGAAAATACAGTCATCAAGAGAGTGAGGTAATAGCTTAAGGATGATACTATGAAATTGAATAGAGAGCCCAGAAATTGTCCCACACTTATGTAGTCATTTGATTTTCAACAGAGATGCCAAAGCAATCCAATGGGGAAAGAAAAGTCTTTTCAGCAAATAGGGGGAAAACTGTTCATCTATATGGTGAGGGGAGGACCCAATCCTTAGCTCATAGCAAACACAAAAATTAATTTGAGATAGAGAACAGACACAGTAAAATTAAAACTATAAAGCTTCTAGTCTAGAAGAAAGCACAGGAGAATATTTTTGTGACCTGAAAGACAGGCAGAAGCCTCTTAAAGAGGACACAGAAAGCAATAATAATAATAATAAAAAGACAATAAATTTATCTTCAAAATTAAAAATCTCTCTTTTAAAGACATTATTGGGAAAATGAATAGGCTATCCACAAATTAGAAGAAAATTGTTGTGAAACATTTCTGATAAAAGAATAGTGTCTAGGATAGTTTCAAGAATTCCTAGAACTCAATAACAAAAGACAAAGAGCCCAAAACAGGACACTGAAACAAGATTCAAGTGATACTTAGTGTAGAAAAGCAACCAGACACTTGAGAAAAGAATTTACCCAATACCATTATCACCATCATATTGTACCAAAACTCTGTATACAATGAAAGAAGCACTCGATATTTTTAAAAGATAACATTAATTGGCATATAGATATGCCTATTACAAAGGAAATCCGATACAAAAAATTTTTTTTCCATTCACTAACCTCATCCTAATTAACTCTTTGAAGGGGAGGATATAGCTCAAGAGGTAGAGATGCATGCTTAGCATGCACAAAGTCTTGGGTTCAATCCCCATGACCTCCTCTAAAAATAAATAAATAAACTTAATGACCGCCCCTCCAAAAAAAAAAGCAAATTTAATTATCTCTTCAAAAAGTATGGGTAATAATAATTCACACATTCAAAAAGCTGAGATACATACATTTAGCATTTTTTTATTTCATAGCCTTTTAAAAAATATAAACCACTGAATATTTTGAAAAACAGATACAGAACAATCATTTAGCAGCCACAGTATTACAAAAATAAAGTAACACAGAATGAATTGCACAACAGAATAAAATAATCTCCACCAACTCACTCTGACTAGGAGCACAGAATGTTCACTAGGAATGTTAAGTGGACCGGCACCACCACCTTCCCATCAGTTATCACCAGCATCAGTCACAGGACCTGTTCCCAGGAGACCGTTCCATTTATACAGGAATATGTGCAATGTAGAAATGTCAAGTTAACATCTTGAATTTAGTTCCAAAATATCATTTTTCTTTCTCCTCTGAGAGACAAGTTCAATGGCAAGATGGGACCGTGAAGACCATGGAATGCCAGCATATGACTTGCTCACACCCCTCCCAGCAAGTTCTAAAACACGAGAAAGGGAAAGGGTTGTGCTATAATCTACAACACAATAGCCACGAGCCACATGTGGCTATTTAATTTATTTCAATTTTTTAAAATTATTTAAAATTAAATAAAATCAAATTTTACTTCCTCAGTCACACTAGCCACATTTCAAGTGTTCACTAGCCACGTGTGGCTACTGGGTACCACACTAGGCACTGCAGATATAGAACATTTCTGTCATCACAGGAAGTTCTTTTGGACAGCCCTGGATGTGGGAAGTGTTTCTTCTGCTTTTGCTTAGCCAGGATGTAGGCTGCTTATGGAAGCAGCTCTGAGAAGCAATTGTCCCAGGATATTCCTAGATGGGTGGTGGAGTCACAGAGGGGAGTAAAGTAGCCTTTCCACACAGAGATTACCCTCTCCTGTGCATGAAAGGGATAAACATTTTATGGGGATCAAATACACAACTAGACTCCACCAAAAAATTTGGCAGGAAAATTGGAGAAAAGATACATGAAGCAGATGGGGAAGCAGCAAGATACAGCCTTCCTTATCTCATTTCAAACCTCCACGAAGAGATTATGTCTTCCAAGAAAGTGTGCAGCTTCCCAGGGTCCTGCTCTAGAAAATCTCGATGGGGGCAAGTATATGGCTCAGAAATAAGGTCAGTCCTGCCAAGAATTTCTTAAGAAAACCCAGCATGTCTTCACTCCTGCTCATCCTCTCAGAGCAGAGCAGTGTTGCTTGGAGTGTTGCCGGTTGTCAAGAAACTACAGTTTTGATCTGTTTCAAATGTTATGCTCCTTTCTTGTATTTTGTATCCAGAGCACAGACTGCCAGTCGTTCACCCATGATCCACCATTATCTTCTTCCTAATCCAGAGAACTCAGATTTTTGTTGAAGGCAATTATATGTCCAGCTGCAAAAACTACATTTTTCAGGCAACCTTAGAGATAACAGTAGCCAATGACACAGTCTGGCCAGTGAGATGTAGGCAAACATTGTTGGGCTGCCTGGAAAGCTCTTTAAGAGGAAGCTGACTCAAGCGGAGCGAGTATGCCCTGTTTCTCCTTTGGGCTTCCTCCGTCTTCTTGCGGGGAACTGCAGCAACTGTCTTGGAACCTAAGGGAAGAGCCATGGGAATCTCAGGGGCCACCTTGACCCTGACACCTGTGAGCTGCTGAACCAACACCAGTGACAGCCTACCCCCTACCTTCTTGTTACACGAGAGCAAAATGAAACCCCTACTTTGTTTAAGCCACTGTTCAGGAATTTCAAGAAAGCAATCCACCTGGATTCCCAATAAGAAAGATTTTCATCTGAAAATAAAAAAAAATCTTACCTGAAGAATCTGTACATAGTCAAAAAGTTCAAGTAACTTCAGAGAATCCCATTAATAAAACAAAAGTATAAAAATTTTAACTTGAACCCACCAACACTTTTACAGACTGAAGGTGGAGGAAATGATTAGGCTTATTGTGTAAAATAGCTAGCTGCTATTAAGGTAAATAAGAGGGTTTTTAGCTTAATCCAGCAGGAAGTTCTTTTGAGTGTTTATTATGTTCTGATTACTCTTCTAAACACAGGTCTGCCCTTCTGATTACTCAAATTCTTATATGGTAAGATGCTAACTACTCAGATAATTAGTCAGATTATTTAATCTATAACTTTATTTTGCATAGACAAAGTAAGAAAGGGAGAACTGAGAATTATTTCATTGATTCAACCCCTCCCACGCAAAAAATCAACATCAAAGATCTACAGGTCAATTTTTAACTTTCCCTTGTATGTGACACAGACATCTAACAGCAATTTCCTAATGTCCCCAGAGTTTTAATTGTGGGATGTAATTTAATACCTCAGAGTAGCTGTAAAAATTACAAAGTACAATATTGTGCAGGTACTCTCTATGTACTGCATTAGTACTGTTACTATGCTAAAAGACCCTAGGTTAGTAGGTATAAGTAACAAAAAATAAGCATTTCCCAATCTCCTAAATGGTTTAACCATTTATAATGTTTAAAACTTTGGGTATTAAAAAATTTTAACTCTACTGCATTTATTTTGAAACTATAGGCAAGATTGGAAACATGAAATGCCATGCTAAAAATGGGATATTGCATATTTTTTACTCACCTAGTTCCAAGTTTCCACCCCTGCAAGTGAACCAAAAACAAACCCTGGCACCTTGTCATTCCCAGAAAAGCCAGTGCATGGCACACTCTGGGTAAATTTTCTCTCTTATTCTGTGGAATCACACCAGATGGCATCAGTCCCGCATCTACAGCTGTGCCTTAAAATTGAAGTTTAGACATAGGAATCTACTTTATCAGACATTTTAGGTTTTACAGGTATGATGGTGATGTCATTCTGATTCAACTTAAAATGGTTCTCTTTCCAGGTAGATCTGTAGACTCAGCACTTACAAGTTTGGAAATCAGTAAAACAATCAAGGTTATCCTAATAAGATTTGAAGTCACTTTAAACCGCTGAACTTTAGAAACAACAATGAAATAAGAACAGTTGAAACAGAATACTAATATTACATAATAATCAAATTACGATCCATTTCCTTATAATGTAAGAAATTCAACTCAGCTTCTAACATTGCTGAAGAGTCACTAAAAACCTTTTATTGAAAATAAAATAATAATAGCAATGTTCTATAATCAAGTTACACATATAATGAGCAGTTCTTTTAAATATTCCTGATTTTTCAAGGGTTTTAATGTCTAGCTCATATGTACACTGTCTTCCAAAATAAACTTGGTATGGTGGTTGCCAGGCCCGTGGTGTGGTCAGTGGATGCAGCAGCCAACATGTACAAGCCTGAAACCCTGATCGTTTGCAGATACTAACCACTATATATAAAATAGATAAACAACAAGTTCGTACTGTAGTGCACAGGGAACTATATTCACTATCTTGTAGTAACTTATGGTGAAAAAGAGTATGAAAACAAATATATATATATATATATGTTCATGTATGATTGAAGCATTATGCTGTACACCAGAAACTGACACAACATTGTAAACTGACTACACTTCAATAAATAAATATATATATATATATCAAAAAAAGAATGTGTACAAGTGGCATAGCAAACAATCTTATGGTTATTGGGGGAAAGGAAGTGGGAAAGGATAAATTTGGGAGTTTTAAATTTGCAAATGTTAGCCACTATATATAAAAACAGATTTAAAAACCAAATTTCTTCTGTATAGCACAGGGAACCATATTTAGTATCTTATAAAAATTAATGAAAAAGAATATAAAAATGAATATATGTGTATGTATATACATGACTGGGACATTGTTCTCTGTATACAAAAAATGATACATTATAACTGATTATACTTCAGTTAAAAAAATGTGTACAAGTAGCAAAAAATGTAAGTAATGTGAGTTCAAAAGTAGTTCTAATGTGGGAGATGGGTCTATGCTGGGTTTTGAAAAATGATGATTGAATAAATGAATAAAACAAGGCAGCTTATATGCAAGTATCCAAGTTTCAAAAGCAAGATCTCCAACAAAGAAATGCAAAGCAGGAGATCAAAAGCACCAAGTTCTGATAGCAAATGTGAGAACCCTTCATTCTCACAGTTTAGGGCCAAGTTCCAGGAGGAAATTGGGTAATAGGAATAAATATTCATTTTTGCCTGGATAAATGGGAACTTAATAATGAATGAATTAGATTCTGGGGAGGTTATAAAATGGCACCGGCCACAAGATAGAAAGGCAACCACTCTGTTCATAGGAAACTGAGTCAGTAGAACCAGCAAAGAGATTGGCTTAACAGTGGGATGGCAGCAAACTACTCACCTTGCGTTCTCTATAGTTTCCTGTCTGGAAGAGTCAGAGTGGTTTAAACCTTTGTACACCAGTGGTACTGCTAGGAAGAATAAAGAATTACAAAGACATAGAAAACAAATTTATGGTTACCAGGGGCCATGGTGGGTGGGGATAAACTGGGATTTCGGGATAAGCAGATACAAAGTACAATATACAAAATAGATAAACAACAAGGTCCTACTGTATAGCACAGGGAAATATATTCAATATCTTGTAATACCTATTACAAAAAAGAATATGAAAAAGAATATGTATGTATGTATAACTTAATCACTATGATGTATACCAGAAATTAACACAATATTGTAAATTGACTAAACTTCACTAAAAAAATAAAAGAGGGGTAGGGTATAGCTCAGTGGTAGAATGCACACTTAGCATGCACAAGGTCCTGGGTTCAATCCCCAGTACCTCCATTAAAAAATAAATAAATAAATATTTAAAAAGGAAAAAACCTCACTACCTTGATGATCTAACTTCAAAAAAAAAATCAAGTCAAGCAGGTTATGGTTATAATAATTTACATTCTGATTATTTATAAAGTATGAAGTGATTATTTTCCAGCCTTGTAAACAATTATTATTGCTTATTAATTATTCCCACATCCATCTTCGAAGTCCATATTAATCATACAACTGTGTAACTAATTGCCACTGCAGACATGATAACCAATTAGAGAGCTATTGTTCACAGTACAATATAAAAGCACTGCAGTTGATTCTGAGATTCAAACTGGGAATTCAAATCAAGTCTTACTATACCTCGATAAAGAGAGGTGTGTGTGTGTGTGTATATATATATATATATATGTATATATGTACATATGAGAATTTGCTTATGACATTATATTTAAAATAAACCACTTACTTCATTAACAACAGTTCTATTCTAGTAGAGCAAAATAGAAAATGTGGGAAATTATCTGAACGTCTCAGGCCAAAACTTTCCCCATAATTATTCACCTAAATGAGACTATTTTTTCCTTCTCTTGAATTATTAAAATAATCATCTTTCATTTCACTTTCATATTATCAACTTAGGCAAAACTCAGTATTTTGTTATTTTTAGCCCTTCTACATGGTCTTTCTTTGTGCCTAAAATTAGTAAATATTTTCAGTGTTACAGTCATCACATGGACAGCTTATCCTACCATAAACATGACTGAAGCTAAATCTTCCCTTATTAAAGACAAGTTATATCTGCATTCCATATTTCAACTTCAAGAACCCCTTCGCTGGTTTCCAAAAGAACGGAGTATTTATTAAAATTGCAGTCACTCCTCACATCCCACTTTAATTAAAAGATTATGATCCTCCACTTAGACACTGACTCTTGGACTGGGTTAGGAAAGCCATGTCTCCTAGGTTCCAGGAGAAGCTCGTCAAAGCTCGTCAGTTCTGAGTGGAAGAGTGCCCTTTATTTCATTGTACCCATTTCCTCCATCCTAACCTCTCACTGTTTTAGGTCCTGGGTCTTTAGAAGTTTACCTAGGGACAAAGTGAAACCAAGAGTGGCCCCTGCTTACCATCGCAGAAAACTTCCATCTCCGGTTGTTCCAGCCCCTCCGTGCAGGGTTCCCCGTTAGCCGCCTGTAACTGAAGCTGCGACCCTCCGCGCACCAGCCCGATGCGGTGCTCCAGGACTTGTGATGGCGTAAATCGAGGAAAAAGCATCTGGAAGATGAAGTTGTTATTTCCCAAACTAACATTGCTGGGAGGGTACTTAGGGCACACTGGTGAGAACTTTACTCCTGCCCGTCAGTCTTCCCACCAACGTTCTAATCACGTAGGACAGGCAGCCTTGCTGAAATGACAGCTTCGCTCTTCCTGTCCTTTTCCTGTTGCCCTGCAACGTGTAAACTGTCTCTTTTCTCCAGCCCTCCATAGCAACCCCGAGGACTCTTCCAGTGACTCCCACTCTAACGCTCATCCTCCTGCTGCTCCAGATTACAAGCCTACCCGCCACAGCAATGCGCAGGCACCTTACCAGGCCGGCGTCTACAACAGCAGTAAGGATCAAGGGGGAAGAAGAGATTCCTCAAAATCTGGGCTGCTGAATCCTGTCTCCTGGCACTGCCAATTGAACCCCATTTAGCGTCTACCAAAGCATAATGATACTTAAAGTATTTGGAATACTTCAAGTGCAGCCTGTTTCCTCCCGCCTCCTTTCCCAAAGGTTAGGCTGGCATTCAGTTTTGTTTGGAAGTAGCTGGACTGAATCGTCTGAGTAATTTAGTTTTCTTCCCCTTGGGTTCAAGATAAAATGCAGCTAGACTGGGAAGAAGAGCTTGCAGGTGCTCAAAGCCATTTCAGCTCCAAGAGCTTAACTTTTCTCTTTCTGCATCTCTCTCGCCCCGGAAAGCTTAGGGTCCCTCCCTAAGAGCACAGCGCCAGCCCAGACCCCATACACTCGCGGTCCATGACATCCGAGCACCAGCCTCCCGGAGGAGCGGGGAAACGCACCCCTTTGCCAACCCCTCCTACGCCTAAACGGACCTGCCAACGAGGCAGCCAAGCCTGGCCCTAGAACCCCGGCAGCCGTGCGGCGGGAGAATCGAGGCCGAGTCCCAGCTCGGCTCCCGCACAGCTCCATGCCCTCCAGCCGGTTGCCGCGCAGTGCTGATTACACCGCTTGCTCCTGGGAGAAACCCCAAGGCTCCCGGCGCAGCGAGAGGCGCCCGGGCTGGAGGGCCCCGGCGGTGCTGGCCACAGAGTTCTTCAGCTGCTTGATGACCACAAAGAGCAGGAGAAAAAGTAAGAAGAGCAGGAAGAAGAAGAGCGCCAGATAGAGCAGAAAGTTGAGCTCCCACTCCATGCTGGAGGCGCCGGCGTTCGGTGGCCGTGCGCTCTCGGCGTGGGTTGCCTCTGGCGGACGAGGCGCGCCGCCCGGGTCCCACCTCCGGTCTCCTCCTGACCGCGCAAGGGTGCCTCGCCGTGGGCGCCAGCTCCGGGGTCCGACCTCGCCTTCCCCAGCTCAGAAGAAACGCGCGCCAAGGAGCTGGTGTAATCCGGGCTCCCAATAGGAACAGTCTCCCGCTGTGCTGAGAGCCTCTCTTGCGCTCCTGGGGACGTGAGCGGATATTTCTAGGCGCGAACTTCAGCGGGCGGAGACGCACCGCTTGGCCTCCCAGGAGATGGCTGGGGCTGGTTATTTTGCAAATGATCTTAATATTCCCAACCCTAACATACAATGAGGTCTCTAGCCCCTCCCTTCTTAATAAATTTATTTCATTATTTTTCCCTGTCCAAGCTTTCCCAAAGGGCAGAAGATACCATAGCCCAGAGACCAAATGTATTAAAGGTGACAGTGAAGGTGGGATCTAAAGAGCTGTGAGATGACTTAAGGGTGCCCGAGTGAACGCCAGTTCAAGCTGCCTTGCTCTTCAGAGTTGCAGATGCACTCAATATAGACTGCACTTTGCTGTGGACAAGTCATTCATAAAAGCATTAAAGAGAAAACGCATTTCAACAGTTACATTGTACAAAGTCTTCCAATGTTGACCTAGAATACAGTTTCTTTGGTGGAAAGCAAAAACAAAGCCACACAACAACAACAAAGTGCTCCTTTAAGCCCGTAAGGCCTCTCTGTATCTGACTAAGATCACCCACAGTCCATATGGTACAGCTTTGAAAGAAATCCAGTTTATCTGTTGCTGTGTAACAAACTACCCCAAAACTTCACGGCTTAAAACAACATAAACATTGGTAAAAATAAACATACCCCTAATAGTTTCTGTGGGTCAAGAATTTAGGAGCATTTAGATGGGTGACTTTGACTTTGGGTTTCTTGCAAGTTTGCAGTCAGGTTCACCAGTGTGGTAGTCACCTGAAGGACTGTCTGGAGTTGGAGAATCCGGCTCCAAAGTGGCTCACTTACATGGCTTCTAAGTAGTGCTGGCTGTTGGTAGGAGGCCTCGGTTCCTTACAATATGGGCTTCTCCACAGGGCTGCTTGGCTGCACAACCCTCTGCTGACTTCCCCTTGAGCACCAGAGCTGAGAGCTGAGAGCATGTCCCCTAACAATCCAAGAGAACAAGGCAGAAACTGCAGCTCCAATTACGGCTGGCTTCAGAAGTCACATACCTTCATTTCTGCGGTATCCTACTGCAGAAAGACTTCTGCAGGTCACACAGGTAGGTCAGCCCTATTCGATGTAGGAGTCCAAGGACATGAACACCAGGGGTAAGGCTCATTGGTGGCCATCTTGGAGTCTGGCTACCAGAGCTGCTAACACAATAGGTTATCATTGTCCACTCCATGAGCCTCCGACTTCATCGCATTCTTTGTGAAGATACAGGAAAGGGCCCTGGGCTGAATTCAGGGAATAAGGCCTTACATACACATCCCAAATTATTTAATAGGCTTCCTATAATAAATAACTCTTCCAGTAATAGCAGGGGGGTTCAAAGAAACAGGATGGAAAAAAGCTGTGACCTAATTCTGGTCGTAGGAACACATGTCAGTGGTTGCTTCAGCTCTCTGACTCTCAGTCCCCTCACCTGTAACGCACCTTGCTCACTGTTTCCTTGGCTTTGTTGTGAGGAACAAAAACAAGTGGGATGCTGAGTAAGAATGCATTTTACTAAACACTATTATTATTCTGTTACTGAGAGTCCCCAATGTTATAGCCCTGCTGTACCAAATTCCCAGGTCCTAGGCCTCTCCACCAAGTATCTTACAGTGTAAGGAATTTCTTGATCCCTCAAACTCTCTCCCTCTCTCTCAGTAACATTGTTAATCTACCTCATGGGCAGTGGTATGCTGGAACTGGCTCATAAAATTTTTTCTCAAAAATTTTGCAAGCCATTTGCTAAAATTCAGCTATGATTAAAAATTAAATCATATAAACTTACAATTAAATAAATTATGTTAACCACAAAGGTAGTAAATACTCGAAACTCATACTCAAGCTTCCTAATTATTTTACTACATTTTACTGTTATCTATGCACTTGAGATTATTTACATGTCGTAGCTGTATAGCTGAAGTGTTATTAAACAGTATTTTACTGCTGTGCTTAGATGTCATGTAGGTAGCTTGAAATTGGCCCCAGTGGACGTATTTGCCCTGTGGAAATGTACAGATGCCACAAATCAGGGCCAGAGAGCCAGTTGTTAACAGTTACGAGCACAGCACTGCTCATGTAGTTAATAAGGAAATTTTGAAGTCTCATACAGGTAAAGCAGGATCTGTGATTTTTTTTTTTTGACCTCCCAGAATCCACACACCTCCACTCAAAGCATCACATATTCCAACTGGTAGAATTCTCCATTTTATGCCATCTTGGCAAAAGGACAGATCCCAGTGACTACTTTCTACTGCCACCTCCCATTATGGAAACCAAGGGGGTCAGATACGTCTTTTATCCACTCCTGATACAATGCAAGGAGGAAGGAAGGAACAGCCAAGCCAGAAACTCACCCAAATATCCTTGATTCTGGGACTATGAAGCAAGGAAGCGGATGCAACAGGAGAGAATGGAAGTCAGATGCATCTGTGTGCAGAGGCGCTTCCAAGCCAGACCAGTCCTGGGAGTGCTGGGCATGGCTCTTGCTGCCTGCTCCCATGGCATCCTAGACTCCTACCCTTTTTCTAAACTTGGCCTTCCTGCCTCTTTTCTATTCTATGAACTTCCACTGGTTTTCCAGTTAATCTTCTTACTGCAGGGGAGTATAGTGCTTAATGGCAACTTGCTTATGGATGAGACTACTGACTGATAAAGAAAGCATTACTTACACACTTTGCATATGTTAAGTGCTCATTATCAACAAGGTTTGGTCGAAAAGGCATATCCCATTTGGCACATTGCCATCCAGATATCCAAGCCATCATTAAGGATGGACACTGAAGCACAGAGAGGTTAAGTGACATGCTCAAGGCCACACAGCTAGCAAGAAGCAGAACTGGAATATGAGCCCAGGGAGTTTGACTCCAGAGCCTGCATTCTCAATCCCCATGGCACACTGCTTCAGGGGGAAAAGTGCCCTTTTCTTGTGCATAACTGTCAAATTAAAGACTTTTTTTTTCTTTCGAGTGTCAAATGTTAAAGAAACAAATTTTAAGTGACACTTCTGCTTACGTACATCTCAGCTCCTTCCTTTGAAATCTTGAAGGTCAAAGCTTCAAATGAGCCAGGGTTTGCCTGCAAAATACTGGGGAAAGAGGCCAAGAAATGAGGGTTTTGTGTCACCAAGCCCAAACCCATTTCAGCCTTCCCAAGCATAGCTATTTAGATTATCCATTTCTCTGAGCAGCTTAAACAGATTCATAAATATTAACTAATAAATCCTCATATTCAGTCTCAATAAAATTTGTATTTAAAATAATATTGCTGCCGCAAAAATAACTTGTTACATTTATTAGATGCTCCCAATGCTTTTTAGCCTCTGGTCATATTTATATATTTCATATGATGGTCTGAATTTCAGTTTATATTATTATAAATAACTCCATGGAAATAAGACAGTTTTCTCTGCCTAAATATGCTTATTAATGGAAACCCATAGAAAGAAAATCTAAGAATTTTAAGAAGCAGAAAAGATATTCACTGCAGATCAGAGCTTGGCTGGTTCTAGCATCTAAAAAGAAGGTCCTGGTGTACTAATTGCCAAGGTGGAGGGAGGCTGTGTCACTACAATGCCATACCACTGCCCACAGAGTGGACCCCACTCCGCGTATGCTTTCATTAACACAATAAGCCTCATAGGCAGGCTTTCAATTCCTCAATCCCGTCCTCACGAGGTCCTCATGAGTCTCAAAGCCACTGCTCCAGGTCCTGGTCTGTGGATATCTATGGTATGTAGCAGGATAGGGTTCTCCAATCCTTTCCCTGCTTTGTTCCTCCACACCCTCACCTCCAAAAGGGAGGGGTTCTTTTATCCTAACAAGCATCAAAGGTATTTATAAGAAGTGATTAATAGTAGCAGTAGAAGTGTTTGTCTTGTAAATGTGCCTCTTTAAAGAGTCTAACGACCTAAGACACCTATGAGGAGGGGGAAGATACAACTCAGTGGTAGAGCGTGTGCTTAGCATGCACAAGGTCCTGGGTTCAATCCCCAGTACCTCCATTTAAAAAAGAAAAAATTTTTAAAAAAGAAAGAAAGAAGAAGAAAAGGAAAAAAAAAGAAAACGAAAGGGAAACAAAACAAAACAAGAGAAAAAAGACACCCAGGAAGGGCTGTCAAAATTTACTGTCAGGATCTCAGGATGGAACTTACTTGGACTTACCTGTTGGGGGTACTTGCAGGATGCAAAAGAGATGGCCAGGTACCTTTCTAAGGCTGACTCAGTTAGGCCTGAAATGAACCCAAAAGAAATAGAGAAAATATTTTGTACCATGTTCTAGCCTCAAAATGTGTTGTTAACCATGCTTAGTAACACTGGGTTCTTAAGTAACTGTATACCTTTCCAGACACTGTGGACCATAAAAATTGGGTTACAAGTTTCTGTTTAGATGGGGTGTCTTTTAAAGCATGTGCTGGGAATGAGATTTATACACTGTGAAAGTTTACAGGCCCTAAGAAGCTCTGTCCTAACTAGTCAGGGCCTGAATCAGTCCCAGTGATCCCAGCAACCCTTAATCACCCCAAAATATCCCCACTATACTATAGACCTTCCTCTGACACAACCGTCTCCCTTGCTCCTGCTCCATATACAAGTGGTAGGTAGCACCGTATTCATTTCTAGAAGATACAAATTGGGCTTCCTTGGAATTTCCCCTTACTTATACACTTTATGACCCCTACAACCCTCAAGAACAGCACAGAAAAATCTGAGAATGTTCACTGTATTAGGAGATAAAAGTGAGTTGTTTTATCTCAGGGAGTCATCTAAAGTTAATCAGCAATTATTGCAGCATTCCAACAATAGGATTTGTTCCCACACGCTCACCTCTCTCCCAGTCTATCCCCCAAAAGTGACTTGGGCAATTATGCAATGTTTACAACATGAGATATCCTTCAGAAAATAAGCAAAATGTATGTAATAAGCTGCTTAAATCTGATGTGTACATTTAGAAATTCCAGTGAGTTGGAAGTAGGGAAGGAAGGAAAGAACGGCAGAAGGGAGGAAGGGAAATCTAAGGAAGAAATTTATTCAGGGGTGTGTAGAGATCATCCTATGTGGGTAGCCTTTGAAATCCAGAATTCACCACTAAGAACAATTCTACAGAAAAAAGAACAACGACAACTCTAGACCCTGTCCTTAGTTTAGAAAGTCTTAAAACACAACAGAAAATACCCAAGTCTGTTCAATATTTTAAAAGAAAAATATTAAGTGACAGATCTGGTAACGGCCAAATATTTTTTCTTTAATTTAGACTCTTTCCAGTAAGTTAGCAGGAACATTGGAGAAAGTTGATGTGACTGTGGCTGACCCTAGACTTGATCAATTCTATGTCATGCAGCAAAATAAAAAGTCTGAAGATTATATAGAGCAACGTATCCTTTGTTCAGCACAACTTAAATAATGACAGAGGGAAACTGTCACCACTAATGGAAGGTCTGCCAGCTTCCATAGGAGCTGATAATGATCAGAGCTGTGGGTTTGCAGACACACACACACACACACACACACACACACACACACACACACATACACATGAGATAAAACTGGACTGCCCCAGGGGAAAGAGGAATTAGAAAACAGTAGAATTTGTTGTGACGCATACTCCCTTAGTGAAATGCTGGCTTGTGAGCTCTAATGACCCAACAACCGGAGTCTGCACTCTTGGATCTGGGGATTCAAGTCATTCTCCAGGCATATACATGCACACACTGTAGTTCAGACTGGCAGTGAGCAGACTTGGGTCCCAGTCTGGTACACTCTACCCTATACTGTACTGTATAATGCTGTTAGTGTTTCCAGTCCTATGGACTTGGACATGTATCCTGGCTTAGTTTCTTGTTTAGTTTCTTGCTACCTTGGACACCTTTGGTTGCCCTCCAAGCACCTCTTCCCTCCTTCTTCCTTATTAATAGAATCCTGACTCTTGTCAAGTATCTGCCTCTTTCCCATGCATCCCTTGTGACTTAGAGGAAACTCTTTTGGGGAAGTGGCTCCCCATTGGTCTAAAGCCATTCAGGGAATATGACTAATTTTTTTTGGGGGGGGGCCAGAAGGGGGCATATGATCTAAATTGACCTAATCTAATTGAAAAAATAGATTATTAGTCAGTGTCCAAAAGAGAAAACAAAACAACTATAGGTGTTTAAAATAGGGAAATTTAATGCTGGGAATTGGTTACAAGGCTACTGAATGGGTAGGAGGAAAAAGAAGATAAGTATCACAAGATTGTAGCCACATGGGCTAGAAAAAGCCAAAGGGCAAACAGAATTACATAGAGCCTCCTGCCCAGAGCCCGTGATCCCTGTTGCCATAATTTATATCCAAGACTTCTCTTGGAAGACGCAAGCCTTCAAACAGACTCCCTACTTCCAAAATATTTTATCAGATTCTGCTAGTGAAATTGTTGCCTAGGTGGGGAGATAGATTCCTAGTGCTTTCTAATCTATAATCTTTCTCAGAATTCTTTTTATTTTTAATTGTGGTAAAATACACATGAGATAAAATTTACCTTCTTAACCAGTTAAGTATACAGTTTAGTGGTATTAAATACATTCATAATGTTGTGCAACCATCACCACTGTCCATCTTCAGAACTCTGTCATCCTGCAAAACTAAAACTTGGTACCCATTAAAAAGTAACTCTCCATTTCCCCCTCCCCCAGCCCTGGAAACCACCATTCTACTTTGAATCTCTACAAATGTGACTACTCTAGGTACCTTATATATGGGAAATCATACAGTGTTTGTCCTTGTATGACTGGCTTATTTCACTTACCACGATGTCCGCAAGGTTCATCCCTATTGTAACATAAGTCAGAATTTCCTTCCCAAAGCTGAACAGCATTTTGTAAAGGTTAATTTCATGTGTCAACTTGACCAGACCACAGGGTGTCCAGACATTTGGTCCAACACTATCCTGGGTGTCTCTGTGAGGGTGTTTCTGGATGGGATTAACATTTGAATCAGTAGACAGAAAAGCAGGTTGCCCTCCCCAGTGTGGGTGGGACCTATCCAATCAGCTGAAAGACTGAAAAAAGGCTGACCCTCCCATGAGTAGGAGACGCGGTTGCCTTCAAGTTGGTACTTGGTTTTTAACCACTGCCTTCAGACTTGAACTGAAACATTGGCACTCCTTGCTTCTTGAGCTACTGTTTTTCAAACTGGAATTGCACCATCAGCTCTTCTGGGTCTCCAGCTTGCCAATGGCAGACCTTGGAGCATCTCAGCTTTCATAATTACGTGAGCCAATTCATTATAATAAATCATATCTATTTCTGGGTCTCTAGCTCACTAGATCTCCCATTTGCTCTGCTTCTCTGGAGATCCTTGACGAATATGTATTCCACTGTATGTATGTACCACTCTTACAGCTATCCTTCACTTTGAGTAAAACAGGAGCTTTACCATATGATCTAGAATATTAAAATCATCTACTTTGGCTATAAGTTACAGGGAGGGATCACATATCCCTCCTGAAGAATATGTCCTGAGAAGTTTGAATATTCTTAGTACAGAAAGTCACACTACTATTTAGTATATGTGAAAAGGTTTTCTGTATTAAGAGAGGCCAATTCCACAGTCATTGAGCTATGTATGGGCTTGGTATTATTGCCTCTGTGATATTGTTGCAGAAAAACATGTTACAGCTCAGTGTTACAGCTCAGTTGTGACAGCAACCTGGATCCGGGTGAGACACCAAGCAGCACTCAGAGAGTCGAAGAACTCAGGTTTATTACACCAGCAGGCCCAGAGAAGTTAACATTTCAAGCTCTGAACCCCATCTGTAGGTTTACACAGGCTTTTATAGGCTGCCAGTTTACACTTTGCAACATCATATGAAAATAAGGTATAACCAAAGTTAACTAATTAGGAACAAGCTTTGTAGAAATGGACCAATCAGGAGGGAGAAAAATAACCAATCAGGAGTGAGCCCCATGCAAACGAAGGAAATACTACAAATGCAACCAATCAGGAGTGAGGGAAACGGACCAATCAGGAGTGAAAGAAAGAACCATTTACATGGAGTGAGCTCCATGTAAATGAAGTACTACAAATGGACCAATCAGAAGTTAGGGAAATTGACCAATCAGGAGTGAATGAAATAACCAATCAGGAGTGAGTTCAGGGAACCAATAGAATTTTTAGGGATAGGTTTCACTTTCTTAGAAGTAAGCCATTTCAGAGGCAAAAAGTGAGATAGATCCTCTGGGCCAGGGAACCAGATGGTGCTGGCAGGAGAGTAGTGGCCCTGCCTGGGGGTCCTGCTGGTCTTTTTTATGGGGCTTCCCAACTCAATATGTCATATTAGAAGACCCGTTGTCATAAATACTGGTTGGATTCTATAACAGAAACTCCTGGTGAGAGACTAACGCCTCCACTAGGAAATGTACCTGGATATTCCTTCTGTAATCACCACCATACACCAGCCAACAAATGACTGCTCACCCAAGCCTCCCTCTGATTTTTGCATCAGTGGTGAATCAATCCAAGGAAACTTCTAACCCTCCCCATGGAAATCATTACTTCAGACTAAAGGCTGTTGGCTGGGGACAGGCAAAGCTTCTATGTATTGATTCACTTATATGTCTTTTTTGGCTTAATGGATCTAACCACCTAAACACCAAGATGATTAGCGTCCTAGAAATAGCAACCTTTAAAGCACCTTTTCAAGAATTCAAAAGTTATGAATTATATAAATAAATAAGCCTAATTATCTCCCCCCCATATTAATCAATTTAACAAATTTTAAAGTTATGGATTATAAATTCATCAATAAAGAGATTGTCCTATCATTTTCTATGACCTGTGAAACATTGTAAAAAGAGAATGTTCCGGGTGTCTGTAAAACTGGGGGAACTAGGATATTGATACCATCATGTTTCTTTTGCTCCATTGTGGTTAATGTTGGATGAACTAAGTGATGCGATTACAGTGATTACTCGATAATGAAAGTGAAGCTTTGTGACATCGGAAGAAAATGCATCTTCCTTGTCGGCTGTTGCACACCTGGCTCTCCTGTGTGCCCTTCCTAATCATGATCTCTTCATGCGCTGTATGGCTGAGCTGGTGGGCTGTGCCCGTCACTAGACACACCAAGAATTTTGCTCCTCCACCCACCCCAGCTGGTGGTTGAGCTGTTTCTCACCTATAAGAAGAAACAACAAACACACAACTCATTATACAAAACTCAGCACCTGCTACCTACATATTTTTTGATTCTTCATATTTTCTTCTATTTTGTATATTTCATCAGGTGGAAAATAAAGTCTGTTGCAAGAGGAAAACAGCCATTTTTCGGCTTCATCGTTTTGCTGATGCCTTAGCTGTACTTGCCAGTATGATTTTTCTTCCTCCATCTCCAAATGTCTTCAGCTTTTTTGTTGTCGTGGAAAGAACACTATTGGGAAACTTAAAAGGCTTGGGTTCTAAACATCCCAAACTAGCATAACCCTGAAACATTGGACATGTCTTTAACTGCTCTATTCTTCCGCTTCCTAAAGTAGGAGACTGAACACAATTATCTTCATGTCCCTTCTGGTTCCACAATTCAAATGATTTATCATTTTTACTGCCAAAACCAGGGATGGTGGAAGAGTGAGATTATCTGGGTGAATTACTCCCAGCTGCCATGATGATGGGGTACGCTTGGAACCCAGGGCGCCTTCTTTCAGGAAAGCAATTTGCTCCGGAAAGGACCTCTGACACATGAACAGAAGAGGGTAGTGAACTATTGCTCATTCCCTACTCCAAGCCATGACATTTTTCCTCTTAACTTTAATGAAGCAGAGTTTTTCCATGTTTTTAACCTACATACCAGTGGCTCCCAGATGCAAACACTTTTTCACTATTTGCAAACCACGAAGTAGGACTCAGCACAACATGGGTTCCTTTAAAAGAGGAAATCATGCCACAGAATGTGACTGAACAACAGAGCACTTACCGAAGGAAGAATTTAGACCACAGAGCAAACAAATATGCACTGGACATTGCTGTTGCTCCCAAAGGCCCTGGTTGGCTGTTTTGGGCAACTTCAGGTGTTGCACTCTGTTTAACCCTTTCTTCCCCAATAAATTTATGATTTTCCCTCCTTTGCTCAGACACCTGAGCACCAACCTGAGCTAGCTTCTACATGTAGGTTTATCAAATTCCCTTTTACTAAAATGGACCCTACACATAAAGAATTCTCCTGTCAGCTGCCAAGAAGATATATTCCCCCTGAATATTACCATAACTCTTCAACCTCTCTGATCAAGCCCAAATCATTTCCAGATAAGAGAGATTGTGAGAGAAAGACTACCGTGTTAAAAATACCTCCCAGGTGGGCTGCTGCCGACCAGACTTCAGGCCAATACGACTGCACGTTCTGTTTTTATTCTCTGCCAGATTAGAGTGAATAAACCTCAGTGGTACAGATAAAGCTTCTGACACCCCCACCACCCAAAGAAAAAGGCTTTTATTACTTTTCATCTAATTTTGAACAAAAGTTGATCTCATCTTTAAATTATTTAATACTAGGGTATTAAGTGTTTTTGTTATCAAGCAGTTGACAGCCCATTATTTTATATCTTTTTTAACATTGTCATAATCATTTCACAACATATAATAAAGCTAGTGTATTCGGTGTGCTATTCATGCTTTTCTAGTGAGGTTAACTCTGCCAAGGAAACAATGTGACAGCACTTGCTCTCAACTTCAACTCAGGCAGAATATTAATCTAAAGGACAATTGTTTGCCCATCAAACCACTGATAATCATGTTTGTAAAACAATTCATGCATAATGGCAGTGTGCCTCTAAAACTAGTGTACACACTGTGATTTTTTTTAAATACCATGAAATTAAACTGAAATAAGCCTTGCAAAGATGTCAAAATTATACTCTCTAGTCACTGAAATATATTAAGGGATAAAATAATCCTAGATTTTTAAAAAGTGAACTGTTGAATGAAAAACAGTCTTTCTCTAAAGCTTTTCTAAAGGAAAGCAAATGCACAAATTGTTTAAACTCATCACTGTAGATACCACTTTGTCAAAATTTAATACTTATTAATTTGTATATCTAGCATGTTTTAAAAGTAGATAGAATAAGAATCACTTCATAGTTAAGTATGGTGATTAAGACCGTGGGTTCCAGAGCCAGTCCGCTTGAATTAATAACTCAGCTTCCCACCTAACCAGCACGTGACCTCAACTCTGTGACATACCTGCCTTATCTCTATAACAGAAGCAACAACAATATCCTCAACATTGGGTGGCTGTGAAGATTGAATACATCTAAAGAGCCTAGAACACTGCCCAGAACATGGTAAGTGCCCAATAAAAGTTTATTATTATTTCACAAGTCAGGATATTAACACAGCAAGGGAAGTGCTGATCTGCGATTACATAAACCAGCTCTTCATGTAACTCATTACGTAATGATTCATTGCCTACCTCACTAATCACATCTACCACTCTCCAGGTCATGTTTCTGCTATTACATTTAGAGTAAGTTTTTTATGTGTAAATTTTTGATATATCCAGAATTTAATTTTTGATGAAGTGTAAGGTAGGGAACAGCCTTATTTTTCCCATATGACTACCCTGTTTTCCAAAACCATTTGTTCAAGGAGTAACCCATCTCTCCTACTTGTCTCTATCTGTTCACTCTCCCGTGACCTGAGACCAGAGGTCTTCACACTAGGTTTCAGATACGCCTGAGGCTGCATGAAGACTTACTAAAGGGCACATGAGCAAGATTAGTTTCATTGTTATGTACAGATCTTCAACTTCCATGTACTTTTTCCTACAATCATTTGCCTAAGAAGATGCCTGTCACCAAGGGTCTCTCTCCCTCTCTCTTTTTAAAAAAATAAGCTTTATTTTTTAGAGTAGTTTTAGATACATGGCAAAACTGAGTGGAAAGTACAGTTCCATACACTCTCTGCCCTTACACAGGCACAGCTGTCAGCATCCTCCAGAGTGCTGCCTTGTTTACAACTGATGAATCTGCACTGACACATCACTGTCTCCTGAAGTCCATGGTTTACATTAGAGTTCACTCTTGGCATTGTAATTCTATAGATTTTGACAAAAGTATAATGACAGGTATCTGCCATTATAGTGTCATACAGAATAGTTTCACTGCCCTAAAAATCCTCTGTACTCTGCCTGTTTATTCCTCTGTCTCCCCTCATTCCTTGGCAACCACTGCTCTCTTCAGTGTCCAGTTTTGCCTTTTCCACAATGTCATATAGTAGGGATCATACAGCCCGTAGCCTTTTCAGACTGGCTTCTTTCATATATCGATATGTCAAGGGTCTCTGCATACTCCCCTTTCCAGGTTTCCTCCCATTTTAACAAGGCAGTCATATGTCTTACCTGTTGTTAATACTGTACTTTGCCAAATGAACAATCCTTTAAACAATTCCAAACTTTTATCAAGGCACCATAACACATCCTCCCTTATCCATCTCATTAAGAGATACACTGCCAATAAATTTTACTTTTCAGGTAACAAGAAACATACCCTTTGTCTGCTGAAAGGCTTCAGTGGCTGTCTCCCTGCTCTATTAGGCAGCCTAGCAAGGAGCCAGCTCAAAATTAGGGTGATGAGGCTTCTAGCTGACATCAGCCTCACCAAGCGCCAACCAGTTCTCTTTTCTAAGAAAGTCATTCCACCTCTAGGAAGCCTCTGTTGTTATGTAGTTAAACGTTTCCTGTCCCCTCTCAATGCCCTAGGTGTACAAGTGGGGTCCCAGCCCTGAACACCTCTCACTGCAGACAGAGGGCTTGAGGGCTCCTGTGTGCTCTTCTGCTGACTCTTAGATACATGACTTCCCAATAAACCTCACCTTATGCCTCCTCTGTGTTTTGTTTGGGGTATTTACTAATGGTCATAAAATTGTTTATCAAAATTCATAATTTATGATGTTCTAATCAAAGGTGTATTACTGGGATTTACCATGATAAGTCAATCCAAAAGAAATTGTTTTACAGCATGATCATAGGATTTATACTTGATGTGAAGAACACGACTAGAATGCTGATAAAAGACTTTCAACATAAAAGCCTGTGACATTAGAATAAAAATCTACAGGAGAGGTGGACTAGGAATGGAAGTTGAAAGAGAAAAAGAAACAAGGTGAAATTTCTAACTATAGAGAGGAGCTTGTCTATTACTGTTTTAAATGGATGATGATATGGGTTCAAATCTCTGTGGTGCTTATATTCCCACTGAAGAGGGATAAATAGCTTTATTTTCAAATGCTGATATTTGCAACATGCCGTAAACAACATCCTTTGCTACTACTTAAATTTATAGTGAAAAACTTTAGCTGTCAACTGAAAATATTTTAGGGGAGTAGTTTTTCAGAAATATTTTAGGGGGATTGTGATTAAAAAAATCCTAAGAAGAATCCTAGACTGCTTATTTTCTTATAACCCCTCCACCTCTTCCTCCACCCTCACACTTGGTTGAATTTATTCAGGTGCCCCTAGGGGTGTGTGTGTGTGTATGTGTGTGTTTAGAGGTGCCAGGTATAAAGATTATGTAGTATGAGCCCAACTATCCTAATAGTTGCTCAGTAAATGCTTCTTGAAATAATTGAACTGAAAATTAAACATTTATAATTTAAAACAAAGGCAAATAGGATGTAAAGATAAGATTCTGTCTCACTGTTTTCATAAATTTGCTGTGATGGTGAATTACAGGTGGTCCGCACTCTGGAGAACATAGTCTCCTTGGCTTTCTCCTGCCAAATATTCCCTTTTCCCCCACTAATCAACAACTTTTATGAAGGCTTAGACCTTGCTGCTTGATGTGTTTTTTGTGCATCAGCAGAGTTGGCATCACCTGGAAGCTGTTTAGAAATTAAGACACTTGGGCCTGACTCCAGGCTTTTGACTCAGCAGCAGCATTTTTACAATATGGACCCTCATTGTCTAGTCATCTCACGGGCGACAGCCACACCCAGTGAGGTTCCAATTGCTCACTACCTAAATGTGTTCTTGGCTGTTCCGTGGCTACCATCATCATTAACGATACTAATGACACATCTTTAGACCAATTAACAGGGCACTTTTACATGCATTATCTCATTTGATCCCAGCTACATTCTTCAATTTAGAACAAAGTGCTTTCTGCAAAGTGCACAAAATCAATTCCAACAATGTGAGGAGACACAAATAGAGCTCCCTGAGTTGTTTTCAAAGATGAGCACACTAAGTCCAGAGAGTCATTTGGAATTATTTTCAAATTTAATAATGTCAGTACTCTTCATTCAACTATATTTTGTTGCTATATTCCAGAATGTTTTTAAAAAAAACATAATAAAGTAGTGATTTTGGGGGTGGGTTAGTTTTATTATTTTTATCATAAAAATCTAAATCTTTTTGGAAAACCTGTTAATAAAACTATATTGATAGAGGAATTCCAGTCAAGATGGCAGAGTGGTAGGACCACGAGCTTGCCTCTCCTCATGACTACAACGAAACCACAACTGAATGCTAAACAACCATCGAGAAAAGACTGGAACCTAGCAAAAAGGATCTTCTGCAACTGGAAACATAAAGAGGGATGGCAGCTCACGATATAATTGGGCCCCATACCCTCCGGGTGGGCGACCCTCGAGCTGAAGATCTATTAAGTCTCAGAGGCCCGCCCACAGGAGTGAGAGCTCTAAGCCCCACGTCAGGCTCCCCAGCTTGGGTACCAGCTTTGGGAAGAGAATGAGACCCCAGGACATCTGGTTTTGAAGGCCAGGGGGAGCTTAGCTCTGTGAGCCTCATGGGAATAGGGGAAACGGAGACTCCATTTACTTGAGAAGCATACACAGAAACTGACGTGCACCAGGTCCAAGGGCAGAGGCACTGATTTCATAGGAACCTGGGCCAGACCTGCCTGCTGGATTTGGAGGGTCTCCTGGGAACGTGGAGGACGGCTGCCGCTCACTCAGGGGTCATAAAAATTGGTGGCGGACATTTGAGGAGTGCTAATCTACGTGAGTTTTCCTGGAGGCTGACATCTTGGATTGTTAGCACCAAGACTGAGCCCCACCCAACAGCCTGTAGGGAAGCCTCCAGCCAAACAACATACAGGGTGGGAACACAGCCATATCCATCAGCTGACTTTCTAAGCTACAAAGGCCTCTAGACACAGCCCTACCCATCAGAGGTCCAAGACCAAGCTTCACCTAGCAGTGGGCAGGCATTGGCTCCTCCTGCCAGGAAACCTACATAAGCCTCTAGTCCAGCCTCATTCACCAGGGGCAGATACTAGAAATAAGAAAACAATAATCCCAAAGCCTGTGGAAGAATCCAAAAACACATAAAAATATACATGATATGAGGCAGCAAAGGAATATCTCCCAGGCCAAGCCACAAGATAAAATTCCAGAAGAAATAAGTGATGAGAAGATAGGTAATTAATCTGAGAAAGAATTTAAAGTAATGATGGCCAAGATGTTCAGAGAACTCAAGAGGAGTATAGACTCACAGAGTGAAGATTTTAGCAAAGAGTTGGAAAATATAAAGACTACCCAAACACAGCTGAAGAATAAAATCACTGAAATGAACAATACACTAGAAGGAACCAAGAACAGACTAAATGAGGCAGAAGATCGGATCAGTGAGCTAAAAAACAGATTAGTGGAAATTGCCACTTCAGAACAGAAAAAAGATAAAAGAATAAAAAGGAATGAGAATAGTTTAAAAGAACTCTGGGACAACATGAAGTGCTCTAATATTCACATTATAGAGGTCCCAGAAAGAGAAGAGAGAAAGGACCTGAGAAAATATTTGGAGAGGTAATAACTGAAAACTTCCCCAACTTGGGAAAGGAAATAGTCACCCAAGTCCTGGAAGCCCAGAGAGTACCACACAGAATCAACTCAAAGAACACACCAAGGCACATAGTCATCAAATTGACAACAATTAAGGATAAGGAGAAAATATTAAAATTAGCAAGAGAAAAGCAACGAATAACATACAAGGGAACTGCCATAAGGTTATCAGCTGATTTTTCAGCAGAAACTCTACAGGCCAGAAGGGAGTGGCACGAAATACTTAAAGTGATGCAAGGGGAAAACTCATAACCAGGAATACTCTATCCAGCAAGGCTCTCGTTCAGACTTGATGGAGAAATCAAAAGCTTCACAGATAAACAAAAGCTAAAAGATTTCAGCACCACCAAACCAGCTTTACAGCAAATGTTAAAGGACTTTCTCTAGTCATCAAACCATAAGAAAAGAGAACAAAAAGAAGAAAGAGAAAAAGAGAGAGAGACCTACAAAAGATTGTTTTGGCTGTTCGGGGTCTTTTGTGGTTCCTTATAAATTTTGGAATTGTTTGTTCTAGTGTTGATGGGGGTTGCGTTCGATCTTTGGATTGCTTTGGGTAGTGTGGCAATTTTGATAATGTTGATTCTTCCAATCCAAGAGCACAAGAAATCTTTCCACTTCTTTGCGTCACTTCAGTTTTCAGAGTATAGGTAACCTTCTTGGTTAAGTTTATTTCTAGGTATTTTGTTGTTTTTGATGTAATGGAAATGTCTCTACCAGTTATAAAATTCTGGTTTTTGAAGTGAAAAAAAAAATGAATGAAGGGCCGCAAATGGTAAAATACCCTTATTTATGGGTGAGTTGTATTCCACTATATATATATATATATATATATATATATAGCACTAAAAAAAAATGATCTGTCAAGCCATGGAAGACATAGAAGAAACTTGAAAGACATTACTAAATGGAAGAAGCCAGTTTGAAAAGGCCACAAACTGTACAATTCCAACCAAATAACATTCTGGAAAAGGCACAGCTACAGAAACAATAAAAAGATCATGGTTTCTAGTGGTTTGGAGAGAGGGAGGGAGAGAGGAATTAATAGATGGAGCACAAGGAATTTTTAGGGCAATGAAATTATTCTGTATGATACTGCAGTGGTGGCTACATGTCATTACGCATTTGTCAAAACCCATAGAATGTACAACATCAAGAGTAAACCTTAATGTAAACTATAGACTTTGGTTGATAATAATGTGCCCCTGTTGGTTCACTGATTGGACCAAATATGCCACACTGATGAGGGATCTTGAGGGTAGGGTATATATGTGTGGGTGGGGAGAGCTATGTGGGAACTTTAGTTTCTGCTCAATTCTGCTGTAAACCTGAAACTGCTCTAAAAAAATTAAGTCCATTGAAAAAAAAACTATGTTGATAGAGATCAAACAGCTTGTCCAAGAGAGAGTCACAATCGAAGAATGCATAAAAGGCATCTAATAAATCAACAAAAGGGTTTTATTACTTTGTAAAGAAGTCATCTTTTAATCTTTTTTTCTAATGGCAGTACTAGGAATTGAACCAAGGACCTCACGCACGCAGCCAAGCAGGCACTTCACCACTGAGCTATTACTCTCACCCCCAACAAAAGGGTTTTAAAGGTCTGACTGCACAGGTAGTATCTCTGGTACTAAGAAATAAAACACTTGGTATTAATTCTCTATCTGTATCATCCACAGTTCACCCTTTATGCACTACATAGAAGACCAAATAATAAAAAATGCATCCCCAAATTAAAGGAATTTTTATTTTCTGCATAAAAAGAGACCAGATTCAGATATCAAAAAAATGGCAGAAAAATTACAGGGCAGAACATGGAAAGGAAATTTATAACTTAATATTGTATGTGTCAAAGTGATACAAATACACAGAATGAGATGGGATCAGTAAGATGAAACTGAGATAAACATTTATTTTGGGGCTTTCTAGTTGATTCCTTTTGGACCTGTTGCTTGTGATTGGGCTGCCAAGAATGAGGGTCTGCAGGTGAGTGGTTAGAACCAAAGGCAGAAGGGTCAAACATGCCCACTGCTGAGGAGGGTTTGGGAAATAAGCAATGAGGAAGATGCTTGCAGAGAGGGGAGGCAGTTCTCCAGGGGAGGTCAAAATTTGTATTAAGTGAACTACAAGTAAGGAACCAATCTACCAAATATTAATATTTCATTCTTCCTACCAGGAGGTTCACTCATTCATATTTAGACATGTTATTTTCAAGGGATCATATCTGGTAAATTGGACTACTTTGCTTCGGCAAGCCTGGATTCCTGGGGTTCTAACAACATGTGTCTTTGAAACTCAAGAAGCCCTCTTCTGGACCAGAAGTTATACCAGTGCCTTGCAGTTCTAATGGGTTGCTTCTTGTGCCAAGACTGTCCAGTCATAGAGATGCTGGAGCCCTGCACTGGTCTCTAAACCTCTCATGTGGAGTCAGAGTGCACCCATGAACAAAGCCCATCTGGAGTCACTGAAGGTTCATCACTAAGTATCAGGTACACAGCTCCTCACCCACACCAACCTTACCTTATACGTAATTCACCCAGTACAGACTGTGACCCCCTCCCCCTGCCACACAAATATAGAATGGCCACTAACATGTCACATCTCTGAGGACATCTTCTCCATTGCTTATTACCCACCCTATCCTTGGAAATAGGCTTGTGTTGTTCCCTTTGCCTCTTTGTTCTACCCACCCACCCACAGTCTTTCTCTTTTGGCAGCTCAAAAGGACCTGGCACTCCTGATGTAACTACCGACGGAACTCTGCTTCGCCAAATCGGGTTCTGACACCATGCTCTGCTGCCAAGGTTCCTGCCTCGCTCCAGCTGTTCCCCTGTTTCTTTCCCAGCAGTGTGACGCCCACAGTGGGGAGCAGTGGAGAACTCAGCCCCCAGCATTCCTGTTTCTATCCCTGGGCTCTGCTGAAAGCTCCCAAGTCCCTGACACGACCATGAGCTACTGTGCACAGGGCTTTCACAAAGTTTGGGCTAATCAAATGAGCAAGTTTGCTTTGTACTTTGGGACAGAAAGAATCTCATTATCTGGTGTCACAAGTCTTGAGCCAAAATAGACATTCTAGCCTGAGGCGAGTGGTCAGAGTGAAGCCACCTACTGCCGGTCCACAGGGCTGCTTTCTAAGAGTTCAGGTAGATGTGAGCCAGACATTTGAGGCTGCCCAGGCATACGTTGCTAGGCAGACCTTGCACCTGTCCCTGGTTTCTATCTATCTATGCACATACAGCATCTCTGTCAAATTAAGGGGGAAAATATCCCACCACTCTAACACATTCACTGGCTTAAGTTTTATGTAACTCTTTCCACTGCTTATTGACATGGATTTATTTTTACATAAAGTCAATCAACTAGCTTGTAGTTCCTTCAGAACAGAGCTCAAAGTATTGCCATTTAAAACCACTTCATCAACATATACACTGATCACTTTCTCTGTGAAAAGCAGTTTCAAACTGCCTTCTCAAAACCTGATTACCAAAATATTGACTAATCTCCTGTAGAAAAATAGAATGCACTGAGCAGCTTGTGAAATACATTTTGGATGGCTAAGTATGTTGTGGGGTTTTTTTTTTGAATTCTGTAAAATTTCCCAATTCTGAACAAATTTCTTTATGCATCTTAAATCAATAGCCTGGCTGGATGGTACCTGGTGCTTTGCCTCACCTCAGCTGGTTTGGTATCCTCCATATTGTTGTATATGGTGAAAACACTATCTGTCCTTCTTGAGAAGGTTATGAAACTATTTTGAAGGAGGGTGGTTTCATTGAAATTTTATTTAATTTATGCACAGTTGGCAAAGATTCTGGAAAATAATCATGTTTAATAGCTTTTTCATAACAAGTATGTATGACTATTTAAAATAAAATGACATTTTCTAATTTAAAGAGGATATTTATTTGTTTATTAAGTCCATCATAATCATGTTAGTGGTACTTTCATACAAAATATGAATAGTGATCTATCTTGTTAGACACAGTGAACACTCATATCTCCCCTGCCAAAGAGGAGAAAGAATGAAATTTAAAAATGTCTGGCCTTTGGCAAGTTACCTTATTTATTCAAGCATTAAAATCCTCATCTACTCAGGGTTGCTGGGAAAATGAAATGTGTGGAGGTGGTTTTGAACAATGCCTGGAGCACGGTAGGAATGGATGCAAAGGTAACTGAAGAATACTTTTTCTGGGTCACACAATGTAGGCTTGCGGCTCCCAGTAAACATGCCCCTATCTTACTCTTGACGTTCTCTCATTTATTCAGGATTTACTAAGTACTTGCCAAGTTTCAGGCTCAGGTACTAAGGATAAAAAAGTGGTAAAACATTCTCCCGGTGGAGCTGAGTGAGAGACACAGCCATGTGAACAGACCACTTTAAATGCAGGCTATGAATGCCCTAGCAGCACAGTCTGGGTTTTCAGCAAAGACTTCTTCCTTTCTCTGAGCTGAACTGTGAAGAATGGATAGGAGTTGGCCAGACAGACAATGTGGGGGAAAGTATTTCAGGCAGGGAAAATCCTAATGCAAATGCCTGCAGGTAAGAGAGAATTTAGAGAGAATCTGAGTAACTGAAAATAATTCAGTAAAGTTTAAGATTGGGTAAAAAACAGTAGTGTTCACAGATGGGACTGAGGAAATAAACAGGGATCAGATTATAAAAGGCATTGTAAACCATGGTGCAGAGTTTGGAATTTATCTTAAAAGCAATGGAAGTCAAGGAAGGGCACTGTGTAAAACAGTGCGGTCTGATTTATGTTATAGAAGCATTACATATAACGTGGAAAATGATCTGGAAGGCAAGACTGGGAGGCTGAGTTGGCAGCTGATACAATAACTGAGGCAAAAGATGATAGTGACCTCAATTACGGTCATGATGATAGGGTCAGAGAAGACAAATGGGTAGGTGGTTAGCAGGCAGTCTCAACTGGACTTGGTGATTTATGAGAAGAAGTGACTGTGATGATAAGGGAGCCAAGGATGACACCCTGGTTTACTGGCTACTGGGATGCTACCATTCGCTAGAGGGAATATAAGGAAAAACAAGCTTAGGAGGAAAGATAATGAGTTCAGTTGTGGATACAATGAATTTCAAATGTCCATAGAATATCCAGAGACATGCAGAGTTCAAAAGAGGGCAATCCTGGTACAATACATTTGGGAGTAATCAGCAGGTAGCTGGTAATTGAAACCATAGAAGTAGAAAGCCAGGGAGAATATATAAAGGGAGGTATTTTCTGGGACAGAATCCCATAAAACACTGACACTTAATAGATGAACTGAGGAAGAGGAATCCCCAAAAGGGATTGAAAAGTCTTGGCCAAACAGGTAGAAAACTCAGGAGAATTACAAGTCACTAAAATCAAGAGAAAAAAGTATTTCAAGAAGGTTCACCAAAGTCACAGGAAACAAGAAGACAAATGATATCAAGTGGTACAGAAAAGCCAAGTAAGAAGCTTTGATTTTGATTAGGTTTAATAGCAAGGAGGTGTAAGTCAATCTAAGTTTCATAAACACAACAGAGACACTTACCTGCATATACACATACTTGACAGGCTTTAAATCCTCAAATAATAGGTTATGTTCCTCTAGGATCCACCAAGTCTGCTCTATCTTGTTTTTTTTCTCTTACCACCCCATCCTTTGTAGCTGCGCTGGAACTCACCTGCAGCCCTCATCCAAACAGTAAAAGAGTAAAGAGCAGGGGGTGGGCTGCAACTTAAAGTTCAGTGACCAAAGCTTAATCCATTTCAGTGGTACCCTGATTCTAGCTGTTGTATGGAAACTCCCCAATGGAAACCACTCACTATCATTTTAAATGCAAATCGTAGAAATGAAATGATGACTTGATCAACTGAAGCTATGAATTTTAATGCTCATCTCATAACAACTCAATTGACCTTTGGAAACTTTAAGAAGGGAGGTCATGGACTATACATTTTAATATTTCAGAACTTTACTACTGGCTTTTGCTTTAGGCAATACTATTTATAGACAGAAAACAAAAGTATGCATAGCTTAACTTCCTTGCTATATTTAGATGATCAGAATTATTAAGGAAAACATGCATTTGGAAAGCTTTGCTGCAAAGAAAATGACCTATTTTCAAAGCCCAACTATAACTCAGAAATTCACATGTATAAAAAGTTTTAATTTGTCAAGGGGTTCAATGTATAAAAATTCTACATTTCCTTTTTTTTTACTCCTTTAAAACATATGGTTTAGTTAAAAGAAATAGGATTTATTTAGATAGCAGAAGAATGTCAGATTATATGACTCATATCCTACCTAAATTTTTCTGTTCCTGTTGGAAAATTTCCTCTAACAGATGAGTAATCTTATTTTATGCTGGATCAGCCCCACAATTTGATATAGTTATGGGTTTGAAATAGGAGTTGCTAGTTGTATGATTCAAATGCTCTTTGAGTACAATATAGTTATCCCATTCCTTTAATAAAAAATTGAAATTATATAGAAGATCTCTAACAGTCTTTATCACTAATGAAGTATACCAGTGATGTAAATCAGATTTTCATCCTGAATAGAGTTAGAAGTTCCCCAAATTCCAAAAAAAAAAAAAACAGGAAAAAGGTAAATATGTAAATAATGAGCTTGACACTGATTGCAAGCAAAATCTAAAATAGATTCTCAAACAGATGGTCTGTGAGCTTTTAGAAATGTAAGAAGTGACCATCAAAAGCCAGCATGGGCACAGTACAAACAAATTTTGCAGGGTAATCCAATGTCCTATCAAAATAGGGTTATTGGACTAATGGATTTGCAAAGCTGATATAATATACACAAGGGGACCTAAAAAGGTAAAACTAATTGAATTTTTTTAAGTTACAGAAAAAATAAAACTAATCAAACTATTCAGTCTTAATCCAGTATGCAGGTATTCTATTTACTATGATATAATTTGTATGACTTTCAAATATTTTTTGAGCACTTACTTTGTGTCTTGCACTGTGCTAAGTGCTTATACATCACCTCTTAATACAGTTCTACCTATGAGGTAGAAACTATTAGTTATCAGGGAGGAAAGGAGGTGGGGAGGGATAAATTGGGAGTTTGACGTTTTCAGATACCATTATATATAAAATAGATAACAAGATCCTACTGAACAGCACAGGGAACTATATTAAATACCTTGTAATAGTCTATAATGAAAAGGAATATATGTATGTATAAATGAATCACTATGCTGTACACCAGAAATTAACACAACTGTATTTCAATAAAATACTTAGTTCACACACACAAAAGGCAGTGGAGTGTATGGCTTAAGCGCACAGACTTGCAGCCACTCAGCATCCATTCAAATCCTGACTCTGTCACTTAAATGGCTGAGAAACCTTGAGAAAATCACTTGATCTCTGCCTCGTGTTGATCATCTGTAAAATGGGGATGGTAATAGTAACTCCCTTGAGAAGAGGCTATGATGATGAAATGAATTAATGCATGCAACACCTTAGAAAAGTATCTGGAACATCATAAATGCTATATGAGTGTCAGCTGTTAACAACTCCATTTTGGAGAAGACGACGCCTCCAACACACCAGTTTCCCAAGTCAGGATCTAAACTCAATGCTGAGGCAAAGGCCCATGCCCTGAACCTCTATAAAAATTACACTTTAAAAAATGTGTGACATTCTTAGATGATTTCAAATAACCCTTGACATCCACCCACTTCTCAATATCTTTGTTTTAACAATGTACCTTATACCTAAGGTATTTGGGAAGCTATTTCTGGGCTCCTGTTCTGAAACTTCCTAGAAGCCAGAAAAGCTTCTTAGGAAATTGGGTTTGCAAATTTGAAAGCTACAACCTTCACATGTCAAAGACATATTATTATACCTCTGGAGAGTGACATGTGTTGACCTCATTTAATAAAGAGTAAATATTGTAATAGAGGAAACTTAGTTAAGAACCACAGCTGAAGTTTATTATTGCTAAATATGGGCCAAGGCCTGTTCTAAGTGCTTTTCACATATTATTTATCCCCATGACTACTTTAAGAGGGTATTATCAGCCCCATTTTTTTTTCCAGAGAGGTTTACACTTGCCTAAGGTCACCCAGCTGGCAGGTTGAAGCACTGGGATTTAAAACAGCTAGTTGGATCCTGGGCTGTTTATTGACTAAACTCCCTTTCATGGAACCACGTCCAGGTGTGCTGAGTACTTGCCGAAGAACCTCAAAGTCACCCTATTTGTTTCCAGTGAGCTTCCTCACAGCCTATTTGGTGATTTAGAATACTGAAGTCCGCTGACTTAATCATTCATTGCCCACGTTTGCAGGTTTCCTCAAACGCCTCCCTGTCACGGAGGCCGTCTTCCTGGTGACGCTGTCTGCACAGTGACCTCCCAGCCACTCTCCTTCACCCACGTCTAGTGTGGCTTTACTTTTCTTTCTCTCATTTGTCACTGCCAGGCACTTTTCATTTGCATGTTTGTTAATTATTTTAGTGTCCACCTGTCTCTACAAGATAAGATCCAAGGGGCTTTGTCTATTTCTATTTTGTTTACTACTTTATCCCAGTACTTAGAATAGAGCCTGGCACATAGTATGTTCACAAAAAATATTTCTATAAATGAATTCTTACATTTTTTACTATACAGTCTAATTTTGTCAGTAATATCAGAAACAAAAATTAAATAAAAATGCCACGATTAGATGTAATATATGATCTCTATTAATTTCAGTCTCTCCTTCCAGTCCCCATTTCTAAGCAGATACTATTTCTTTTTACATATATGTACTCATACCAGAGCTTCCATTATGCCTTTTCAGATAACGTTACCAGATCACATAAGAAGTCCAATGCTGAATGGATTTTTGTTTGTTGGTTACTTTCAACAAATTATACTTTCAGGCTCAGTTTTGTGTGTGTGTGTGTGTGTGTGTGTGTGTGTACGTGAGTGTGTGTGTTTTAAGTAAAAGCAAAGTTGGTCAAGGATTTTCCATTTGCATATAGAAGTCATTTTTTCTCTGCATTTTACATTGGCCAAGGTAGAAATTACAGTGCCAGTTCAGTAGCACTTAACTAAAACAAGATACTTGAGATACAATCTATGCTTTCCTTTCAGGCCACCTCTTAGAGATCATTAAAATATTTCCTGATCCCAAAAGAAAGCATACTTCAGTGATACAGATCTAACAGATCTAATATTTCTTCATAAAATATTTTAGCAGTATTTTGATGAACTCAGAGGTTGTAAAAAAAATGTCAAATGGAGACTTTCTTTGCACTCTTAACAAGATTGGCCAGTGAAATGTGAAATCCAAATGTAATGCTTACCTGAGAAGAGTTTGTGGTAGAAATTGCATTAGCTAATGTTGCATCTTAGTAGCTTAAACAAATATTTATTATCTCAGTTTCTGTGAGTCAGGAATACAGGCACAGCTCAGATGGGTCTGCTTAAGGTTCTCTCCAAAGGCTGCAATCAAGATGTTGGCTAGGGCTAGGGTCTCATCTGAAAGCCTAATTTGGGAAGCATCTGTTTCCAAGCTCATTTATGTGACTGTTGGCAGTATTCAATTCCACCTGTCATGTGGACTGTGGGTCTTGATATCCACAAGGCTGCTGGCTGGAAGAACCCTTGGCTTCTCACCACATGAGCCCCCCAACATAGAAACTTGCTTCATCAAAGCCAATAAGCGGGAGAGTCTGATGGAGGATGCAAGCTGCGTTCCACCTAATTACAGAAGTGTCATCCCCACAATGTTGAGATTTTCTATTGGTCAAAGGCAAGTCACTGAAAGGTAAAGGATTACACAGGCCCTGAATGCAAGGGATCACTGGGGCCAACTGGAGTCTGCCTACCACTGAAATACTATTTCAAAGTATCACATTTTTGTTAAAGAGATGAGACCATGTGATACCACCTTCTGGCCTTGGCTGTCCACTGTGACCTCACTGGAGAATGAGCAACATCTGGCGTTTTCCCACTTCTGCTGAAGCTGCGCTTCTGAAACAACCTAAGCCTTTCTTCCTAGGCAACTTTAGGAAGAGGAAAACAGACTGAAAACAAGAAACACAGCAGAGACTTTTCCTCCTAAGCCATTCATTTGAATAAAGAGTTGGTCAATGATACAGGTGCAGCATCCCTGCACTTTGGGACTAAAGGAGAGTGGTTAATGTTGTACAAATGACAAAGTCTGTGAGAGTGTCTCAATCAAGAACCAACATCACTTCTGCACGTACAGTTTCTCTTATTGCTTGTTAATAAAAGCTCAATACCAATCTGACTCTTGCCTGTATGCAAGCTTTGGGATTACAGTTGGATCTCATCATGTCTCTTTGCATTAATGAGCCCTACTTCATGGTTGTACTTCTAATTGTGTGTAAAGTCTAAGCATAAGAATTGAGTTTGGATAATCTAATTATAGCAGCTTTCTCTTCTATATAAATGTCAGTGGCAAAGTAATCAAGTGAGGAAAGTTAAGATCTTCACAGAGAAAAGAAATAAATGGGCCCAGTGTTAAGGTGAAGCTCATACACTTGGCATAGAAATGGATTTCCACTTACAAGAAGCAGGTCAGTGCAGTGGTTATGAACACAGTCTCTTAAGACAGACTGCTTGGGTATGAATCCTGGTTCTGTGATTTGCTAGCTGTGTGACCCTGGACAAAGCACTCAATTTCACTGTGCCTTGGGTTTCTCCACCTGTAAAACAGAGATTATATTTTACCTACCTCATAGGGTAATTATTAGGATAAATACTTATAAGTGATTCAATCAAGGCCTGGCACATAGATTCTTTTATGTAAGAAACATGCATGTAACACTATTTTAAGTTTTTACTTCACGTGACTTCTAGTTTCTGGTTCAGAATGTAGTTAGCTTGGAAGTGGTCACTCCTGTCCACACAACAAGACAAAAGCTGAAAAACTAAAAACCAATAACTTTTCTTAGATCCATCACAGAAGTGGGGTCACAGGACAAATCCTGCCACAAAATGTGGAGAGGCAGACAGGCAGATACAGAGAACTGCAGTTTTCCAAAGCAGACACTCACATATAGAAACTTCCATAGGAACCAGCCTGCGGTAGGAAACCTAAGATGTAATAGGCTACTTTCAGGAGGCTCAGTGTAAACAGGCTGAGAGTTAAAAACTCCAGGAGGGAGGCTCTCACAGGGTGGCTCCTACACTTCTGTGAGTTTTACCTCCAGAAACCCTACCAGACTCTCACACTGAAGACTCGGGGAAAAAAATCCCTTCATCCTTCTGGCAAGGGGAGGGGCCATTTTGATATAGGACCAGAACACTCTGTTCTTCTTAACAAGAACTGCCCCCAAGCGAAACTGTTTCCCCAGAGCTCAACAGATTGGGGTTTTACCAGAGCCTCACTAACCTGAGGAAAGAGAAAGACCCAACTCCATCATCTCTCTAGCATTATGGTTTCACCGAAGGACCACTTGTAAAGGTTACAGCCCAGGGGCACTGGCTCACTAAAAACCTGAGAGCAATCACAAATGCTTCCCCTCCTCCACCTTACCAACATGTCATAAAATGGCTACATATCCCAGTTACTTTTATCCAGTACACGATGCCTGGTTTTCAGAAACAAAAAATTACAAAGCGTATAAAAAACCAAAAAATATGGTCTGAAGGGACAGAGCAAACATTAGAACGTCTCAGATATGGCAAGGATATATATATAAAACAGATAAACAAGAAGTTCGTACTGTTTAGCACAGGGAACTACATTCAATATCTTGTAGTAAATTATGGTGAGGAAGAATGTGAAAATGAATATATGTATGTTCATGTATGACTGAAGCATTGTGCTGTACACCAGAAATTGACACAACATTGTAAACTGGCTATACTCCAATAAAAAATATATATAATATAAGAAAAATTTTAAAAATAAGCTATGGCTTTAATAGAAAAAGTAGACAATATGCAAGAACATAGGAGACAATCTATATGATCTGGGTTTGGAGGTGACTTTTTAGATACATCAAAAACATAATCCATAAAAGAAGAATTGGTAAGTTGGACTTCATTAGAATTAAAAACTTCTGCTCTGTGAAAGACACTGTCAATAGAATGAGAAGACAAGCCACAGAATGAGAAAATATTACAAAAGTCATATCTAATAAAGTTTTATTATCCAAAATTTGCAAAGAACTCTTAAGACTCAACAACAAGAAAATGCAAAACTAACAAATGGGCAAAATATCTGAATAGATACCTCACCAAAGATTTACAGATGGCAAATAAGCATATGTATTTGCTCAACATATGTTCAACATCCTATGTCATTAAGGTCTTGCAAATTAAAACGAGATACCACTATAAACCTTTCACAATGGTCAAAATCCAAAACACCAGCAGCAAATGGTGGTTCAGATGTGGAGCAACAAGATCTCACCCATTGTTGGTGGGAATGCAGAATGGTACAGATACCTGGGAAGGCAGTCTGGCAGGTTTCTTAAAAAGCCAAACACACCCTTATAGTATAATTCAGCAGTTGTGCTTCTTGGTATTTACCCGAATAGTTGAAAACTTATGTCCACACAAAAATCTGCATATAAATGTTTATAGCAGCTTTATTTATAATTGCCATAACTTAGAAGTAACTAAGATGTCGTTCATCAGGTGAATGGATAGACAAATTGTGCTACACCTTTACAATGGATTATTTAGTAATAAAAAGAAGTGAGCTATCAAGTCACAAAAAGACATGGAAGAATCTTACATACATACTCTTAAGTGAAAGAAGCCAACCTGAAAAACCAAAATACTGTATGATTCCAATTATATGACATTCTGGAAAAGGCCAAAAAGAGGCAGTAAAAAGATCAGTTGTGGCAGGGATTAGGGGAGAGTGAGGAATGACTAAGTGGAGCACAGGTAATTTTTAGGGCAGTAGAACTATTTTGTATGATACAGTAATAGTGGATATATGTCATTATACATTTGTCAAAACCTATCAAATGTGCAATATCAAGAGTGAACCCTAATGTAAACAATGGACTTTGTGTGATAATGATGTGTCAATGTAAATTCATCAGTTGTAAGAAATATACAGCACACTGATGGGGGACATTGATGGTGGGGGAAGCTGAATGTATGCAGTCGGGGGAGGCGGGGTATATGGGAAACTGTATTTTCCACTCAAATTTTCTGTGTTCTTAAAAATGCCTATTAAATTTTTAAAATCTATGTTGTCAAAATATAGCTCAGGTTTACATTGTAAATGAAAGTTATCCTTTTGAAAAATGAGTAAAGAGCAAGTTGGAAATCATTGTTTGGAAGTCACAACTTGCGCTGCCTAGCACAGTGTAGGAGGTCCCTAATTCCTTTTCTGCCTCTCCCTCAACCCAGAAATCTATAAGCCCTCAGTTAGCAGTACCCCTGGGGAAACTGGAGTGGATGACACCTGCAAGCATATTTTGCTTTTATGTTTTTGCTTTTTTTCCCCAGTGTAGATGATCTTTATTGACAAGTGTTAAGGGTGCAAAACAGTAACAAATCCAGAGAGATGGGAAGGGAAGTGGGCATGGCTCTCCTCCTCCATGTGAGGACCCTATAAACAGGCCAGTGGGATGGGAGCATTTGACTGTTTCCACTTTGGACCTAGCACCCACAGCGATGGACAAGACCAGGTGTATCTCTTTCTCCATGAGATTTGGATCAGGGCTCCTTCAACTTTCGTGTGTATATGAATCATCTGAAGAGGCTGTTCAAATGGATTGCAGGGCCTCTTTTTGCAAAGTTTCTGATTCAGCAAGTCTGGAGTAGGACCCGAGAATTTGGATTTTCATGCTGCTGCTGGCCAGTGGATCATATTTTAAAGTCACAAGAATTTTGATCATTTTGAAAGATAAAATCTGCTCAGTAAACGTTCTGGAATTTATAAAAGAGGAGCTTGGGACCAGCAATCTGGCTGAAAGGGACTGAGGAACTTCTTGGAAAGCTGTGTTTGCTTGACAAGCATGCCGTGTTTACTTAGAATCAGAGCTTAGTTGGTTGGACTCGGGTGATGGAGACTGTGAGGGGGGGCCTGAGAAAACCAGTAGCCCATGTTTTATTTTGCTCTCAGAGAGTTTTAACAGTATTTGTATCCCTTTAGATGGGTCATGTGTCTTGTAGGGAACCACGGTCTCCATCACTTCTGGCAGTCCCATAACTGGTCACCTTCAGTCATTTATAATCTGCCTGGACCCTGGAGCCATTTGACTTTGTAAACCCTGTACTAGATGATCCTTCAGACTCCTTATAGCCTTAAAATTATGAGATGTTATCTGTAGACTTCTCTTTTGTGCGAGAGAGGAAGTTACTACTAACACAGAAAAGCGCCTTTGCCACCGGTTATTTTCAACTACATATCTTCACACTGCAATGAGGAGGTTTCAGGTAAAAATAGCTTCATGAATACTCTAATTCCCACAACAATATAATCTAAGATGAACACAGGCATCTTCCTTTAAGAAAACTTGGTATATAAAATTAGAGATAGAAATTAATACATGTGTGAATAAACAAGGCAAAATATAAGTTTAGGGTTGCCAGATTTAGTTTAAAAATATAGGATGCCCAGTTACACTTGAATTTTAGGTAAACAACAAATTATGTTTTAGTATAAGTATGTATGATGCAGTATTTGGGGCAAATTGAAAACGCTTATACTAAAAAATCCTGCTGTTTATCTGAGATTCAATTGTAACTTAGCAGCCTGTATTCTATCTGGCAATCCATACTAGTTTCCTATTGCTGCTTTAACAAATTATTTCAAACTTAGTGGCTCAAAGCAACTTAAATTTATTACCTTACATTTCTGAAGGTCAGAAGTCTAAATGTGTCCCCAAGGTGATGTTCATTTTGGAGGAGGAATCCATTCTTTCGCCTGTTCCAGTTTTTAGCTGTCCACATTCCTTGGTTTGTGGGCCCTTCCTCAGTTTTCAAAGCCAGAGATACAGCATCTTCTCTCATCACTAACCTCTGTTTCTGTTGTCTCATTCCCTTCCTCTCCCATCTCCCTCTTATAAGCACCCTTGTGATTACATTGGGTCCACCTAGATAATCTCACCATCCTGAAATCCTTCATTTAATCACAGCTGCTAAATAACTTTTGCCTTACATAGTAACATAGATTCCTGGAATTAGGACAGGGCATTGGGGGGGGCATTATTCTCATAACAGTTATTTGAGTTACAAGTTTAAGCCACAATTATACATTCTACTTTTATTATTTTACTTCTAATTCTATTTCAGATATGATTTTATTTGTAGAAATCTAATTGGCACAGAATTTTTCTGGAATGTAGTCATTGTTTAGACACTAAACTGCATAATTTCCTACAGATTTTTATCAGTGGGTATGAATCTTCTTTTCATAGACGAGATCAAAGGTCTTCTGCCACATGCCTGAGACAGAGCCATATGCATACTTTTCTTTGTGTCCTGAATTACCCACACATTACAACAATCTGAGTGCAGTGGAAATCAACGTGTCCCCTGCTTCTCTTCCGTCTCATTTTGTTGTATTTATTATAAGCTGAAGACTGATAATTTTTTATTACTCTGAATATATAGGAAATATATAGGAAAAAATAATAATAGGAGAAATTATTTAAAAATCTTTTCAGATATTAACTATGTGTTTTCCAGGATGAGTCTTGAAAAACAACACGTGTCTTCTTGAAACATTTTCCTTTCCTGCAGATGATATCCTGTCTGCTCCTTCCCATCATGAAGGACTTACTAACTCAAATGTCACCTCTATAAACTGACCTCTTCCTGCAAGTAGCTCTATTAAAATAGCATCCTCAGTCTCAGAATTTCGTATGTGAAATTGTTTTACTTGTGTAGGTTTTTCATTGTTTGTCTCCAAAGAGAATGGAAATTCCTATGGAACAGGATCTTGTCCACCCTGTTTATCCAGCACTTGAATTATTCTTGGGACACAGAGGCCCTCATAAATAATGTAAGTAACTTACAGAGTACATGGATTGCATGTTTTTCATGTTCGGTACAATAAATTACATGAGATATTGAACACTTTATTATAAAATAGGCTTTGTGGTAGATGATTTTGCCCAACTGTAGGCTAATGTAACTGCTCTGAGCACTTTTAAGGTAGGCAAGGCTAAGCTGTGAGGTTCCTAGTTTAGGTGAATTAATGTATTTTCGATTTAGGATGGGTTTATCTGGACATAAATTCCACGTAAGTGAAGGAAGATCTGTACTATTTGATACTGCCTCTCCCCAAAAGCCAAATGATTGGCAACACGAACACACTTAAGTTCCTCTGTGTCTATAAAAATAAGTTTATACCTTAAAATGACTGGAGAAACTGTAAAAAAATAAATAGCAACTCTTGTTTCATCCAATGGCAGCTATAACACCATTAGTTACAAATTGAAAATATTCTTAATTCTTGTCAACTCAGGTCTACAAGGTTTCACCGTCAGCCCGTATTAATGCCCCAACTCACCGTCTCAACTTTCTTCTCCCTCCTCCTTTCCACTTACGCCCTTTCATTACAGCGTTTCTCCAAAGAATCTGATACAAACTCTGCCTCTGCAGCTTTCTAGCGGTCAGCCCTCAACTTCTCATCTGTAAAACAGCAATACCTGTCTAGCCTACCTTGCTAGAACCGAGGCTACGATGAAGTGTGACAGTGTACACTGATACTAATTTCTATCACTGGTGGTTACTTGGGATCCTTTTCTCCCCTACACTTCAAAATAAAAGAAAAAAGACCTCTCCGTTCAGAATTTAGCCTCCCTAAGCCCTTCGGCTTCCCTCGCCCAGCTCGGCCCTTTCGAACTTCGCTTTGAGCCTGCGCACTAGCGCGCTCAGCGTTTGCTTTCCCACCGTCAGCCGCCGCGCTTTGATGACGTCAACGTCCTGCGCCGCGGTGCGAGCAGCGCGCGTGTGAAAAGGCTCGGGTTCTCTTTTCCCCACGGATTCCAGTGCCAGTGGGTCCCCTGACCCGACAGCATGAAGGAGACACCACTCTCAAACTGCGAGCGCCGCTTTTTACTCCGTGCCATCGAAGAGAAAAAGGTAAACCGGGAACTTAGCGCTGCAGGAGCGCTGGGGTCGCACAGCGGCCCGCGCGCAGCCTTCCGCTTTGGGCGTACGGGCAGGCCCCGGGAGCCCCTGGGGCTGCGATCGACGTGTTCCCTAACCACACAAAACACCCCCAACCCCGCTCGAAGTATTTATTTGTCTCCAGTGGAATCTTTTGAAGGCTCTGGTCACTCCAGCCACTCAATGTCCAGGCACCAAGTTTCCACTCTCCTATGTGGAGTGGTTAGGAACCTACTTTTCTCCTAGTGCTCAGCCCAGAGCCTGGCATAAAATAGCTGCTCAAAAAATATTTGTATTAGGAATAAACGAGTGAATGTTGTGCTTACAGCGGCTGGATGGCAGACAAACCTATGATTATAGGAACATCAAGATCACATTTGGAACAGATTATGGGTGCTGCATTGTGGAACTTGGAAAAACAAGGTAACAATAGGTTCAAATTAGGTATAAGCTCAGTAGGGAGAAATTTAAATTTATTGATTCAGTTTACAAAGTAGCTGAGAAGTCTGGATAGTACTTTGTTTAGCTGCAAAAAATAAGTGTATTTTCTTTAATGCAAGACTTTGGTTTTATCGTCACACTTAAAATTTTTAATCATGAATATATTTTTTTTGTCACACGAGGATCACATAGTTCTTTCTGACCTTTAGGAATTATATATGTGACCAGCAGTGATTGCACTGAATTTGTTCCTGCATTTGTTGTCATTAAATAGAGCCTACTTTCCTCCTTTTCTGGAATGACATGAGAAATAGGTTTTTAATATTCACTTGGAAGTTGTGAGGATATTGGTCAAATAATGTTCCTGAACCTTGCCATACGAAAACTACAGAAGTCTCAAGTTTGCATGCCATCTTATATCACTAAATATTTGTTTTAGAAAAGAGAAGTAATGGTCATTGACTCTTTTAAAAATCCGTGGAATAGTCAGTGCTGTAACGAGAAGTGTTTTTTCCTGCCATCTCTTTGGGTATGCCGACCATGTGTTTTGTTTCTGTATATATTCTACTACTATACTTTATATGTAACTTCAGCCTCTAATGATATAGCATGCTGAACATGTGCTGAACTCAGCACAATATAAGATTGAAACTTAACAGGTGTCTGTTCTAGATTTCCTTTTTTTTTTCTTTTTAATTGTAAAGGAAGTACATTTAGTTAACAGATTTGTGCTTTATCTTTGCAGAGTTCTTGGACAGGTTTCCTGTGAACTTGTTTCTCCAAAACTCAATAGGGCAACAGAAGGTATTCTTTTTTTCAACCTTGAACTCTCTCAGATGGCTGCCCCAGCTTTTGAACCTGGCAGGTATTTACATTTTTTTCTTAGGCTGCTTTAGCCAGAGGAGAGCCTAACAGGGGTGAACTATTGTTTTACTGTCTGGTGTTATATTTCATGACCTTAGCCCATTCCTGTTTTCATAGGCAGTCAGATCTCTTGGTGAAGTTGAATCGCCTCTTGGAAAGATGTCTAAGAAATTCGAAGTGTATAGACACTGAATCTCTCTGTGTTGTTGCTGGTGAAAAGGTGGGGAATATGCCCAACATTCTTAATCTTAGGATGAGTATTATCAGTTCATGGATCCTTGTATCTAGACTTTGATTCTCAGAGCTTCAATTAACTCAGTTTTATACTAGTTCACTTTACTTCAGATGTTCCTCAGTGCTACCCATAGAACCTTGTGTCATGTCTTCCTGAGGGGGCAAAAAACATTGGTGGACATAGGAACTTGGATTTGTATACAAATTTCTTATTCAAAAAACATGTGGCTTTTCACATGTTCTCATTTTTTTTATGTTATTTAAGTGAGTTGATAGAAGCAGGTAATGTTTTCCTTTCTTTATGGATGAAAAACTGAAGAACTGATTAAATCCTTCATTCGGGTAGGTTTATTGACATATACAGGGCCGCATAGTGAGTCAGTGGTAGTCTGACATTGGAAATCTTACTCTGAGTATATTGCACGCGCTGATACTTCCTGTTTGTTTTACTTGTAAGATTATCATAAATACTGCCAAATAAAACCTGAGTTTGTGGTTTTTCATTTAGGAGACACAATTAAAACATAACTAGTCTTGGAGTTAGGAGAATCTTTGCACTAAATATAGAATGGTTCTGTTTACTCAGAGTAGATATTTTACGTTGTCAAATGACTCATAGAGAAATGAACTATTAGTATTTCAGATGTTGGTCTGGCTTAACGTTTTTCTAAATATATTTTTATTGATACAATAGAAAGAGTAACTGCATGTTTTAATAGCAAGAGAAAAATTTGCACATAGCGTTACTTTTCTTTATAAATAACCTCTGTGATTTAGGATTTAGTCTTGTCTTAAATTCACATTCAGGTTTGGCAAATACGTGTGGATCTGCATTTATTAAATCATGATGGAAATATTATTGATGCTGCCAGCATTGCTGCAATTGTAGCCTTATGTCACTTCCGAAGGCCTGATGTCTCTGTCCAAGGAGATGAAGTAACACTGGTAAGCTCCCACCATGTGAGCCAGGCTCCTTCTTATGAATAAATGAATATCCTTGATGTGCAGACAACTTGTATTTAATGAAGCCCCGTAGTAAATGGCAATTAGATATGTCCTAAAATTTATTCACAATGCAAAAACTAAATATGGTCACAGTTGCCCTTGAAATCTCTCAAATCTCCTGTGTTGACATGTTTGTCAGTGAAAGCACACTCTAGTTCTAGAATAGAACTAGATGGCTTCTTTGCATTGAGCATTAGATGAAGTGGTTGGCTTATGCTTAGGGGGCATGTGTGAAAAATACATTATTTTCATGTGTTCCCAGTGAGATGCTTGTGCTTACTCTGTGCCAAAAACCCATTAGAAACAAACACCTGGAAGGTGATAGTTACATAGCTATATATTTACTAAAAAGTGAATAATTTACTAACAATGAGGGGATTTTATGGTTTGTAAATTTACCTCTATAAAGCTTTTTGACAAATGCGTAAAGTTTTAAGGCACATGAATGGCTAAGTCAAATAGGTAATTGCAAAAGAAGTTATTTAGATACTCACTGAGGATTCAAGGGATTTTATTTTTTATTTTAATATTTGATGTACAAGATGATTTTTTTGTCTGTTTATAACTTAGTGGCTGTAATTATTCAAGCTTTTATTTTCACACAGTACACACCTGAAGAACGTGATCCTGTCCCATTGAGCATCCACCACATGCCCATTTGTGTCAGCTTTGCCTTCTTCCAGCAGGGGTGAGTCTCATCCTTGTCATGGGCCGAAGTTATAAATGCAGCCATGAACTTTTTTGTTCTGCTCAGATGTGCCATAGACAAGTGAACAAACCCCTCCTTTAATACTAAAGTGTCGTATAGTTTTTTCTTTGTAAGAGCATCAGTTGGCAAAGCACTTTCTCAGTGGAAGTGAGAAACTCTCCCATAATGAAGAGGCTTCACGTTTGTCTTTTCATGGCTTTCTTGTAAATTTATGCATTTACTGCAGTGTGGTAGTGTGTGTCTTTCCTAGAGATGTACAGATGTTAGGCTCTAATTTGGTAAAGTGGGATGAGAAGTACTGCAGATTAACGGAAGACAGAGGACTTTGGAGCTTACCAGCTGAAGTAGTTATAGGAGCAGGTCACATGGGGAATGGTTCACAAATGGGAAAAAAATCTAGTTTTCTTCAGCTCTACAGCTGTTTCTTCACAACTCACTGCTAATTCACCCTACAACAGAAAACCTGGAAGCTTAGGTCCATGTAAGTTGTCTTCAAATGAGAGCTCAAGCCTTAAATTTCTTAAGAAACAAAGAGGGGTGTAAATATTTTAGTAACTTTATGAATAAGAACTGGAGAAAAGCTTTCATCTTTCAGTCATTGTATAGAATTTTATTAGCGGGAACTAGACCAGCACTGTACAGTAGAATTACATGAACCCTGTATGTAATTTTAATAGCCACATTTAAAAGGTAAAAGGAAACAGTTAAAATTAATTTTGATGTATTTTATTTTACTTAATATATCTAAAATATTATTTTAACATGTAATCAGTATCTTAAAAATTATTCATGAGATATTTTACATTTTATTTCTACTAAGTCTTTGAAATACAGTATTTTACATTAATAGTACATCTCAATTTGAACTAGCCACATTTCAAGGACTTGGCACCTTGAGTAAAGGCTAACATTGCACAGTGTGGAAGTAGTGTTTTTTTTTTAAATGAGCTGGTAGAACCTGGAAGAAATTCAAAGTACAAGATATTAGGGAAACTTTAAAATTAATGTTATAATAATTCTTTTGTCTCATTTCACATTAAAGTGACTCACATTCATAGGCTCATAACGTCACTGCATTGACTTTATTATAATGCTGTCTTTTTAAAAACTTCATTATGTTAAAATTGACAAGCATTAAGCCTCATATTTAACATTTATTTCAGGACATACTTACTGGTGGATCCCAATGAGCGAGAGGAACGTGTAATGGATGGCTTGCTGGTGATTGCCATGAATAAGCATCGAGAGATTTGTACCATCCAGTCCAGCGGTGGGATAATGCTGCTGAAAGATCAAGTCAGTGCTTTGACTAGTATTCCATTAAGAATGGCTCTCTTCCTTTTAGAAACTTTTTCTCGTTTTTTAACTGAAATCCAACAAAGATATTTTCAATGACAGATTCTAGGATGTGTTAGAATCTGGCTTCAGTACTGTCGTTATGCTCTGTTGACTTGTGGCTACATGGGGTCCTCCTTGCTCCCTTGCTGCTCCCATAGATGGCCCTGCAGAGTCTAAACCTTCGAGGTAGAGGAATACTTTTTTCCTTCCAGTGAGGAAAGAAATTTATATCCCTATTTTTTTTTTAAGTGTAAAAAAGTAGAAATTGGGGTAAAAATATGGTTTAACTTTGGGAATTTGTGTGCCGTGAGCAGTTTTTCTCAGATGCAGCTACATGCAGGATTCACATGGGGGCTTGTAGGAGATAGACTGCCGTGTAGCACACAGTGCAGGTGGCTAAGAGCACAGAAACAGCTTAGTTTGGAATTCCAGCTCTGCTTTACACTACGTGACCTTCAGCAGGTGATTTCAGGTTTGTGCCTCAGTCTCTTTATTTGTGAAAAGGGGAATAATGTTACTGTCAACACCCTCTTGTTAGGAGGATATAATAGATATGGGCATATTGTACTGTGTAACATACATTAGTGCAGTAAATGTTAGTGTCTGTTATCATCATTATCATTATTACCAGCATCGTGACCACTACCAGATCCCTGTTTCCAAGGATTCTAATCCATTAGGTCCCCGAGGCCTGGGAATCTTTACTTTATAAAAGCTTCCTGGGGGTTACTGTGCAGCCATGTCTTGAACAGAACTGTGGATCAGTCATACAGAAAGTAAGTTAGTGCATCCCTGAACATGTGTGGCTATGGCCTGTGCTGTGGTCACTTTTACATTGTCATAGAAGAGTTTTTGGGTGAGTTCCCTTGACATCATCTAAAAATAACTCTCACATCTTGACTTAATTTGTGTTTACATTGTATTATGTTCATGTTCGTTGTATTATTATGAAAAAAAAGGCTTAATTTTTAAAGGTCAAAAAACTAATCTCACGTTTTTAGTTTTGTTAGAGAAAGCTGTTTGATTTATTATCTCTAAATAACAGAGTTCACTTATTTTATAAATAGGTTTTGAGATGTAGTAAAATAGCTGGTGTGAAAGTAATGGAAATTACAGAGCTAATACAGAAAGCTTTGGAGAACGACCAGAAAGTTAGGTAAGTTTAATTTTTTTAGAACTGAATGGTTTTTTTATAGATTTTTTTTCTGTTAAGGACCTTTCTCACACAAGCATAACCAGTTTTTACACTCAGTCTTTCCTTATCTGTTAATCTCAGTTGCATGTACTACTCAATGTTTTTTGAAAGTTAATGAAACTGTTATATTTTATTACAGTTTGAACAGTCTGAATTGAAAAGCCACATGACATTTTTCTTTTAGAAAAATTAACATTTTCTTAGGAGAAAAGAATCTGATAACTCACATTCACAGAAAGAACACAAACTGGTGTTGATTACAGTCTCTTCTTACTGTGTGACATTGAGCAACATCAATAACCCAGCACTTCAGTGTCTTCTTCTGTAATATGGGAGGTTAATGCCTACCTGGTAGGGCTGGTTTGAGGATTGGAGAATAATATACTTTAATAAGTGGTTAATTATAGTAACTTCTTATCACTCTTGATAGGCATAATAAATTGGTGAGGTTAAGTTACTTAATTTCTCATCCAATATTTCTCATCTATCAAAAGGATAAAATAATTAACTTTTTCCCCCCTTCCTATCTTCTCTCCCATCTCTCATTCCCCCTTTGCTCCCCACTCCCCCAAAAAATCCACACAGGAAAGAAGGTGGCAAGTTTGGCTTTGCGGAGTCGATAGCCAATCAAAGGATCACAGCATTTAAAATGGAAAAGGCCCCCATTGATACCTCCGATGTAGAGGAAAAAGCAGAAGAAATAATTTCAGAAGCTGAACCTCCTTCAGAAGTGTATCTTTATTGGATTTTTTTTTTCAGCAACAAAAAGATTCTCAACACTTTTGGCATTATTAGGGCTCTGTGAAGTGTTTGCGTACTGAAATTTATTTTCTGAAAACATTTAAGATACATTAATGTTTTATTATATTAAGTTGATGGTATAACATTCACCTTCTCTTCATCTATCCTACAGAAACCAGAAATTTCTCTATTATAAGAACCAATTTACAGCATTTCATTTTCCTTTGGAAAATTGTTCTTTAATCTCAGTGCATCATCAAGTACTTCATACACTGTTACACATTGTTCTTAAAGTTCATTCATTCAACACATTTATTACAACTAAAATGTTCAGAGCCAGTGTGTCTCTTGATATTTCTCACCAATTGTGTCCATAAAATCTTAACCAGTTACACATTTTTCTTCATTGTTCAGCCATAGATAGCTTAGTAAATCTTTTTTCCTGAGAATTTGAGGCACACTTCCATCAGTCTTAAAGTAGAAAACTTCTATTCATCTTTTTCAGCACTGCATCAAATAGTGATATTTTTGTTATTCAACTTATTTAACTTGCTAAGTGTTTCTAAACCTGTGCTATGGACCCCTGGAACAGCCCAAATTGGAGAGGGAATAGAAAACTCCTGGGGTGACCTTGAAGACTCTGAAAAGGAAGACGACGATGAAGGTGGCAGTGATGAAGCAATCATTCTTGATAGTATAAAAATGGACACTGGAGTAGGTATCTCTAATATTGGAAGCCAAGGTATGTGATTTATATAATATATATATGGATCTTACTTTTATATTAGCAGTTACTTTTTTTAGAGGGGCTAAATATTTTGTAATTTCAGCTTAACTGTTGAGGCTAACTGCAGTCTTAACTCCAGTTCTTTTCTAAAGGAATATGCTTATCTCTGTGGAGTGGTGGTATTCTTTGGTATGTAAATGTAGGTGCATTTTTAAGTTTTTTCCTTCTGTATATTTATCTGGGCCAGTTTTAAGGGGATGAGTTCCTTAAACTCATTCCTGCATATTTTTCCTTTGTATAGTTTCTAGACTCAAACATAAAGAGGCAGTATCATAATGTATTAGTATTAGAAATGTTCTGTATCTCTCTACACCGTCCAGTATAATGGCCACATGTAGCCATTGGGTAGTAAAATGTAGCCTGTCTAACCGAGGAATTCTAAATTTTAACTCTAGTTGATATAAGGTTAAATAGCCACGTGTGGCTACCATGTTAGACCGCTGTAGGACATACACAAGTCTAGAGGTACATAGATACTGGTAGTGCTGGATGTTCCTTGTATTCTGAAAGCAGAACTAGAGAAATTGTTCTTACCTGTGGATGTTTTTATTTTTAAAACCAGTTTCTTCCTTGGCTCATGCTGGAAAATAATCATGAATTGGTTTTTTATGTACTAAAAACAGAAATCATACAAGGAAGGATCTAGGAAGTAGGCTGGTGGAGAACTAAAGGATACACGTACCAAATGTCTAAACTTGGCTGAGAAAATAGTAAAGTGTAATGCACATACCTGCCTGCCTTCAAGGAAGATGATTACCTGTAAACACTAAGAGCCTGCTAGGGTTTTTTGTAAGGGAAAAAACAAAATTCCTGTTGATTGGGGACCCCCTCCCCATTTACCAATGGTTATTTCTATTTAGTATTATTCTTCCAGACCTTGTTCCATGTATTTATTTACTATATATTTATACTGATATAAGCTGTTTAAAACTATGAATAAATCTTTAGTTTTCCCATGTCATCACAGAAATACTAAGATAATTGGGAGGATGGAGTAGGTAAAACATTTCTAAAGCATATGAACAAAGTGAGAAACTCATACAGATGGCCAGCAATGATTTTAGAATGTATATGCCTTTTGACCCAGCAATTCTGCTTCTAGGTATTTTCCTTCTAGTTTTGTTTATAATATAATATGGAGAAATTAAAAATTTAGATCTTCAAAATTAGGAAATTCTAACAGAGTAGCTAATTTTGAATACATTTTTCAGAGCTCCAAGGAATAACCTGAGGGAAGGGAAGAACTAAATAGCAGGTCTGTAAGCCTCTACCCAGAGTAGCCTGGGCTCTGCCTGAATGGAAATGGAGCTTTAGAACCATCAGTATAATTCTGTGTGGAAACTTCCCAAGGGATTACTTATATTCCTTTCTCAACATTTTTCTTAAAGATGCCCCTATAGTACTCTCAGACAGTGAAGAAGAAGAAATGATCATTTTAGAACCAGATAAGAACCCAAAGAAAATAAGGTAACAAATTTCTGGTTTATTTCAAAAGTATATATGTATACATATACTTAAAGACTTCTTAGAGGTTTGCTGTCTGGTTTTATTGTCACCTTACGCTACTGTAAACAAAGACAGCTTTTTCATTAGCAATTTACAGTATTCTGCGGTCATGATTTAGATCCCCAAAATAGGAGGCAAAATGGTACTAATATACTGTTAAAACTATTAATTTACTTTGTTCACAGAACACAGACCATCAGTGCAACACAAGAAAAAGCACCAAGTAAAAAGTCAGTGAAAAAGAGAAAAAAGAAGAGAGCTACTAATTAAAGTTCACATAGTTGTGTATTTGTGTATATAACTATTAAAAAGGTATTTATTCAGTGCTAACAACCTTGGGTATTATTTTATTCACAAAATCCATTATAAAATCAAGACATTTCTTTATAGTTTTTTTACATTATGCTTTTTAAAATAAACCTCTGGAGAACTTTTAAGACAAGTTTTAAATAACTGTCACTTTGGTATGTAAAGTGTACAAGTTGATGAATGAAAAAGCATTTTCATAGTGTGTACAAAGGCCTGAAAGACTTGCCCCAGGTCAACCAACTGACCCAGTTTCTTATGGAAATGAATGTCAGCACCTGTCTGTTTTCCTAAAACTATGATTTTAGGAGACAGTTTCCCAGTCCCCATGCTTTAGTAAACTGAATTTTTCCGAGTGAAATCCTGAAGTCAAATTTTTTACTTCAAATTAAATTTTACTTACAAACCAAGTTTTCCAAATCAATTTATTAATTCTTATCCTGACAGCTGGCATAATACTTTAACAAAACCACTTAAAATTAGCCAAATATCTAAGATACTTACATGTACAAAAGATATACAAATTAAAACCATTTAAGAAGTAATAGATACCATAATTTGTACTTGACCATAAGTTCTGTATTCAGAAATGATTGTAAAATTAAAACCTAAGATAAAATCTGTACACCATATACTTTGAGTGATTTACATCTTAGAAAACAAAGGCAGTCTTTCACTGTTACACATTTAGTGTCTCTGGTGGGTTGAGGAGAGAAACACCATGATACCTGTAAGTGGGGAAAAAAATCCACTTTTAGTAAACATTCACTGGGTGAATCAGATCATGAAATGAAACATATACCAGAAACTCACAAATGCTATTTCTGTCTACTTGAGTTAAGAATTATAAAATCTTTGTTTGGTAGCCCAAACATGTATGGGTGCCCCGTTCCTTTTCCCTCCTCCTCCAAGTACAGGAAGGGGGGAGGGTATAGCTCAGGGGTAGAGTGCCTGCTTAGCACGCACAAGGTCCTGGGTTCAATCCCTAGTACCTCCACTGAAATAAATACATACAAATAAATAAACAAACCTAATCCCCCACTCAAAACAAAACAGGACAGAAAGCATTAACTACAGCCTACTCAAAACACCTGGCCTGCTAAGAGAACAGCTTAAGGAGGCTGTGCCTGATTTGTCACTCCCTTAATAAAGTTCAAATGTCAACGATCTCTGAACCATATGATAGCCTGGAAAAGCAAGCTTCTTTAATATCTATTCATGTTAATTCTTACTTTGGATTTTTGTACTTTTCTCTTATCGACTGTTGTGCATGCTGTGGTGCTTTGAGGTAGGTCTGGTGAAGGTCCATGAGACAAGGCTTAAGAGTTTCCAGCGTATATCCAGTCTTTTGTACTAATGATTCAGGCTACAGGAGGGAGTAGAAAGCCATTGAGTTTGTTTTTAGTAACAGACAATAAACGCAACATTAGTTGGCATTAAGCTTGAGTTTTGTTAAACTTCAGTACTAACAAATCCAACCAACAGAACTTCCAATTTTCTCAAGCTATTAGTCCATCTCTTTTGCTGATTTTGATCAGTTTTTACTATTTTCCCTGCCAGCAGCAGGTCTCATGGCCCAAATTCTTTGAGCACACCTTTCACATCCAAGTAATAAGCTTTCTACCTAACAGATACTATTAAACAGGTAAGACTAAGACACTTTAAACACTGTGGATGGTTGAACAACTTTTCCAGGTCAGTACATCCAGACAACCATCAGTTGTATCAGGTGATTATTTAACTTGTGTGGCACGAGCATTTAAGTCACAAGTCACGAGGTAGTATGTGAAGACGTCGTTGTACGTACCCAGCTTTGTCCCGTGACTGTGTAGAGTGCTAAATGAAAGGCTGCTCCAGCGATAACTGATGGCAAATACTTCAGATATGGGTCAGCATCTATCAAACTTAACTCTCCCAAAAACTGGAATGAAAGAATAAACATACTTTGTAATCATAAGAGCTGTGGAATTCAAACCTCAGGTTCTTGCCTTCTGACCCTTTTTTTTTGTCTTAAGATTAGCTCTATAGCAACCATGGTGAGAAATCTCCATAGCCACATCTTTAAATATATCCACTATCTTAGTGCTTTGTTTCATTCTCATCCTGTATTTTTCCTTGTAATAGCTCTAAAAACAACTCTTTTGGCTACCATTTCCCAAGACTGCATCCTCATACCACTACTTCTAGTGTTTTCACAATTTATATTTCTCTTGCCAATGATAGGCTGTCTTCCATACTGCAGCACTCATCTGTTCCCAGAATACTAAATCCCATGACTAAGGTTGTATAATGAAACTAGGGCTTGCCCCTAGTTATGACCTTAGAATCTTCATTCAACAAAATGAAAAGAACTTACCATTGCTAAACTTTCAACTTTGCAGTTTGCAGACTGCTGGTGTAGAAAGTACTGGGTAAGAAACTGATTTATTGTTGGTGCAGCTAAGTCAAAAGCAAGGACTTTCAAAACTAGGTGCTCCATTCTCAGAACTTGTTTCTTGGTATAAGTGTCATCAGTAATGTATACAAATTCTGCTACTTCTGGCGGGTATATTTCTTCAAACTTTCTACAGTGGAAGAAATTTTAAGTAATCAGTCCATCTAAAGGAAAAGCAATTTGTTTATCCCCCTTGAAATCCCTTAAGCAAAATAAATGGGATGAACCCAAAACCTATACCCTGAACCAGTTGCCTGTTTTCACTGATACTTGGCCATTTCTAGCGGACACTGGGTAAATGCTAATTAGAAGACCCAAATATTTCTCCACTGCAGTCAAAAGAAATAAATGAGAGGCACAAGACTTCCCAAGATGGGAAAAATACCAGAGTTCAAATAACTGAAAATTCAGGTTATTTTCTCAGAAAAATAAATGCGTTATATTTTAGTTTTCACGCCTTAATGGGGAAAAGATAAGATTTTGCTTATATGCTAGAAAGTACTTTACAATGGAACGAACCACACTTTGTAATCCAGTCCCAGTGTATTAATAAAATGTCACCAGTCTCCAGGTTCACTCAAGAAGGTACCCCGAAATCCAGTAATGTCCTAAATTTTAAAAGTTTCATCCACACCACCCCTAAAATAGTTGCTGACTCTCTGCCTTGTGTAGTATATTAAAAATCGCACTTTAAAAACCACAATTTCTCCCCTACACAAAAAGTACTACTAACCACTTTTAATCCAACAAACCAAGTTGGACTTACGAGGCTAACAGCATAGCAGCGGTGCCCACAAGCTGAAGTTTTCCTCTCAACACAGACATCGATGAAAGAAACCTATCAATGTAGTTCACAGCCAAATGCAGGGTCTCATTCTGTAGTTTATATTCTTCTCCTACTTCAACTAACCAGTCCACGAGGATAGCCCTCATACTGTTAGTAATGTCTGGCTGTTTCTTCATGTAACCCACTTTAGGCTTACATTTAACCTGTTGAGAAAGTTACTTAGTATAGTGTTAAAATTGCAATTAGATTATTCTGCCATTAACAGACGCTACATGCTACAAACATAAGTATAGCATTAGAGTACTCCACAGGCAGTTAAAAACTTGAAAACATTATCCTCTCAATTTCACTTCAACAGAGTGAATAAAGTATGAAGTGGATTCAGAGAGCCTTTACCTCCATTTCCCTAAGGTATGTGTGAATGTCCTCGTGGTAGTCTGGTACTTCATTAACACTCACTGGCTTTTCATCTTCCAGTACAATTGACATGTCCATAGTATGTGGTGACTCTGGGAGAGTTCAAAAGTACAATGAAGTTCACTTTCAATTTTCTGCTTAATAGCAAAGTTAAATTTAATAGTTAAACTGAATAGCTAAAAGTGATTGCCCTTGTAAAGAGGCCCATACTACCAAAGTATTTATTTTATCCAGCTAAAATCTTTTCATGACAAAGTACATAGAAGATTTCATTCTGATTTTAGTACCTCTGTTCACTTAGCTTTGGAATAATTTTAATTAAAAAGAAAAAATACTGATAGGCCATTAACAGGAAAATGAGTTTGAGGAGCAGGTATTATTTTAAAGTATCATTCATCTCCCATGACAGGAATACAGTTCTGTTAGGACAAAGCTAAAATCCAAGTTTTGAGATATCAAGGATTTGTCACAAGAGTTTGCAGAACCCCAAAGTCTGACATACTCAAAGCACAATCTAGGCAATAACTAGAAGCAGTGCTAACAAATGTGTTCAAAGAGAAAATCAGATTTGTTATATGTTCACACATATTAACACTACAATCAATGGGTGATTCTTTTTTTGTAAATTTAAATTATTTTTAGAGGCAAAGAATATCACCCATTATTCTTACTTCAGGGTTTACTTTCAGGTTAAAATCTGTTGCAAATTTTAAATAAAAATACACAAAATTATTCTATTTCCAAAGGACTTCCCTGCTCCTCCCAGACCACCCCTCATCAATAAAGCTAAACTGAGAATGGATTTCATGAGCTGTCCAGTGACTCAATAGCCTGATGGCAAAGAAGCAGCATAAACTGTAGGCAGAGCCATTTGCAGCAGCTACTCTATATTACATGTGGTTAAATGCAAACATTCATGGTTCAACTACTAACTCACAGGACAATGTCCTCCTCTGGTATCAGAGGATTACTCAGACTGGTTTTACAGAAACAAAATTTTAAAGCTGTAAGAGATGTTGGCTGTCACATAGCTGCATCCTCAAATAGCACTTTCTGAAGTGGTAATGTACAAAATGAGTCTTAAGAATACAAGTAAATATATTCTCCCAACCAAGCATATATTTCCAGGGTCAGATTAAAGTGAATGAGATCTAATTCTGGGATGAAATTGATGTGATTAGCAGTGTACCAAAAGGACCAGATTAGGATCCTTTTGTAGGTCATTAGGTCTCATATTAACTGTGAGGTCTGAGATAAGTCACACCCTTTCTAAACTTGATACATTAAACCTAACAATTTAGAAAGGATCCGGTAAAATAATGTCTTAAAAGACAGAATATAATTAATCCAATCTATTTAATAATTATGACTACATTGATTTGATATAGATACTGTAAACTTACCAAAACTACCATCCATTGGGTAATCAAGAGGTACCAGTGGTTTTCTTGGTCCAGGTAAAGTAATAGCTGAATTAAACGCCAAGACATCTTCACTTTCTGGTTTTTTAGATTCAGCTGGCCTCTTTTGAGTCTCTTCTGCTTCATCCACATGAATGGTAAATGGAGGCTGTTTATTGTTTGCTTTCCAGGGAGGAACAGTGACATGCTCATCATTTATAGGAAGATCCTTAAGAGGTGCAACCTAAAAAATAAATAACTGGCTTTGAGCCTATTAATGGTTTTGCTTTCATCCCCTTATCGGTCTCAGCCTCTGCGTTTACTCCCAAATGCATTATCAGGAAAATTAAACTTTCTGGGGCAAAATCCAGGCAAGGAAATTTGAGTAGTTGGAGAAATAAGGGATGTTCTAATTTGTCACAGGCATTCCTGGAAAGGTTTTAGAGTCATGCTAAGTGGAATTATGCAAAATTAATCAAGGCCACGAGATGGGTGGAGTGGTAGGCCGAAAGATGACATAATTTAGGAAAGAAATGGCAACAAAGTGGTTCACCTCTCTCGCCCCAGGGTGGAGCAACAGAGCAAATCCGGTAAGATGGCGGAATTGACCAAAAGCAAAGTATTCTTTATACCCTTTCCCAAAATAAGAGATAATGTCTTAACTATATGGGGAGGATGAAGGAGGTCCGGGCAGTGCCTGGGGCTTACAAGTCGAGAGAAAGGCGCGGAGGCGGGTAAAGACCACACTCACGTTACAGGGCTTGCTTTGACCCCATTATCTATAGAAAAATACTCCCAACAGACAGCAAACAGGCAGCATAAATGCATAGTGCTGGCAGGGAGAGTAGTGGGAGAAACCAATGGGAGTAACGTGGCATCCCACACTCCAGAAAACCAGGGGTCAAGGGACTCTAAACCCTGGCCTCCCGCAAAAAGCCCAGCGAATACTTTCTAGCCACTCTGCCGACTAAATCCACGCAAAATTCCCGCTCGGCCCACCGTCGGACAGATATCGCTTATCTCTTTACCCGTCGCGTCTTAGGCCTCTGCTGTGGCGCTGCACCCCGCGAGTTACCAGCCTTCAATACCGCCAGCCCAGCCCGGGTCCGAGGCTGCTGGGCGGGCGCCGCCTTCTCGGGGTTGATGTTCTCCTGGTCCTCCTGGAGCGCCGCCTGCTGCAATGTTAGCAGCGCCGAGCCCGCCTCGCGGGCCGCAGGCCCGGGCGCGGAGCTGCCCAACATCACTGCTCCCAGAGGCGCGGCGGGATCAGCCTGCGGCGCCAAGCAGCGTGCACTTCGTTCCGCCGACCCCGCCGAGGAACACTCCAGCCGTACCCGTCAGCCACAGCCCGGGCCAGCCTGCCCGCCTGCTTGGGATCGCGTAGGGCCGAGGAGGTTCCAAAAGGCGGAGGCAGGCACTGCGGGCGTGGAGAATCAAGGACGCCCCCGAAATGAAGCGAGCAGCCCGCCGGAGCGGCGGCTGTTCATGCAGTTCAAGTATCCCGCGACTATTGAAATGGACCAATGAAAAGGGCCGAGACCCGTGACGTCACTCGGGGCGACGCGGTGGCAGGCGAGTGAAGGCGGCTGCGAAGGCAACCGAGCAGGGGCGGAGCGCGGCGAAGAAAGGAGGAAGTCCGCCTGCGCCGGGCAGAGAGGCGGGGCCAAAGTTTACGATAACTTTATCACAGGCAGTAGGCGGTTTCTATCTCAGGGCAAAGGCTGTCTCTAGAATAAACTAAATTAAACTTTAGCATTTATTAGTGGGCTGCCCAGGCCTTCAATCCTAGGACCTCCAATTAGTTTGACTAGTTTCCTAAGGTCTAAAATCTGATCCGGCCATTTACTGGCCTGGTGGTCTTGTTCAAATTATTCAATGTCTCCAATTCTCGGTTTTCTTATGTTAATTAGGAGTAATAACATCTACGCATTACACAGTTGTCGTTAGTATTAAATACCGTGCGTAAATCATTTAACTCGCTGCTCGAGTAACTGATACTCAAGTGGGAGACTATAATGTCATCATACCATTTAGGTGTTTCCTCACAGTCTTACGCTTTTTTATTTTTCCTAATGAAGATGCAATTAATTTAAGGAGCCACCTTGAACTACTGTTGATATGTATAACCGATAGTAAGATACTACAAGAAATTGAACTTTTTTCCCCAAGCTGTGGCAGCCAACAAAAAAGCACCAAGTAAAATTCTAGTGACCTGGATATAATTGTGTTCAATTTGTTTAAATATAGTAAAAACAATATGACTTATTAAAATAAAACTCTTAGCAATATGTGCCTTTAACAAATTTTCACATTTAATGTACAAGGTTTGCACATAACTAACAAAATGGTATATAATTAAGCAGCATTCTTGTTTTCCAACAAATTCATGACTGTGCCCTTCTTGAAAACATAAATTGCTTATTTCCTATTAAAATCCTTATGTTATTTTTAAAACCTTTAAATACAATCACCTGAATATGAATGAATGTGAATTAAGATTAATGAACAAAAATTCTGTAGCCTTAATGTCTTATTTCCCTCCGTATACGATAAAAAGGAAATTAGTGGATACTAGTTTAGGAAAACCTAAGAAGCTAGCATTATTTCTGCACTGTATACATTTAGCACACTTGTATAGCCCTATTGGTTACAGCACATCAAGTTAAGATCCCCTCAAACTGCAAATTCTGATTTCTCTGGCCACAATTTATAGCACTAAGCCAACTGAAGTATTACACAAACTGAACGTGGGTTACAAAACATTACCAGGCAAGAGTGAAATCAGCTGCAAATCAACCTCAATTCCTAGAAGAAATAATTTATAGGTTATTTCTCCTGGTTGACAACATACATAGTGACCAGAACACAATCCAGGCATCAGGACTTGGGTCCCACCTTTACAAAATAATACCATATCCTCTCAAACACTCAACCCACTGAGAATCAGTTCTCTTATATGATTTGACAAAATAGTCATAAATATGTGTTGTGAAGATCAAATGAGGTAACATTTGTAAACACATTTTGAAAACTGTAAAGCAGTTTATACATATGCATGTTAGCTTGTTAAATATTTGAATATATTTTTATTTTCTAAATAGTATTAGATCTAAAAGTTAAAACATCCACTTGAAAAAATTCATTAAAATTCCTTATAATCACTCCACTTTTGTTTTAAAAATAAACATTCTCTTTATCTTTAAAAAGTTCTACTTGTCAAAAAAAAGCATTACTAAAAAAAATTGAATCTCACATATTTTAGATGATATTAAAAAGCATATGAAATAAAAGAATGTAAAGATAGTCTGTAATTCTGTTTTAACATTTCTCATTTAAACAGACAACTTCTTTGGAACTTTACCTCGTTTATATTTCATGCAGCATCGAAGAAAGCAATCAATGCATTTTGGTCATAACTGTCCAGAATCTCCAGTAAAAGAGGCACTTTTGTTTTCACATTGGTGCCTTTGAACTTGAACTTATCTATGAAAAGATCAGTGATCATGCCTATAAAGAAAAAATATTAATTTCCTGTCATTGATTAGTTTTATTAATGACACATTATTTAATGAAAGTGACTGCTTGAAAATCTATTTCTAAGGACCTATAATTCCATTATTTAACATACACAAGCCTAAAAGGATTGATGCATTAAAAATATTTATTTTAGGGGATTTTAAGGCAAGTCTCAAAATATAAGTCATTTGGCCAATAATCCTCTTAACAATTGGTTACAAGCTATTAATTCAGACAATCAACTCCTGGCCAGTTTTGAACTGCTATTGGTATATATAAAATCACAACAAGCTGACCATTTTGATGATTGATTATTTGAATGAAAATATTCCATCTATATGTTGACCATTCTTAGGGTTTGGCTTAAAAGAAAATATTTCTAGAGTCAAAGATCTGGGCAAATTATTTCACTTTTGAGTTTTCACATATGTATAGTGGGAATAATTCAATCCTTTATCCAAAACCCTTGATGCAAGATGTGTTTCAAAATTTTTCATATTTTAGAAAGATAATAAAAAGAATATACCATAATATACCATATATATGGCATAATATTTGTGGAAAGTGAGTGGCAGCATCTGATAACATTTCTGCAATAAAATATATGAATATTCATGCTAAGTGGAATTAAAAAACTATAAATAACTTCGTATCAGTTTAAGTGAGATTTTGTTATTAAATTAATTCAGATCAAGTCAGATTTACTGCCAAATGATTTACGAAAAAAGTTTTTAATTTCAAAGCTTCCTGGGCTTTGGAATTAGTGACAAGAGATGGAGATTCTCTACCACCCATTTTCTAAACTGCTGTGAGGATAAAAGATCATGTGCTTGCCATACAGTAAATATTAAGATAGTAGATATTATTGTTATAGTTTATGAGCAAGTCTCTGAGTATAAAATATATTCATTAGATAGGCTTAAGGATCAATATGGACTGATGATACCAACTGACTTTCTAGAAGACTTGGCGTAGTGCAAAAAGCATGCATTTTGGGGCAAGGAGGTTTCAGTGAAGGCCCTGCCACTAACTACCTATGTGACAACAAATTCTTTAGTCTCAGATTTCAGTTAAAAAATGTGAAAAACAGAGATAACACCATCTACTTGCAGAGATGTTATTAAGTTTAAATATCTCACCTGATTAAAAAGATGTTATAAATAAATGGGTATGCTATACACAATAGGTCTCATGTAAAGATTTCAAAAAAAATGTTTTTCTTAAGCTGCTCCTTCCTCCCTCCTTCTCTGCCTCCCCCGTCTCCCTCTTGCTTTTTCAGTACAGTTTGTGAAACTCCCGTCTTATCACCACCAAAGCAAAATGTTTTGAACTGTAAATTGACATTGCATGTATACAGCCCTTATTAAATTTCATCTAAAAAATGTTAAATGCTGCATTTTGTTATTCAAAACAGCAACAACACCTCAAAATTATTTGTGTGAAATATAGCCTAAATTGTAATACTTCATAAGTTATATTCATTTCACACCAGGTTTCTTCATATATATATATAAATATATAGATTAATTCATTGCAGTACACTTACTCCATTTCTTAACATTTACTTGCATTTTACCAAGTAAAAATATTAAACATCAAAATTAACTCAACAAAATGAATTTATATTGTGCAAAAAATTGGTTACTGGTTGATGATGCTGTAATCTTTGCCTGTTTCCTTCTGCCCAGCTTCTCTCACGTGACCCTGAATAAATAGCCAGCAGAAAAGAAATATGACAAGGTATTCTAGAATAGTCCACTAACCATAGAGTCTTTCAAGATGTGCAGGTTGCTTTTTGTATTCTTCCTGTAGGTGATCTGCCTCTTCTAGAATACAGCGATATTCTGGTATCAGAAAGTCTGTGTTTCCCTCATGAACCTGCAATTCCTTATTTAAAAACAGAAGTACCTTAAGGTTCAAAATTCAATCCAGTATAAAGTGGATTTAAAGTGGTAAAACTTTAAAATCTTTACAACTTTAGAAATCCCATCACAACAAAATAATGATCATGAGTCCATAACATACATACTTACTTTTAAAGCATCAATTAACTGCACTTTCTTAGCCAAAAGCAACTGGTACTCCAGCTTTGGGTGGATTAGCTTTAATGTGTGTTTGACTGATACTTCATTTATCTCTGGAAAAAGTTGAGCCAGGCAGAATTAGATAAGTCACTATGATTAGAAACATTCTTATTGTAACAAAAACAACAAAGCAAAACAAAACAAGCAAACAAAAAAAACCCAGAAAAAAAAGATTCATTTTTGTTTGGTTGGGTTTTTTTTTTACCGTAAGATATGTTGAGGTTAATTTTCCTTTTTGTAGCTTCTTTAGAGAGCACATCTTTTAGGATGGATATAGTAGAAATGTTGTCAGATTTAAAAACTCCTTCGCCTTTTCTATAAAATTAATATTTTTTAAAAGAACAGCTTTAGAAGGAAATACATCCAATAAATATGTCCAACTAATACATATTTTGTAACTAGTACTAGTGTTTAGATTTCAGTTGATTTTAGATTTCTTTATAGACATATCTCATTATTAATAAAAAATGTATTTAAACATGTAAGCTTTTACTGTTATATTAATTTAAGTTCTGAACATACTTGTAAAACTAAATAAAATGTTAGATATATGACCCCTAAAGATACAATTTATATAAGTCCTTCATTTAAAACATTTTCCTTCATTTTCACTAAAAAAAATTTTCAATAACTTATGTATATAAAATGCATTTAGAATGGCTTATTTACACGTAAGTATGTTTTTCTTTGATGTAATCACATAATTACAGCATGACTTGACACTTAAGCTGATATCAAACCTAAGAGTAACATCTGTTCCTCCATGCCCAGGATCCAATGCCACTTCTTATCTCACAGGACCCTTCTTTTTCTTTAGGGAATGCCTCCTTCTCTTTCTCTCTCACCCTTCTCAAACCATAAAGTTTCATTGGCACTGGCCTCAACCCCATTTCTGGGACTTTAGGAGGAAGATTTTAGCAGCATATTCCATACCCCTGACTACAGTGGTTCACAACTCAACAATGATACTCAATCCTGGGACTTTTAATAGCACTAGTGGGAAAGAGACGCTCTATGGTGGCTGAAAAGATGTAAAGCTGGATGCAGCTGCTGGTGGGCCCCATGGCACTACATAAGAAAGCCAAGAAAAGACAAAAACAGAGCTGGACAATGGAAAGGGATAAAGTCTTGATGACATCAGTTAAACCACTAATCCAGTTATGCTTGAGGCAGATTACTGCTAATCTTTCAAGCTATATGAGCCAATAAATTCTTTTGACTTGGTAAGGAGTGCTTGCATTTGGTTCCTTTTCATGATAACCAAAATTTTCCTAATTAGTACATACCAACTTTCATATATTCAGTGTTGCCTTTTCATTTGGTTTTATATTGACTAGCTGTAGGCAAATGCTAATCTTTTTTCTTATTTGATCCCAATTATGTTTTAGAGATAATGAGATTTTTTTCACTAGTCTTCAATTTTAACTGATATTTAACATTAAACACATAGAGTACCTGGCACTACATGTTTTATCTTCCTTTAATTATCACAATTCAATGAAGTAAGTGCATTATTTCCATTTCTCAGAAAAGAGAAATGAAACTCAGAGAGTTAAGTAATCCAGCTAAGGTCAAATAGCTGATGAGTCACAGAGCCAAGATTCAAACCTAAGTATGTGTGCCTCCAAAGCACACACTTCCATACTTCTTCCATATATATGTATTTTTTTCAAGCACCCAAAAAACACTGAATACCACTATGTTCAAAGCCATATGTTACGTATTTGGAGGTTAAATACAAAGACAATTAAGAAATAAACTCTACCCAGAAGCAGAGTCTAGTTTACAGATAAGCTTACATAAAAATTATTATATACTTCAAGCAAATAACAATATCTAAGGTAGGTAAGAATAAAATGCTATGGAAAAGAAAAGAAAAGAAAGGAAGTCTTCAAAAATGTAGCTACTGAGTTGGGCTTTGAAATATAAGTAGAGTTTTAACTGTTAGGAATATTTAAGGACACAGAATGGTAAAAAGCAAAGGCTTGCTATTATAAAAATACACAATATGCCAGGGGCCTGTCTAATTGTCTGCCATGATTAAACAGTGAGGTTCACTGTGGTACTTCAAAGCAGAAGTCATGATTGCAGGTTTAGACACAGATAAGATCCCCTGGAAGGCACAGTGAAACACTGCCACAGAACTGATGCTAAAACCAATTAGATTTCTGGAGAGTTCTTGGTCCCAAAGGCTGCATGCAGAGGTAAAATAATATGGTGACTGCTGTTTCCAGAACTCAACATGGTGAAGTCTCAGCTAGGAAGCAGGAAGTAGACTATCTCGATAAACTACTTAGGGAAAGTCTCTTGACAGAGAGAGGCTAAGAAGCCCTCTTCCCTTACAAAAAAAACAAAACCTAAAAAAAAATCAACAAACAAACAAAACCTACAGATACAGAGAATGAGAATGTAAAGAACTTGAAGAAGTATGAGGGTACAAACTCAACACAGACTGGAGAAATCAACCTTGCCCAAGAAGTAGGTCATTTCACATTCAGAAAAAAAGAACAAAGGAGAAAGAAATTTCAGCTGCTACTGTATTCAGAAACAGAAACTAGGGGAGCCTATGACAGATGAGCAGGGAGTGACAGTGAAGGGGGCAGGAGGGCAACTTGGACCTTGAGAAGAGTATAGAATAATAATGACCTCCACCTCGTAACATGGTAGATTCAAAGGTCTGCAGTTCTAAGCTCTCAAGTTCTGAGCCATTTCCTATTTTTGCATAAAGAAATTCATTAGGAATTCTAATTGGAACTAGCATAAATGTTTGAATCAATTTGGGAGGGACTGCCATGTTTACAATGTCTTCATATTGATCACTACAGAATATATTACTCCATTTAATCAAGTCTTTTATAGTTCGCTTCATGTAAGTTCTACATATTTCTAATAAAGAATATCCCTACAGATTTTATATGGATATTTTGTTATTGTTATTGCTACAGTGAAAGGGTCTTTTTAAACAATTTATTTTCTAATTGGTTATTGTTGAGAATGGGAAAGAAAATCTGTCATATTCATCTTTATTCTATTATTTTTTAAACCCATTTATTCTACTTGTTTTTCAATAGATTCTCTTGAGCAGTATAGTTTTTCAATCAAATTAGTTGAAAATTATTCTTGCCTCAAAACATATGAAAATTTAGAAGTTCCATTTGTATAAAAACATTTGTGAACAAGTAATAAGTTTTATTCACCTGTAGGTGCTTTCAAGTTGTGTATCCAGGAAGGTGTTCTGAAAGTAAAATGTCACACATTCTCCTGCTGGAGGTTTTTCAGGAACTTCGGGCAGGCAAAACACCACCCAGGAGTGAAGTTCAGCAAAACTGAACTGGCCTGTCAAAGTCAGTGTATTCATGGGTCTGCAATTTAACAGCAGAAGTACACATTTGTGTGTGGGAATACATGGAAGGATTATATGTACTCAACACATTAACAAACAGAATTCTGCAACAGCAGTTACAAATATAAAAGCATCCATTTGATTTTTCTCAGGTTAATCTTACCCATCAGATAAATATTTTGATTTCATGAAAAAAAAGAATGCTTATCTATTCTTACACTTTTAATATTCTGGTTAAGTGACATAAATAGCTTGTTTTCATTATAACATGCTTTCCAAATACAATTCAGTTCACTCAGGCAGATTTCATTTTTTAAAAGTTCATCTAGTATTTCTACTATACAAACTATAAAACATACTTACACAAGAATCTCCTTAAGGGAAGAATCAGCATAATGTAAAGGCAAAGAATTAGGCTTTTAAATAAGATAGACATGGAAGTGAAACCTTGCTCCATTATTTAGTAGCTATGTACCATTGGGCAAATTAGGGAATAATAACTTCTATCCTGCAGGATATGGAATAATACTTTCTGTCTTGCAAAATCACACATACACACAAAGGGTTAGGAAACAGATTTAAAATAAATCAAATGGATAGTTATAAAGAGTTAAGAAAATGTGAATTTATGGAATTCAGAAGGAATTTTAAGAGGACACAGAATAGAATTGACTTTTGAGATCATCCACACCAACTCTCTCATTTGCAGATGAGAAAACTAAAGCCCAGAGAGATTAAATTATTTCCCCAAAGTCACGCAGGAACAGATATAAGATTATAACCCAAGTCTCCTGATTCTCCATTTGCTTTTCCTTCTGGCACACCACTCTACTTCCATTAACAACTCTGACTTTTAAGGAGGAAGACACCACCAAAAGAATCTATTATCTTTAATGTTTTCTGAAAATCTTCCTTCAGAACATTTCTCCTTACGTCTTATTTAAATTACATATATTTAAAATTACAAGCTGTAATACAAAAAACATAGGCTTCGGCCTCAAATCTTAGCTCTGTTTCTCATATCAACAAGTTATTTACTTTTCTAAACCTCCATTTCTCGTCTGTAAAATGGACACATTACTATGTGTCTTGCTGTAAGAATTAAACGATGATGCCCAAGCAACTAGCACAACACATGGCACAGGAACAGTATTCCATAATTGCTCATTTCTTTCCCTTCTCCTTCATTTAAGCCCATGGTCTCTCCTTTGCAGGAAAGAAAGCGAAAAGCTATAGCTAGGAGGATGCTGAAGCTGGAATGGAAGTCATAAATAACAGGGATTATCACAACCAGTTGCTCTATAATTAATTCCCTGAGGTGAAACAGAACAATAAGGTCCTGTTCACAAAGAACTCAAATGCTAAACAGTATTTACTCACGATAGGTGTTTGAGACAGAGAACTGTTACTCTACTGATCTCAGAATGGGAATATATGAGAAAGATAGGAAAGTTCAACTCAAACCAGCCTCTAAAAGATGACAAAGAATTTTATATCTATTAGAAATATTAATACAGGTATATATAATCCCCTGCTTTTTGAAAGTTCACTTTATACCACTTTGCTTTTATGAAGGGCCTATATTAGTATCCATTTTCCCTAACCAAAAGAAATCCAAAGAGGATTTTTGCTTTTACAAAAAAAAAAAAAAAAAGAAAATCAAAAATAGTGTCAGCATTTGTTCTGCAGCATTTGTTCTGTAGAAGTGGCACACCCTGAGTGGTGAGAGGGGCCTCACAAAACTTCTCAAGGAACTACACTCAGCATCTCAGCATCAGGCCCCCACAATTTTGACCTGTGTCTGTCAGTATCTGTGCTTTATTTGAAGCAGCCAGACATGTCCTAAGTAACTGCTTCTTTGATACATGCCAATTTAGCTTACCAAAAAAAGTTTCACAGGAACACTCTACTTTTGGGTAGCAGGGAAACCTGTACATAGCATCATTTGAATATTTAATTTTTTTAAAGTACCAAGAGCTACCAGAATTTACACTATTAATATAAAAAGCAAGGTTATCTGCATCATGTAATATTCTGAAAATAAACTTCTCCCTCCTTTGTCCTACCTGTCATGGTCAATAGAGTGAGTTCTTTGATGGAGTGAAAGGGGTTTGATAAGGTACTGGCGGACCTGACATGTTTTGGGTTGAATTCTTGGAGTCACATATGCTTGAAGTGTTCCATACTGGCCTTCAATTGAGCGAATCTGATTCAACACCAGAGGAAAGAAAATAAGAATAATCCAGTAACATAAATGCTATCTTTAAAATTCTTAACACAGGTACTTAACCCTTAATCTCTTCTGTAATACTTGGAAGGAAAAAAATGACATTCTATTAAACAAGTACTTTTTACCATATAATAAAAGAAAAATTTTAAAGATGTTGGCAATCAAAAGCAAAATTAATCCATCTGTAAAAGTTATCCCCACTACATATTTTAGGCAATTTGTCTACACTTTGCAATGCTATGTCATTCCAAAAGACAGACATTCCCACATATCACTTTATTACATATAAAAACATAGGTGTAGAATATACTATATAAGAGTCACATACAAATGGTTAAAATTTAGACATGTTTGTAGAAGAGCTGAATCAATAACTCATACTTCATTTTCTCAGAAATGGGGGTATTATAGGATATGGCTGTTACAAAAATCTATTGACAGGAAAACATGTTTCCAAGACCTTAATTCTTTACTTTCTATGAAAATAGAGAAGCACACTCATAATCTAATTATGACATATTTGAATTAGGAAATTCTTTTGAGCTATTTTGAATATGGCTAGTTGGATATCCTGAGTATTTACAACACAGAAAACTCTAATTCATGAAACTTTGAAGACCTAATTTTAGAGGAGTTAGAGAGTGGTTGGTTCAGCTTCTCCCTCCCACCCCTCTTCTAGCTCCTCTATGTTCCAATTCATGAGATGGACTTAGTACCTCTTGTATTACAAAGGCAGCTTCTCTAATCTAATTAATCTATCAACTCATACTTTTCTTAGCAGGTGAGGTGGAAAAAAAGTTAATGTTTTACCTAAATGGGAAACATAAATAATAATTTAAAGCAAGATTTTTTTGCAAATGTTACACTGAAAATATCTCTCTGAATGGGAAGAGAGAAAAGATTAAAGGAAAAAAACAACAGATAGAAAATTAAAAATGGATCTGGGAAAGCTATATTTAGAATTTTCTTTTAAGGGGTAAGCTTACACATAATTTTTTTCCACAATAAAAAGTCATAATGCTTTCTTGTTGTATAATTCATAATCAGTATTTTAAAACTCTAAACAATAAAGAAAAATTAGGGTAAACATACAAGTTACCTGATATCCTACCACCCAGAGATGATCATTATTGTTATTTTGTAGTTAACCTTTCATACATTGCTCTATGCAGGTATACAAAAACAAATATATAATTTCACATGGATAAATTCTATTTATATCATAAACATCTTTAATTTCTAATAATCACATTTTCCCCCTTATGTCTGTCTCTCCTATCACTTCCCTCCCACTCCCATCTCACCCATACCTTCCCTCTATTGTATGACCTATCACACCAGACAGGTATGTTTCTTTTCGTATCTTTCTTCATATTTATATCATTATAGATAAAAAATATATATACATATATAGAAATTTTTATCTGCATTTTGTGTTATTCATGGAATTTGCTCCATGTTAATAGGAATAGATCAACTCATTCTTCATCGTAGCTGTGTAGTATTCCATGGAATGGATAAACAGCTTTTTATTCAAGCATTCAATTACTGAGTGTTCACTTTGGTTCCACTTTTCTGCCTCAACAAGTAATGTTTCAGTTAATTATATGCATACATCATGTATACAATACTATCATTTTATTGCTATGAAATCGATTCCTCCAAATGGGGCTATGATCTTATTGCTTTTCCAAAGTGGCCATAACAAATTTTATTTCCTTCAGCTATGATTGAGAGTGTCCTTTCCCTTATCCTGTCACCTGGTGATACTGCTCTTTAAAAAATTTTGCCAATCTGCTAGACAAGCAGAAACTGATTTTTGTTATTCTGAGTTTGCTAATGGATAATGAGGGAGAACATCTTTTAATATTTGTTAGCTTGCTACTTTGAATCACTCTTCTGTGAATTGCCTATCCATATTCCTCACCTATTTTCCTAATTGGGTACTCTTTCTTAGCAACTTATAGGCAGTCTTTATATTTTGATAGTCACCCATTATCTAAAAGACAACTAAATTTCCTTCCTTTTAAAAATAACTAGGTACTTAATTCATCTGAATTTATTTTTTATAATATATGACATAAGAATCTACTTGATTTTCTTCCAGACAAATGTCAATTGTGCCAATGTCAATTTTTAAATAAAAATAGTGATTTAATAGAATTTTCCTACATACAAATGCCATGCATTAAATTTCCATAAATATGTGTTGGGCTCCATTTTTAGACTTTATTAAGTTCCACCTTTTCTTCTTTTTCATAGTTTTGTTGGTTCTTTTCAGGCATTTATTCTTTACTCTGAACTTCAAATTATTGTATCCAATTTAAAAAAGAGCATACCTTTTTGATATTTTTAGGCCTACTTCCTAATTGATTGGCACAATCTTGCTCAGTGAAAATGTAATTTAAAATGATTAATTAATTTACATAAAATACATAAAATACACTGAGTATATTCCTTTAAAAATGAATGTGTCCCAGTTTTCCATCTTTCTTTCAAAATATATGAAAGGTGACTTATGCAGACTATAGGAAGTTGTTCAGAAAAAAAATTACACTTTAACTGGAACTTCCTAAACCTGATGTGAAAATATTGTTGTGTAACAGCATCTCTCTTGAAAAAAACGTACTTGGAATCTTAGAACATCAGCAATACCAGGAAAAAAGCTCTAGTCTTTAATTTTTGGATCATAAGTATATCAAAAATAAATTTTTAAAAAACCTCACACTACAAAATAGGTATGTGTGCAACAATCAATATTTAATTATAAAAGTGAATTTTTATAAAAATTGTAAATTGCAAAAGAAAACCAGAGATTTTTTCACTGGAATAGATGTTAATGACATCACTGGAAATCAACCAGAAAAATTCAGATAATAGAAAAATATAGGGCAAATGCTCAGAGACTTCAATAACGAAATTACCTTATTTGAATCATGATTGGATCAAACTAAAAAAAATCAGTGAAATCTGAACACTAAATATTTGACAATATTAAGGAATTATTGTTACTTTTTCTTAGGTGTAATAATAGTATTAAGGTTATATTTTTAAAAGAGTTCTTATCTTTTAGACATATGTATCAAATATTTACAAGTAAAATTATAAAATATCTTGTATTTGCTTCAAAATAATTTGGAATGGAGAGTGACAGTATAAACAAGATTGTCATGAGTTGATCACTGCTGAAGCCGATGTCATTACTTTTACATATGTTTGAAATTTTCCATAAAAGAAAATTAGAAAAAAGATTTCCAGTTAGAGAAAATTTAGAATTGGTAACTTTAGAGCAGGTGATTGGTTGAGTGCTAATAGCAGAGATCGTGGTTTGGTCTGAATTAAAACCTAGTTCAATGGTCACTCAAAAGAAATTATTCCAATATGCTTCATTTCAGGAAATATAATGCAGAAAAATGAGATCATATGTGTTGCAAAATTTACCAAAGGAAAAAGAAAGCTTATACTTTCAAGGAAAGGCAACTTCAAACATTTTTACCTTGAGTTCCAGCCTTGTGGTATTTGCCTGGCACCGGTAAGTGGCAAGAAGAAAGTTGTCATTTGACTAGGAAGAATTCAAAGTTGAGGAAAAGGGTGAATCCATGTTTTTAACACCATCAATAACACCATCAATAATAATAATAATAATAGGAGTTACCATTTTTCCGAGCACCTATCATTTGGGAGGCACAGTGCTATGTGCTTTATGCTTATTCCTATGAACAACCCTATGTGGTAATTTTTACAAAATAAGTTTTAACAGATGAAGAAATTGAAGCATGAAGAGTTAGGTAAATTTCCCCAAAACCAGTAAGTAATCAAATTAGAAATGAAATTAGTATCTTTAAGACTCTAAAGCTCATGCTCTTACCATCTTGAATCTCTCCAGTAAGGTTTTAAAATACTATTTTTCCAAAAATTTAATTGACACTGCAAACTCCTAATACTTAATATTATAAAGGCAAAAACATCAATGTTTGGTGTGAATGTATTTGATTTTCACACATACTTACAGACAACTGAGAAATACCTCATCTCTGTTTTCCCAGCAATTAGCACAATCCGAAGCATACTGCATATATTCAATAGATGTTTGTTAAATAAAACTGGAGAGGTTACTTCAAGTATTGTAACTTCTTGAAATTGAATAATAAACTACTAAAAACAGAAAAGTATATCTGGGTGCATGAATTGCAAAAGCAGACAAAGCAACAGGAACTATTTGACATGCAATTTTCATGTACTGCTCTTTCCTTACTTTTAATCAATAACTGAAGAAATAAAGTGTGAATGCTAATATTAAAACATTTAAATGTTTTTACTTCAGATCATTTAAACTCATTAACCCAGATGATTAATCAATTTAAAAATAAAAATATTTTTGTCCAATTAAAAGGAAATCTTATGTATTTAAGTATTTATGGATAAAATCATATAGATTAAAAGAGATAAAAAGTCTAGGATTACATTCGGGATGGGGGAGGGAGAGGAAGAGGGTAAAGAGCATAAAACAAGACCAGCCATATGTTGAAGTTAGTGATGAGCACACAGAGGTCATTATACTATTCTTTCTCCCTCTGTATATACTTGAAATCTCCATAGTTTTTTTTTAAAAACCATCATTCTAGAAAATAAGTTGTAAATTAGTGTAAGATACTCATTTCAAAGAATCCTGTAGTGATATAAACAGGTTAATCTTTCACAGTAACTTAGTTGTTAAAGATTTTAAGTTTATATTAACTTGATTTTTTAAATAATCATAAAAATGTAGGTCTTGATCTTTCATGTTTTATTCTCAAAAAGGATGACAAATCATATATAACATAATACAACTGTTATGAAATCTTTTATCCAAAAAAAAACACAAAAGCTTCACTCTGAAATTATTTTGAAAATTATTCCCTAATATATTAAGCTATCAACTTCGTTCTTTATCAGTTCTTTTTATCCCTCCCTTTTTTGGCCAACTCCAGCCACCAGTTCCTGCTCTGGCTTGCCTTTTCCAATGCAGCTACTCCGGACCTTGTCTTTATGATTAATTCTCTTCAGGAGCCACACTGAGCTCCGAGACTGCCAGTCTAGTACTAAGCAGAAAGATGTGCTATAGAAAGCACATCCAGAAGTTCTGACATAGTCTCATTCCAGGTGCTTTGCACATAGCAAATGCTCAATAAATGTCTGCTGAATAAAGATTAAGCAAGAGTCAATTTTAAAAAAGTGAAGAAAGGCAGGCAGATGGAACAGATCATGTTCAAATGAAGGGATGTGTGAAACTGTACAGCACTGTCAAAAAATTCTGAGAACTTCAGTTTGGCAGAAATCATGTGCATGGGTGGGAAGGTAGCAGCTGGTGAGAGATTAAGTTGGCGATGTAATCAGGAGCTGAATTCTAGAAAGTTTTTTATGCTGCAGTGAGAAATCTAGACTTACATTCAGTTTGGGAAATAAGCAATCTTTAAAAGGTTTTGAGAAAAGAAATGACAGATTGATGTTTGTACTTTATGAAGGCCTGTCTGGTGGTAGTGTATAGCACACCCTGGAGCTGAGAGGCAATACTGGAGGCAGAGAAACTAGTGGACAAGTAGTTCAAGCATGATGAGGGCCTGGAAAGTTAACAGAAATGGAAATGAAGCAGAGTAGATGTGTAAGAGCAAGGGAAGCAGAGCTGACAGGAACTAGTGACTACAGCAGTCCTCCCTTATCTGTGGTTTTGTTTTTCAAGGTTTCAGTTACCCATGGTCAACTGTGGTTTGAAAATATTAAGTGAAAAATTCCAGAAATAAACAATTCATAAATTTTATATTGCACATCGCCCTGAGTAGTGTGAAGAGATGTGGCGCCATCCCAGTCCATCCTGCCTGAGACATAAGTCACCCCTTTGTCCAGTGTGTCCACACTGGATATGCTACCTTCCCATTAGTCACTTAGTAGCCATCTGTTATCAGATCCACTGTCACGGTGTCACAATGCTTATGTTCATGTCACTCATGTTTTACTTTACAATGGCCCCAAAGCACAAGAACACTGATGCTGGAAGAAACAATATTATACAGGGGTCACTACTATCTGTGATTTCAGGCATCCACTGAGGGTCTTGAAACATATCTCCAGCAGATAGGGGGAATTACTGTAATTGGATTTAACAGATGAGAGAAAAGAAGGAATTTAGGACAACACTCCAGTTTCTGAATTATCTGAGGATAGGAAGAAAGGAAGTAGATTTTGAGGGAAAGGTTATGAAAATATTGAAGAAGAAACATCAAACCCCAGTAGCATTTATAGGCTTTATACAAAATGGCATAACAGAATGAAAGCACATGAAGAATTCTTAACATTTTTTACTCACCTCAGAATCACAGTTGCTAAAGCTGACAACAGCAGAATTCTTATCTACATCAAGTAAATCTATTGGAACATCGCTCTGCAGTCAGTATTAAAAAAGAAAAAAAGGTTCAATTAGTAAACTAAAAATTTTCACAACACGTATTTTAATATGTACTTCTAGAAAATGAAAATAATAAAGAATAAATGTTGTACTATAGTGACCCATTTTTTTTAATTTGGATTAATCAGAGATCATAGAATTTCATCTCTCACCTTCCTCTTAAAAGTATAATCTTCCTACCTATTCTTGTCAGCGCTAAAAATGTTACCATAGACTGCAAATAATCACACGACTATTCCAATTATGTCAGTTCATTTTTATCATTTTTAATTTCACCTGTAACACAAAAAGGGGACAATTTTTGTCTCCCCTGGAGAGGTAGTTTCTAGGACAATGTGTTATGTGCTCCTAGAATTGTTTGATGCAGCAGTTCTTGAGATAGAATTACTTAGGAGAAATTTCTGCCTTTAAGTTTTAATTAATAATCTGATCTCTCCCTCACATCTTTTAAAACTTCGTCTTCATCTTCCTCTTTATTCTTTTCTCATTTTCTGATGAGTTTTCCATCTTGCTTGCCTTTCATTCATCCTACTATTATCCTTTTCCACTCCCTGAATCTCTTCTATTTAAAGAAAAATTAATTAAATATATTGACAAATGATTTTATACATTATTATCCCTAAATTTTAGCATTTGATATTATCTGCTTTACCTACTGACCTTCCTAGAAACTGATGATTAATAAGCAAGCTGTACTGTAAGCTATTATTTTAGTATTTTGAGCTGAAAAATGGGTTCAAATAAGGATAATAAATACTGGAGTTTTCCAAGCTACATCTCTGTTAAGATTCCCCTAAAGGTTAACCAAAGAACAAAATCCTTAATGTCCTTTTTGAGTCTTCCTGAAACTTAATTCCATTAGTCTTTTGTTTAGTACATATAGGATAAATAAAAAGTAAAGCTACAATGTAAATAATCTATGTGCAAACTGATTATCTAATGGAAGATTAAGATAAACACCCAAAATCATGATCTAAAACTAAAAGTGTTTCAATAATAATTAATGTACATGACTGGTAAGCAAAATAGATCCAGTCATAAAACAAAGAAATTAGACATTTTGCTTACCTGTATTAAGACATTATCTATTGCTGTCTGCACCTCTAAAATAAGGCTGTAACTCGCATCATCTTTATTTAATGTAAACTTGTCATTGACACTAAATGAAGGTACTGCTGATTTTGCTTTGCTTGAGTGAGAAGACTGTTGATATTTCTCTCTTTCCTGTAGTACCTTATATTGCAGATGTTCCAACTCACTCCTAAAAGAAAATATGCACAATTTTGTCACCTATAAGTATAAACATTTGACATCCTTAGAATGTTTACAAAAATTTGAGACATTTACTTCTGCAAAATGGATTTTTATTAATTGAGTTAGAACTATGACACTAATAGTAACAAAATTTTGGCATGACTAATCAAATGATTTCTCATTATCTCTAATCTAAAAATTAAAACATCTACTCAGCCTCATACCAGCAATATTAATAAAGAGTTGTAAGAATCAAGGCAGGCTGCAAATACTCAGTTCTAACATACAAATCTGGTTACAGTTACATATAGTACTAATCAGAAGAGAACTGACTGTATGGAAGAGGAACTATCAGATTTTATGAGAAGAAACAAAATGTGTGCCATCAGTAAACATGTACCTTTCAGTAAGACATTTTAGAGAAAGACGAAATGAGGAGGCTGCAGAGTATGAATATTTGGGGGACCAGAAGGATAATCACAAGCCAGTGGTACAGCTGAAGTTCTATCAAGTGTTGGAGAGGATTTTGCTGAGATTAAACTGTATCGACATTGCTTAGGGTTGATCCAGTTAAGGGGAAAGGCCTTATGCAAATGAAGCAAATAGTAACTGAGGTAGAACAAATGAGGCTTAGCCAGCCACAGCTCAGGGAGAAAAGCCTGGGAAGGAGCTTGAAAGGGATCTGTGTGATGAACAAAGGAAAAGATTCATTCACCTAAGAAATGTTTACTGAGTGACTCTATGTACCTATGATCTGGTTGCTGAATGAACAAAACAGACATAAGCTTCTCTTGAGCATGCATTCCAGTGGAATAATGAGGGCGCTGACCTGGTTCTGAATATGAGGCATTTTACTGAGGATGTGAGGTGGTAGTCATGTCTCTACTTGCATTCCTTCCTGCATGAACATTAGAGCTTTCTCTCCTGGTGGCTTTGGCGAACTGGCTTGTGGTGAACTTCTTGTGTACCTTTAGTGAACTAGTACTTATGGCATTTTGCTGCCTTAAAAACTTCTGTAGCCTTCAACTATCACCAAAAAAGATCAGCTCTCACTCCCCCAAGAGGTTGGCAATGGCTGAAGTAGGGAGAACAGTCATTAAAAGTTTCAGCAACTCCCATTTCTTCATTGTATGAAGCAATTTTACTAGAGGCTGGGGTCCCTTTGCACAGGACTTGTCAAACTGAACAGGCCATGAAAGCAATCCCTGCGTCAAAGGGAGTCAACATTACTCATCTCCAGTAGGAATACTTATAAGCAAAAGTTATAGATTCCGAAGGGTTCACAGGAGCAGTGAACATCAGAATTAATGAGGAACAGAGCCAGCTGTATTAGTTTCTTTCTAATGTCTAAGAAAAAAAAAACTACAACCATCTATAATAGACAAATGAAAAAATTAATTCTTGCTCTAAGAAAAAGTCAAGATAGAATAAAACATACAAAAAGTGTATTCTAACTCCAAACCATTAATCACCACTTACTGCTCATTTACTCAAACTGATTAATTTTCACTTAAAAAGGTGATAAACTAATTGTGTAATTCCTTCCAGTAAAATATACTGCATCTATAAGTAAGAAAAAAATAACAATCACACACTTCATGAAATGACAAAAATAAATCAAACAAAAATCCAAAACTACCGTAAAGAAGAAATTTTATTCTGCATCTCCTGATTAATTTTTAGTTCTTCTCCTGGTCCACTTTCCTTATGAATAGGCTCCGTTGTCAGACCTGTAACCCAGCCTGCAGGGAGGAATTACAGTCGTGCACTATTGAGTGTTGCTAGTGTTAAAAGAAACCTAATATACATGCCCATTTGTCCACCAACATCAGCTCACTTAGTCTTGGACTTACTCCTTTTCAAAACACAAAACATAAAAGAAATCAAGCTGGAAGATACTCAAACCACAAAAAAGTTACTTAAGCATTTTGGATACTATTTTTGTTTTGTCTGAAATACTATATAATACTATGATAAAGAAAATCTTTCACTTCTTAATTTACAGTTTTAGTTTTCAAGTATAGAATAAGTCAACATATTCTAGCAAATGAAAAAATAGCTGATGAATAATAATTGCCTTTCAAAAATTATTTTCATGGAAAGAAACTCTCACATAACTATTGTGGAAATACAAAAATGACTTACTCAAAAGCAAGCAAGCTTTTGTAAGAAATATACACAGTAATAAAACACAGATTTCAGGAAATACTTCTTTTTAAACCAAAGGATATCATTCTATTTTCAAAGATACTAGAGATATACTATGCATTCTTAAAAAGTATTATTCAAATATTAACTGTTATATAAATCAATACACCCACTTCTACTGTCATTTTTTAACCAATAAAGCTTTTAATGCTATAGGTAGGAATGACTTAATAATAAACTTTTAAAAACTAATCATCAAAAGCAATTATTAAATTTATATTTTTTCTTATTGATTCTTTCTTCAAGTACCTTAATTACCATTTACCTTACCTGAATATGTGGACATCACGATTTCATCATAGCCATCTTTCCCTACACAACCACCCTGGATAGATGTGACACTTTCAGACAATGTCTAAAATAAATTTAAGATCAAGTATGTCATCAATAAAATTTCACAGATATGTTAAAATAAGCCACAAAACTTATTTTCCTGTCTGCCAAGATTCAACATATATTTTTCGAATACTTATTATGTGCAGACACTGATATTGGAAAGGTAAAAGTCCTGCACAAATGGCAGAAAATTCCAGTGCTTTTTAATTCGGTGAAAGAAGATTGAAAATGATTCGTACATCTGTGTACCACTTGGCTACAGTAGTCAACTACTAGTCATTTTTAAAAAAATTACATAGTCTAGTCATTTTTTTTTAAAATTACATAAGCAAAACTCTCAGTACATTTAGTTCATTATCTGAATTCCACAGACCACCTCTCATGTGTTTTCTCCAAATAGTTTTTCAGAAGAATAAAGATAACAGCTTATATGGAACCTTTAGGGAATTTGCTACTATGGAGAAAAACCAACTTTTTCAGATGGAAATGGAAAAAAAAATTCTTTAACAGTTGGAAATTTTATATTGCTCCTTTTTCTCCCTGAACTTTTATTTTCATTCCACTTCCCCCATATACATTTATCTTAATGTAATGCACTCATATGCTTGAAATTCTTTTACACTTCTCTGCAACCAAGACAAAACAAACTGAATTTTTTTAATCTTCTGTGACTACAAAGCTCTAAGCATTAGAAATTTCTATCATTATAATTATTAGTATTTCACAATTGATCAAGAGTTTTAGTAAATAATAATTAACCACAAAAACAAAATTCTATAGGAAATACATCTCATGAGATGAGTGGGACTTTTTTCCCTTCCAAATTATTCATGTATCACAAGTGAGTATTATTATATATTGCGAGTCAGTTCAATTCCTATTTTTCATTTTCATAGATGCAAGCACAAATCGACCTTAGTCCCATAAAGATATTGATGAAAATAAAAGAAATTTTGTTGTAGAAAGTTCACTTGATTGTTTAAATATCTCCCAAGTCATAACCTAAAATCACCAAATCTACCACCAAAAATGTTTTTAATGATATAGCATCTGACATCTGATTATGTCCTCCTCCTATTTATTGAAAGCAAAACACTGGAAACCGTCTGACTACAGATGGATGTTTTATCCAATCTACACAGTCACACATATTCTCAGTTTCTGAGTGGTTTATCAAGTAACTATTGTAACTTTTACTCTTTTACTCACTTAGAAGTATCTTATTTAGCCTAATGTACTCAGAAAAAGTTACAAAAATTAGAAAACTTCTATTTTTTTTGCCAATGCAACATTTTAATGAAATTCATTTTTCTTATGTACTTTAAGTACCTTTTTGCAAAAGTATTTTGTAAAAGATTTAACTAATTCAACTTATATTTTAAAAAAACAGTCATATAAGCATAAAACAGGAGATCCTAGACGATATAGTACAGATATGGTTCACGTAAGTAATATCACAGAATACCAATTATGGGAATTCACCAAAAAAAGGCCTTGGCCATTGCTCAAAATATTGGTGAATGAATATATATTTAAAAGTTTAAGTTAAAATGTGATGTTTAAGGTAGGTATTTATTGTCTTTTTATGATTTGCCCCTTAACTTTTTTGATGAACCAATTGTCAGTCCAGACTGTGTCAGATACGAGAACTTCTCCTCATTAGGAAAACTATAAAGAGTGATACGATGAATCAAGATGAGGCAGCATATTTGAAGCCTTAACAAAACCTGAAAGTGGTACCTCTATCATCATACTAACAGAAGAGTGGGAAGATAGGAATTCTTAGTGTCTCACCCAGCAGAGGAGGGGACATGCTATGTCATTACTGAGGTTTGGACTGGAAGTCAAAGAGGAGATGTGGGGTCTAAACAGGAACCTCCTCAGGGATCGATGAGAAAAAACAGGAGATTATCAACATAGGATTATTATACACTTTTAAGCCCAAACTATTATTGGCATCATTAGCAAGGTGACTTTTTATACCAAGGTAAATTGAACAAATATGAAATAAATCTAGGAAGTAAATTGTATAATGTCTTTAATCCCCATATTATCAATATAACAATATTTTTATGCACCAAAACATCTGTATTTACTGATCTGCAGTAAAAGTTGGTACTGGAAGGAACCACTAATTAAGAAATTAGACAAAGAAAGAAAAGTTGATACTGAGTTGTGGCTTGTTGTTAAACAGCCTCAATATATCACACATGAAGCAGTATAGGGAAACCCTGGACTGGAGAATACCACTTTACGAAAAATGGAAGATTCAATATATACAAGACTGCTTCTCCATGTGACTTTGTACCTGGGGATAAACAAGCTTAATTACACTTAAAATATGTGAACTAAAAATTACTCTTATCTAGTATTTATTCATTTACAGTGGACCTTGGGTGGCTAGAAGGAAATTGCTCTTTTCCCTTTCCACTTAAGAATATTTTTAATGTTGTCTTACAATATGAAATTTATTCCTAAAACCTTATTGCTTTAAAACAACACAGTCTCATTTATGTTACCCCAACATATAAATGTTACTCCTGTAGTCTATTATGTATTATAGAAACTTAGGCAAAATATTTAATACTTTGGAAATACAATATTTAGAAACGAAATGAAGAAGCGATTTATTATTTAGCCTGAGGGCAACAGTCTATTACTCACACATAAGAGTAGCCTAGAGAAGAGTTTGATAATATCAAAGCAGTAATACTGTCAAAGTCAAACACAAAATTTGAATACATTTCACCTATTAAAACACAAACTATCATAGTCATCTCTATAATTATTTAATGAATAACAAGCATATACTCTTTTTAAAAAATGAACTTACCTGATCAAATCGTAGAACAGGCTCATTTGTATTATCAAAACTATACACTTCCACCATTCCATCATCTCTTCCAACAAGTAAATCTTTAACCCCATCACCTACGATGTCAAAACTGTCAACACACAAAATACCTTTAAAAAAGATAAGTGATATGTTATTAATAAAACTAACATCGTAGCAAGTATATACCAAGTATGAATGAAAAAAATATATATGCCAAACCAGAATAGGAAAATAAACAAATAAACAAAACTTTGAGCATCATCAGGGGTCCTCTTTTCCATCCACATTCAGCCATTTCCAAGGCTTTAAATATAAATCTACTACATGGTAAAGGCCCCTAACTTTACATCTTCAGCTCTGGCTTCTCCCCAGAGCTCCAGACTCATATATCCAAGTTCTTCTTCAGCTTCTCTTCTTAAACATCCATTTGCATCTCAAACTTCCCATGCCCCATACAAAATTCTTTATTCTTTAACCACACCCCATCAATAAGGCTGCATCTGTAACTGTTGCTGCCTCAAACAAAATTCTTTATTTTTCATCACACCCCATCAATTATGCTCCTTCCCCAGTCTCCTCTCAGTATGATACCACCCAGTCGCTCAGGCCAAAAATCTAGACTGCATCTCTGATTCTTCTCTTTTTCTCACTTTCCATTTCAAACCCATTAGCAAGTTTTATCAGCTCTACCTCCAAAAAAAGAAATCACCTCCTACTTTCTATTTCCAATTATCATTAGCCTAGTCTGGGCTATTGGTTTCTCTGGTCTAGACGAGGGTAAATTGAAATATCTGTAACAGTAACTTTCCAACTAAATTCCATGCCTCCAGTTTTGACCTGTTTTCCCCCAAATCCACTCTCTATGGAGTGTTTTTGTTTGTTTCTTGATTTGGTAAATTAGGTCATGTCATACCCCACTTACAATTCTCCAATGACTTCCCACTGTACTTAGATTAAAATTCAAATCCTTTTCCAAGGTTTACAAGGACCTACATGATTTGGTTTACTCTACCTCTGATTTCATGGCACAGTAATGCCCTGAGACACACTGATCTTTCTACTGCTCCTCAACTGAATCAAGTTTACTTTTGTCTCAAGTCCTCTGCCTTTATTTTTTCCTCTTCCTTGACATTCTTTTTCCCTAAATCTCCTAAACTACTCACTCATTTTCTTATAAATCAGATCTGAACTCAAAATTTACCTCTTGTAAGACACCTTCCATGATCCCTCAGTCTATAAGTAGCCTTCCTTCTTCCACCCATCACTCTCAAACATATTACTCTGTTAAATTTTCTTCAGGTGACTAATTGAAGCTATCCTATTTATTCATTTGTTTATCCTCTCTCTCCCATAAAAAGTATTTGTTGAAGGAATAAAGGAACACATGAATAAATATGCTGTATCTATAAGTAGCCATCTCACCACCTACTAAGTCAGATATAAATTCCCCTTAGAAAGGTATAAATTCCTTAGAAAACAGGACTATTCCCTGACCCACGGTACTTCTTTGCCTCATACCAAGTACTCCCAAATTCCAATTAATTAACTCCCTACACCAAACAATGAAAAACAAATTTGAGCATAGACTGATGTTACAGATGGAAATTAGTCTATAAATTACTGTTAGCATTTCTTACTTTAAAATATTATACCCAAAGTATGGTAGGCCTGTTAAATAAACAAATAGTAAATAAACCTGAGGTGGCTCTGTAAATTGCTAAATCTGCTATAAATATTAATAAATAAAACAAAATGAAAACTGTAATTTAGGATACTTTATTTAATAATCACTGGAATTTCAGAATCTACATGAAGAACATACCTCCCCTCTTCTTCTCATTTCGAATTTCCCACTTGTGTATTGGTCTAGAAGCAGTGATTTGAATAAGCCCAAGTTTTCCATCTGATGTTCCAAACAAAAGGTCTTCTCCAGAGTCACCTAGTTATAATTAAAATCAATATATAACAGTTATCTCATAACTCATAATATCTCTTTAAAATTAAAACATTTTCATATATATTAACTTTCATGGAAAAATTTCACTTAAAAATACTAAAAGACAGATTTTAATTAATTGAATTAATTTGGAAGGATGGTCATATATTCAGAGAATTTTATGATCATAAGAGATAAGATCTCTCCTCATCAACTAATTTTAAGATGAGGAAACTGAAAATTAAAGTTCAGTAACTCATTACTGTTAGTTACTGGCAAGTTAGAAGACAACTATCTCTTTCTACAATTTCCCGTTTTCACTTAACATATAAATGACTAAAAACCTGAAATATCTAGACTTAAATAATATAACTCTCTCCCTATTTGATTATGAAAAATGAAACCCTGATTACCGCCATTTCCATTGTGCAGTGCTAAAACAGTAGGTGGGCCAGGAACTTCAATTTCATACATCACATCAGATCCCTGAAGAAGAACAAGTATTTTAAAACTAAAACAGAATACAAACCTAAAATAATATAGGAACTCATTGATAACATCAATATTTATATAAAGAACCCTAGAATTAAAACTACTGAAAAAAAATTAGGTTATGAATATCAACTTGGATTTGTTAGCAATTTTGCATATGTTAACTCATTTTATAATAATACATGTGTGTATATACACATATATAGATAAAGTAAAAAGATCAAGGAAAGAAATATTTAAAATATTCTCCACTTTCAATACTTTTTCTTTTAAGTACTTTGTTTACCTGAAAACTTGGTCCTGGTAAATCTCCCTATCAAATGCTTCCGTGAACAAGTTGTTTCTTTTGTCCTAACTTGAGAGCCTTACTTAGAGCACATTCAAACAGACCCAGAATTACTTCCTAAGGAAAATTCTGGCCTTGCCTTGGGTATTTCCAAAACCCACTCCAGTAAGAGGCAGAATGACCTGCTATTTGGATAAGTAAACAAGTTAAATTCTTTTATTTGTCTTTTCTTCCATTTTGCTGCTTACAATCCTTTCATTTAGTGTATGGTATTTGTGAAGCTGTCAAAGAACGAGGCAGAAATAATCAATTCACATGGAAAAAATATCTATGATAAATCATTCAATGAAAAAATATTCATAAAATTATAATAAATATAGTATATTATTATTGTTTAAAAATGTTAAACATACAAGGGGAGAGTGGCATAGCCAATTGGTAGAATGTGTGCTTAGTCTTTCACAATCCTCAGTACCCCCACTAAAAAAATAAATACTTAAATAAATAAACCTAATTACCTCCCCCTCCAAATTCACAGATATTTACATCTAACTATATAAACACAAAAGAATACACACAAAACTGTTGAAAAAAGGTTACCTTTGGGGCAACAGATTGCCCACAAAGGTAGATGGGGAGTAGGGGAGAAGTGTGCAGGGCAGAGGAAAGACTTCCACTTTTTACTTTCCACAAATCCTTAGTGATTTTTTTTTAAATAAGCATATGGATCTCTTCCTATTAAACAAAGCAGAATCCTAGAATGCAGCCAGATCAATCTGTAATTGAATGAGAGCTAGCTCCTATTAAAAGTCTTACTCAAACAACTCGTATTTGAGAGCACAGGCTTAGGGGAGAAATCAATCATTCATGCTGCTAGAGTGAAATTTGAACATTACTTTAATTTTCCAGAGAGAAAAAAACACTTCATAGAATCACTGGATTTTTCCTTCTATAAAAGGGCTAATGCCGAGAAATGGCTCTCTGACTATGAAGTTCCAAAGAGTGAGGTAGCTTGTTGTGGCACAGAATAACCATCTAGACTTTATTCAATTGCACTGTCATTATCCTAATGATGTACTGATTGTTCATCAATATTCATTTACTTAAATTATGAAAAATAATAAAAAAAAAAATAACAGCAACCTGTAAAACTCTGAGCACTCTGTCCTGGCAGGCCAACACAGGAACATCACGAAGTACTCTTTCCACTGGAAGGCAGATGACGTCATTGATTTTGTCCCCAGAAAGGTAATAATGTTGGTCTTTGCAATCACAATAATGGTTATAGATGTAACTTGCACTGAGAAAAAGGTCTGAGCCAGATATGTGCCTAAGAATATTAAAAGTAATTTAAGATATCCACATTTTAAAAAATAAGCATAGGAAACTCCTGAATTATTTTCAGAGATAAAAATAAAAGTTTATTTATATACAGTTTACTATCATTCTACCACAGACTCAGAGAACAGTTTGTTTTTCATTTTCCCCCACTTAATTTCTAGCCCTTTAGTATAACACTGATTTTGAAAGCTGAAAATGAGAATCTTAAAGCCTCAAGCTTCTAAAAAACTGAGCTCAGAAAAACTGAAAAAAAGACAAGATTATGATAATCTGTCTGTATCTGAAGGCAATCTATCAAAAAGTAACTTTTTTGAATGTGTACTCTGTGCTAAGTGATTTACATGTATTAGCTCAATCCTCAGAACTCTATATATAAACTAGGGACCATTACTAGCCCTTTTTAAGGGTAATGATAAAGTGTTAAGTAAATTCTTTCCTAAAGGCATACAACTAGTAGATAGTAGAGCAGAATGCAACTCAGATAGTTTTTTACTCTACAGTTTCTTACTAACACACTAAACAGCCTGAAAAAGGCTATTTGAAGTTAATCTACTTGAAACTAAATAATAAATATTGGAAAATGATTTCATTAGAATTTTAATTTGAAAAAAGAAGTAAGTTCATTTCAAATTATATTTAACAAAATTTAAATAATAGTCATAACTATGTTCTAATTCTTAGAATAAATCAAGTTTTCACTGGGGGACCTGAAATATTTTGACAAAAATTATATATTAGTCTATTATCTTTCACTTCTAGATAGCTATCACCATGTGGTCATAAAGAGAAGAATATTATTTGAAGGTTTCTCCTATTTCTCCATCTCTAAGGTCTATTTAAATTTTTTGATACAATTATTCCTTATCCTATAACGATCCTCACTGATTTTATCTTCTTTAATTATTACTTAAGTGGCTTCACTTTGTGGCTCTGCATATGATTTCAGTAATCCTCTTAATATCATTTTTATCAACTTGAAATTCTGTATCTTTTTCAAGATTTGAAATCCATCTGTATTTTATATGCATTATATTATTCAAAGCACTACTTGGCAATCACTATTGCTGACAAGAGTATAGAAACATTAGGCAGGGAAGGATTCATGAGTGGTAATCAGTTTTATATGCAGTCAGTTTTCTTATTGAATATTTTCAAAGTTATAATCTTGTTTTCCCATGCAACCTTATAAATGTGGAGATTCAGATAATAAATTTTTAAAAATTGAGTAAAGAACCTTTCCTCTCCCACTCAAGTAAAAACATTTAAGAAACTAGCAAAAGAGGCTATTGGCTGGGAAACTCCTTATCTTCCTCACACCTCGGTCCACATTCATTTCTGAATGTAGAGGTATGCCAATAATTAATTACTTTAGTTTTAGTATTTCACAATTATCACTGGCCATGTCTATCTAGAAAAGCATTTCAAAAGAATGACATTCTTGTTAAACTACTGAATTGCTTCCACTTACCATTAATTCTTATCCAGTCTCACCAAAGCAAAGTTTTACAGCCCAGATACCAGGACGCATGCTATCTATGCATTATATAAAATTACACAAGACAGCTGTGAATTACACTGAACTCTGAACTGAATCAGCAGTTTCCAAATTAAGGTCTGGCTGCTTATACAACACGGCTGCATAGGATTCAGATGAAGAACTTTTTCCTTTTAACCCACTCCTAATACTTCTGATTCTGCAGGTATGAGGTGGGACAAGGAATCTACTGTTTTAAGTTTCCACAGTATTCTCCTAAATAGCAGGATTAAAGAACAGTAGATTAGATAAACTTTAAAGCCCCTCCCAGCTCTCCATGATTCAAAAACTAAAATTTTAATTGCAAAATTTCACATATCAGGGAGCCATTTAGGGAGCTATTTTTCACTTAGAGTCTTAACCTGACTCACCTGAAATTCTATCTTTTTGATAGTCACTAACTTTTATGGCCAGACTTTTAACAAAATGATAGTACCTCAAAACCAGAACTACCAGAGACAGCAAAGCAATGGAAACCTAAATATCTGGAGATTTCTTTCACTTCTTTTACACTCTGATCATGAATCATAACTGGACCAACTAGTCAAAACTGAATCTATACTGTGAAAGTCTTAAAAAGAAAACAACATGTCAACAACGAATGGATTTTTGTATTGATTCTAGGTCAAATTTAATTTCTGACTAATAAAGTACCTTTAATTATTTCCTAGATAACCTATTAAGATATGATACTTAATCAGATGTCTGCCACCTATCCAAAATATTGTAAGTGGACATGTAAAAACAAAAAGAGAATAAACATACATAGCTTTAATGCTTTCAGTGAGGTTTGTTTCAAAAGAGAGGAACTGTTTTCCTCTCTTTGTGAAGCCTCTAATCTCAGATCCTGCAGCAATAAAAATTTTCTCCTGGGGTGTGTTAAGAACCCCTCCTAGTTCCAGCCTTGCAATCTTCTGCCCAGGTAAAGTCTTGAACACTGTCTGCAAAAATCATTGGGGAAAAAATTAGGTACATAAATTTATTGCAAGCATTTTCCTTTACTATAAAAAATCCTGTGATTTTAAACCTACAAAATATTATAGTTCTACAATAAGGAACACCTTTAAGTGCAAATGTATTTACTTTAGTGGTCCTCTGGGTTTTTTTGCTAAACATCTTCAAACTTTGTAATGTTTATTCCCACACATATTTCAATGACATCATTAAAATCTAAACTCTTGCAATTCAAAAGTATGGCCCACTCAGTAGCAGCATTAATATCACTCACCTTATCAGAAATGCAGGCTTTCAGGCCCAACCTCAGATCTACTGAATAAGAATCTGCATTTTAACAAGATTCCCCAGCTGGTTCCAATGGACTTGTTTTTACACTTCAGTCATCTTTTTAAAACTCATCTCTCCTGGTTGCCTTACAATGTTACAAATTTTGATAGTATAAATGAAGGACTACAGAATTTACTGAAAACCTGGGTGTATAACTTAATACCTCTCTATTTAATTGGAAATAACATTTGCATTATTTATTTCTTCCTGGTTATTTTCTATTTTATTATTGACATCAGTTTCTTCCCTTCCCCCTCCCCCACTCCCATTGACTTCATATACAGAGAATAAAATATCTGGAAAAATATACAAATAATGGAAACACTCAGTTTCTGATAGTTTTTACCCTCTTCATCTTTTTACAAATTCCATATAATGCATAATGAATATAAGAATTCACATTTCAGACCAATCACTTGTAAATTATGATCTGTGAATATGATGATGTAATAACCACTTCCTTGATTAGGCTCCATTAAGTGGCAACGTGACGTGATAGTCACTTCCATGTTACATTATATTACAAAAGACTCCATCTTAGCAGACTGGACAGATTTTCCTGTTGACTTAAAGTAAGTCACCTCGTTGTAAGAATGCCTTGTCACCACATGACAAGGAACTGTGGGGGCCTCAAAGTGCCGAAAGCAGTCCCTAGCTTACAGACAGCAATAAAATGGGGACCTCAGTATAACAACAATAAAGAACTGAATTCTTCCAACAACCCTGTGGGCTTAGAACAGGACACTGAGCTCCAGAAAGGAGTAGAGCCTGCTGACATCTACACTGCAGCCACATGAGGCCTCCAGTCTGGACTCCTGCCGCTGTTAGATAATAAATGTATGTCCTTTTAAGCCTCTAAGTTTGAGGCAATTTGTTACACAGCATAGAAAATGAATACATTGCGGTAGGCTGTCACAGATGTTTTGCAAATGGCTAACAAATGACTCTTATGTGGCCTGCAGCCTCATACTTCATATAACCACTTCCCTCATAACCCATTTTATATTATGCCTTAGAAAAATTTTACAGGAGCATTCAAAAGCTACACATACCACTGCTTCTCCTTTCTTCATGCCAAAGCACATAACTACTCCATCATGATCTCCAACAACCACCTGTAAAAGAGTGAATAAAATCTAAAATTACTATTATTATGCCCTGATAACTTATATGGGGAAAGCAACATTTGCAATATGTAAATTATGATCTTAAAAGTAGAAATCAGAAAATCTAGTAAAGATATCCCCACAAAAAAATAATCCTCCAAAGAATTATAAGAAAGGGTCAAAGAGGCAGCTATGAAAAGCTGTTATGGATGTAGCTGGCCTTCCATTCTGTTCCTCCAGGTTAAACAGAGCAAAAGAATCGGGACAGAAATGGAAAGGAGGTAATTTCTTTTCCCTTTAACTGGAGCATAAGAACATTTTAAGATTAACTTAAAACAGATTATCAAAGTAATGTTGTGACTGACCTACTTGATATTTTAAAAACCTTTTTATGGAAAAATTTTAACATATGCAAAAGTAGACAGAATATTATAATGAATTACCATGTATCCATCACCCATCACTCAGCTTCAATAATTATCAACATGTGGCCAATGAATTATTTTGAATTAAATACAGAGGGAGATTTTGACACCTCTCTCTCAGAAATTGATAATCAAGCAAATAAAAGATAAGGATATAGATTAGAAAAAGATTACCTTTGATCTTATATATATATATATATACACACATACACATATATACATTGTGTGTATACTATGTATATGTATCTAATACACATATACACACACACATACACACATATGTATACATGTATATATGTGTAGGGGATTACAAATTCCTTCATGTATTTGATGAAAGCTGGGACTTTCTTCTCAGAACGATGAACATTAGTAAATAATTATGCACATATTTTCAGAAGATTTACAGACCTTTAGTATTGCCAGAATTTTTTTCAGATGAAAAAATACATAGGAATAGTTAAAGTTTTGAAATTTTTGATAATACACTTCTCCAATAATTTGTAAAAAAACAGTAATCTATTACAGGGATTCCCAAAGTGTGGTTCCTGGACTCCTGGGGTCAATAAGAACCTTCTAGGGAATCTTTCAGGTCAAAACCATTCTAAGTAAGTCTTTATTTTCCTTTTTCCCTAGGCTGATATTTGTGATGCTGGTGCAGAAGCAATGGTAAAATTGCTAGTATATGGCAAGAGTCAAAGCAATGACAAACTATAATCACTGTAATCTTCATCACCATTTGAGAGTACAGAAAAAAATTCCATCTAGTTTCATGTAACATGTCCTTAATGAAGCAATAAAAATTATTAATCTTATTAAATTCTGATGCTTGAGTACATCTCTTTTTAACATTTAGTGCGAGAAAATAGAAAGTATGCACAAAGCATTTTTGCTGTGTACAGGAGAGCACCTGTGTGATTGTTTGAGTTACAGGCTGAACTATGTACTTTTTTTCAAGAAACACCATTTTTAAGAATGAAAGAACAACAGACAGTGATTAACAACCAGTAATAACAAGTTGTTATTAACACTTGGGTATTTGGTAGACTTTTTTTTAAACTGAAGGAAGTGATCTTCTCATTTCAAAGGAATACGTTTCCAAAGATAAAAGTTAAGCTTTCAAGTAAAAATCAGTATCTGCCACCATAAGCTTGACAGCTATGTGATACTCAACAACTTTTCTGATGAGATTAGCAGTGATATCAACAAATGTGATTTGTTTGATGTTCTATAATAAAACATGTCAACATTTACAGGATGCTATAAATCACATATGGTTTTAAAAGATCCATTCAAAGTACCAAACAGACCAAAAGTATTTCAATATACCACAATACAAAAAGTTAATCAATACGGTTTTAGATTCCACATTGTTTAAGAAACTACTACTTATCAAGCTCAGGTGTAGTATCAAATATGAAGAACCAAAATTTATATGGAATTGCTATTTAAATACTCCTATTTTCTTTTTTAAAAATATTTTTAATTAAACTATAGTCGATTTACAATGTTGTGTTAAGTTCTGGTGCTCCCTATTTTCAACTACATATCTATGTAAACTGGATTTTCTTCATATACTTCAACCAAAACAACATACAGAAACAGACTGAATGTAGAAAACAGACATGAGAAGCAAAGTACTTCTGCTTATGCCAGAATAAAGAATTTGCAAAAATGTAACACAATGCAACCATTCTCATTAAATTCTCTCTTTGTTTTTGAAGATAGTTACTTTTCATTAAAATGTTATTTATGTAAACATGCAATGTGTTTATTTTTTAATGAAATGGTAAATATTTCAGACATTTTTTGGTTTTAATTTTAATATAGTAAGCATTGATAGATATAACCTAGGATCTACAGTAATTTAACACCATATACAAAAATAACTTAAAATGGATTAAAGACCTAAACGTAAGACCAGATACTATAAAATTCCTAGAGGAAAACATAGGCAGAACACTCTTTGATGTAAATCATAGCAGTATTTTTTTTGGCTCTGTCTCCTAAAAAGCAAAGGAAGTAAAAGCAAAAGTAAATAAATAGGATCTAATCAAACTTAAAGAATTTTTGCACAGCAAAGGAAACCATCAATAAGACGAAAAGACCAGCTATTGAATGGAGAAAATATCTGCAAATGATATGACCAATAGGGGTTAATATCCAAAATATATAAATAGCTCATATGATTCATCAAAAAAGCAAACAACCCAATGAAAAAAATGGGCAGAAGAACTGAACAGACATTTTTCCAAAGAGGAAAATGCCAATAGCACATGAAAAGATGCTCAACATCACTAATCATTAGGAAAATGTAAATTACAACCACAATAAGATGTCACCTCACATCTGTCAGAATGACTATCATCAAAAAGAGCACAAATAACAAATGTTGACAAGAATGTGGAGAATAGGGAACCCTCGTACACTGCTGGTAGGAATGAAAATTTGTGCAGCCACTGTGGAAAACAGTATAGAAGTTTCTCAAAAAACTACCATACAATCCAGCAATTCCACTCTTGGGTATATATATCCAAAAGAAACAAAAATACAAATTCAAAAAGATACATGCACCCCAATGTTCATAGCAGCATTATTTACAATTGCCAAGATATGGAAGCAACCTAAGCGTCTATCAACAGGTCAATGTATAAAGAAGATGTGGTATATACACAATGGAATACAACTCAGCCAGAAAAAACAATGAAATTTGCCATCTGCAACAACATGGATAGATTTAGAGGGTATTATGCTAAGTGAAAAAAAGAAAACCATAAAAAAGAAAACAAACTAATGAATATAACAAAAAAGGAGACTCACAGATATAGAGAACAAACTAGTGGTTACCAGTAGGGAGAGGGAAAGTGGGAAGGGCAATATGGAAGCAGGCGATTAAGAGGTACAAACTATTATGCATAAAATAAGCTACTATGATACACTGTAGAACATAGGGAATATAGACAATATTTTATAATAACTATAAATGGAGTATAACCTTAAAAATTTTGAATTGCTATATTTTACCTTATATAATATTATCTAACTTCCACTTATATAATATTGTACACCAACTATACTTCAATTTAAAAAATTAAATAAATAAATAAACTGATCTTTAAAAAAAAAAGTAAGAGTCCTGAGACCAAAAGTTTGAGAAGTGTTGATTTAGCAGACTGAATACAATAAATGACAGTCAAAAATCTGTTGATTTATTTTGATAAAATGTCAATATATAGGAATACTATATTTATTTTGCAGCTATTAAAACAATCCTATTAGTCTACTAAGAAATTATAATTATCTTATGGAAATCATAGGATTAATGTTTTTATAAAAATAATCAATATTGTTAGTTAAATATAATGTTTAACATCAAAATACTTAATTATTTTAAAAAATACGATAAAGTTTTTAAAAAGCATTTTCTCTACAGACTCTTGTGCTTTATATTTTTTTTTTTCATATACCACAACCTGGTACACATAAGTACACACATAAGGATAAATTATTACCAGAAAAAATGGAAGATGGTTTTCAAGAGTTTGCTTACACTAATTTACTAATTATACATAATAATTTACAATGACCTTTAATGAAAAAGAACATGAAAATGAATACACGTATGTATATGTATGACTGAGACATATGCTATACACCAGAAATTGACACATTGTAACTGACTATACTTCAATAAAAATTTTTTTAAACAAAAAATTATAATGCCCAAGAAAATTGTTGTCTATAATGTTCCTTGGTATTCAAACCTCTATTCAAATTAAAAGAAATTCATTTCCATTTTAGTCTTGGAATTAAAAACAAATAACTTATCAATAAAAAAGGAAATAGAAACCTCTCCTCTGTCACAGCTAAGGAGATATGGAGAAGTCAGTGTCTCTACCTTTTGTGTAGCTCTACATCTTGAGGCAGGAAGTAGCTTCATAGTCTTCTGAGAGGTCACTCCCACCTAAGGAAACAAACCAGCCACCTAGTGAAAGTCTTCTGATACATCAGAGATTAAAAGGACCAGCAGATTCTAATCATAGTAAGCCTTATTTTTATTGTAATTACTTATGATATGAAATAATTATCATCAGCAATGAACTTATTTTCTAATGAAATATGCCACAGAAGTCAGAATATAGGAAACAATCAAAAACAGTAAAATTCATACTATGAAGTTGTCAAGCCAAAAATAATTATGTGACATTACTGGCAAGATACTTCACACACACAAAAATATTTTTAGAAGCCTTCTTTTACAACTTCAGATAGTTGTTAAAGAGTTTTTGTAAAGTAATTAAAAATCTTTGGAAATAGATTTGTTATTATTAAAAATGCAACACAGAAGATTTTTGCTAAAATACCAAACATGCAGATGACAATGACATTCAGTCTAACTGATGATGAAGATTATTTTACAAATATGGTTTGTTCAGCAGGGAACTATCACTAGTGGTGCATAGTTAGGGGAGGAGGCTGGGACCAAAGGGAGAGAAACTGCAGAAAACAACAGATCATGAAAGAATTTACATATAATATAGATCTATCTTTTTATTCTGTATTCTACGGAGTAGTATTAAAGTTTAACTAATCTGTTTAGATTTCTATCTTTGAAACTCTGAGAAAGGTGAAGCTGGAGGCTAGGACCCCATTAGGAAGCTATTTCAATTATCCAAGCAATAGAAGATGAGGATTGAACCGCGGATAACGGAGATGGAGGGAGAAAATGGGACAGATTCAAGAGACATTTAGGAGATAAAAGCAGCAAAATGTGGGGACCAGGTAGATATGGAAGACATTAAGATGGGAAGTACCTAGCAAAACTCTGAAGGAACGTAACCGGGCAAACATTTGTACTATTAGTCAAAACAGAATTACTGAAAAAGGAGGAGCTGGAGAAGAGGGAGAGAAAGTCTAGGGCTGAAGTACTGAGAGGCAGGGTGGTGTAACAGAATGAACACCAGCTCTGGAGTCAGAGACTTTGCTTCAAACAAGAGCAACAGCGACATTTTTTCACTATTATGTACGTTACCTTCTCTGAGCCCTTCTGAGAATTTTTATGAGGATTAAACATATTTATATATGTTAAGCTCTTAGAATAAACTAGGTGCTAGAAAATGGTTGTCATTGCTTTTATGATCTATGATGATATAATTTTATTATGGTAATAATACCATAATACAGGAGAACGGCCCTGGGGAGGAACCCGGGATCGCGTCAGGACACTCGGAGCATATTCAGGACCTGGCAGACGCCAGCACCGCGGGGGCCCGTGCCGCTTCCTTCCAGGTCCCAGTGGACCGTCACCAACGAGCCAGAATTGCCCGTGAGGAAGGCGTCGCGGGGGCGACACCCAGACCCGCTCCTTCCCCGCCGCTTCGGCTCCGGGAGACCCAACAGACGGCGGTGGAAGGATGGAATCCTCTTAGGGAGAGGGGCTCACCCCGCGCAGCGCCCGCCCCAACCCCTCAGGTTTACCTGTAAATAATCCGCTCGGTTTAAATTCAGGTCCATGACGGCGGCACGGACGCGCTGGGCAGCGTCACGCCGGGACAGGTGGGACAGAGGCTACCCTACGCCAGGCCTCTGAAGGGAAACAGCTCGCGTCCCCTCTAAGGGGCAACGCCAGGTACAGCAGCCTCGGCTCGCGGGGATGCAAGGGCGGAGCGTCAGGGCAGCGGCGTCCTGCGTGACGTCAGTACGTCCCTTCGAGTGGCCTCCGGACGGAAACGAAGCACCGCCCCCTCCCGACAGACAGCCCATTGACTTAACCCGCGCCAATGAGAGGCGGAGACGAACGGAGGGCGTGGCCCAGGAGACTCCAGATGGGTGGTTTCCAGGGAGACGGGAGACGCAGTCTTCGCTCCACCCCTACTGCAGGCCTAAACCGCACCTCTAAGTCTTTCTGTGTAAAGTCTGAAGGTGAGTCCCAATCCTGTGTAGATTCTAACGTGATTCACCGGCACTGGAAAGGGTCCCTCACAAGTATTTGGTTTCACCTCCGTAGAAGTTAGCTTTACAGCAGCAATTCTCAAACTTTTGGCCTTAGGATTCCTTTACAATTGAGAACCCAAAGACCTTTTATGAGTTACCATATGAGAAATTAAAACTACATTTAAAAAAAAAGTAAAAAAAAAACTTATTACATAAATATTTTAATGAAAAATAACTATTTCCCAAAATAAAGGAAAGTAAAAAGACTAGCTTTGTTTGCAAATCTATTTACTGTCCATCTGAATACTAAACAGGGAGTCACAGATCTACTTCTGCATACAACCTATTGGTACATGTTGTTTTTTGGTTTTGTTTTTTAAGTATATGAAGAAAATATGGTCCAAACTTAACAAGTGGTAGTTTTTGGAAAGTTAGTTGCAGTGTTGAATATGGCTCCATTATACAACACCTCCAAAAGTCCATTTGTTAATATAATCACAAATTCCATCAGAAAACTTTCGAAGTATTGGAAAGCTGCCACAAATTTCTTCAAAACACCAATTTCTGCCTAAAAGCTCAAATTTTAACCGCTGGCAACAAATGTTAGTTGTTTCCCTTGAAATGATAGTCTCCCTTCTTGAATTCACAAGGAAGTGTATGCCAAGTACCCAAGTCTGAATAATCATAATTTGTCAGTCATGCTTTCAAAAAAAAGTGTTTTGTGAAAAAATCAGCAAGTTCAGCTAGCAACTCAAATAATCATGCAAGTGTTTTTCCTTGGAATAACTAATGCACTTCCATACGCAGTAGAAATGTTTTATGCATATTTCCTATGTCACCACACAGAATGTTAAAAAAGATATGTACTCAAGTAGAGATTTAAAATGAACAATTTTCACTGCTTCATAAAGGACATTTTTACATGAAGCTTTGTTTCCTGCCAATGTGTGGCATGAAGAATAAGATGACAACTACAGTTTGAAGCCACCGTATTGATTCACACTCAAATGGCAACACAGTGAAAAAGGCAAATAACATCTTTTTTTTTTACATTTTTTATTGATTCATAATCATTTTACAGTGTTGTGTCAAATTCCAGTGTTCAGCACAATTTTTCAGTCATTCATGGACATATACACACTCATTGTCACATTTTTTTCTCTGTGATTTATCATAACATTTTGTGTATATTTCCCTGTGCTATACAGTGTAATGTTGTTTATCTATTCTACAATTTTGAAATCCCAGTCTATCCCTTCCCACCCTCTACCCCCCACCCCGGGTAACCACAAGTCTGTATTCTCTGTCCATGAGTCTATTTCTGTCCTGTATTTATGCTTTGTTTTTGTTTGTTTTTGTTTTTTAGATTCCACATATGAGCGATCTCATATGGTATTTTTCTTTCTCTTTCTGGCTTACTTCACTTAGAATGACATTCTCTAGGATCATCCATGTTGCTGCAAATGGCATTATGTTGTCAGTTTTTATGGCTGAGTAGTATTCCATTGTATAAATATACCACTTCTTCTTTATCCAGTCACCTGTTGATGGATATTTAGGTAGTTTCCATGTTTTGGCTATTGTAAATAGTGCTTCTATGAACATTGGGGTGCAGGTGTCATCCTGAAGTAGATTTCCTTCTGGGTACAAGCCCAGGAGTGGGATTCCTGGGTCATCTGGTAAGTCTATTCCTAGTCTTTTGAGGAATCTCCACACTGTTTTCCATAGTGGCTGCACCAAACTGCATTCCCACCAGCAGTGTAGGAGGGGTCCCCTTTCTCCACAGCCTCTCCAGCATTTGTCATTTTTGGATTTTTGAATGATGGCCATTCTGACTGGTGTGAGGTGATACCTCATTGTAGTTTTGATTTGCATTTCTCTGATAATTAGTGATATTGAACATTTTTTCATGTGCTTTTTGATCATTTGTATGTCTTCCTTGGAGAGCTGCTTGTTTAGGTCTTCTGCCCATTTTTGGATTGGGTTGTTTATTTTTTTCTTATTGAGTTGTATGAGCTGCTTATATATTTTGGAGATCAAGCCTTTGTCGGTTTCACTTGCAAAAATTTTCTCCCATTCCGTAGGTTTTCTTCTTGTTTTATTTCTGGTTTCCTTTGCTCTGCAGAAGCTTGTAAGTTTCATTAGGTCCCATTTGTTTATTCTTGCTTTTATTTCTTCTAGGAGAAAATTTTTGAAATGTATGTCAGATAATGTTTTGCCTATGTTTTCCTCTAGGAGGTTTATTGTATCTTGTCTTATGTTTAAGTCTTTAATCCATTTTGAGTTGATTTTTGTATATGCTGTAAGGGTGTGTTCTAGCTTCATTGTTTTACATGCTGCTGTCCAGTTTTCCCAACACCATTTGCTGAAGAGACTGTCTTTATTTCATTGTATAGTCTTGCCTCCTTTGTCGAAGATGAGTTGACCAAAAGTTTGTGGGTTCATTTCTGGGCTCTCTATTCTGTTCCATTGGTCTATATGTCTGTTTTGGTACCAATACCATGCTGTCTTGATGACTGTAGCTCTATAGTATTGTCTGAAGTCTGGGAGAGTTATTCCTCCAGCCTCTTTCTTTCTCTTCAGTAATGCTTTAGCAATTCTAGGTCTTTGATGGTTCCATATAAATTTTATTATGATTTGTTCTAGTTATGTGAAATATGTCCTGGGTAATTGGATAGGATTGCATTAAATCTGTAGATTGCCTTGGGCAGTGTGACCATTTTAACAATATTGATTCTTCCAATCCAAGAGCATGGAATATCTTTCCATTTTTTAAAGTCTTCTTTAATTTCCTTCATCAATGGTTTATAGTTTTCTGTGTATAATTCTTTCACCTCCTTGGTTAGATTTATTCCCAGATATTTTATTACTTTGGGTGCTATTTTAAAGGGGATTGTTTCTTTACTTTCTTTTTCTGTTGATTTATCGTTACTGTAAAGAAAGGCAACTGATATTTGAACATTAATTTTGTAACCTGCTACCTTGCTGAATTCTTCGATCAGCTCTAGTAGCTTTTTTGTGGACCTTTTAGGGTTTTCTATATATAGTAACATGTCGTCAGCATATAATGACACTTTTACCTCTTCTTTTCCAATTTGGATCCCTTTTATTTCTTTCTCTTGCCTGATTGCTGTGCTAGGACTTCCAGGACTATATTGAATGGAGTGGTGATAGTGGGCATCCTTGTCTTGTCCCAGATTTTAGTGGGAAGCTTTTGAGTTTTTCACCGTTGAGAACTATGCTGGCTATAGGTTTGTCATATATAGCTTTTATTATGTTGAGATATGTTCCCTCTATACCCACTTTGGTGAGAGTTTTTATCATAAATGGGTGTTGAATTTTATCAAATGCTTTTTCTGCATCGATTGAGATGATCATGTGGTTTTTGTCCTTTCTCTTGTTGATGTGATGTATTACATTGATTGATTTGCGTGTGTTGAACCAGCCTTGTGTCCCTGGGATGAACCCCACTTGGTCATGATGTATAGTCTTTTTTATGTGTTGTTGGATGCTATTTGCTAAAATTTTGTTGAGGATTTTGGCGTCTATGTTCATCAGTGATATTGGCCTATAATTCTCTTTTTTTGTAGTGTCTTTGCCTGGTTTTGGTATCAGGGTGATGGTGGCTTCATAGAATGAGTTTGGGAGTATTCCTTCCTTTTCAATCGTCTGGAAGAGTTTGAGAAGGACTGGTATGAGTTCTTCTTTGTATGTTTGGTAGAATTCCCCAGTGAAGCCATCCGGTCCTGGACTTTTATTTGTAGGGAGGTCTTTAATTGCTATTTCTAATTCCTTTCTAGTGATCAGATTGTTCAAGTGTTCAGTTTCTTCTTGATTCAGTTTTGGTGGACAGTATGTTTCCAGAAATTTGTCCATCTCCTCTAGGTTATCCAGTTTGGTTCCATATAGTTTTTCATAATATTCTCGTATGATATTCTGTATTTCTATTTTGTTTGTTGTAATTTCTCCATTTTCCTTTCTTATTTTGCTAATTTGTGTTCTCTCTTTTTTCTTCTTTGTGAGTTTGGCCAGAGGTTTGTCGATTTTATTTACTTTTTCAAAAAACCAGCTTTTGGTTTGGTTGATTTTTTCTATGGTCTTGTTAATCTCTATTGTATTTAATTCCTCTCTGATCTTTATTATTTCATTCCTTCTGCTGCTTTTTGGGGCTTTTTGTTGTTCTTTTTCTAATTGATTCAGGTGGTCGGTTAACTTGTTTATTTGAGATTGTTCTTCTTTTTTGAGGAAGGCCTGTATCGCTATAAACTTCCCTCTTAGCACTGCCTTTGCTGTGTCCCATAGGTTTTGAGTGGTTGTGCTTTCATTATCATTTGTCTTAAGGTATTTTTTAATTTCAGCTTTGATTTCCTCATTGATCCATTGTTTTTTCAATAACATATTGTTTAATCTCCATGCTTTTCTTTTTTTCTCCTTTGTTTCTCTGTTGTTGATTTCCAGTTTCATGGCATTGTGGTCAGTAAAGATGCTTGAGATAATTTCTTTCTTCTTAAATTTGTTGAGGTTTCTTTTTTGTCCAAGTACATGATCGATCCTGGAAAATGTTCCATGTGCACTTGAAAAGAATGTATATTCTATTTTTGGGGGGTGTAATGCTCTGAAAATATCCACCAAATCTAGTTTTTGTATTGTAGTATTTAATTTCTCTGTTGCCTTGTTTATTTTCTGTCTGGAAGATCTGTCTAGTGATGTTAAAGCAGTGTTAAAATCTCCAACTATGATTGTATTCCCATCAATATCGCCCTTTATCTCTGTTAGTAATTCTTGTATGTACTTAGGTGCTCCTATATTGGGTGCATATATATTAACGAGTGTAATGTCTTCATCTTGTATCACTCCTTTAATCATTATAAAATGTCCCTCTTTATCTTTCTTTATGGCCTTTGTTATAAAGTCTATTTTGTCTGAAATCAGTACTGCAACACCTGCTTTTTTGGCTTTTCCATTTGCATGGAATATCCTTTTCCATCCTTTCACTCTCAATCTATATGTGTCCTTCTCCCTAAAGTGGGTCTCTTGTATGCAGCATATTGAAGGTTCTTGCTTTATTATCCACTCTGCCACTCTATGTCTTTTGACTGGAGCATTTAGTCCATTAACATTTACAGTAATTAATGATAGATGTGTGTTTATTGCCATTTTGAACTTATCTTTGCAGTTGAATTGGTATATCCTCTTTGTTCCTTTCTTCCTCCTTTTGTGGTTTGGTAATTTTCCTTTGTATTATCATGGATTTTATTTAATTTTTGTGACTCCCTTGTATATTTTTGACTTGTGGTTACCCTTTTTTGTAAATCTATTAACCTATACCCGTTTTTAATAAACTGATAATAACATGATCTCAAACCCATCCTACTGTTAAAAAAATTTTAAAAAAGAAAGAAAAAAATTCTATATTTCCCTGCCTCCCTCTCCCACTCTCAGTGATTTGTATGTCTTCTTTTATAATTTCGTGTTTTCTTTATTTGTAATTCATGAGTTATCACCTTTCCAGTTGTACGTTTCTCATTTGTGTAGCATCCTGCTGCTTTTCTATTTAGAATAGCCCTTTCAATATTTCTTTTAGCATGGGTTTAGTGTTGCTAAACTCCTGCAGCTTTTTTTTGTCTGTGAAACTCTTTATTTCTCCTTCTATCCTAAAGGATAGCCTTGCTGGATAAAGTATCCTAGGCTGCATCTTTTTTTCATTCAGGGCTTTGAATATATCTTGCCACTCCCTTCTGGCCTGTAGTGTTTGTGTAGAGAAATCAGCTGAGAGCCTTATGGGGGTTCCCTTGTAGTTCACTCTTTGCTTTTCTCTTGCTGCCTTTAGAATCATTTCTTTATCCTTGACTCTGGCCATCTTGATTATGATATGTCTTGGTGTGGGTCTATTTGGGTTCTTCCTGTTTGGGACCCTCTGAGCTTCCTGTACTTGTATATCTGATTCCTTCATTAAGTTTGGGAAGTTTTCAGTCATGATTTCTTCAAAAACCTTTTCAATCCCCTTTGATCCTTCTTCCCCTTCTGGGACCCCTATTATGAGAAGATTGGGATGCTTTATATTATACCATAGGTCCCTTATGCTATTATCATTATTTTTTATTTGCTTATCTTGTAGTTCTTCTGAATGGGTGCTTTCTGTTGCCCTGTCTTCTAGATCACTAATTCGTTCCTCTGCATTAACTAGTCGGCTTTGCACAGCTGTTAGATCATTCCTCATCTCTGTCAATGAGTTTTCCCATTTTGCTTGGCTCTTCTTTATAGCTTCAATTTCATTTTTGACATATTTTATTTCTCTAAGCATTATCTCTTTTAATTCCTTCAGCAATTTGATCACTCCTTTTTTGAAATCTTGATCTAGTAGGCTATCGATGTCTATTTCATTGAGCTTTCTTTCAGGGGATTCCTCTTGTTCTGTTAATTGGGAAAGGTTTCTCTGCTTCTTCATCTTGCTCATACCTCTCTGGCACTGTGGTTTATGGAGTATCAGTTGTCTATTTTGGATCTTAAGGATTTTATCTATCTAATGCCTATTTAGGAATAGAATTTAGGGAAAAAAAGAAAAAAGAAAAAAAAGAGAAAAAAATAAAAGAGAGAGAGAAAGATTTTTAAAAGAAGGGAGAAAGAGGGTTTGAAAACAATGTATAATGAATAATAGAAGAGCGGGTTGAAGCAGAGTATTAATCGGGTGGAGACGTCCTTTTAAAACCTTTAAAAAAAAAGGGGGGGTGGGGATTTTGAAGCCTGTGTCTAATCAATAACAGGACATCAAAACCCAAGAGAAATAGAAATGAATTAAGAAGTAAAAATTAAGAGAGTAATTGAAAATAGAACAGGTAAAAACAAATTTAAAAAAAAAAGGGGGGGGGGTTGTCGGTGTTCTCCTGGAGTGTGTGTGCTTTTAATGTGATGTCCTTCTGTCTTCGTCCTGTTTTGGAAGCTCAGCTTGTTTTCATAGGCCCTCCGTTGGCGCCCTCTTCTGTGCTGCTCCCAGCACCTGTCGGCAAGCGGATCGCGCCTCCTCCTAACACGGGGTCAGATGCAGCTCTCCTCTGCTGCGGGCGGGCGGGTCACTGCCCCTCCGGATGCCACAGTCAGATGTTGCAGACTGGCCAGGCAGGAGGGCGGGTCGTGCCCCCTCCCAGCACCTCAGTCAGGGGTTGTGTTCCTGCCCGACAGGCGGGGGCCGCTCTCCCCCTGCCTGCGCCGCCGGTAGCTCCGCTCTTATGTGCGGCTGCGCGCTCTGCGCCGGCGCTCCGCCCTGGTTGGCGCTCCGCCCTGGTCGCGCTCCGCCCCGGTCGGCGCTCCGCCCCAGTCGGCGCTCCGCCCTGGTCGCGCTCCGCGGGAGGGCTCCGGGAAGACCGAGGGGCAGCCTCGTCCCTGCTCCGAGCCAAGACCCAGCTGCTTGTTTGTCTTTGTGGAGCAAGTTCTCTGGGGGAGCAGAATGGAAGGATCCTATCTGCCCCGGGCTGTAGGCCCGTCTCAGTCTGGCCCTTGAGGCTGCTAAGCCCTTCGGTGCGGACGCAGGTTTCGCCTCTGCCCCCGCCTGGGTGCTAAGCGCCAGAGAATATGGCGGCTCTGTCTGGGCCCCGCCCCTCTTCCCCTGAAAAGTTTCCGCGGGTTTTCAGAGATGGGGGTATGCACCCTTCCCCTGAGAGCACATCAACCTTGCTGTTTTATGGAGGGCCCAGGTTGTTCTGTCCTGTACACCCACAGCCCCGGCGCCCAGCCCCTTGCAGTCCCCCGGAGCTGCCTCCGTGCAGCCGCCCCCGTCCTCCGCCCGGCTTGTGCAGCCTGGCCCTGCCCGCCGCTGCCGGCCCGCGTCTCAGGCTGGGTGTCGGGGGGACGCTCTGTGCCCGTTTAACTTAGTTCTGTCAGACAAGGGCTGCTCTGTACAGGTCCGAGCCTTGGAGGCTCCCCCTCCGTCCCGCTGGCCTCTCAGTTGGAGAGGGGAGACCCAGCGAACGAGCGCCAGTCCTCCTTTGCCGCTCCCTCCCCCCGGGACCCGTCCTGCGCTGCTTTGCCTTTTGTTCTTTCTTTTTTCCTTTTCTCCTACCAGATTTTTGGCGTCTTTATCTTTTGAAGAGGGCGATGTTCTGTCGGAGTTCCGCAGGTTCTCTGTTTGGCTGAGTGGGTCTGTAGATGTGGGTCTTGGTGTATTTGTGGGAGAGGGTGACTTACAAGCGTCCTTCTACTCCGCCATCTTGCCGATTCCAAATAACATCTTCTGAGGCTAAAATAACTCCATATTGAAATAGACAACAATGCCTGAAGATGGATTAGCAGTATAGCAATTTGGAGAAAACATCAATTTAGACTCAACAAAAATACAAATAAATTTTAAAAATAAAGCCATAGGGGAGATAGGATAAAACAGAATTGTTATAGCATTTTATGGAATTTAGGGGGTTGGAAGGTGTATTAGTTAGATAGGGCCACCACAATAAAGTACCACAAACTGAGTAGCTTAAACAACAGAAATTAATTTTCTTATAGGATCTCACAGGCTAGGAGAACAAAATCAAGTTGTCAGTAATGAATCAAACCAATCCTCTGAGGCATCTCTCCTTGGCTTATAGATGGCCATCTTCATACTTCTTCATATGTTCTTCCCCCTGTGTTAGTCTGTGTCCTAATCTCCTCGTCTAATGACATCAGTCATGTTGGATAAAGGCCCACCCTAGTGATCTAATTTTAACCCTAGTAACCTAATTATCTCTTTAAACGTCCTATCTCCAAATACAGTCACATTATGAGGTACTGGTGGTTAGGACTTCAATATATGGATTTAGGAGGGAACACAATTCAGCCATTAACAGAAAAGAATTTGTCTGATCTTAAAAAAGAATAGAAGAAACCATAAAGAAAAAAAATAGGAAAAATAAAGATTAAACACTTCAATATGTCACAAAAATTTTAAATATAAAAAAATTTGAGATACATATGTGCAGTTAGTACCTCTATGAACAGTTCATACAAATATTTTAAAAAGAAATACTATGATTCCAATGAGAAAAGCATGAACAGACAATTCACAAAGAAGGTGACTGCTGAAAAAATACACAGAAATTTGTTACCTTCACTTGTAAACAATAATATTAGAGCAAGATATCTCTTTATTTTGCCTTTCAAATTAGAAAAAATTTAAATGATACCACTATATGCTGTAGAGAGAGCAAGTGCTCATCAACTATGATGCTTTAAACTAGTAATAAAACCCTTTTCAAAAGCAACCTGGGGTGGGCGGTATAGCTCAGTGGTAGAAAGTGTCCTTAGCATCCACAAGTTCCTGGGTTCAATCCCCAGTACCTTTGTTATAAACAAACAAACAAACCAACCTAATCACCTCCCACCCCAAACCAAACCAAACAAAAAAAAGCAACTTAGTAATATGTTTCCAAATCTACAAATCTATGTGGCTGTATTTTACATATGTGTGTATATATATATATATATATATATATTATATAAATATATATCCATAACCCCAATTCTGGATATTTAATCCATGAAAAAGACACAAAATAAGTTAGAAGCCATAATTGAGGCATTATTTAAAATAAGGCCCTAACTGTCCAATAACTGGGGACTAGTGCGTCCATTTTGTGGGCTTTTATGCAGCCGTTGAAAGTGAGAATAATGAAGGCTGTTTAGCAATGTGGAAAGCACTAAAGACAATAATTTTAAAAGAACATTAAATTGTGTATATTCTATGATTTCACTTATAGGAAAAGTCTGTTAAGAAAAAAGCTTTAGTTGGTTGTAAACTGAAGAATTATGAGCTTCCCCTACCTGTTTTTTGTGTTTTCCATAAGATATTTGCATTATTTTAAAATAAAATTTTGCACTTTAAAAGTAAAATTTTTGTAAAATAAAATTAAAAAATAACTAAGAGATTATAAGAATCCTCTGTTTAACACCGCATAATTTCCAGAGTGGCACTGCACTGTCCCAGTGATTGCAAGGTTCTAATAAAGGGTTATCGAAGACGGTGGGTACCAAATCCTCCCACTGCCTATTTTCTTGTTTCCTTTTAGGTCCTTGTAATGCATGTTAACAATTTAAGGAATATGGTACCAATATCAATACTGCTATTTGCATTATAGTAAACAAACCATCAAAATGTTGAAAACCACACAACATTGTAAAATGACTATTACTCAATAAAAGTTAAAAAAAAATGTTGAAAACCTAGTGAAGAGGGCAGAAGTTACCCTTTTAAAAATGACGGCTGAGAAGTGTAAATAGTATTCCAGGACTGGGTAAAATCTTAGAAACCATTAATCCAATGTTTTCGTTTTGGATTCATAAACTATTTTCATAGTAGTATATAAGCCTTCAAAACCCTTAGGAATTTTAATAATTATTTCATTTTTTTGATTGTACAGTTTTGCAATTAATTTTGTGTAGAAAGGTAATTTTTCAATAGAAATGCAACTTTAAAGACTTTAGGTATTTTATTTTAGATTACTATATTATTTAAGGTAGCATTATAAAATTGATCATTATACAATATTTACACTATTTGTAATAAAAACATATACTGGTGATGCTTATTTTCCATTTAACAAGTGATGCCCACTGTTTATTTCACTGTAAGTTAACTGTGTAAAAGATAAGAGGTTTTTTTGAAGATCAAACATTTCAAAACATAGAAAAGAGGCTACAACACAGCATCAAAAATAAATAAAAAGAGCTTACATAATATGTTATTCGGAATTCTTTCATTCTGCATCTAGAAAAGGCAGGGAATGTATTATTTTTTAAGTATTGTGTTTTGTTTCAAAATGATGAGCAAAGCTTTCATGCTTACTAATTTTAAGCACTTCTCAAATAATCAGCAGGATAGGGAACTTTTATTCACAATAAATGAAATGCCAAGTTAGACAAAACTGCCACTATAATTTCTCTTTTTAAACATGTCTTCAGGTACTAGAGACATCTTGGTGGGCTACATTAAAAACAAAAACAGACACTTGCATCTCAGATGCGATAAATACATCTTGAAACAAATTTACTGAATTATTGTGTAATACAATAAAATAACCTTATGTTGTGGTTTTAAAGCAATCATTGTAAGCATAAATTAAACAACTCATCACTAAGAATAAAAGCAATTAAATTGCATTAAAGTCAAAACCATCAACACAGCTAGAGGTGGTTAGCTGAGTGACTGAATCATGAGTGTACATATTGGTCTCCAACATATGGTACCAATTTGGAAACTCTCTTGTTCTAAAAGAAAAAAATTAATAAATACCCCTTTTAAATTGACTTTATAAAAAAGAAATATGTGTAAACAGAGATCATTACCACCTTGGATGATGATATTAACTAAACACCCCTACAATGCCCAGAGACCAGGAACCCTATGGTGTAGCACAACCCTGTCTGACTGGACAACATATGAGACCAGAGAAGTTTGTCTCAGGCCACACAATTAACAATTAATGTGGCTTTAGGTCTCTTTAGACATTGGCTATAAGACACTTTACCTTCCCACTTACAAAATCTGCTCTCACTTCACTTACACATTTGTATCAAAATATATTAGACATGATGGGGAAAGAGAATTACCCTAAATTATACTAATTTTGCTTTTAATAATCACAGTATATTTATATCATTTCTAAGTTTTTATAGTGCACAGAAATTTTTGAAGACACTGCATACTATTTTGCATAATTCTCTTTTTATTTCAAATCTATGAATTCAAGCTTCTCAACATATTGTAAATTCCATCAAGTCAAGGATCCTCAGGAGGCATTTACAAAGTGCCAAACTTTTTACACAATAAGCCTAAGAAGGCATTTCAGTGGTACCTCCTTTCCTTGATTGTCTCTGTAACTGAGAAAAAAACTAAGAACAGCACAGAGGTCAAAAAGTGAGAGAGACTGGATTTGGATGGTCCTGTACTTAATTATAAGCCCCTAAATGTCTTTTGCTAGACAAGTTCCTTTTAGTCCCGTTAAAGTGCTCCCCTCTCCAAGTCACCACATCAACTTCTTCGAGCTTTACTCTTAAGCACAATGTGCCTGTTACAATAGATAGTGGGGCAAGGACTTGCTGGCCCAGGGCTATCCTTAACCTCAAAGAAGTATTAATTCTGACAGCAATCCTCTTAACTAATCTTCACCTCTCCCCTAAGTTACCACAGTAATACCTGTGTCTTGGGGTGGGTTCTCTAAAAGCAAAGTTTAACAGGATTTGGATGTGGTGATTTATTGAGGGAACACTCTCAGGAGAAAGGGGAGAGGGAAGCAGGATAAAACAGGGAAGGAGCTAAACAAAGATTAGGTCTCAGCTGGAGTCTAGCTTCAGCCTAATCCTTTCCAGAGTTCTGAGGCATGAACTGCACCAAAAAAGTTGGCCCTACCTTGACACAAGGGGCCAGACTTTTGTGCCTCCACCCCAGCTGGCTGTGAGGGAAAGTCCTAACAACCACTGCAAGGTGGCTTCCTTTCCACTGAGGGCAATCCCCTGGGGGACAGGACGGCTGGGAGTTGTTAAGGATCACAGGATCTGAGAGATGCATGGACCGGCCCATTAAAGGGAACCTAGGCAGGGCATCCATAGGATCCATAGCACCCACCACACCTTGGCATCACATCTTCCTTCTTGACTACCACCCAGAAACTATAAAGAAAGAAAAAAAACAAAACAGCGAAAACATACTAGTTTTACACAAGCACAGTAAATAAAGGGAAAACAATCTACGTTGAGAGCTCTGGAGTTGCAAAAAGCATGGACTAAAGAAAAAGATGTGTGTGCTCACATGGCAGAGATGACATGAGTTTTATCTTTATTCAACACTCTAAGAATACTAGACTAGCTGAATCTGACACTTTCATATTCAACCTTTTTCCAACCCTAATTAAAAATATGACTTCATATTCTGTTCCATAACTGTAAGCAAAAATTTCCATACTTGGAATCCTAGACAGCACTATATATAAGACTGAAAGTGTTGTCTATTATGGAAAATCCACATCTTCAGTGGTTTAATATAAAGTATATATAACATATAACAATGAAAAATTCAGTATTTTATTCCGTTCTGAGGCATAACATAAATTACATAAAGCTTGAAAAATGTTTAACACAAAATCTATTAGCATAGTACAAAAGTTAATGAAATATTCTACAATGGTAGCAAAAATGTATAAAGTTCATTTCTTAAGTCCCAAAAAGTAGACATTAAGAAACAATATTTAAAGAGCTTTATGTAGTTCCATTAATGTTCATTTTTGTTTTCGTGTCTAGAAACCCTTCCTGCATGATAGTAATGATTTTTTTAGTATCATGTATTTAATTGGCCTTCAGAACCTATAAAACTCTTTGAGCTATGATCACAATTTGTATTCTGGTGAGACTTGATAGGAACAGATTTAAGATAATCAGGACATTAAGCATAACTCTATGACAGATTTAAACTTAGCTGGTTAAAAAAATTCTTTGAGTATTTTCTGGTCTGTGCAGAGATGAGAGAACTTACCGGCCTGTATCCCCTTTCCTAGTACAGTCATGAGACGTTGTGGATATTTCCAGTGTTCAGCTCAGTTATACAGTAAGTCAGATACAGATACATCAGAGTCTATTTTGTGTAGCAAGTGTAACTGAAATGCCTTGATAAAAAAAAAGGATGTCAATCATTGTAAGCAATGATGGCAAGAGATGCCTCAAAGGGAAATGAAACACACTTGTTGATGATTGGACATGCGCCTTTCCAGGTACACACCCTCTTTCCCATTTTTTCCCATAGCATACCCTCCAAAACTCAGAGTAGAGCTAACAGGCAAGATACGAAGACAGTTTTTGATAATTTATTTAGCATTAAAGCATCAGAGGCAGAAATTAGGAGATTATACCAAACTAACAACCCGGCATAACCCCCGACTTTAAAAATTCACCACCCTTCTGACTAAATTCATATTACTAAAAAACAACAGATGAAAATCTAAAACAGAAAGTAAACAGTATATAGTTTAGAAAAATCTTTAATGTGTTGTTTTGAACAATTCTATGAAACTTAAGTTGGTTAATGTAATTAGATTTTCTATTAACCCATTTCACTGTGAAATTCTTCATTCAGTCATGCCAAAAATTCTAAGAAAATCTGACCAAGTCACAGCTGCTTGTAAAATCTCTTCAGTTTCTATTGAAAAAAATCTCTTCAGCACTTGGACAAGGGAAGGTATGCTCAATAGTGATGGCCTTTTAATTTTTATTTGTATTTTGTTGGCAGTTCAGTTGAGTTGGTTTCAACAACATTTACTGAGCACCTACTATGTACCAGGCACTGTACTAGATGCTGGAGACACAAAGATGAACAAGACATGGTCCCTGTCCCCAAGGAGCTTACAGTCTCTTGGAGGCAAACAGGTAGTGCAAAGACATAGAGTTTATTCTGAAATGGACAAAAATGTCAGTAATGTGGTAATATTGGGCCTTTAAATACAATGGCATGTCGTTGTTTGTCATGTCAAGGCAGACAATTAAAATGAAGACCATTTGCATGTGATAAACAGTAAAATCATTAAGACCTAACTTTTAAAGATTCACATGATAAAGGTAGCTAATACCAAAATTTACACCATAGTTTTTCAAGTATTTCATACTTAGAAATATTATTGCCCACATTTGTGCTATAGTCAAAGCCATAATTCCAGGTTACTGAATCATTCACATCTCAGCATGCTGGGATTTAGTTTCTCACTGAGTTTATGAATTAGAATGGCTAATTCCTCAGTTGCTTGGCTTTTGTCCTCCAAAAGTTCATAACGAAGGCTGGAGATATCTTGCTTGATTTCTTTCAATTCACCTAGAGTATTTGTATAAAAAAAATATTTAATTGGTAATTTGCTCTTTGGATTTGGAAAAAAAATAAAGACTGAAATTCATACACTATGAATACATTGGTCTCATAACATCTCTAATTTAGTTATTTCAGATTTTTTCCTTTAAATGTTTAAGAATTGTCTGCCATTAAAAACGTACTGACCTTTGGGAAAGCTATAAAGATAGTCCATCTATGTTTTAAAAGTAAAACTAAGCTCAAGTATTGACCTGTGGCTCAGCCAATTTTTAGCATGGAGTGATTTCTATAAGCAGAGTATCTCCTTTCTGTCTTCAGGGAGTTCCTCCAGTCCCTCAGTCATAAGGGCTGACATCTGCATAGATCATTGCCCACTACTAGGATGGAAAGGAACCCCAGCAAAACAAAACGTTACCAAAAATGAGTCAATCTTTTTAACAGGAAAATACATGGGGGAAGTAAATTTTAGGTCAAGTTTGAAGTAAGGAAAAGGAAGGAAAAAGGTTAGGGGTGTTTCTTAGGGAGGGTAACAGTAATGAACATGGAGTCAAGGAACAAACAAATTAGTTTGTGTGGCCAAGGGGACGGATATTTAAGGAGATAACAAGTAATGGTGAAATAAGTTTAGATGTGATGCCACTGGCAATGTGTACATCCATAGGAGACTTCCGGCTATTAAAACACAACTATTCCCATAATTCAGCTTGGCAGTATTTTAAGCATATGTAGATTGCAATCAAAAACTGGATTCTCTTGCAAATAATTGTAGATAAGCCAATGGCCTTAAAAAGTAAACTTTGGGACAGGAATTTATCTTGAATCTAAGAAATGATTCTTCAACTCACTGGCACTTTAACAGCTTTTTACAATAGAATCACATGAGAAACGGATCTTTTATTGGTATTTCCTGGTATCTTTATGATGCTTTAAAGTGTAATCTCTATGTTCTTTTATTATATAAAAGTCAGAACCTTTTTATTTTAAGGAATTTTAACTCTCCTTTAAGAATACAGACAAAACATTTGTTGATTCCTTTTACAGCGGAAAAAAAAGTGCTTATTCCTTTTGCAAATGGCACTATAGACAAAATAAACTGATCAAATTTGAAATCACGAGGCCAGTCTGGTGGAAGAAATGGATTCTCATACCAATTAGGGTCATATTTGGACCATAAGCCCAGTGCGCCCCCTTTCACCTCCTTACTGCCATATCCTTCATCCTTGCTTTTGAGTTCTGGGGTGCCTAGACACTAAGTATCGAATTTAGTCTGCCAATACAGGAAACACAAGTTACTCGACCTCTTCAGCATTTAGTTTCTTCATTTATTAAATGAGGAGGTTGAGTTAAATGATATACTTTCTTAGTTAGAACTTTGCTCAAAACTCCAAATTCTCATTAATTCATTTTCCTTTTTTGGGTAAAAGGGCTTGGAAGATGGCACCTTGTTTTTGACGATGTTATGGTGACTCAATTCCCCCCATCGCTTACTTTTTTTGTTTGTTTTCAGGGACAACTGACTAGGTTTCTGCTTTCTAAACTAAAACCTAATTCCAATCCTGTCTCCCTGAGGCTGTTTCTAGGTCACCGTGATTGGATATTTGCTGGTTCCCAATCACACATTCTTAGATTTCTTTTCTATATCCACATACCATTGTACTGACTCAGATTTACAAGGGACTCCTTGCATTAATCAAAGCTCATCAAAAATTTTATTTAGGCTAGCCCTTTCTTATCAGTGCAGGTAGATCTAATGGCATCTCATTGGTGTTGAAAATTGTCCTTTCTGTTTTTAGGGCAACTTATTTCTCCCAGGTTGATTTCTTTCCATCTCTGGACCTGTGCTTTGGCTTGCACCCCAGCCTTTGATAAAAAAATTGTATAGTCCAGACAGATGCCTTGCCTAGGATATGCCTGGAAAAATAGGCATGAGAAGAAGTGTGAAAGGCAAAAGAGAAACGCTGGATGGGAAAAGTGGGTTAGAGATTTCTTTCTGGACAACAAAGTTAAGATTTTCCTGGAAAAAATGTGGATTCTGTTTGCACCAACCATTATTTCACCTGCATCATTGGAAAAATGTGAACACTCACATGAACTCACTGAAACACAACTGAAATGATGGACTACCTTATGTAATAGGGATTAAAAGCTCCCACAAAGATGGCAGTCTTTACATTCTAAGAATCAGTTTGGGCATTCTGTAGGGATAAATTGTCTCTGATTGACACTTTAAATAATTGTTTCTTTAAAAAGACATGCTTTTAGAAATGTAACGTTAAGGTTCTCCTGCCAATCTTGGAGAAGTCCGAACTGTTACCTGAGATTGGATTTTTAAAGTATCCTTCCATATGAAGTTTTCCAAGTTCATTAAATTAGTTGTAAAAGGATGTTTCTCAAGGTAAAGATGCTTACCTTCATTAACTTCATCATTTTCTTTGTCTACTTGTGCTTTCAAAACATATCTCTTTATAAGTCTTTTCATAATCTGCTGTTGGGCCAAAAAAAAAAAATATGTCACCAATGGTATACATAAGTAATCTGGATCCTATTCTCCAAAGAACCTTACATACCTGTAAAGCAAACAATTCAGGGCAGAGAAATTGTATGTAACTATCTACAGAAAACTCACTCAGCTTTCAGAACTTAATCCCTTTTCATCTTGTACTGAGTCTCACTGAATAATCCACAAACATCCCTCTTGCCCACCCTTCACCCTCACCCCCACACCCTACTCTGGGAATGCAAGAAGTTATTAAAAAAAAAAAAGTTCAGTTGAAAGACTTCAATGTATGGTTTCTCTTTCAACTACTGACTTCTCTTCAAGGTGCTGACACTATATTATCATCTATAGACACTACCTTATTTCTCACTGTTTTAAAAACTATATAAATATATGCTCAATAGAGGGAACCTGGAAAATACAGACAGAAAAAAAATAAACAAAAGTCATCAATTATCCCACTGTCCAAAGATAATCTTTGTTGTTATTTTAGTGTATGTCCTTCCAATATTTTTTCTTTAAATGTTGTATGTATATTAATTACTACATTTACTACATTTTGTTTTCAGAAATACCATATATTCTGTTATATTATGTTTTCCTCTCATAGCAATATAGATTGTGAATATATTTCAATCTAAATAAATGCTTTTACAAGATAATTGTTTATCCGTATGAAGAAAATTAAATTGGAGCCCTACTTCATACTATGCACACAAAAATGAATTCCACATGCATCTTAAATGTGAAAGATAAGGCTTTTAAACCCTTTAAAGGAAAGTACAGGAGAATATATTTATAAATTCAGTGTTGAGCTAGATGTTTTTTAAACAAGATAAACAATTCTAATAACAATAGAAAAGATTGATAAACTCAACCTCCTTATAATTAAAACTTCCTTAAAGCTTCTGTTTATAAAGATACCATAAAGAGAGGGAGCAAAGCGAGCCACAAACTGGGAGAAAATACCAATAATACTTATAGCTGGTAAAAAATTTGGATCCAAGATATGTGAAGAACTTTTTATAACAAAAACGCAAATTATCCAATAGAAAAATGGGTAAAAGACAAACAGGCACTTCACAGAAATGGAACTGTGAATGGTCAATGAGCATATAAAGCAACCTCAATCTCTTTTCTTGGGGAAATATAAGTTACATTGAAAAGGAGATACAGGGGCTTGTGGGGAGGGGGCATTGGGAGAAGGCAGTCAAAGGTAAAAACTTCCAGTTATAAGATAAATAAGTACTTGAGATGTAACGTACAACATGATACATGCAATTAACACTGTTGTGCGTTATATATGGGTCACTGAGAGAGTAAATCCTAAGAGTTCTCATTACAAGAAAAAGTTTTTCTATGTCTTTAATTTTGCATCTATATGAGATGGTGGGTGTTCACTGAACTCATTAGGATAATAACTGCATGATATATGTAAGTCAAGTCATTATGCTGTACACCTTAAACTTATACAGCGCTGTGTGTCAATTATATCTCAGTAAAACTTGGGGGGGGGGGAAGCGACACAATTTTACATCTAAAAAGGGAAAAAATTAATAAATCTTATAATCCCAAGTGCTGGAAAGGACATGGATCACTGGGACTTTTGTACTTTACTGGCCTGAATATACGTAGATCACTTTGGAAAACAATTTGGCATTATCTTTTTTTTTTAATTGAAGTACTGTTGATTTACAATATTATATTAGTTTCAGGTACACAACACAGTGATTCAGTATTTTTATAGAGTACACTCCATTTAAAGTTATTATAAAACAATGGCTATATTTCCCTGTGCTGTACAATATATCCTTGTAGCTTATTTTATACATCATAGTTTGTACCTCTTAATCCCCTACCGATCTCGCATTATCTTTTAAGGTTGAACACTTGAGTATGCTTTCACCCAGAAATTTCACTCCTTGGTACAGGGCCTAGAGAATCTTTGTACATGTGGACCAAGAAACAAAAACAATGTTTACAGCAATCTCGTCTGAAACAGCAAAAAACCTGGAAATGATCCAAACAAGTACCAAGAGGAGAAGAGACAAATAAATCATAGTATGTTACAGAACGTACTGTCATTGTGTTCACTAATGAAATTAATTACTGAAATTAGTGAACCACAGCCACACACAACAGCATGGATGAATCTTAGAAGTATAACTGTTGAATGAAAAATTCAACTTGTAGATTTCACGAAGTATGAATATATTCTTATAAAGTTACTCAACAATGAGGAAATCTACATGATGTACTTTTAGGACTATTAAAAATGTTAAAAAACAAACAAACAAACAAACCTATATTTGAAAAGAAAACCAAAGCAAGAAGATGAGAAACCCAAACTTTAGGATAGTGATTACCCCTTCGGTGGAGGTAAGGGTGTGGTCTAGGACGGAGACCCATGGAGAGGCAATGGACAGATAACGTTATCACTCTTGGGGAGGTGGTAGTTTCCTAGGTGTGCATGTAATTATCCTTCATAATTAATTATGTGTTACACATATTCTTATGAATATATCAAATAGCACAGTAAAAAGATAACAACGGAAAGGAAGAAAGATCTGAACTAAAATGCAGGTATCATGAGAGTGAAAAATATATCTCAGTTTTAAGAAAGTAGAAATTATAAACCGAAGTGATCCATTAGATGCCAAGGTCAAGTAAAAGGGAGAAGTCTAGGATGATTTGAAATGTCTGAGAATAATGACAGATCAAGAGGGAGCCATGCTATGGAAAAGGAAAAGCCCATTTTATCGGTCTTAATAAAATATGTATAACATCTGCTGAGTTGTGTGGAAACTGGACTCCAGGACAGACTCACAGCTGGGTGGATCTCGGCCAGGACTCATTCATTCATTCACCAAATATTTAGTGAAGATCAACTCTGTGTCAGGTACTAGGCACTGGGGATTCAACAGTGAACACAAAGTTCATTGGAACAATTCACTATGATGGGTAAACATATCAGGGATATAATTAAGTTTAGGGGACAGTGCAGGCAAATTCCTATAGAAAGGAAAAACAAAGAAATGTTTATTCATTAAAAGCAGCTTGAAAAGCAGTAATACATATCAGTAGGAAAGAAAAGACTATTCAACAAATGGTGCTGAGACGATGGGCTATCCTTATGAGAAAGTTAAAATTAGATCTTCCTCACACCACACACAAAAAGAAGACCCAAATGCACGAAAGATCTAAATGTGCAAAGCAAAAACTTTGAAAGGAATAGGGAAATGTTTCTTCAGAAAGCTAACAGAAAGGCTAAGCCATAAGGAAAAGGTTGATAAATCTGACCCTACTATGACAATTTAAAATTTTCATACAAGGAAGGATACCAATGAAATGTAACCATATGTCAGATGGGATTTTTCCTGTTGTCCTGGGATTGCTGATAAACCCAAAACTGATGATAAAGGATGCCAAGTATCCCATGGTCTAAGACCACGTTGTCACTTGCTGTTGGAGCCAGCCATCTCCCTCCCTTCAGGGTTTATTGAGAATCACTAGACCAGTACTGAACTTACCACCAACTTCCTCCTCACTCCCCACAAGGAAAAGAAATGAGACATGGGAGGGATCATGGGCTTTTGGGGGAGAAAGGCTATTCTCTCCCTTACCTGCATGGAAGGTATAGTTGTGTGAAATACAATTCAGTGGGAAATGATACTCTATTCAGTAAACGAGGCTCAGACAATTAGACCCACATCGCAAGTCAGGGCCAAATCTCTGCGTCAGGGAGCTGAGCAAAGGGAAAGCAGCCCACCTCGCCTGTTCAAATCCTCTGAACTTGCCCCCGCCCAATTAGACAGTCAGCACTTCGGTGCCCTGCCACAGGCAGAACAACAAACTTTGGTCAGTGTTAGAGCAGTGGTGACAAACAACACGGAGGAAACTGCAACCTACAGTTAAATGAAGGGAAAAGACATCTGCCTTTGGCTCCTTCCTCCTCCCTCTCTGCGTAGCAGAGGACCAGCACCTAGAAGAGTCAGCAGGGGAGGTGGGAACAAAGCAGACCGCAGCCTTCAGCCACCAGTCACACAAAGGTGTAACTCTCTGATGGGTGAGGAGGAGGGCGCTAGATTTGATTTGGTAATTTAAGTTTCAAAATAAATACAACTGTCTCTTTAATGAAAAAAGAGAGACTTTCTAACAACGGAAAGTCATTGGAAAGTTACAAGGTCTTGACAAGATGTTGTAAACGGATCCTCCATTCAGCAGAAGAGTTCAAAATAAGACAAGTTAGTGGGAAATCACTGAAAATAAAGTCACTTTTATATGTTCACAGGCTGGGACTCCTTACTGAACTCATTACATGAAGTTAAAAGACAAACCAAAGAGTAAGAGAAATTGCTTGCAAAACACACTGACAAAGAATCAGCATTCAGAACATGATAGAATTTTGACAGGTCAATAGGGTAAAGACAAACAGCCAAGCAGAATTAGGAAAAAGAATTTAAATTCACAAGAATGGAGAACTGAATGGCCAACAAATGGATGAGAAGATGTTCAATCTCACTGGTAGTCAGAGAAGCATAAATTAAAAAAACAAATACCAATTCACATATATAAGTTTGGCAAACATTTTTTTTCTCTTGAAAACAATTCAAACCCATAGAGGAGCTGGAAGTAAAATAAGGTGACTTCAAATAGACCTTTCACCTAGATTCACTAATGTTAGAAACTTGCCACATTTGCCTTCTCTTGCTCTCTGTGTCTATCATTATTTATGGCTAAAGCATTTGAGAATAATTTTCAGACATCATGTCCGTTTATCCCTAAATACTTCCGTATCTTCTATATATTCTCTTATATAATCATGCTACAATGATCAAACTTTAGAAAAATTAACATGAGGTAAATCGTTTAATACATAGTCCATGTTCTGTCTCATTTCCCCAGTCAAGGATCACATGTTGCTTTTACATATCCTGTATCATTAGTCTCCTTTAATCTGGAACAGCTCCTTGGCCTTTCCTTGTCTTACAAAATGCTGACATTTTTAAAAGCATAGAGGGAAATTGTTTTGCAGTTGGCTAAATTTTATTTATTTTTTAAAATCTATTTTTATATATAGTGGTTAACATTTGTAAATCTCAAACTCGCAAATTTATCCCCTCCCACTCCCTTTACCCCATAACCTTAAGATTGTTTACTAAGTCTGAGGATCTGTTTCTGTTTTGTAGATGAGTTCATAGTGTTCTTTTTAAAAAATCTGATAATATCAAGTGCTTGTGGGAACACTGGGAAACTCTTGTACCCTGTTATCGGAAACAGAAATTGATAGAACCACTCCCAGGTATACAACCCAGAAAAGCTCTTACAAATGTGCAAAAGGAGACATTTACTAAGAGTTCATTACAGCATTATTTATAATAGTCAAAAATGGAAAATAAGCTAAATATTCATCAACAGAAGAATGAATGAACAAAAATCATTTATTCATATAATGGGATATTATACAACAGTTAGAATGAAGAACAAGACATATGTGTATCAATACAGATAATTCTCAAAAATATAAAGATAAGTGAAAAAAGCAGAATATGTAATATTTATTTATGTATATTCCCAAAACATAAAACTAGCACCTAATGGTATGAATATACTTATGTAAGTATTAAATATATAAAAGTTTGCATGGGAAAAACACACATGAACTTCAAAGTAGTGAAGATCACCAGGGAGGGATGAAAGGTAATATAATAGGGTAGAGGTATTTTAGTTGTATCAAATTTTTCTTATAAAAAAGTCCAAAAAGAATATGGCAAAATGTTAATATTCATTAAATTAAGATGGTAGTGGCATAGATGTCTAACAGGATTATTTTGTGATACCTCTCTGTGTTTGAAATAGTTCACAATTAAAATTTAAAACATAACAAAATAAAAGCAATTAAAATGCTCTAATAAATAGGCTTTTAAAGCTGCCTAGCAAACTGATGTGCCTCCCTGGCTGGGGCATTCATTCCATCTTCAGTACCGATAATAGTCCTTCTGTCATGACAAAGAGACAAATGTTTTTCACTTTTACAAACAAAGTTGTAAAAACTGTAGCTTGTAAAGAAACTGAGAATAACTCAGGGCTTAAAAGGGTCTTATTTAGTACCATTCAGAAGTGCATTATTTAGAAATCCTATCTCTACAAAAGATAAGAAAACCTCTTAAAAATTAAAGTGAGTCAGAATGGTTTTGGAGACAAAAATCTTGAATTTGAATGCAGGCTTTTAATTACCTGCTGGGTGAACTTAAGGTGTTTAAACTCTTTGAACATCCATTTCTTCATTTACAAAATGCGGGGTAACAAAATCCAACTCATAAATTCTGCAGATTAAATAATTAAATGCACGTAAAAGCATAGTTCCTTCTTAGAAAAGGTTAGCTCTTGTTAGTATTATATATAAAAATAAAGTTTGAAGATTAAGATATTGCTACCTGCATTCTCAAGTATAATAAAATATTTATGTAACATTACCCAAAACTACACTTAGAAAGTCTATGGAAACTGGCATTTACTGCCAGAAGGGATGATAACAAGAAACTAAAATATTTTAAACACTCATGCAGTGTTCAAGTTCCCTAGAAACATCCTGAACAAAGCTACTCAGATTAAATTCCCTCAGTGAAGGGAAACCAGGAAGGCATATTCATCTCCATTTCATCTTTAACCTGCAGGGAAAAAATTATGGTTACAGGTTTAATTTTTTTCTCTTCAAAAGTTAATGTGTTTTAAGCTTTCCATGTATCCCACAAAAATGTTTCCCTTAATATTTACAGCTTAAATATTTTTATCAACCACTGCACCAAATTTGAGTCCCTGTAAAAGGCAAGAAGACACCTGCTATTGGACAAATCAGTTTCCCCACACATGACACTACGTGGTAATAGTCCATCCCTCAGTTCACATTGGAAAGATAATTGGTATGAATTCCAAAATGATGTTCAGCTCAAAGAAGGGGGAAAGGTTAGCCTTTCCATTCTTTCAGGCAGCTTGTCTGGTGAACCCAAGTTAGTACTGTGCAGAGGTTAAGAAAGCGGGCTGCAAGGACAGATTGCCTGGATTTGAGTTATGACTCCATTACTTGTAAGCTGTGGAATCTTGGTGACTTAATCTGTATAGTGGAAATGTTAGAATCAATCTTGTAAAAGACAACACAGGTAGATTACATAGAAGCTGCTCAATTAATATAACTATCGTTTTTTATTATAATTTATGCTTCTTTTATAAAGCAATTCTTGATTAGCCAATCTTAATAATGGTGATACTATAGTCAAGGATCATGAAACTTGTATGTAGTAATTATCATTTAAAATATTATTTCACCTAAGTTTCCAACGGATTCTTTAATCAAACCCAGTATCCCAAATTAAACTGATCGATAACCGAATCATCTTTCCCTCTTGGTTAAATTGCTAACACAATAGAAGTCTATAGACTAACTTCCACATTCCACAAACCTCCAGGAATTATCCATATTTCTTGGTATGAGCATGTGAGTCACTCTTTAAGGAAGATGTTGTAACTTTGTGGAGTGGACTATGGATACTTTCTGTCCAAGGTATGGACAGCTTGGTAGTAGTGACCTCGAACATTTCCTCTTGCAAACAAATCCAAGTTCATTTCTCAGCCCTCCATTAAGACTGGGAGGAGGAATGAAATTTTGGTGGTTGGATATCTGGGTTTGCCCTTCCTTCCCAAAAGGCCACAAAACTTGTCTTTTCACTTGCTTATTTTTTATTGATTCAAATTCAGCTAACAACTATTAAGTACATTCTCAGGCACTTTTACATTCATTTTCTCACTTGTGCCTACAGAGAAGCCAAATTTAACTGACATCAGTAGGTTCTATAATATGAATTTCAGCAATCTATAAAGTATGAATATAAGGTAATGAGACTGATTTGGACAAACAAAGAATTCGGAAGCAGCGAGTAGAATGTTAGAGAGGGAAGGGTCCTTGGAAATCTTGTGTTTTTCATTTTTTCATACCACTCTGTGACACACCCGGATGGATTACCATGGCACAGCCTCTGAAAACATCTGTGATTCAGACCCTGCTACTCTTTCCAGACAGCTGGTTAATTCTATTTTTGGACAACTGTACTGTAGCTGTTAAAAAATTCCTTTGTATTGAGCCAAAATCTGCTTCACTGTACTTTCTAACTACTTGTCCAAGTTCTGTTCTTTGGAGAGAGAATAAATTTGCTTCTTCTACTTGATCAGTTTTCAAATATTTCCCTTCTCTGGGTTCCCCTGGGTTCCTGGAACTGATCAAGACCCTATAGGGCCTTCCTGGGACAGATCCCTCCCCCATGTCCTCTGCTTTAGCTCCTCTCTGACTGATGTACCTAGGTAACTGTAACTGATGCACGTTTCCTGAGTTTTTCAAATGGTAAAACCACCACCAAATGGAAGAAATTAACTACTTGATGATTGTGAGCACGTAGCCCCCAGACGCACTGGAGCCAAAGGATCTCCATCAGCCAATCAGAGATTTGTGCACAGCTGATTGCATATGCTGGGATGCCCCTCTGTCACCTGGCCTTTAAAAATGCTTTCCTGAAACCCTTTGGAGAATTCGAGGTTTTAGGGCATGAGCCACTAGTCCTCCTTCTATTGGCTCCTTTACAGTAAACCCTGCACTTTCCTTCACCACTGGTGTCAGTAGTTGGGCCTTACTGCACACGGGCGAGTGAGCCCAAGTTTGGTTCGGTACATCTCACCTGTACCAGACAGCCACATCTGAGGGTTGTATGAATGTTCACCTACCTTTTTTCCCCCCTTCCCTTCTTCTCCACCTCAATGTTGCCCTTCCACTCCAGGGAACAGATCCTTAAAGCCAAGGACTATATCTTTGTGTTCCTATAACCTGGGACCATGCATAATAGAGGAGGCAATAGGAGGCATTCACATGAAGCTTCATGGATGTCTATCAATAGAGGATGTCCTGAATGTGCCACGAAACTTCATGTGAACGCCTCCTGTTGCCCCCTTTAGGGCCATGTGCTTCCAGTAAAACCAAGCCTGCATGGGTTGGATCAGAGACCATATGGGCCAAAGGTCTTCTCAAGCCGAAGAAGGCTATTAAAGCAGAACTGCCACAACAGAAAGCAGAGAGAGAAAAGCCCCAAGAACCCTCAGCCCATCTTTCATGGAGTCTTACACTATATTCCCATTTCTTCAGGACTCAGCATATCTTGGTATTTTAACTTGAATTAACCCAGGTATTCATGAGCTGAATTCAGTCATGGCTATTTCCAAATCTTTATGTTCTCCAGAAAAATCATCCCTGTTTTCCAAAAATTCTGTACATACATTAAAAAAAATTGCCTTGGCATGCTATTAATAATATTAATATAAACAATAATGCCATTGATCAAAGCATTTTGAAACTTTTTCTTTGTTGCCCTTTGAGGCACATTTGAATCTCTGTCTTTGAAGTAATTGTTTTGAAGAGGAAATACTCATCTAAATGGAAAACATGTAAGGTGATGACCTGATTGTTGATGACCACAGTTTCTTTCAAGGCAGATGTGACTATTTTTGAAAAAAATGTGAAGTCAGATAGCACTGAGTCTTGTTAATAAGGTGAATAATTAGCTAAGTTCAGTAGTGAGAAAATAATAAAGCACTTCGGTGTGTCTCATAAACTAATCATAAAAGTATGATTATTCCAAAAATGTTCTGAGCTGTGGTAGAATCACTAGAACTAGTGTATCCCAAAGGTCACCCTTTTGAAGGAAAAATCCCCACTTAGCAGATTAAGATCTGGAATTTCTTTAAGGTAAGTCGTATATTATAATCACACTTCATGAAACAAAAATCCATAACAAATAAACCAATTATTATCACCCATGGAGTTCATAACAAAGAGATTTTATTTAAATACAATCAAGGCATTTATATGAAGTTTGATTGATGTGTACATAGCTGATTGAGACTTTCAGCCTCAGGTTCTCTTTTTCTACTCTCACTTTTGGGGAGCCACAGAAGATTATACCACAGGCATAGGGAATTCTGCTTAGAAAATATGAAATGTACAGGATTCTGGAGTCTCTGGGCATTTAGCAAGGATCACTCGTGTGGAAATATAGGAATTTTCAATTTAACAGTAAACTTAGAAGTTCCTCCACTTCTTCTAAATCACTTAAAAGCATCAAGGAGACTAGGAAACAGAAACACTAACTCCTTCTTTAATGAGACTTAGAGGAATCCATATTCTTTTTTAGAAAGGTTAGATGAAAAGGTCAAATGAAGGTGTGGGGAAAAGCCAAAAGCAGACATTCATGGCTGAGAACATCCCTTGACCTTTTGATACAAAGTCTACGGAAGCTTAGAATCCAGAGCTGAAGGAGAAATGATAAAGAGAAGCCCTATTTGCCAGAAGCGCTTTGTCAGTGAGGTGGAGAGAGAGAGTCTGCCTTGTGCAAAGTACCACAGTGCTATGGTTGACAAGGGAAATAAAGAATAAACTGAACCCACAGGCAGCACCCTGGGCCCAAAGGCAAATTCCTCAGCCTGGAATGTGGCCCTGGAATTCTCTGACCCCTCTCCAACCTCCTAAAAGTAGCTGGGTCCAAGGAAAACTTACTTCATTCAAAACCGAGTTAATAGTCAGTAACGAATCTATAGAAATCTATACTAAGCTAGTCCAAGAAAGATGGATAAAACAAACAGCAAATAATAAACACTCACCAGAAAAATGTTAAAGATCAAAAGACATAATGCCACTATTGAAACATAATCTATCGAATCATAATTCAAAAATATGATGAGGTAGTCATGTCTTTAAAATAAGAGCACAAAGAGGTCAGGGGAAATACAGTGAGCCAAAGAAGGAAGTGATACATAAGTTGGAAAACCTCACTAAGAGGAGGAAGAAAAAACACAAAATCACCACAGAAATGAAAAATATTTTTGAAGCAGCACATGTGAAGATAGACAGGAATAAAATATAGGACAAGAAAAAAGGAGCCAAAAGGGAGAAATGGATGAAAAATTCAAAGGGCATAGAGAAAAAATGGTAGCTGTGGAAGACAGGCAAAGAAGATTCAGTTGGCATCTAATTGGTATCTTGGAGGAAGAGACTCAGTAGAATGGAACACAAAAAAATATTTCAAGATACAGTTCAAGGAAATTATTCAGAAATAAAAGAAGACTTGACAGATTGAAAGGCTATACTCTGTGCCAGGAAAAATTCATACAGACTTAACCTACAAGTAGAACAATTAGTAGCAAGTTACTGGATTTAAAAGATAAAGAAAATTTGAGCATTCAATTCAAAATCTCGGGTCAACTATGTAAGAAAACCAATCAGGCTGGCCTCAAACTTTTCAATGTTCCATCGTAGGAACAGTGGAGTAATGTTTACCAATACATAAAGAAAATAAAGTCACATGTAAGAATTTTACAGCTAGTCCACACAGATATAGAGAAAATAGAAAGCAATGTAGAGCATTACATAACTCAGATAACATGGTTCCCAGAAACTCTTTTTGAAGGAACTAAAGGAAGACCAACTTTAGTTGACAAAGAGATTAATGGAAACTTATGTCAAAAAGACTGGTGGTGAGTACTGACTCTGTTTAACTGTGGGATTGAAACCAAACAAATGTGGGTTATAATCCTGACAAGGTAGTGAAGGGGATCAGAAAACGCCACCCCAAAATACATCACTTGGACATAGGGTTATTTTGACCTAAAGTCAATTCAGAAGCAGAAAACGTGGAAAGAGCGCACTGCCTTCCTCCCATCTGCCTAAAAGCAGGACATAAACTTCCCTTTGTGAAGGTCCTCCCTCTTCCCTCTCCCATTTCCAAGGGGAAGAAAAACTACCATCATCACTGGACACAGAAAGTTGGCACAGAGTTGGGTCTGCATGAGCACAAACATTTCTACAGTAACAATAATCTCCCATATATTCACCTTCCCACAATTTACCACCCCTAAGAGCCCAAATCTCTTTTCCTTTGTCTTGTCACTTCTCCAGAAATTAATCCCCCTTTTTAGAATGGTATATAAGTCCTAAATTCTAACTACCCCTTTGAGTTACTCATCACCAAGCTCTCTCACGGGTGTTTGTACTTTGCATGCGTAAATAAACTGTTTTTCTCCTGTTAATCTATCTTTTGTCAGTTTAATTCACAGGCCTCAGGGACTGAACCTAATAGGTAGAGGAAAGGTTTTTGTCTTTTTTGTTTGTTTGTTTTGTCCTTTGTCCCCAACTCTAAGTTCTAATGATTTAACTAGCAAAACCTGGTAAGAGAAGGGGGAAAATGGTGAAAGATAAAATAAACACATTGATTTTTTTCATATTATAGAGCTGGAGGGTCAAAAGATAAAACGTGAAACTTATAAATGAAATAACATAAATATAAGTATGTGCAAAGCACCAGACAAATAATATAATCCACTTCACTAGAGCCTGCCAATTCTCTTCCCTGGCTTCTTAGCTCAGCACATGGCCACTAAGAATTAAGACTGATTTCCCAGCCTCCATTGCAGATGAGTCGTTTGTGTAACTTGACAGAAGTTCCTTACAGGAAGGAGGCATCTTCCTTCCCTATCACCTTCTGATTGTATTTTGTAATGCAGAAGTAATAGCAGAAGAGCTCCAGTAACTTTCTTGGATCATGAGATCATGTCAGAATGAAATGCAATCATGATAGAGCAGTACGATAGAAACAGCCTGGGGCCCCAACACTGGGAGATACCACATCAATGGAATGACTGCCTCCTGAATTCTTGAAAAAAAGAGAGGAACATATTTCTGTGTTCTTCCAGCTACTTGGTGGTTGGTATTCAGTGATTCTGTGTGATTTGCACCAAACTTAATCCTAACTAATATGCACACTCTGAGGACTACCTTAAAATGATACTGAATACACAAATGAAGATCTGAACAAATGGAAAGGTACATCATGTTCTTGAAAAGGAAGACACAACATTGTAAAAACGTCAACTCTACTTAAGTGAACACAATCACAATAAAAAATACCAACAATATTTTGCAAACTAGACAGGCTGATGCTAAAGTTAATACAGAAAAATAAAAAAGGAAGAATAGCCAGGAAAACTATGCAAAATAAGAATCTTGAAGAAAGGACGTATGTATGTACGTGTGTCTGTGTATTTTGTTTGATTGTGTTTTAAACTGTAAGAATTTGGTTATATAGCACAGAGAAATAAATCTAGAGCCAAGAAATATACCTAAGTAGACATATTAATTAGTAACAATAAAGGTGGTATCAAATCAGTAGAAAAGATACATTCTTCAGCACAACCAGCTGTGTAATTATCTGAAGAAAAACTGGATCTCCATCCACATGTTGCATCAAAATATATTCTATATGGATCAAATATTATCATGTAAAAAGTGAAACCATGAAAATACCAAGAAAAATATGGGTAAAAATTTTCTTAAATATCCTTGTATGGGAGATGAGCTTTCAAAATAGAACACAAAATCTGAAGTCATAAAAATTTGTAAAGTTTACTACACAAAATCTTTTAAAAGGTGGGGGAAAAACACCCATAAATATTAAGAAGATATGCAATAAACTGGGGGAAAAATTCTCAATTCACACCACAGGCAAAGGGCTGATTTTCTTAAAACAGTTTTTAATTCTTAAAAGAATTACTCCTAATTTATAACAAAGTGCCCATCAAGAAAAGTAAATATATATGGTATTAAGCATATAGAACACTAAACATAAAAAAGGGTCAAGTTCACTCATTACAAAGAATGCAGAGTAAAACTACACTGTGATATCATTTTCACCTAACAATTTGGCCAAGATAAAAACCTTTGGTAACATACTAGTGCTAAATTAAGGAGGAAATGGGCACTCTAGTACATTTATCGTAAGATTATAAATTGGTACAAGCTCCATCAAAATCAGTTTGATGATAGTTGAAAAATTAAAATGCACATATACTTTAACCAGACAATTCTATAGATTTGCACATTTCAAATGTCATGTATACAAGGTTACTTACTGAAGTATTACTTGTAATAGCTAAATATTGGCAATATCCTCTATTGCCATCAATAGAAGGCTGATAGATTAAATACAACCATATAATGGAATATAATGTAACCATTAAAAAAGTAAGGCTTTGACAATTGCTAAGCAATTTTGCAGAATGTGCTGCTTCCAAGAAAACTGCATGAAGAGGACTATGCCAATTGATATTACCATACATTATAAATTCCTCGATCCTCATTTTTGTGATCCTGTACTACGTCAGAAATCTAAAGATTTGGTAGTCAAAATGAACAACCAGATGGGAAGGACTATACCCTCTTTTGAGTTGGAAAATAGTGTTGAAATGTCACATCCAACATCAAAATGCAACAGATATTTGAAAGTAGTACTGATGCAAAAGTAAAGCCTAGGATTTCACTTGGAAAATAGACTAACTGGAGAAATAAATGTACCAGCTTTTTACACTGTGAGACCACTATTTTCCTAATGTACCAAATCTCCCAGTGCTTTCTGCTCAAGGTATGTGAAAGTGTTCTTTGGAAATTGTGGCAACACTTTGCTTTCAATATCACAAAGCACTCTTCTTCCGCAACCAAAAAAAAAAAAAAAAAAAAAAAAGAGCGAGCGAGAACTTGGACTCTGATTTCTAAAGTGCCCTCCACCTAACATACTATTTTCTCTGTTCTATTCTGTCCTCATAGCACATCTGAAGAATATAATTCTACTCACTATTCACACACACACACACAAACACAGAGACATATGTGGAACTACACACAGATAAGAGATATGTCTAATGAATGCTTACCTGATAACGTGTTGGCTGATTGAGAATGCTGTTAAAACTGTGTGATTCAAAAACTCTTGAGTTAGACTGAGTGAAGAGGTTTAACTAGGAAAAAATACAATTAACCTAGTAAATTAGAATACATTTATATGGAAAGCATAACTATAATCTACTTTATTCTCCTCGACAACATTTGTGGAGTCAACATTCCTAAGGAACATTCCGTGGACGCTGAGTTTTACAAGTGACCTCGTATATTTCCAAAGGTAAAAGTTAATGTGGGCAACCTGCTGACGTTTATCAAAATGTTGGCAAGATGAACTGTCACAGAACTGTTTAACTGAAAACACATTTTTAAAAGTTGGCTCGGGTTAAACATAATTGCTCCTGGGGGTCCTTGCATACTTTATCAAAATGTATTCACAGCACCTAGAAGAAGTTGTGCAGAAGCAACTCTGTCTACTCCTGCGCCTGTGTTCCTCACCTACACTTGAACAGAAACGCATTACAAGTTCCGATGGTAGCATTTGGCTTTTTGTAACCCCAAAATATGAGCCAAAGTGACGCATATTCCTAAGCATCTCGGCCTTATACTCTGACAGGCTCACTGCTCTGGAGAGAGCTGGGCTAGAGAATTCTGGTTTTCTTTTTCTTTCTCTTTTTCTTTTTAAGGTTTAACTTTTGAGTGAGTAGGAACAGAAAGCAAGAGACCATCGTTCCTGTCTACCCTTCCCGTTTGTGAGCAGGGCCTGCTTCTTATTTGTAGGTAAGCTGCTACCTGGAAGGTGTGATTAAGGCAGGGCCCTTTATCCAAAAACATGCATTCACCCCACTACCTGCCTTCCCACCACAAGGAAGGGGAGGGATGCTAGGGAGGGAGGAAGTGGCACTGCTAGGCAATGATCCTCCTGATTTTGTCCTCTTAATCATGGCAGGAGACAATCTTGACTGACAAAGCCAGTTCTCCTGTTTGCCACGGGAGGTCAGCATCTGACTGTTGACTGAGGTTAGCTGTATACGTTTGATTTCATGAGGCTCCTTCCTGACTTCTAAAAAGGAAAAACAGAAACATAATTTCTCCAAAGTTTTACTAAATTCAGTACACAGAGAATATCTTTGACTATAAGATTAAAGCAATAATAACAGCTCCGTGCACAATTTAAAAAATAAAATCAAAATGACAGGTTTTAACCGGAGATGGGGAGACATGGAAGCCAAGGAGCAGGGCTTCTGAAAGATCAGTGCTCAAACTTCCTTCTGTTTTCGGCAAGCTCTCTGAGGAAAGCGCTTCTTCCTGCCAGTGGTACGAGGCGGGCAGGGACAGGAGAGGGCTCCCTAACGGAGCACATCGGCGGCTCCCCTCACATCCTTGTGGGCAAGCTTTTTTTAAACAGGGGTCTAGGTAGCCGCATCTACCTAGCGTCTACTGTGCTCTTCTTAACGGGATAGAGTTTCCCCTCCTACACTACGACAAGATCAGGAATGAGGTCAGAAGTCAGTGAAATCAGTTGCCTCCAGAGAGAAAACTTTTAAGGTGTGAAATGCAGAAGCAGTGAATTCCCATGCTTGAACAGCTTCCTCTTTAAATAATAAAGCCTTAGAGAATGAGTCAATCCTCAGAGAAACAAGGCACCTTCAAAACCAAGTGCATCCCGGCAGCAGCAGGAGTTGCCAGGGCTGGCAGTTAGAGCCCAACCTCTTTAAGAGACCCACGAAGATGAAACTGAAGGTACAGCGCAGCCGGTGGGGAGGAGGTGGGGCAGCAACCAAGCCAGAGCTGCACTGCCTGAGCAGGAGGCAGCCAGGTGCAGCAGGAAGAGCTGGGCATCTGATGCTGGAAAAGGCAAATTCCACACCTACCCCATGCTGGCCAGCTCCTGTGACCTTGCCTAAGTGAGTTATTTTTAATAGCTTCAGATGTCTTAATCTATGAAATGGAATAATAGTAATACCTACCTCACAGTGTTGCATGAGGTTCACATGTACAGCAAAGCACTCTGTAAACTGTGAATGAGGAAGGGCACTGATACTTGTTGAGGCTGGAATTTTGCACATCTCATACCATCCTCACAAGAACCCTACGAAGTTTTCTCTCTTTCATGGATAAAGTGATTTATCCATGTCACTTTCTACTAAGCCTTAAGCCAGAATTTAAATGCAGGTCTAATGGCAACTCTCTTCCTTCCATTACTGCTTCTTGCTTGCTGTATACAGTGAAGTATTATTTGAAATCATGGGATGTCACAGCCAGTCACTGTCTTGCAACCTAATAGCCTGAAGAGTCCACATCCAGGTCAAAGAAGGTTTAAAAGGCCACCTTCTTAAAGGTGCCAAGGTATTACAAATCTCGGAAATGCACGTCTCCTTTAAAAAGTGAGAAAATAAATTGCATTAATTTAGTTTTTTCCCCCAAGCTTCAAATGAGAAAAAAAATGCACTTTATGGAGGTAAAATCACTATCTTGTGGGCTCCCAGGCTATTACAGCTACAGACCATTTTCACAACCTTAGGCAAAAATTATATTTTAACCCACACATTTGCTCCTATCTGCCTCACTCCCTATTATTTGAGGTTCTGTCTGTATCCTTCTGTCTCCTATGCCAATTCTATCTCTGAAAATTAAGTTCATAATAATAAAGTGCTAGCCTGAAACTCATCTTTGTTAAAATCTAGGCATGACTCAACCAGGACAACTCAAGAACAAACCATTCTGGGTTATTTACAAAAGGGGGTATTTATAGTTAATATTTGAGGATGCTCTTAAGCCTGTATCAATGTTATGATATTAGAGCAAAACAGATTATTTAGCCCAGAAAAGAGTTTCTACAAATGAGAAGAATAAAGTGGTAGTGAACTACACATACAACCAAGAGGAAAATGTGAGGTTAGGACTATTTAACTTTGGAATAACAGTTGAGAAGCATGGAACACACACAGAAAAAACAAAGTGTTTTCTAACAATAACTTTTCTGTTTACTTTTAACAAGTTAGAGAAGTTTCTTGTTAGTGTGTTTTTAATTTGGTAGTTTACATGAGATTCTGACCAAAAGCAAGGCATAGACTAAGTGATTTCACTATGAATACATTAAGTATTAGTCTATGAAAGACTATGGAATGGACAGTTACTTTCAACATCTTCTAAGTTCACATATAAAAATTATTGAACAAACATCAAAAGACAAGGAGAAAGACAAAACATTTATCTTCAGGTCTCAATAAGTTTTTGATACCTACCCTGGACTTTGAGTTACCCATTCCCATTTCTATATCCTTCTGCAGCCTTCTCCTTCTGCATTTGGAAAAGTTAATGATCCGCATGATGAAATAAACAAATGACTTTGGGCTGGGAACTAGACTGAAGGGTGGAGGTAATGTCTTTCCATCATCAAAATAAGATAACCAAAGTTTTGAACGAGCAAACTTCCATTCTACATCACTGTCATCCTGTGTCACAAAAATAGAAAAACATATAACAACTGATTTTTAAAACTAAATATTCTAGTAATGGATTCCAGTAGGGTCTTACAATGAACCTTAATTATGCTTTTGAAATAGAAAAGCAGCATATATACATTTATCTGCATATAATCTCTATTGGCCTACATAGTAGTCTCAGTATCACTTTTATGATACTCATTTAAAAATTTTCTTTTCCATATGCTTCTGTCTATACCCACTCAAATTTAATCAGAATTTCCTGTCACCTGTCCAAAAATGAAGCAAAAACACAAGAAAAATTCAGGTCAAGGAAAGATGAAAAGATTAATTCCTCCCTCCTTCCTTCCCCCTCCTCTAACGTGGCATATTCAACAATAGTTCTAGCCAGCCTCCCTCCTCATCTAGACCCACCTGAGCCAGGTTGTGGATACAGTACGTTATACTCCAAGGGCAAACGAAAAAGAGCAGCATTCAGATGAGCTGCACTTTGCTGCTTACTGTGTCTGCCACATGTCACATAAGGCTCTCAGTGGCCTATTCCTGCCTAGTATCTGCTTTTATCCTCAGTGCTGCCCCCTGGTGCTGGGCATAACCATTCTAGCTGGCAGGAAGGATGGAGAAGAAATGAAGAGGAGCCTGTCCACAGGTGGAAGAAGTTGGCTCAGTCACTTCACACCACCAGGCTGCCATTACCACACTCAAGCAGGTGTTCAGAGAGAGTACAATTTTCTTGTCTGGGACCTAACTTTGCTTTGGGAACACAGTCTTACGTGTTTCTAAAACACAGACAGAAACTCAGTGGACTCAACAAACATCAAAGCACTAAAAATAACACTAAACCAGAGGATGTAAGGAAAAAAAAACTTATATATGATGATGAAGAAAGGTACCATACCAAGTCCAATCTAAAGAAAAAAGTAAAGTGACTTTAATTTTTTTTTGGCAGGGGGAAGGAGGTAATTAGGTTTGCTTGTTTGTTTGTTTGTTTAATCTATTTATTTATAGTTTTTTTAATGGAGGCACTGAGGATTGAACCCAGGACCTCATGCATGCTAAGCATGCACTCTGCCACCGAGCTCTACCCTCCCCAGTGCCATTTCTAGAATACTAAACATTCTCACTGGATAAAGAACATCATCGATGTTTGCCAGACATCTGGTGATTCCTCTACCAGGCTGGCTGGCTAACCTAGGAGAGAATAATTTCCCTACATCCAATGCTGCTTCTAGCCACTAATTGCAAAACTTCAGCAATATACTCTGAGAGAATCCAGACTGATGGTAAATTTCTGGGGATTCCTGCTGTGCTCCTAGAAGATACTGGAAGGTGTATTACTATCTATTCAGATGGAAAACACAGAGAAAGGTCCAGGTCCTGCTTGGGTATAAGAGACTTTGTTTGCGTGAGCTGGAGCTCCACACAGGGCACAAAAGCAGGTGTGCTATTAGAACAAGAACGGAGTGGGGGTAAGGTATAGCTCAGTGGTAGAGTACTTGCTTAGCATGCATGAGATCCTGGGTTCAATCCCCAGTACCTCCATTAAATAAATAGATAAATAAATAAATAAATAAATAAATAATAAATAAATAAATAAATAAAATTACCCCCACCCCCCCAAATCGCACATGTTAACTTAAAGAAAATAAATAAAAGAACAAGACAGCAAAGACAGACACCATGGATAGAAAGCAGGTTTACCTCGATTTCTTGATATGAGCTATTAATCATAGCAATGAGCATGTTGAGTAAAACGACCACCATAGTTACATTGTATATTCCGTAAAGAACGTATCCGATATTCTCTATGAATTTGTGGTCATATTTGAGCACAACGGAAGTCACTTCAGACAACCCAAATATTGACCAAAACAGAGTCTTGAAACTTTCTTCTACACTGTTGAAAGAATAAAGTTCACAGTAAATTAACAGTTTTCAGTATTGAAAAGTCAAAAGTAAAAAGCAAGGTAGGGTCTGCATACTGCACAGATGTAAAATGCCATCATAAAAATCATCATAATACCCAAAATATAATTATTTAATTATAGTATTTAATAGAAATTATTCTCTCAGGTTTTTAGGAACCAGTGATTAAGGGGTGCTGATGCCTAGTTTTTCTGTCAGTTATCATCAAGTGAAAATTCTCTGAACTTGACAGGGGAAAGCTGAAGTCATGCCACGATATCCATTTCTTTCTCCTAGAAGGGTGGAAGTTTGGGGTTTGATTTTGTAGGTGTTTCAGAAATTTAAATCAGGTTTTTGGGAGTAGAGCATGTCGGGATTAAAATTATACATTCACTTCAAGAAAAGTAGGTACAAACATATTCCTTGCAGCATGGAAGTAGGGAAGAATGAAAACTACCAAAATATCCATCAATAGAAGAGTGAATAAATAATTCTGCTACATCTATAAATGGATTGCTCTGCAGCCGGCTACTGGGGGAAAAATGAGATAGATCTCGTTTCATCTGTTTATATAAAATAATATCCAAGATATATTAAGGGGAAAAAAATAAGATGTAGCAAGTGTGAAATAGCCTACAATTTGAATAAAAAAGAGGAGTACACAAAGACTTATATTCTTGTTGATGCAAAAAATATCCCTGAAAGTATCCCAAAGAAACCATTGCCTCTGGAACCAAGGAGAACTAAGAGACTGGGGTCCCAGGGTGACCAAGGGGACAGGCTTTTCACTATAGATACCACTCTACATGAATTTTATGCCACAGGTAACTTTTAGGTTACTTACTTACCTAGAAGTTATACTTAAGTGGAATTGAAGTCAACAGAATTAAAGGTTCCTATTCTATTCCCTTAATTTATATAATCGACTTCCTGATTCTTCCATCTGGTGGAACACCAGTTAGCACTTAGGCCCTCACCAGACTAATTAGCTACTTTTATCCCTTAAATGAACTGTATCAACTGAATTTGGCTGGTATTTGTCATACAACCAAGTGGTAATCACTGATCTGTGAACCATAAGAATAATCTTTAAGTTAATTACACATGGAGAATTCCATTACAAAGGAGGGTTCAAAAGTAAGCCCTTTTTCTCAAAGAAAAATTTATGAAACAGTACTTTTATTGATTTGTTATAACAGATTCTAAATAATAATTCTATAGATTTATAGGTTTTAAGACTATTTTATTAATTTATTCATTCAACAAATATTAATGGAGTACCTATCATGTTCTAGAAACTGGGAGAGCCCTGGGGATGGAGGACTGACTAGGAAGGTTCCTATTGCTGTTCCTGTTCCTGTGGAGCTCCTCTCTGTTACGACACATTTGATGGTGTGGCTATAGCATGGATGCTAAAAGAAGACTAAGAAAAATTGTAGCCTCTTTGCTCCTGCCATTCATTTAACAGTATCACAAAATTCTCCCACTCTTTCTTCTTGCTCTTTTGCAAACCTTCCTGCCTCTGACTTTGGGAATATAGACTCCTGAGCAATCTGTATGTGTGGGGAGACTGGGATTGTTAAAAAGGAGAGGACACTGGCTGTTCCTGAGCTCCCACTGTGGGCAACAGGCTTTATATAAATTACCTTACATAATTCTCACAAGGACCAGATCCAAACCTTATTGTGCTTATTTTATCTTTGTTTTGTTTTGTTTCATTGCACTTATTTTAAAAACAAAGAAACTAATGCTGAGAAATGTTAAGTAACTTAACTGAAGACCACAGCCGGAAAATGGCAGATACTGCATTCACATCCAGGTCTGCCTGACTTTCCAGCCCCTGTTCCTTTCCCCTGCATCACGTTGCCATGTCCTCATACAAAGCAGCGAGGACAACATAGAGTATAAAATGAGTTCTCACAGAGGTCAAAGGGGTGCTATTGCGTGCAGGGTTTCTCAGTGCCTTCCCCATTGGGTTCAAACAGAATTGTTTTTCATTACAATAAAGTAAGTCTCAGTTCTCTTTCACCTCTACAATCTGCTCTGTATTAACTATTTGAAAAAAATTCATTTCAAGACAATTTAGATGCCTGGCAGGGCTTGATATTCTATTTCAGTCTATACGGAACTAATAGACAGTCTAGTTTGTTGCCAGCTGTGGCTTTCCAGGGTATAGATGGTACAGAGGGAGGTAGGGGCCCTTCTGATCCCCTCACCTGGTGGGGGACTACAGTACAGACCAGCCTGCCTCCCCACCACTAAACAGCAATGGGTGAGAGAGAGTCTCCATCTGAATGTATCCATGCTGACAAAACTCAAAGGGACGACGACTAAGGAAGTTTAATCAAGAAAGACTTCATGGGGAAGGTGAGTCCCCAGGCAGACACCAGGATGACCAAAGGAAGGAAGTGGTATTACTGTTATAGTGGACTGACAACATTTAACTATAACTTCTTCTTCCTCAATTCCCTGTACTGACTGATGATACATTAAAACAAAAGTCGATGCTTCTTTTTTGAAATAATAGTAATGGCTACAAAATGATGAAACTAAATTTAATGTCACACATAATGCCATCCAGTCTTACAAATTTGTTACCCAATTGTCTTAAAATAGACAGTTTTGTCTAGGATTTTATGAAATTTTGATCCATTATGTGGTCGAGCATTCACTTAACAAGATGAACCTCTGGAGCAGTGTAATCACAGACAAGCACTAACTTTTTTTTTTAAGGTTTTCTTCATTTCTTTACTTTTTTTTGAGGTATAGTTGATGTACACTACTATGTAAGTTTCAGGTGTACAACATGAGGTTATATTCCATTTACAGTTATTCTAAAATATTGGCATATTCCCTGTGTTGTATAATATCTCCTTGTAGCTCATTTATTTTATACATAGTAGTTGGTACCTCTTTCCCCTACCTCTATCTTTCTCCTCCCCACTTCCTCCCACTCTGGTGACCCTAGTTCTCTATATCTGTAAGTCTGCTTCTTTTTTGCTATACTCATTGGTTTGCTTGTATTTCTTAGATTTCACATATAAGTGATATACAGTATTTGTCTTTCTCTGCCTGAATTACTTCACTTAGTATGATAATGTCTAGATCCATCCATGTTGCTGCAAATGGCAACATTTTTTTTTTAAAGCTGAGTAGTAAACCATTGGATACATATACCACATCTTCTTTATCCATTCATCTGTTGATGGACACTTAGGTTGCTTCCATATCTTGGCAATTGTAAACAGTACTGCTATGAACATTGGGGTGCATGTATCTTTGTGAACTATTTTTGTTTTTTTCAGATATATATACCCAGGAGTGGCATTGCTGGGTCATAAGGTAGTTCTGTCTTTAGTTTTTTGAGAAACCTCCATACCAATTTACATTCCCACTAGCAGTGTAGGAGGGTTCCCTTTTCTCCACATCCTCACCAACACTGGTTATTTGAAGCACTGCTTTTAATGGATTTTTTCTGCTCTTAAAGATATCTTTATTACCATCATTGAATAATTTTTTTTGCTTCACCTAAACTTGTTAGAATTTCCCTTTATCATATCTTTTTTGTAAGATGTTTTACTTACGTGGTAAATGCAGCATTTACTTTAGCCCCAAGGTAGTAAGAATACAGTATGAACATGCCGATCATAAAGGCAAGAAACACCATAATAAAGAGGACCATGAACTTGAATATGTCCTTCACAGTCCTTCCAAGGGAGATCTGTAAGGGGCCGAAACTCTCATTTGCAGGGAGGATGTAGGCGATGCGAGAAAAGCTGAGCACGACAGCTATGGCATAGAGGCCTTCAGATATGATCTGAGGGTCAGAAGGGAGCCATTTATCTCTGGCTACAAGAAAAGAGAGAGAGATCAAAAATGGAACGTTCTATTCATTGCTAACTATGCCAAATCCCTTAAATAGGATCTATCTTGTAGGTAGGTGGTTATTATCTCAGTTGAAACTACTCTACATTTAATTAACTGTCCAGTCACTATTTTTCATGTTAAACCAGAAACATGAATTCTACACTCATACGGTTTCTTTTAATGGAGGAAACACTATTATAAAGATGTGAAGCTGACTTTGCATTGAGCAGAAACAGAATAAAGCACAAAAGATGAAAAAGAGGTTAAAATGCTTCATTAGACACAGACTGTGTCCAGGATGACAAAACAACTGACTTGACTCATTTGTCCCCTCGGTTACCAAGTTTATTGACCAGGTGTTTTATCATCCTACAGGCTCATTTAGCACAAAACTTCTTTTCCATATTTCGCGGGGAAACTTGTCCATCTAACAGTTCATGCAAGTAAACTGCCATATTACAAGAAGTGAGAATGTCACTGAATCAGTGGTGCTGTCAATGCAATGTCTGAGCAATATAGCTGGTTCCTGGAAGGTTTAAAATGCTACTGAGGTACAAAATTCTTGGAGACAGATTCCAAATGAGGACCCCAAAATATCCTTTCAAGGTCACTTGGTCAGTTCACAGTAGACTATTGGATACTCACTTCCTTGGAAGATCAATGGAACACCACATGGTTAATTTTGTGCAAACTAGGTCACTCCCAGAAGGACGGATGCATTGTAGACATTTACAACAATAACAAAAATGTACATTTATTGAATGTTGAACATGTATCAGACACTGTGCTTTCAATGACCCTATGGACCCGAGGTTATTCTTCTCTTTTCAGAGATGCAGAAATCAAGACTTAAAAAGGTTAAAAAGTTGATCAAAATCATAACAAGGAGTGAAGGCCAAATTCACAGATTTCCCTCCAGATGATAGTCATTAGACACACATGAGAAAATTTAAATAAACAGCTATTGAAACAGTCAAGATGCGTGTTACACAAAAATACAATCTAATCTAATTCCTTCATTAGAAATGGTAATCATTTACTCATTTGATCTGGCCTGCTTGGTATATAAAAATCTTTGCTTGCTGACAATAAGAGATAATGTGTGTAAATTTCACAATGTATGAAGTGCATATCTTTATTTTATCTATTTGTTTGTTTGTTTATAACTCCTTTCTTGTGGTATGGTTCCTGTACAGTAAACTATACATATTTTAGATAAATGTACATCTTCATTTTAGAGCAGGCACCCAACCTTATTCAATAACGTTAACATGCTGCTTGTACTTATCCCAATGTAAGCCTTAATTACACTTACAAAGAGTTATTCTTCACAATCATAACACATTTAAACTCTATGTCTGAGTTTCCTTACCTTTAAAATGAAGGTTAGATAATAAGTGCTAAAGTCTTTTCCAGGTTTAAAGATGTTGCAACTATATGAAAATTTGCTAACTGCAGCTCCCTAATTTGGCCTCAAGGGGTGGCTAACATTGCTTAACATCAGTTTGTGCCGAGCAAGGAAAGTATCTGTATCACTGCACACTGGACATCACTGGTGTCTCCCTGCTTTTCATGATCTAGGGAAGTTCAGCATGAACTCCATTCCACGTCATGTTGAGGAGGAGTAAACATCCTCCCCAGCATTTCTGGCCATTCTGCAAAGTTTACATTCTCACTGTCACTTTAGCTCCTACTTCCTGCCTCTGCTGAATTTTTGTTCACTGCACTGGTATAGCAGCTCAGCATCTTTTATTATTTTATCTCCTCCAACTCAGGCCCTCAGGGACTTATCTTCCACATTAAGCAGTTTATCAAGCCATCTTCCCCCCTAATTAAGACAATTTCATGTCCTAAGAATACATGAGCAATTATGCTGTTAGGCTTAAAGGTAATTTTCTCCCATCTTGCAAAAACCTTCTTTTTATAGATATGAAAATTGAGGCACAGAGAAGTAAGTTAATTTGAACAAAGTCACACAGCAAGGGAGAGGCAGTGCCTTAATATGAATACAGTTTTATAGAGCTCTAAAGCTTATGCTTTCTCCACTGTTTCTACACATTCAACACATATCTCATACTAAACATACTTGCATAGTTTTTTAAATGGTCCTTTCCTTGTGTTATTTTTATTTATTTATTTTTTGTTTGTTTGTGGGGTTTATTTGGGGGGGAGTAGATAATTGAGTTTATTTATTTTTAGTGGAGGTACTGGGGATTGAACCGAGGACCTTGTGTGTGTTAAGCACGCACTATACCACTGAGCTATATATGCCCCCCTAAACATTCTCTTTATTGGCATTTCCTTCCAAAATGTAGTTCCAATACCCTTCCTGAGACATAAGAAAATTATGCATCTGACAACTTACCATAAGTGAAATACTGTATCTCTGGTGGAAGTGTAACTTCACTGAGGTCGCTCTCTTGGACATAACTGTCCACATACTGCTGTGCTTTCGTTGCCTGAAGGAAAGCCAGGAATCTGGCCGTGAAAGCAGCGATGAAGATGGAGAGCATCCCGAAGTCCAGCACATTCCACAACTGCAAAATGTACTCCCTGGGTCCTTCTAGCCAGAGCTCCTTACACTCGGACCACATCATTCCTGTCACAAGATACACAGGTTCCAGAGGAGATTTTACAGCTTAGGCTGAGAGGCTATTATTTCATGCACCATCAGTCCCCATCTATAAAATGCCCCAAATGTAAAGCATGCCCCTAGGTACCCGAAAGCACTGCTGACTACAGCTCACGGAGGTGCTGGGCAGAGTTAAATGGAAGAAGCAGCTTCAGCTCCACCAGGTTAGATTTTGGTGAAATATAGTTCTACACGTGACACCAGAAACGATGCTACTTTTATAGGGGATGGGGCAGGAAGGAGGGAAGGAAATAAACAAGAAAGGCTCTTCATGTCAAAAGACTTTTGGAGGAGAAGAGAAAATTCACCTTTATAAAATCACAATGGTTAATTATCAAATCGTGGTGATATTGGAGAAATAAGCCCCTAATTGAGAAACTTACTGTAGACTTTTAACAAGAACAGTTTCCCAATCACTCAGGAGCACTTACCTCATTCCTCTACCCTCTCTCCTCATTTCAGCTTCACGCTGAAAAGGTGAGGAATATCAATGAAAAAAGAAGAAACCCTTAAGCAGGAGGCCCTAGGACATTATGAAGAAACTGAAAGCAGAAAATGCCATTCTAGGGGAAGAGGACAAAATAGTCCAATTCAATAACTTGTCCTGAGTACGTAAGGGAAAAATATTGTAGAATTTTTTAAAGATACGTAAATGGCTTAAAATAAAATTCATAAAATAATTACTTGGCCCAGGTTGAGGCCACAGGAGTAAATGAGCAGGAGAAACAATCTGTTAATTCAGGAACTGAGAAGATACCAAGAAACACGCTGGGTGAAATAGATAGAAGATATGAAATGACTTTGGATTAATGATCAATAGATAAACTGGTTCCAATCTCCATTTTTTTCTCACATTGCTTAAACTTTTTACCTTAACATAGCTATTCAAAATGGGCTATCGTGAGGTGAGGTAATAAACATTTTGAAAATGGAAGCTCTCCTTAAAAAACCTCTGAAACTAAAGCAATAAATGTTCTTTGATCATCAGTTAATTGCCACTGGGTTATTTCAGAAGTATTTCGATTAAATATTTGATCATCACAGTGAGTCACATTAAAAAGACTGCATTTTACTCAATACTTGAAATTAGATTTCTGAAATGTGGTATACTTCTAATTAGGCTCATGCTACTCATAAAAATTTTACCTAGTGTTAAGGGATACTGTTTAGCATTATCAAGCTGCCAAATGATTCAATTATTTTGCTATTCTGCTTATCTTATAATGGTGATATTGTCACCACATAATGTACAGTAGCATTTTAAACAGAAAATGGCAGTCATTATAGAGATATTATTTTTGTTAGAAATAAGAATACTTAAAATAAAAGGCTTACCAAGGACCCAGACCATAATTAACATTTCAGTCCACGTGAACTGGGTGGTTTTGACCCTGAAGATCTGTTTGGGATAGTCAATAACAGTGATATTTGGCAGCGTGGTGATGCCTTCGAATCTGTCTGAGGCATTGAACACAAGCAGGCCCAGGAAGATGATGAAAGAAGCAGCATGTGCCACAAACTTCATAAAAGGGCTTCGCAGAATTTTCCCCAGCTGAAATAAGGCCAAAAACAAACAAAAAAAGGAAACTTTTACTTCAGAAAATCTGGCTTCCGCTTATGAAAATCACTATACAGGTTAAAAAAAAAGGTGAAATGAGAATACTTTTTCAAAATTCTGCTTCCATTTCTGAAGAGTTATGCATTGTGAAAAATTACTCCTTTTAGGGGCTGTATCCTCCAAAAAACGATTTAAGAAGTCTTCAAACTTCATTGTCTCTAAATATCTAGTTTGTCTTAGGCTATACATAATCACAGATGCATTTCTGGAAATCACAAGGCATATAATGTTATTCTTATTTTATATGAAAGACTATGCAATGTCAAGGTTTTTAGAGTCTAGGAAAAGACACTCCAAATTTGTAATGTGTAATTCTTTGTAGCTGAAATGTTATGATGACTTGCGTCCTCATTCATTTATAATTGAAATGTTTTGATGTGTTTCTAGCACATTACAAACGCTTTGAAGATGAAAAAAAGCTTAACTACCACAGAAGAAAAATTTTCTTCTCATTTCTAAATATTCCATAGTCGATTTGTACTTTGTATGATATAAAAGGCAGAAAATATTATAATCAAGATAAATATCTGTTACTACCCAATAACAACAGAGAGATACACAATAACTAAAATCTCTAAATAGGTTAATTTAATTAAAAGTCATCCCTGGGTCTGAAAAATCATATGAATAGTACAAAAGCATTTTTAAAGTTCAGCTTATAATGATTTTAAGGTAACTCTTTTAAAATCCCACATGATATAAGGTCCTTAAAAGCCCTATGTTCTAGTAGAAAGGAAAAACAAATCCTCCCGTTGCAAGGGCTTCTGCAGTCCAAGAATTAGTATATTTAACAGATTTAACAAGTTCTCTATTCTGCATACTCAGACCCTACTTTCAAACTTAGTCTGTGACCTTAAAAAGTACCAAGGTTCACATTTAAGAGACTGTAACTTCAAACAAATGTTTTTGTATGTCCAGAAGCTTAATTTGATGTCAACAAATAACCAAAGAATGTCCAGCATTTCTGGGACTGGACATGAATGCACACAGACAAATGTCACATTTTCCATATTAGACACAGAAAAATAAACCACACATTTACATATCACTGTTCTGTTCCACAGCTGCACAGAGGGCACATTGGGTCAGCTCATTCATAGTACATAGTGATTTTTTGGGAGTTGCAAGTCTCTTCTCCTAAAGGTTGATCTTTGAAAATGTTAGATAACATTAAAAAAAAAAAGCAGCATGCCTATCTTAAAACTGGGATACAGGTGGAGAATTCTTGCTATGTTGTCTGTTCAGCAAGGATGAGTGGTGTATGGCAGGTTAAAAAAAATGACTCAATTCCCTCCTTTCCCTTCTCTGCAGGGCAGAGTTCATCACACCATTAGCTACACAAAGTGAAGAGGAAAAAGAATGGCCTTCAAGATGCCTACTTCAAACCTGATGTTTTACCTGAGAAAGCTGCCCTAAAAGACAAACATGTATAAACATAAATTTTCCAATGTATTCCCCCCAAAAGGGGAAATTATTTGGGTGGGATATGATTTTTGCTTTAACGTGTGCTCTCTCCTTATTTACAGTTTCCAGTTTTTAGTGTTTATGTATTAGTGGACTCTTAGGGTACTTTTCCATGATATATAACAAAGGAACTTAGTTGAGTCATCAAAATTGATCAAAATGACAAACTTTCTGCCTTAAACTGCATGGGCAGCTCAACGAGGAAGTGAGATGGATGAATATTCTCACGCGTATATGGGCCTGCGGAACAGGACTCTGCGGGGGCTGGCAGCTGCGCGAGAGAGATGGCAGATTTCCAGGGTCATTTCTGAGTGGCCTTGACTCACTTTGCCTGAAACTGTCTCTGATTTAAACAAAACCAGATTTCAGAATATGAAAACAGGATTAAAGGATCTCAGAACAGCGTCTTCTCCCTGGCAGTGCCCTTTAGTAACCTCCTCCAGATTCTGTTAGCGTGAGTTCTGCTCTTTCCACATTGTGCTCAGACACAATTAAGTTGACTGTATACTGGCAAAGTTGAGAGAAGGATAAAGGTAGTGACCAAAATGATTCAAGCAAAACTGAACAGATAAACAATTTTAAAATCCAAAGCCCCCAGACCCCAATTCTACATTTTTAGAATCTTCTGAAGGAACAAAGGGCTAGGGGAACCTGACATGAGCTTTGTTGAAGAATTTGGATAATACCACCGTTCACAACTGTGCTTAATACTCTCAGCCTCGGATCTCCTTCCAGGTTCTACCGAGCTGCCTTTTCAGTTCTCAGGTTAACTCTTTCTTGGAACCACTGCAGTAGGGCTGCTCCCCTTCCACAGGCCAGCCCTGCGGACTCTCTATTAAGCTGGCAATGGAATCAGCACAAGTGCTACTTCACTTAAGCAGCTTTTCCTCCTGCCTACCATGGGGATTTTATCTTAAAAGCTTAAGTATGATATGCCTGCAAATATGATCTATCCCACTAGGACCAAATCCTTTTTCATCCCTTATTTGGATTGATCCCAGTCATTAAAAAGCAGAATTCGTGTTCTTGAGTCAATTAACATTCAGAGTAAAACTGATAAAGGGTCTTAAGTAGGAAGCTTTTTCTCTTTTCATCCTCAAAGGACACGGTACGCCAACCACAGAGGAAATGGGGGTGGAAAAGCCTGTACCCTGCTGCAAGGTGCGATCCAGTAGCCGATGGCAAGGAAGGGAAGGCCCAAGGCCACGACCAGCACCACCAGACACTTGATAGCTACAGTCTGTTCCCGCAGGCCTGAGAGGTTCTCGTACCAGATTGTCAAGAGCTGCTGCTGGCAGTTGGGGTGAGCCACAAACTGTTGGTCGAGACAGAGAGAGGGAGAGAGAGAGATAGGTTACCATGCCATTGTTCACAGTTCAGCTGAATGCCAGTGCATCCTAAAGACATTAATGCATATTTTCCCAGAATACAGGCACTGAAAGATTCTGGTAGTATTCTCCTTTACCCTCGTTCTATTTTTCAAAATTGCTTGAGAACGCATACAAGAAGTAAACACAAGGGTAAAACTGATGTTGTCCTTAATCACAGTTCTTTCTGATCAAAACTCCGTATTCAGACTCCTCTCTGGAATCTGGGTGACCCATGCTTTCCTTTGCAGAAACATGTCACATCGGGCTGTCTGCCAGCTTACTTGCATTCAGTTCAAAATGGAAAAGAAAATAGTTATTTGGTTTACCGTGTACTCTAGCTAAAAGAGAAATGTGTTATGAATTTTCATGAGCAACTTCTAAGATGCTACATCTATGAGAAACATACATGATATGCCCTGTGTGTATGTATGTACTACCATAGCAAGTATGCATAAGGTCTGCAGAAGCTCAATGAAACTGCAAGTATTAAGCTTGGTCCACAAGTGCACTGCCTCCAGGACCTGGCATCAAATGTTACTTCCTTCCTATTTCAGTAATCTGTCCTCTTTTTGTTGTTTCCTCTGCTGCAGGTCAAAAAAGCACATTCATCTCCAGCAGTTCTTTTATAACAACAGTTCGAATCAGGAAAAAAAAAATGAGCAAATTATGTTTATTTCACGCCTGTCATTTTATTTTATTTTGTTCTCTTCTAGTTTGTTTTATTTTATTGATTTTGCCGACAGATTTTCTAAAGCGTCTGTCTGCGTCTATTTAGAAGGATTGGGATTTCACTAAGGTCCTATCCTTATTCAGGCAGCAGAATATGTTTATAGTCAGGCCAATGTGAAAAGGTCCCTATGCCAAAAAGTAGCTAGATATGCCTTTCTTAGGATAAACTGTCTTATTTGCAGCTGGATATGCCTTTCTTTGAATGGTCAGGTGCACTTTGCCCAAGCTTGGAATTATTTAGGGTCATTCACAAATCAACTATGAGTGCCAACGTATTTTTTAAAAAGAGTATTTAGCAACACAAAAATCAACGTATCACTGTCTTTTAGGGGAGGGTACAGCTCAGTGGTAGAGACTGTGCTCAGCATGCACAGAGTCCTGAGTTCAATCCCCAGTACCTCCTTAAAAAATAAATAAATAAAATAAATATAAATCTATCAATCAATCTAATTACTTCCCCCAAAACAAAACAAAATAAACAAAAAAAAATAAGGTATCACTGTCTTCCAAAAAACGAGAATAAACAATAAGAATGAACCTGTTAGGACCTGTGAAATGTTTTCATAAACTCTGAGAGGCAAAGAAAACGGCAGCAGTTTCCTCTGGACAAAGCGTTCAACTTTAATCAAGTTCGAGTTAATGATCTGAATGCTTCTTAGTAACTCTGGGCAATCCCTCCAGTCACTTGGCTACTTATCAATAGCATGCTTACAAGGGAATGAACAGGTTTCCCTTTACTGGTATACAGTTTCCCATCAGCTCTTCTAATCAAACAAACAAAAAAGATAAACAAAAAGAAAAAACAAAAGTAAAACCTCATTCCCAGGGTAGGCAGTAGAGGGACAATTTCCCCCAAATCCTCACTCCTGCCCCCAAGTGTGCACTCACCCTCTGGGGAGTCCACTGACTTTGCTATGACAGCTGCATCGTTGTGCAGAAGGAGAACTTGACAATCCATTGACAGAGGTGATGAGGATGAGTTTACAAATGTCAGGTTTGAAATGCTTAACTGAATTTTTTTTTCTGTAACACAGACTAGGAGGATTTGGGAGCTTGAAAGTACTACAAAGAAGATGCTATTTTTTCCTTACTTAATGAGTTCAATGTGAAAAAGCATATTTTATTTTGTAAGTTCCTTTCAATTCAGTTATAAAAGTCCCGGATCCTGAGGCTCACGGGTCATTGCTAGCTGCTACATATATATTAGATCTTCTTTCCAAACTCAAGATTTTGTCACTCTTCCTAGGTTCTGATTTTTGAAAACAGGATTTCAAGATCAATGCAGTCCTTATTTGAACTTATGATAAGATATAATCAAGTCTGAAGGCTTCCACCTCTGTCCCTGTGGTCTTTTGGATCATTTCCTCCCTGCTTCACAGCTCCTTCTGTGTTAAAAATTCTCATTCCCTCTATGGTTCTTAAATGTTTGTCTCATTCATGCATGCATGCATGCATTCATTATTCATTCTTCAAAATGTTGTCAGCCCCTCCTATGTGCCAGGCAGGTGTTTGGTACAAGAAGACAAAAATGCATCAGCATTGCATTGGTGCTGAGTGGTCCTTTTCTAGGGCACACAGTAAGCTCTGAAGAAATGTGAAAAAGCTATTACAATGGAGACTTGGATTCCATATGCTTGCCAAGATAAATAGTCAGCATTTAAAATAGTCTTAATTCGAATGTTGGTCCAAATGTCTTGGTCCAAATGTCCCACAAATCTGCATTTGTGGGAGGTTGGATAAACATTAAATAAAGGCAGTCCTGTGACTCCAGCCAGGCTTGGCTTAGGAATGAGAAGGTGCATTCAGAGAAATCTATAGGTAGAGTATACAATGTCATCAAACCAGATTACTGGGACGTCAACAAACCCTTTTTTTTTTGGAATACGCCAAGGGTTTCTGTAAAACAGAAAATCCGCATGAAGTTAAGAGACACTGGGACATATGTCCATATGAAATTGATGGACAAATTTCCCTTTTGTGGGTTTCTAGCCTTTCCTTCTTAGGTTTTAAGCCCCTGAGTACAGAAATATTAATGTTGTAGTATGGCTCTTTCTTCTTGCTCTTCCTTCTTGAGCTAATCTTTAAATTTGAATCTTTAAATGCTTTATGGCATTAATTAAATTATATGAGGGTTACACAGCCTTCAAAGACTTGGTGGAAATCAACCCTTTCCATATGGCATTATATAATGATCAATCTTTGACCCACTGTGACTTACGCCATACAATGTAAACACTTAATGTATGTTAAAAACTAGCTAAAATCATAGTATTGTATTGTACTCATTTTTAAAAATAATTTATAATTCAGCTTAAAAAGTATATCTCCTATACTACTAAAATTCTACCCTCTTCTTTTTTGGGGTGGGGTAATTTTATTTATTTGTTTAAACCTGGAGGTACTGGGGATTGAACCCAGGACCTCGTGCATGACAAGCACGTACTCTAGCACTGACCTATACCCTCCTGCCACTCTACTTTCTTCTTAATTGAGATCATAATACAGCTCCATATGGCATCTGTTGATTCCTATTAATCCATGAAAAAGAAAACACAAACAGATATTTTCTCCAGTGATTCAAAATCCTAATACAAGTACACAAGGAACATTTTAAAAAAGAAAGTAAAACCAATATAATAGTATCAAGTGAAGGCAAAAAAGCTAATCCCTCTAGGAGATGAATTTGCTCTTTTCAATGACTTTAAAATAGGGCAGTAACCTTTATCTTTTAAAATTGCTTTACCTCCTAAAAAAAAAATCTCCTTACCCTGCCACACCAGTCATAGCCAGCTGGATAAAATTTGTATGCTGTTTCCTAACTTCAGTGGACCAACAAATTGAAACCATTACAAAAATAATACCCTTATTTGAGGTTTTCTGATTTAAAGGGAAAATGCTCGACACAAGAAGATCTCAGTCTTTCAATGGAAAAAAACTACTGGAGCATAAATAACAAACTTTTTTCCTCTGCCAAACTGATGGATTGTAAACTGAACCACCAATCAGGGCACGTTATGGAAAACATATAACTTTCAACTTAAGAAAATTCATGTGACATTGTCTTTTCATCAAATTAGCCTTTACGAGCACGATCATCATGGGAATACTGTTGTGTGAAAACATGGCAGGAACACTTTTTGTCTTTCATGATATTGCTGGAGCCACAGTTCATGTACTTGAAAAGAAAATATTCTTGTGAATAAAAACTAGGTTGATCATTCATCCTCTTTTTAATTGAAAAATTAAAACCGAAATTGAGAAATACAAACCAAAAACTCACACTGTACAAGTTTTCTGGATTTCAAACCCACTGAGCACAAAATTCTGTTAGCAAGAGCTAACCCACTGATACCTCTTGGTGCCTGAACACGAAGCCAGCAGAGGCCATCCAGCGTGGGACTGGGGATGGTGCCAGCCAGCACATGCACCCCAAAGTCTCTGCAGTGTGTTTACATGTTCTCAATGCACTGCTCAATTTTTGGGCTTTCTCTGCACACAGTGGATACCTCTATGTGTCTATATTGCTGCGTATCTCTTTTCTAGATGATTTTTCTGTAGTGAAACCTAACCTTACTGTAGAGGAAGTAAGAGAGCAAGAAGGAAGAACTCAAGAAACATTCTCCTCTTTCCCAAGAGCCCAGTTTTCCAACGTGATCAAGTTCTACTATCTTTTATCTTTGTCTAGGGCTTTTTTTTACAATAGACATAGCTCACCTGAAGTAGGCAGAACTCTCGTTATTTTTATGGCAGGAGGGGATTGATACTCACCCTCAAGTTGGAAAAGATAGCGATACAGTTAGAATGGACTTGGGGGAAGGGGAGCAAATAGTCTATTATTTTAACTGGAAAATAATGGATATTTGTGCCTAAAAGTTAATTTTCTTATACTCATTTTCAAAAAACCAAATTTCATCCTCCACTCTATTTCATTCTCTTTTGTCGAATAAGGTGAGTAAATCTAGTAACTGTAATAATGCTTCCTATCTTTTCAGTTTTATGATTTACCTTAGAGACCCCTCAGAAATGACTCTGGGATGAATAATCTTCAACATCCACCCCCAATAAAAGACACATCATTGCTTGTTCCCCACCAGTACCATACAATTGCTCATTTCATCAACAGCATTGAGAATTGGACTTGTTTATTCTTTACTAATTTGAGCAAGGGGAGAAAGTATTTGTATGTTAGTATGCACTTCTTTTATTACTAGAGGGTGTGAAAATTTTAAATACTATTTGTATTTTCTTTTCTGTGAATTACCTATCCAAATCCTTTGGTTATTCTTCTACAGGGCTCTGAAACTTTTTCCTATAAATTTGTCTGTGCACTTTGGATATTAAGAATATCAATCCTCTGTGAGTTATAATATAGAAAAATATTTTTCCCAGTTTGCCCTTCACTTTTGTTTGTGATCTTTCTGATATACAGAGCTAGTTAAGTTGCATGCTGTCAAATAAAGATATATTTTTGCTTTTTATTTCTATTACTGCTTTTATGTTAAAAAGTCCTTCCCCACATAAATGTTACATTCATGTTCAGACCTCTCCTTTTCATATCTTTTGTTTTCATTTTCTTTTTTGGGGGGAGGGAATTAGGTTTATTTATTTAATTATTATTTTTTTAATGGAAGTACTGGGGACTCAACCCGGGACCTTGTGCATACTAAGCATGCAGTTTACCACCAAGCTATATCCTACCCTTTCTTCATTTTCCTGATTACCTGTCATTGAGTCTCTAAGGCCTGGGTTGAACTCATGGCGATTACTAGGGAAGACCTGAGCCCTGAGAGTTCTGAGCACAGACAGAGCCCAAGAGGCTCAGAACTGGAACTGGGAGTAGATCTTGGGCAGATGGCAGAAGAGACTTCCTGAGTCTCTCATGGGACCTAAACATTTTAGCATCACACAAAGCTGGTTTCCTTGGTGGAATTATGGGTTGGCTTAAATAAATACAAGTTTATTATATTACCAGTGAGGGATTCCATAACATATAAAGTATTTTGAAATCCCAATGCTTTGCAGGTAGCCGTGAGCTACTTCAGTGCCATAGTGAGTAGGGTTCACAAATCACTATAATCCAAGAGGTGGTTACTTGAGGACTAAAAATGAGATGATGGAAAAAGGAAGCAGCAGAAGTGGGTGATGGTATTTATCCTCTTTGCCAGATGAAGATGGGTGAGTGTTGAGTGAAGAATGAGGGAGGCCCTGGAAAGAAACAAAGAAAGGGGAATGGGGGCTTTTGGGGGGCATTTCAGAATAGAGTTCTTATATACATTTATTGGCTGGAGATTCTACATCAAAGATTTTAACTTTAATATGTCTTTTATGGCATAAAACTGACAAAGCCAGAAATACCTGCAAAGTTCTAAATCTCCTTTCAGTTCCAAATACTATTTTTTGGTTTTGGTTTCCCAGCAGTTGACTAACAACAAATTTATTATTAATTGACATCTCATACATTGTGACCTACACATCAATTTATTGAAAATTAACATGCAAGAACACATTCACTCTGCAAGACAGTTTGGTTAATAAAACCACATCTCTAGATGAGCTGTCTCTGCTAATATAACACTTTCAAAGCAATGATAAAGGACCAGTGACAACTGAAATAAATTCTCTCCTCTCAGGTGCTAAAGAGAAGAGATGCCTATTCCAAGATCTGTGAATAAATGGCCAGTTTTCTAAAAACAGTTTGATATCAATCTTATTCAAAGTTATCTTTTTCCTCCAATATGGCAAACTCCAACTAGCAAGAATGCTCTGAGAAGAGGGCAATTGAGCTAATTTAATACTGTGTAACTGACAATTCCTTGAAAAGTTATTTTACTTTGGTATTTACTGAGAATCTTCACATTTCAGTATCTTATTAGGTAGAGGGGAGAGCTGTCATCAATGGCTGGCTATAATCTTGTGAACATTACAATGTGGGAGCTTTCAACATTGTGGTAGAATTGTGTGTGGGGTGTGTGTGTGTGTGTGTGTGTGTGTGTGTGTACAGAGGCAGGGAGAAAGAGGAGGGGTGGAGAGAGAGAGAGGGAATACCTCATCCTCACGCACTGCTAGGGTACCAACTCTGGCCTAGGTTCCATTGGTCAGAGGCATATGTGCAGGTCTCTGATTTGGAAGAGGTCATATGTAATAGGCAGGACTCAGAGAATCCTTTCTATTGGTTCAGAAGCTGGCCATCTGCAGCAGAGACAAAACTGTTCTGTTTGGGCCACAGAAACTCCCTTACCAGGTCAGTTCTGGGCAAGGCTTCTGGAAACACAGCCTAGATAAGCTTGTTCTTCCACCTCTCCTAACGATCTGTGAGCCTCCTAATATCCCTTACTAAACTCCTTTCTCTTTAAGTTGGCTATGTTCTACCACTAAGGACAGGAACCAGCACAATGAATATGTAATGTCTTTGGTGACTAAAAATTGAACTTGTTTAAGAGTCATTATTCTGAGAATGAATTTTCAAATGCAGAAATGTCATTAGCTAATACTTATTGAGCAATCACCACGTACTATGCCTGTGCTAATTACTTTACATGCATTAGTGCATGTAATCCTTAAAAGAACTGAAACAGTAGTTACCATTACTGCCCCCACTTTCCTAAGTAAGCGCACAGAGGTAGACTGGTCAGGTGACTTGCCCTGTCACACAGGGCACATGTGGTTAAAGCCAGTACTTGAACCCTTGCCGGTTGACTCCAGGGTCTGCCCTCTTAAGCACCATGCCACATTGAACAAAGGACAGAAGATTCCACTAAACATAGATTGATCAGTTCATGAAACCAGGTCTATTCCTGATAACAGCTTACTTGTTTGTGATTTATCAGTTTCTCTTAAAGTACAACAAATTTCAGTTGTATAAAATATATATATATAAGTAATTAGATTCTGGATAACTGAGATTTTTATTATAAACAGAGCATCATAAGTACAATTTACATGAATTCTTTCAAAGCTCCATACCAGTGGCAAATACATACACATAATAGTTCTATCTGCAGTAACCAGAGGAAAAAAGTAATCATAAATTTTACTTCTGGCAACTGCCTGAAATTTAATAGCTGTGTAATCTTAGACATGTCATGTAAGCTTGGCAAGCCTTGGTTTCTTTGTAGAATAGAAACTCATCATCTAACTTAATGGATAAGTGAACTTAATGGATAGTGAAATGGATAACAAAGGCCTATCGCAAAGATTAACCTGAGAGTGTATGCAACAGTGCCTTACAAAAATGTATACAACTAACAGATTTTATCATCATTCATCACATTGTAACAAATAGTTTATAAAGTTCTTTTGCATATCCTAATCCATTGAAATTCCATCCAAACCCTGAGATAGATAAGAGGTATTAGCCTCCTTGTATTTGAGGAAAATGAAATTTTTAAAAGTTTTATGACTTATCCAAGGTCCCACAATGGGTAAAAAGTGGCAAGGATTAGAAGCTAGCTATTTGACTTAAAACTTTACCACGATACTTCACTTAATCTCTTTCATGAAGGAAAAAAATCTTTTTATCAATAACATCTATTTTTATTATTTAAAAAACCTTCCTGGAATTATGGCATAGTTGATATTACGTGTTTATTGCAATATAGAGCTGGAGGAAAGCGGGTGACTCACCTTTTTGACTTCGTACTTAATGGCAAGTTTGACACGACTCAGAGAAGCTTTATGCCTGTGCATCTCCAGAGGCTCTGCCGATTCCAGATCTCCATTCAGAATGGCTTCTACCTCTTCCGAGTCTCGGCAAAGATCCAGCACACCCACTACGAAGTCTTTGCATTGCATGGAGAGCTTCCGATAGTCATTCTAAAAACAAGAGGTTTGGAGTTTAATACAAAGAAGTAGCTTTAATGCAACGGAGAGTTTCAGAGTTTTGTGAATTAGGAAAAGATGTCCCTTTCTCTCGGTAGGAAGCTGCAGCCTGCAGGTGGCTGCAAGGTTTGTTGAGTTAGATACAGACTGGGTTTGGCTCTACTCACTCCTTTAGCCAGGACCTTCTGCAACCTGCCCAACCATACGACACAGTTCCGAAAATGGTGTGTACCTGAGTCACTGGTTTATATTAAGGGATGTTGGCTAAATGCTAATGCTGAGAGACCAAAGGATGGAGAAGAGTTGTATCTTAATCAGATAACAGTTTTCTTAAAGTCAAAACAAAACCATTTCTATAATGAAAATTCTTTAAATGAGAATTTTTCTAAAGTGGCAATTTGACATAAAAGATTGACTAGACATGAAAATAACCTGTCCAGTTTATTTTCCCCTGCCTTGGTGGAGTCGTTGTTTCTCAAATTGTGGTCCTCAGAACAGTAGCATTAGTAGCAACTGTACATGTGTTAGAAACGTAAATTTTCAGACCCCATTCCAGATGTTCAGATTAGAAACTGAGGATGGGGCCAAGCAATCTGTGTTAGCACACTTTCCAGGTGTTTCTGATACACATTTATGTTTGAGAATGACGGTTTACAGAGAATGCAAGGAGATGGACAGGGACCAACATAGAGGGTATTTTTCTTTGTTTGTCTGAAGGGCACATTATCATGTCCTGCAGGAAAGGAAGGAGAGAAGTGTCTGATTCTATGTAATTGAATTCTCAAGGGTTGCGGAATATCAATACCTGAGAGAAAAAATTTCAGGCCACTGGAACTAACACCTTGCTAAAAATAATCTGTGAATCTTTAATTTCATTAGCATATTTATATAGTGCCATGGACTGGTATAAGGAAGGCAGCTGTCAGCATTCCCTGTTACCTTCTGAATGGAGCTCTATTTGCCGCCCACTGGTTCCAGTCAAGATGTCAATGACCATCTCTTGGGAAAGTGTCTTACTTTTGCAACCCCTAGCTCCACTTGTATGGCTTTCACTAAAACTCTATCTCATTAAGAAAATTAATCAGATGATAATCTAATTTGGTACACATGAGAAAAATGGAATTCTTCGTTCCGACATGTCCTGAGATACTATATACGTCTAATAACTGAATAATATTCAGCACAGCAGAATTTCTGGGCTTCTAAAACTCATACTTCCCATTTCCCCCCTTAAATAATTAATTAACTTGATTTGATAGGCAAAAATCACATCACAAACTAAAATAAACAAGAAGTGGAGAGACTGTTTAAAGGCTATGCAAACTCGAATAGTTTCCATTTCAGATATCGGAAATTCAGATAAAGAACAGTTGCAGTTAATCCTTTTCCCCTCATAAGGGAACAGATAAAATGAATAAAAATTTCAGTCTCTGGTTTCCATTCAAGTTGGTACCATGCAACTGATAAAATTAATAAAATGTTCAGCCTCTGGCTTCTATGCAGAGTGTCAGTTAAATATCCATCTGCCTTCCATTCCTGAAAGACTAATGAAATATTTTATTATAGCACCCAGAAGAAGTATTAAATCCACGTCTGTTTCCATATAAAGCTCCCCTTTTAATACAGTTTTTTAAGATGAAATTTCCTCATGTTACTCTTCAGTTCAGACTGTTCTGTAAGATTTAGTACAACATAGGATGGCCATTTCTCCACTGATCAGAAATAAAAGAGACCATTTTCTATTCTTGAAGAAAATTTAGGAACCACTTCTGCAGTAATACATAAATAACTCATTACCTTTATTTTTTTTTTTAGTTTTTTTGAGGGAAGGTAATTTTATTCATTCATTCATTCATTCATTCATTTACAGTGGAGGTACCAGGGATTGAACCCAGGACCCAGTACATGCTAAGCACTCACTCTACCATTTAAACTGTGCCCTCCCCCTATAACTCATTATCTTTAAAAATTGTAATATGTAAATTGTCTGATCTTAAAGCTTCATAGTTTTTTTCACATCCACTGAAAGATAAGTCAAGAAGTAAAAAACTGGTAACCAAGATAAAAGGAAAACATTTTGTTTTCCTAACAATTTAAATATTTCCTGCTGGAAGAAGTCTGTCGCTCAAGTACAGAAAATAATCAGAGCTGGAGGTAATGGCGATTTCCTTCATTGCAGTTAGGGGGTACTGTTTCACCGATATGTGCAGAGCTCCCAGGGAAAGATGGAGAGCTCCACTAAAGACAGCCTTTCCTCAGTTGCAAAAGGAACAATCTAAAGTCTGCATTGCATCCTGAGCTGACTCAGTTAGCTCTACCACGAGGTTTTGTCTCATGTTACTTCACAACTCAGATCAGTTTGTCTGGTCTGAATTTGGTAATCATTTTCTCTTAACTTAGTTTTCCTTCATTAGTCTCATCGTGCCACTCTTCCATTCCCATGGTTCTCCATTAAGTTACCAGGTAGATCTGCTGCCCGCTTGGCAGAGAAGAAACTTAGAGGATCTGCTCCAGCCAGAGGAAGAACAGGAAAGCTTGGGTCTCATCACAAGGTTTCAGCACACTTACTTTACTGTGTATCATTTTAATCATTGTTCTAATCTCTTTTCATCCTTAACAGGAAAATTGAAATTCAACTCTAAGCAGTCTTAGTTCTGTCAGATCCTCTCCCTAGTAACAAAAGAGACAGGATAGTGCAGCAGTTAAAAGCATAAAGCTGAAACCAGATTGCCTAGGTTCAAATACTGCTTCTACCACTTAGGAGCTGTGTGATCTTGTGGAAGTAACTTAGCCTCTCTGATGAGAATAAGCCTATCTAATATTGCTATCACGAGGATTACATGCTTTGAGTGTGCTTGGTACACATCAAATACTATAGAAGTGCTTCAGTTGTTACCAGGCTAAGCATGTTAGAATAGGTAGGATTGGGACCCAAGGCACCCAAATCTAGGCTTAGCAGATGGGACTTTGACTACAGCTTTCATTTTCCCATTTGTAAAATGAGAAGTCTGCAAAGCTAGACGATTCCTAGAGTATCTCCTTGCTATAAAACGCTATCTTGCTTCTGGAATATATTTATTTTCTTCTTCCTTACAGCCCCACTGTGATAGAAGTTGGAATTGTTTTTCTAATTTAAAGAGAGGAAAACTGAGGCATAGGGTAGACAAATGGCTTTTTTTTTGAAAAAAAGTGCATCATTGATTCAGAATTAGGAAATTTTACTCTGTGTTCTTGTAGTTTAATGAATGACCAGTTTCCTTGCCACTGACATTTGGAGGATTAGACCTGGAGTCCATCCTGTCCAATATTCTGCCTCTCAGAATAGCTTCAGACAGCATTTGCACATCAAAAAATATTTCTTTAATAACCTGTCACCAAGCTGTCCTCCATTAATCTATCTAAATCTGTATTCTAGAATGTTCATCTCTAGGGGTAATGACCTTCATATGTTTTCAGCACCATGCCTCCTATACTCTTCAAGGAAATTTGAAAACTGCATGGTGGCTAAGAACCTTCCCCGAAGCACCTAAGCGACGGCAATTTGAGAGGTGAGATACTGGATCTTACAGGCTGTGGATAAGATAAAACAGGTATATGTGTCTGAAAAGGGAAAAAAAAGTCATGCCTTTTTCACTAGGGAACGCATGATCTGTTTCTTCATTTCAAGGCTAGGACTTTGAGCTCAAAGTCTCCATGGAAAGAATAGAGCGAACACCATGGAATAGGGCAAATGACGTGACCTTCCTGCCTCAGAAATAAGCTTCACTTCCTGCCCTTTCAGAACTCCACATCTCTGGGTCTTGCTGTGAAAACACTATTTTCTCTGTCTGTCTAAAGCCCTGACAGATGGACGTGAGTGTGGGATGAGAGGGCCGAGAGGTGAAAGGAAGGCAGATAAGAAAAAAATAACAAGGCCAGGAAAGAATGGGAATGAAAAGGAACACTCAGTCAGGGGACAGAGACCTGTAGTCCTTAGAGACCGTAACTTTCGAAGAAAGGTCTGTATTTTGGCTCAGAGGTGGTTATGCTACACAAATGTTTTCCGTATAATTCAGAAAAGGGAACTGTGAGATTTAAGTAATTTTTGCATATCCTTAGATATTGGGCAGCTTTATGGATGTCTTCTTAAACTCAGTTGTGTTTTCTCCTCTATTTGCCTCTTCATTTTTGCAATAGTTTCCTACCTTTAAAAGGTTATCAGAGGTGACTCTGTATCAGGATAGAGGAGAGTCTAAGTATTATCAATGTGGATTTAGCCAACTTCAGGGGAAAAGTATGAATAACAAATTTTCTTCACATTGCTTCCCTAAGATGACTTCTCTGGGCAGAACTGCACACATCACCATATTTCATGAATTATTAAAACATAATGTAGGGAAATAGTCCCTTTTGTTAGACTCTCTTTTATAGACTTTCAATATATAGCAAGCAAAATGCATAAAAACAAGGTCTGAGTAACACTTGGAATAGTGAATTAACAAATTCAGAATTATACTTTTTATTACTATGTCAAAATAAAATGACACTTCAGCTTTTACCTGAATGCTTTCCTATTCTCTCTAAACAGAATTTGAACTTTTAAATTTGCTCTACCTGAGTTCTGTCAAAAAAAAATAATAATTCATTTTAGGTCCAAAGAAGAAAATCTTTTCAAATACCACACAATGGATTTCTTCAGAAGGGGTAGATAAAGGTGGCATTTATTTCCTTCTTTATATTTTCCACATGTTCCAAAATTTTTACAATAAATATGTATAGCTTTTGTATCAGAAAAAACTTAATAAAATTATACTAAGGCCAGATCTCCACCAGGACAAGATGAAGGCTGATGAATATCTAGGGAATTTGGTATGTACAGAAGGGGAAAAAAACCCCACAAAACTTTCCTACCACGTTCTTTCAACCCCATTACTTGACTTACATTGCTATTTGCATTCGTGTAACTCTCATTTAAGTATGAAAAATTGTCCTACAATCTGAAAAACAGAATAATCATTCTGTCTGTGGTCTGACACAACAGTAAACTAAAAAGATTAACTCAGCATTCAGAGAATAATTCTAGGAATTGATGTCTACGATCATCTTCTTAGGTGGATGAGAACTAGAAAACAGTCTGACTTTCACCAGCACTAGAAATCTCCTTTTGCCTCAGATTTAGTAGGTAGAACCATCCAAAATGCATGGCAACTGAATAAAAATTAAAATGTTCTACCATTAATGTGTAATTTTTATAAAAATAAGTAACAGTACTTGACTGGAGATGATGTTCAGAAAAAGCTTCACTCATTAAAAAAAAAAACTATTAAAGCAAAGTTGTCCTTATATTTCTGGGTTGACCTGATGTCTGTGGCTCACCATTCGGAATATTGTAGATTTTATTTGTGGATCTCAGGGAGGGCAATTTTTGTCGTATTAACAAAATGACTTTAGTCACTCATTTAGTATTTTATATTAGCTGCTTGACTTTCAATCTAAAGGGGTATACAAATGTTTAGATTAATAAGCAGTGCATGCAAAACTAATGCAACTTCTGTGCTGGGTGCCACGATATAACTAACCACAAAAGAGGAAGAATCTGGAAGGGAGACGATCACACCAAATCCTTCCTTTAACAAAACGGAAGTCTCACGTTATACTTAACACTTATCCAGAGCACCGAGTAGCACTATAATTATAGTTCTCTGATCCAGTATATAACCATTCCCAAAGCGAATTTATCACAGCTGAGAAGGGAAAATCATCACATCATTTCTGAATGACGCTCCCAACTCCTCCTGATTTAAAATCCATTGGGCAAAACTAATTCGGGAGCAAACTACGGAAGGCACCAGGCAGCAGTGGGGAAGTGGATGAGCGCGCAGGGTAGCCGGGTGGAGGGCGCAACTTACCTTGAACTCCTTCTCTATGTTGGCCAGCTTGGCCAGCTCGTTGCTGAGCTCCAGGGCGGTGAGCACCGGGTCTTCGCTGGACAAGGACAGATACGCCGGGCTGGCCAGCCCCTTGTAGGCATTGATCCTTGAGCGCGAGTGGCTGAAGGAGTCGTGCCTCTGCTTCTCGGTGCAGTCCCCGCACTTGCAGAAGTAGTCGTGCGGCCGCTCGATCCTGGCGCCCTTCATCAGCAGCATGTGCACCACCTCGTACTTCTGGCAGTGCGCCGCCAGGATGATGGGGGTGATGTCTGGGGAGAAGCGCGTGCCGTCCTCGTCGTAGGCGTAGAAGTCGTCGTCCTGCAGCTCCTGCTCACAGGGGCTCAGGGTCAGGCGCTTGCTGGCCGCGAAGCCGGGGTGGTTGAGAATGGCCTCCACGATGCGCACATAGCCCTTGCTGATGGCGAGCAGCAGGGCGTCGCCGATGCGCGCCAGGTTCTCCTTCTTGAGCAACAGCTCTGTCACCTCCAGGTGCTCGTTGCCCACCGCCAGCTGCAGCGCGTTCTGGCCCATGTAGTCCACGCAGTTGACGTTCAGCGTCTTGGACTCCTCCAGCATCTTGCGCACCACGGGGATGTTGCCATACTCCGCGGCGTCCAGAAAGCGCTCCTCCTCTGCGGTGAGGCTGGTGCCCCGGTCGTTGAACATGAAGGCCGGGCCCCGGACAGCCTGGCGCCGGCCCTTCTCACGCATCACCGTCTTGCGCCTCAGGGATGGGCTTTCCTCCATGGACCTAATCAGCAGCAACGAACAAAAATGACTGTAGAATATTAAGCCATATTGCTTCCTCCACATTATCAGGCTATTTCTGGAACAACCACAGCACCCATCGCAGATCTGTGGCTCGCGGACAGCCGGGTCAGTTACTCATCACTCGCCTGAAATTTATACCTGTAGTTAACACGGCTGCTTGAACCCAGAGAGAAGCGGGAAGCCCTTCAGAACAAGAGTTCTTGTTCAATAGAAAGTGACTTTCACAAGGAATAATAATATAAACAACTTCCAGACACCCACGTCTCCACTGTGACACTCATCATACCTTGTGGAAATAGCCTTTCTTCTACTCTTAGAAGTCTTGAAAACAGGGGCTAGCAGATACCTGACACCAAAGCACTAGGATTGAAGGCTGAAGAAGTTAAATTTTTCAAGAATTAGGTCAGAACAATCCTCTCAAGTCATTGCATGTTTTTAACTACATAAAAGCACTCACACACATACACATACACACACACACCAGTATTTAGGCCGAGTATTATCTTAGGTTTGTCATCTTTTTCACTTGAGGGTATCCTCCTCCTAGCCCCCTTACAAAAAACTTACAAGATTCAGTTTTTCAATGACACAGACAAGATTTAGCAATTATAAAATCAGAGTATCTAGATTTATTTTCTTGGAAGTAATTGGGAATAATTTATATTCTTGGAAATGAATAATTGTATCTAGATTTATATTCTTGGAAATAATTATAAAATGAGAGTATCTATATTTATATTCTTGGAAATAATTATATTCTTGGAAATAATTGGCTTTTGTAATAAGAGTTGTTTAATTACCAATATTATATAATTGCCTCTTTGTACTAAACGAAGATGATATGATTTATGGTTTAAAAAGCACTAGTATTACTTTGTGAATAAAGCAACTGTACATCCAGAATAGTGTACACTGAAATCCTAACACCAACCATGTTAGCTGAGATTTAGCTGCATTATAAAAGTCATGTCATTAATTGATGTGTACAGCAATTTGAGTTCACATTTTAATTTCTGTGATGCTGGGTAAATAATTTCATTTCTCTGGGCCTCCTTATCCCAAGTGTAAAATGGAAATTTATAAAGGGCTCCAGATTTTCCTTGTGAGCTCATAAATAAAAAGCTTTTTTAAAATTCTGAGTCTCTGAAAAATGATGCTAGATAAACAATGTAATTTTTAATAGATTATTTTTATTATTTCAGTGGTTATTATTATAAGTATACATCTGCATCTTTACCCAGTTCTAACATTCTTGCTGACTGAAATGCTTAAGATAACTTCCCTTAAAAAAATGTGATTTTTGGTTTTTGCATGAGTTAAACCAAAGGTACCAGTTAAGCTCTTTTCACATTACTGACTTTTGAATAAAAACAAATAAAAGTTACAAATTAAAAGTGAAAGGCTGGGATGGGGAATGCTTTCCTTTTATAATATATATTCCAGAAATAACTTCTAGCATTGACAGAAGGGTATCCACATAGTCAGGGGTTAAAAACTGGCCTCCCCAGGGGTCTGGGCATGGACAGTAGGGACATCTCTAGCAGGAGGACTCAGAGGTGGTTACCAGCGCCCACTCAGTTCTCAGCCCTGTGGGCCCCAAACTAAGAGAGGAGAACTGAAGCCATGGGCAGAGGTCTCCCAGATAGAGACCAAGGCGTGGCCAGCAAACCTATAGGGGAAGGAAACCAAAGAAGTCCTCAGACAAGCTTGTTAATTTGTTCAAGGACAGGAGTGCTGTGACTAGCCCCCGTTCTAACTGCTCAACTAGTGTAGGTGATCAACTTTTAAAAATTAAATTTAGTATTCATATATACACACACATTTCTATGAATACATAGCCATACATATATGTACAGACACACATGTATCTATTTGTAGGAATTTCTAGAAAGCAATATAAGAAGCTTTTCATTGTATTTGTACTTGGGGCTCTGGGGAGTGAGACTGAGGAGTCACAGGGGAAGGAGATTTTTACTTTTCACGTATACCCTTTTATACATTTTGAATAGTTTTAGCCATAGTTTGAGTATTTTTATTAAAAAATAAAATCATGTTTAATTTAAAAAAATTGTAATCCCTTAGTTGACAAAAATTTTTAAAAATATAGGTACATATTGGCAACCATTACATTATAATCTTTCTGAAGCTAAATAAAGGCCATGTGTCTGACTATTATTAATAGGTGTGGTGTGTAGAGTTGTGTGTAGAGTGAAGTGTGTGCTGTGTGTGCTGTGTGTGGGAGACTAGGAGGTGCAAGGTTGGGTGGAGGAATGTGTTGTGTGTGTGTCTTTGTTGGTATAATGATGATTTTTAGGTGAACAAGAACTGGGAAATAGTATTCACTGGACTGCGTAGAAGAGAACTTTGTTTTAAGACCAAACGCTGTGACAAGAGTTTTTAAAAAATCTTTAAAATATTCTTATTATAATAAGTGAGTACTCACTTGTTATATTAGTAACTTACTTGCTACTAAGCTGCACATTGGTACTGTTCAACTGGGTATAATTTCCATATGATGAATTTTGTGCTTAACCACTGATAATATATTGACATTATATATAAGTAGAGAATATATATGCAGAATATACATGTCTGCAGAATTCCAATCAATCTCAGATGAGTCATCTTTGGGGAAATAAACTCATTATTAAAGTGTCACATCTTAATGGAATGGGGATTTTTATGTAAGATTACTACGTACAAAGAAAATCACTTATAAAAACATCACCTTTTCCTCCAAAAGAATGTGATCTGAAAATATTAGAAAATTACTCTTTCATGAATTTTTTCTTTGCATTTTTTAGTATTTTAAAGTTTTTTCTTAGAATTTCTTCTTCTTTTGGAAACTATACCTTTATTTTGTGTATTCAAGCTGAAATGTGGGATTAGTACTATACAACGCAAGTCACATGAGTCATTTTGATTTTGTCTTGAAAAGACTCTAAAACTGAGTTAAGTGTAAAGTCAGATTTCTTAGTTAGAACAAATTATACTGCTATTTCAAAATAAAAGCATTGACCATGCTGCTTGTCTTCATGGTGAATCCACGTAAGAAGAGTCTTTTTTTTTTTAATTTTCCTTACAGTATCAAGATAAACTTCATTAATCTGGACTGACAAATGGTATGAGTCACATTCAATTCATCCACAATGCATAAACATGGCCTCAATCTCAGCTGGTCTTGACAATGCATCTCTTCCAACATGAGAAATAAGGAAGGTGTGAGGGTGAATGGGAAAGGATGTTCAACTTTAATGATGCTAAAACTAAAATCATTTTGCCAGATCTTTTCTTACCTGTAGGTCCCCATCCAATGAGTCAACTCATTCAGGACTGCAAGGGTACTTTAGGTAGAGCCTTCTTTCTGGTAAAAGCATTGGAATGCCACTGACCTAAATCAATTGCTCTACAAATGCCATGTGCAATCTCCTTTATGGCTGATATGGATGGCCGGTAGTATCTGACTGCTATGGACTGAACTGTGTCCACCCACAAATCCATATGTTGAAGCTCTAACCCCCAATATAGTAGTTGGAGATGAGGCCTTTGGGAAGTAATTGGGGTTAGATGAGGTTATAAGGGTAGAGCCCTTATGATGGAATCAGTGCCCTTGTAAGAAGAGAAAGCAGAGAGAAGGCAACTGTCTGCAAGCCAGGGACCGAGCGCTCACCAGAACCTGATGATACTGGCACCTTGATCTCCAACTTCTAGCTTCCAGAACTGTGAGAAAATATGTTTTCGTTGTTTAAGCCACCCAGTCTGTGGTCCTTTGTTATGACAGCCCGAGCTGAGTAAGACACTGAACATACATCTTAAGGCAAAGAAAAATTTTTTCATGCTTTATGAAACAAACCTTGGGTTCTCAGTACTTATCCAAACACTTATCCAAACATCCAGATAAAAAGAAATATTTTACTGTACCCAGAGGCAATCCTTTTGCTCCATTCTATTCAGAGGCAGAAATACAAGCAACACCCCTCAGTTTTCATAACTTTGCCATCAACTCCTCTGACTTCTAACAGTGTTTCTCTAAGTGTAACTTGAGGACCACTGCCTCAAGATCACTTGGAGTACCTGTTAAAAATCCAGATTTCTGGGCTCCATTCTAGATGAACTAAATCAGAATCTCTCAGGGATGGGGCCCTGGAATATGTATTTTAAATGAGCATCCTTTGCAATTCCTATGCATGCTGAAGGCTGAGCATCTCCCATATAAAAGCAATGGACATATCCTGGGTCAATGAGCCCAAACTAGTAGGCGTTTAGACACTTGTCACACAGGCCCTGCCAAAAGCAAAGTTGGAATAACAGGTTTGAGCAGTGTTGGCTAGAGGACAAGCAGCCTTACCTTCGTTTAGGCTCTCCATGCTTCATTACCACTTCAAATCTCATCTCCAGGAAGTTACTTCCCTGAATCACAGTTAATAAGAAGACTGCAAAATGCCTTCACTAGTGACCATTTAATGTCATGCCCTTTCTTTTATCAAGGATTGATATTTTTAAAGGGTTACTATGTTTCCTTCAAAACTGCTTTTAAAGGATTAAAGAGGTGTTTCCATTATAGTATCTCTTGTACCTTTTATGAGGATTCAAGCGCTAACATCATCCTAGAATTGTGTATCAAGAAGACTGTCTCTCCAGATGAGTTTGCTTCCCTTGATCTAACAATATGAACTATATAACCCTCACCTTTTTTTGTGGCCCAGGGTATCCAGGAATTTAGCTTAGATCTAAAAATGCTCAACTACCATCACTACTCTATCCCAGATTTCTGGCACAGTCTCTCCCCTCCTCCTAAGTGATTTCTCACATAGATTTTAAATCAGTTATCCTATATTCCATGTGTCTTAAACCTATTTTATGGTTTCTAAATTTTTTTTAACAGAGTATGAATAAATAGCCCCTTCTATGTCCACCACTGCCCACATTCCTGGACGGTACAGTCATGCTTTACTTGTCATTACCCAGTGCCCCCTAGGGAGTACTTGCTCAATAAATGTCCAACTGAGTTCCCAAATCTTCTCCCAGGCCTCATCCTGTCACTTGACTTCAGGTCCCACATGTACAACTATCTGCCCTCTGGTCACTCTGAAATGTCCCAACTCACATTCTCCCTTAAATCAGTACCCCCTACACTCCCCCCAAACCCTGCAACACTTGCATCTCAGGCTAGTTATTCAGGCTCAGCAATTTCAAGGTCATCTGTGACTCACTGTCTTGACCCTGTCAGTCACAAGGTTCTGAAGCTTCTCCTTTGGAATGCTTCCTATACTGGACCACCTTCCTTCCAATTCTTATTGTCAACACTCTCCCCCAGATCTTTAACACATCGTGGCAGGGTTATTACAACAGCTTTCCAGCAGAGATGGCACAAGAAGAGGCAACCAAACTTTACTGCGTACCTGGTATATATGTACGTTTTTCATGCACTATCATATTTAATTCTCATAACACTGCCATGAAGCAAGTATTATTTTCTGTTTCAGAAACAAGAAACGTGAACTCAAAGGACAGAGCCCAAGGAGACCCACATAGTACAATTCAGAACTGGGATTCAACCCAGGGGCTGTCTGACTCCTATTCTTTCCAGGGCTTCCTGCTGCTCCAGATTTGCTACCCAACGGCCATCCCCAGCAGCCTGTGCTTCTTCAACTCTGCTTTTACTGTCACACTTCTCTTAAAAGCAAAACAGTACTAGGCTCCTCCAGCTGATTTCCAAGGATGTTGGCAGCCTGCCCCACCCTTCCTGACCAACCTTCTTTTCCTTGCTCCTCAGATTCACTCTTCACTGCCTTATAAACCTATTATTCTGCTTATTTCTGTACTATCAAGGGTATTGCTATGCTATCAAGGATATTTTTTTTGGAAAGTTAGCAACATGTTTTCTCTTTTGCCTTTCCAAATACAAGATCTTGGCCCTGGTTAACTCAGTACATCTTGCAGCCTCAGGGGTGAGGAATGCTGTATAGAGTTGGGTAGGTGTGTTAAGGGGGAAATGGAGGAGATAAATTTTAGAGGAGGAGCATAAAGAGAAAGATCAAGGTAATTTTCAGCTTTTTGAAAGAAAAATGGGATTTTTGCAAGCAGAATTTGGGAAAAGGGAAATTGTCTTGAGGAAGAATTTATTTCTCTAATTCTGAAGCAACCTGATCACTGAGCTCTCTCATCCATAGACAGGGTAGCTCTCCCACTTTTGACAGCAATGCCATCATGCCTCCCATCCTGCGAGAAGAAAGAAATAACAGAAGGGAAGTAAAAGTCAAGATGTGAATCCAATAAGGTGAGGAACACTGAGGGGGGATTCTTGGCCCACTTGCTTGATTTGTAGATCTGAAGCAGCCCAGCCTGGTTAAGTAGGGAATGGTATGGGCTTTCTCAAGCCATCCTCTGCTCCCATGTAGTGTGAACCCTGCCCTGAGAGCCAGGGAGCCTGCACCAGAACTAGAGATGACCACTGGTGCTGTGAGCTGGAGAGAGGATGTTGCAGGCACCCAGCTCCGTAGCTTGTGGGAACTGAGCTGAAACTAAATATGCCAGGGGGCACGTCTGGGTGACAAAGGCAAGTCAGCCAAGATCAAGCTATTGCCATTAACAAGCAAACCCAAATAGGCAATGCATATTGCCCAGAGGCCAGAATTGTTAAGAGAACATCACCCTTCCCCCACCACCCTCAGGGGACACATATGCTCTCCTCCCTCAATGCCCCAATGTTACAGAGAAGAGCAGGGGAAGGGGCAGCTTTCCAAGAGCCCAAGCCATTTTGTCCAAATGAAGAAGTATTTCTTAAAAAGAAAATTTACTTTATAGTATCAGGCTAAGATCAGTGAAATTGACCTCATAGCATCTCTCTAGAGTGAAATGGGAGTGGACATGCAAACCATAAAGAGACTCTGACCCCTTTTAGAGATTGGGGGGAAGGATCAGCAAGCAAAGGTCCCTTAGACACCAGCTTGCCGCACAGGGAGACACTGTCCTAGTTGACCAAATCCCTGCGATAATGTAGGGCAACCTTCCTTCCCTATTAACTCACATAATTACTTAATTGCTTAATTAACTTAATTGCTTAATTTATTGATTGCTTAATTCACTTGTTGAATGAGAACAAGTGTCTGTTTAGCAAGCAAAAAATAAAGCAGATTTAAAAAAAAAACTAATTTAAACCACAGATTGAACACTGGTCGATTATTTTCTCTCCTTGTCAGTGGGCAGGAGGTTCAGGAGAAAGACCAGTTCAGGAGCTTGCTGCCCATCCAAGCTTTTCTGGCTTCTTGACCCTGCTACATCTGCCTCTGGGATGGTCCTTTTTGTTTTCATCCCTGGGCTTACTCTTATTCCGGCCCTTCACCAATGCAAATCCTCCCTACTTTCTGTGGTCCACCTTACGTTACACCTCTGTAAACAAGGCAGAGCTTCACAGGTCATAACTAGAAGACCAGCAAGGTTCTGTTCATTCTGAAATGTTTTTGACCCCTTCTGAAACCACTCCTGACTACTTCAGCCTAAGCTTTTGTAATATTGCATCTGCCCATAAATCTATACATTTCCCCCCACCTCCTTGATTTTTGTCTCCTTGACTATTGTCTCCTGTGATATCCATGCCCTTTAAGTTTGATTGAGGATAAATGTTCCATGCTTCCTATCTTAATTTTTATACTTCTTAGCTGCTTCTATAGTGCCTAATATAGTTCAAAAATACTTGTCAATTGATGCTAATCTACAAAGTGACTCAGTCAGAATGTTAACTTCCTTAAGGTCACTGAAAGGTAGACAATCAGAAAATGAGAGCTCAAAGGTTCTCTCCAAGTGTCTCTCTACTTTACCATGCTGTTGCTAGGGAATAAAAAAAATGAATAACAAGTTGCAAGTCAAAATAGCATTATTAAAATATATGCTTAGCTTATATGTTGGAATATTTTGGTTCTCTTAAAAACACTAAAATGGCTCTTTGGATTGAATCACAAGCTGTTTAAAACTCAGCAACAAATGAACATTATTAAAGAAGTCACCTCAAATCTTTTATTTAAATGAGGTGAAGAATTAACCAGCTACTCAATTCATCCAGCAAGCAAGCAAAACACCACCACCGTCGATGTGAGTCAAAGCAGTGAGAATAACACCCAAATTGTTTGGTCTAATCAGTTTACCACGCTGAAGAAAGTGAACGTGCCCACCGGCTAGGATCCCGTCTGCCCTTCTGTGAAGGGCAAGAAAAGCAGAAGGAGCCACGGAAGGTAAGTAGTGAGAAAAGCACAGAGGAGGGGGAAGAGGTGTGTGAGAGCAACCACCATGATAGTTACCATATTGGGGCTGGTGATAATTGGAAGTTTAATGAAGGTGGGAAGCAGCAGGCACTGACAAAGGACAAGAAAGTCAGAGATGATAAGTCAAAAAATAGACAAACCCCACAGTTCCCCTGGCAAACAGGCACCTGTCAGTCAAAGCGGCTGCCTCTGGAGACACGCGATAGCTACCCGCTATGCCTACGTCTGAGTGCGCTTGGAGAGAGGAAAGGGCTTCTTACGAACAGCCTCAACAATGCCATCAAAACCACACATTTCGAAAATCTCTTACTCTGTGTATTTGTGGAGGAGAAGAAGTACAGTGGGGGGACACTCAGAATGTCAGGAGTCCCTAAGCGCACCAGCGTGCAAGTTAGAGGAAGGTGGTCCAATCAGCTCGACTGTCTAGTGTAGCGGGGACGTCCCACACGGCCTGCCGCGAGCCTGCATCTACCGACACCGCGCGCTGCTCAGCAACACATTGTCACGGCAGCAGCCAAACCAGCAAGATAAGGCGCTCCATTTTAGAAACAGGAAGGCATCATTTTCATGTCTAAAGATTCCAATCTGAGAAAAAAATTAAAATGTAGCGATTCCAGCACCCACAAGTCTAGAGAGAGATTTGGGTCTCCACAGTAATTAATTCCCTGAGAGTTTCTGATGGCCAGTATTATATTCAGAATTCTCCATGTATCATTTTAATAAATCTATTAGACAGTTGCTAATTTTGGTATCTGCCCTAATGACTAAGTCGAAGACAAGAAGCTGTTGTTGGAGGGAAGCTCCAGTCCCCGTTCTCTGTCGCTTTCCCTGTCACCCCTCACACGAAAGCGCAGCCAGACCCTTCAGCAGTTAAGGCCAGAAAAGCAAAAGAGCCATGTAACAGTGTGTTGCTCCCTCTAGAAGTCCACCGAGAGCAGAGGTGAGCACCCCTAACCATTGACGGCATGAGTTCTTGACGAATATGCCCCAAAAGGCATTGAAGCAAATGTCTTCTAGAACTTAGATGTTTATGTTTCCAGGAACTGCATTTTGTGTGTAACTCCACTGAACTGACTGTTGTATTGCTTTGTAATTGTCTGCTTGCGTGCCTGTTTCCTCAACAACACTGTAACATACATAAGAGCAGAGGCTGTCTCTTTGTATCTCTGTATGCCTGGCTTTTAGTACATGACTGATGAAGATTCATCTGTTGGAGGCACAGATGCATGTGTCCTTAAACTGTTAAGACTGAAGATCTAGGGAACAGACACTTTTTCTCTTCAGATTAATGAATACCCTTGGTCACATATAATGTGTGGAAGTAGTGATGGAGGAGAACTGGGAGTAATGTCATGAATACTTTAATATAAATTAATTATCAGGAATTAAAGTAATGTAAACAATCATTCTTCTTTCGAAGCAGATTTATGCTTAATCACATTCATCAATTCTTAGTTACACCATGCAAAGAAATCGATGAATCTTAACATCTCTTGACTTTGGTCTTACATAAAGTTACGTTTTATCAGGAAAATCTGAGGGCAAACAGAGGATAAATCTTAGAATTAATAAGCTTTTTACAAGCTATTTACAAACCAAAAAGAGACTCATGGACATAGAAAACAAACTATGGTTACCAAAGGGGATAGGGTGAAAAGGGATAAATTTGGGGTTGGGGATTAACAGACACACATTACCATATATAAAATAGATAAACAACAAGGACCAATTCTATAGCACAAGGAACTATATTAAATTTCTTTTAATAACATATAATGGAAAAGAATCTGAAGAGAAAAATATATATGTATGTATATGTATAACCAAATCACTTTACTGTACACCTGAAACTAACATTGTAAATCAACTTCACTTTAATAAAAATTTTAAAATAAGCTTTTATAATATTAAGCTTATCTTCAAAAAGAAAATCATTTATTAAACAATATTTTCTACAACTAATTTTTATTATTCCAGGAAGATTAGTGACAATGACATTACAAGTGAAATACAAATTCAGTCTATAACTGAACAAGAACTGAGACAAATGAACTCAATAATAAAATCAAAAACCTCTACTGACCCAAGATAAGTTCATATTTGGCTTTTAAAATACATTAGTCACTATCAATTATATAAATATATATAAATCTCTAATATTATTAGAAGAAAAAGGATCTGGGTTTCTATCAGTATCATCCATATTCAAGTCAGAAGTCTGAGGTTTTCAGATGCTTGCTCCCATCTCATCACCCTGTGACCTGCTTTTCAACAGAGAATCCATATGCATCAGTCCTATTTGACAAAATGTATTTAGAAATGCAAAACTGCTGTACAGTGTTTAGTACTGACATGCGACATGCTCTTTCCTTAACAGGTCACATGCTTATGGACATTTAAATCTCATTTTTAAAAAAGGTCCAGGACCAAATCCATGTTGTCACCTCTTATTTGAATAGTGCAAAGAAAAGAGGGGTGTTTTCTTTTGAATAGAGGAATTTTTTTGACTAGGTGAGTGAAGAGAAACATCTCTGCTCTAGATGCTAAAGACAAAATGCTATAACAATCCTAAATATTCTCATAAAGTCACTGCTGGGCCCCTAATGCACAAGTGTGAAGTTGGCCACCCGTAGTTCTCAACTACCAGACCTTCTATCTGGGGCCAGATTCCTCTGTATTCACCCTGAACAGGCCACTAATCTGGCTCCCCTGCCAGAACGACACTGTGCAGTGTTGATCGCCTGAAGGGGGTCGATCTCGATCTCTGGCCAGGAAGTTGAAAGTCTTCCTATTAAGAGCAGAGAGCTCTGTAAAAAGTTGTCTTCCTGCCATTACATTTCTTGTGGAGTTTTAGAGAGAAGGGGAGAACACAACAGACACATTTGCTATCCTAGCACAGTAATGAAAAATCTCTAAAATTCTAACCCAGTCCTCTGATGATGTCTAGGATCCTTTCACCTCTTCGATATTAAAAAATAGAAAACTGTAAATGGTATTTGGCAGGGGGACAGTTGTGCCTTGAGATGTCCTTTTCTCTTTCCCCCCATTCTTAGTCCTCCTACTTAGCTCAAACTTTCTCAAGCTGATCTGCCATCAGTAGTCAAATTAAAATGATGAATTAATTGAATCTCATAAATGAGTTAGTAATAATTAGTAGTCTCCTGTGTTGCTCCTCCTAGGAGTAAATGCATTTAAAATTTCGTTGAAGAAGAAAGAAATGCTTAACCCAAAAGGGGCCACAGTGTAAACACTGCAGTTCTAGGAATATGGAGATTTCAGATGTCCCACGGCTGCTGTGAATTCAATGGCAACCTTCAGCTTCAGTTTATCAGCTTGTAAAAGAACATTCTAGACTAGATAAACTCAAACATTCTATTCTTCTTCAAAGTATTCTATATGAGTTAAATTTAGGAAGTATGGTACTAAGATAATTTTAGGTGGAGGATGTCAGATGATCCTCAAATCACACTGTATAGGAGGAGGGTATAGCTCAGTGGTAGAGTGCATATGCAGCATGCATGAGGTCCTGGGTTCAATCCCCAGTACCTCCATTAAATAAATAAATATATCTAATTGCTCCCCCTCCTCCAAAATCACACTGAATAGGTTACTGTCAATTCCATTTGCCTATTAGGATCAATCATAATTAAGAATATTCTTCCTTCTGCAATCTTGGTTCTATTAATAATACTGTCATCATTTGGACTTAAATGAACACCTAAAACACAATTGTAGGGATGTTCTGTTTCAAGATGATGGAATAAAGGCCTTTCTCACCCCTTCACCTCTCCAAAATTACCCACCTAAACAACACAGAGAACAAAGAACACAAATTTCATCTTCCACAAAACCAGGAGACATGTGTAACCCCACTCCACAATGTACGAAAAGGAGATAAGTTGGAAGAATGGTGAAGGACTTAACAGAAAGAAGGAAGGTCCAACCAGAGTGCCTGTGACAAAAAGCAGGCTAATCTACCCAATATTAGAAAAGGCTCAGAAACTGAAGGCAGAAGAAGTCTCAGAAAGTAGAGATGAGGCAGGAGCCTAAAATGGAGGAATTGGCTGAAATTTTGTATAAGAAGTAGGTAGTAACCCTCCCGCCGGATCACTAACCCCCAGCCGGTATGACCAAGTGACAACACTCTCACCTCCCTATAAGAAATACAGGAAACAAAATCTCTGGGGAAACTAAAAAGATTCTCTAAATGTGGGGATACCAGGTCCAGGGGAGGGTAGGAACTAAGAACAGGGGGTCCCTGGCTAGTTCCAGAATACCAGCAGCCTGGTATACTATCCTCTAGTCCCTCCTTCCCTGAGAAATTTTTTAAAAACACTGTATCTCTGAAATAAGAAAGAATGTTATAACAAAGGAATACTCATAAGACTAAAACGAAGTTTTAGAGATGAAAAATATAATAGATAAAATTGAAAAAATTGAGGGAAAGAGTCAGAAAATGTATTTGAGGAAATACCTCAGAAAGAAGAACACAAAAAACAACCACTGGAAAACAGCGTAGTACAGATACAAAAACTAGGGTATCAGATCAGGAAACCCAACATCCAAATAGTTGGAATTCCAGAAAGAAGAATGAAAATAGCAGGTAGGAAAAATAAAAGAAATAATACAAGAGAGCTTCCCGGAATCAAAGGGCATAAGCTTTAAATAATGAGAGGCTTCACCAAAGGGTTCACCAAATGTCCAGTTCATGGAATGAAAAAAAGACCCATATCAAGGCATATCATCTTGACATTTCAGAACAGCACTAATGAAGAGATCATTCATGGGGAGGGAGAAGGGAGTTAAAAGTCCACAAACAAGGGAAGTCAGAAGGTTTGGAAGAGAGATCTTCAGGAAAATACACGCAGTCAGAGACTGTAAAAGATTTAGCTAAAGAGGCAAGAATAAGATGGGACAAATATTTTCTCTAAAAAAAACAACTAATCATAAAAGGAAAGAAACATAATCATACTATACAACTTGACTTAGCAGTGAGTGACAGTTACATGATCCTAATAAGGAAGATGTTAAGCAAGATATTACCCCAAAACTGTGATAAACCATGTGGTGCAGGATCGGGGAGACTGAAAGGTATAAGTGAGCGAAAATTCTTAAGACTACTGATGACATCTAAAATACATGAAAAACAAGGTAGCAATACCGAAAGGAGTTGAAAGTGGAGTGAAATAGGGAACAGGAAGAAAAGGGGAGGGAACCAGGGAACTGCCATGAGCTTCTTGTTGTTCTTATAAGCCTTTTTTTTAGCACTAAGTTTTAAAACTATATTCATGCATTACTTCAATATTATATGAAAATAATTTACAACAAACCAATATGACAACTCTACATTGTACATAGTAAAATTACTACTCTAGGGGATAAACTAAAAATATAATTCAAAGTATCTGATGATAAAAGGTCTCAAGTCTAATGCTGTGCTGTGCTGTTCTTGAAAATTATAACTATGGAGAAACCTGCCTCTTCCTTAATAATGATAGTCTGACTTTAATCCTTGAAGTTCAAATTCCTATCCCTGAAGATTCAACAGTGACTTGGCAAATTTCTGATTTCCACTCCAGCCGCGGGAGAGAAGTGCTGCTTCTAACCTGAAATCCAATCCAACACGTGCAATGTGTTCTCAGTCCCACAGCCAAGCTAAGCCTAGACTGGAACGTCAACACAAGGCCAGCACCACAGAAACTAACATCCAGCTAGAAAATCTGGCATGCAAGGCACTGTGTACTCAAATTCAGATCCCTTGTCATACAAAGTTGAGCAACAAAAGCTCTATTTTTTTAATCATCAAGTCACTCTGTGGCTTTATTTTACATAATTTTCAAAATAGAAATTGTATATGTTTATAGTATACAATATGACGATTTGATATACATATACAGTTGATCTTTGAACAACACTGCTTTGAATTGTGTGGGTTCACCTGTACACATATTTTTAAAATAAATATATTGGAAAGACTTTTAGAGATTTATGACAATTTGAAAAAACTCACAGACAAACCATGTAGCCTAGAAATAATGAAAATACTAAGAAAAAGTTAGGCATGTCACAAATGAATAAAATATATAGAGATACTAGTCTATCTTTGCATAGCCATAAAATGAGTGATATTTAATAATAATATATTTAAGTAATTAAATATATTTAAATAATTAAATAATATACTTAAAATATATTTAATAATAATAATGTTAGTTTTCTTACTGTTTTATAACTTTGCTTTCAAAGAATTACATTACTATGTAGTATGCCTGCCTCTCTCTCAACTGGAGAAACTGTCTATCAATCTATCATCACAGGTAATTGGTTTTAAAGAAAAAGTAGTAATGTTTCCAATACTGTATTATGAATATGGCATGGTAATACCGTGTGCCTTAAAAATTTTATAATGGTTGATTCATTAGTTTCTAGGCTAGTGAAGCAACCGTATGGATCACACCAGGCTACCATAAAGCAATCATATTGCTGCTTCTTTGTTATCAATGCATGTACATTATACCTGCAAAAAATTATGAATTTTTCACATTATTTTTTCATTTTTGATGTTTAGTGTTAGCCATATGTATAATACCTACAGTGTTTTGTATCATACAATACGATACTGATGTAGGTACTGACAGACAGATGAATCCTTTTGTGACAGATGAGTCCTTTTGTAACAGATGTCATAAGCCTATGGTATCAATAAATACAGTACAATACTGTGAATGTGTTTTCTCTTCTTTAGGATTTTCTTAATAACATGTTCTTTGGCTTACTTTATTGAAGGATACAATATACAATACATATAACATACAAAATATGTGTTAATCAACTATTTATGCTATTGGCAAGGCTCTGATCAACAGTAGGCTACTAGTAATTAAGTTTAGGGGAGTCAAAAGTTAAACAGGGATTTTCGACGGTGCAGGGGAGTCGGCATCCCTAACCCCTGCATTGTTCAAGGGTCAACTGCACAAAGTGAAATGATTACTACAGTCAAGGTAATTAACATGTCTATCTCCTCACATAGTTACCTTTTGTGTGTATGTGCAATGAGAGAACCTGAAACCTACTCTCTTAGCAAACAGCCAAGATATGGAAAAAACTTGTGTCACCTACTGATGAATAGAAAAAGAAACCGTGTGTGTGTGTGTGTGTGTGTGTGTGTGTGTACAATGTAATATTATTCAGCCTTCACAAAGGAGATCTTGCCATTTGTGACAATATGAAGGAACCTGGAAGACATTAGGCTAAATGAAGTAAGCCAGACACAGAAAGAAAAAAACTTCATGATCTCACTTATACATGAAATCTAATAAAGTCAAATACATAAGATGCAGAGTAGAACTGTAGTTACCAGAGGCTGAGAGGTGGGGGAAATGAGGAGATGCTGGTCAAAGGGTACACAGTTACAGTTACATAGGATGAATAAATCTATAGAGATTTATTGTAGAGCATGGGGACTTTGGTTAATAACACTATGTTGACTACAGAAGCTCTATTATTGATTTGCTAAATAACCTTTAGAAATTGACTTGACTTTACTGTGTACCAATTTTCTCATTTGCCAAATGACAAAACCTGCTTTAAAGAGGTGTAACTAAAGTTAATTTGTATAAATAACAGCATGAGGTATTACGTAAACACAAATTACTGCTTTTATTATGACAAATTTTTGGCAGCACAAGAAAAACTAAACAAAATACACTCTTCCAGAAGCCTTTCTCTCCTAAAGATAACAGCTGAGAAATCTAATGATTTTGTGCATGTGTGTTAATACATACAAAGGATTGATTCTTCTTACTAAAAGCAAACTCGCAAGTTTCTCTCTTACATTTTTTCCCCACTTTGGGGGAGGGAGGTAATTAGGTTTTTATTTACTTATTTATTTTTAATGGAGGTACCGGGGGTTAAATCCCAGCCATTGTGTATGCTAAGCACACAATCTACTACTAAGCTAAACCCTCCTCTGAGAGTTTCTCTCTTGATTTACTGAGTATTTGCCAATTCTGAGTCAATTCTTTTCTTTTATTGAAATTCTCTCTAGACATTCTTGTCTAAGTACAACCTGCTCCTTCACATTTTTCTGTGTCCTTTGCTTGCTCCTCTTTCTTTCTGCCCTCTAAACAAACAAACAAAATTCCCTCAGAAAACTAGCCAGCCCCTCTTCGTATCTCTCTTCACATTCCTCCCTTGGATAGTATCATAAACTCACACAATTCACTAATGGTGTCAATAGACAGTAGACTCTCACATTCTCCCAAGCTTCAAACTTGCATTTCTATCTTCCTGCTTGACACTTCTATCAGAACTGGCTGAAAAATCAGATCCTCCTCTTTATTATTTTCTTTTCAACAATGACCTCATGACCTTAGTCATCTACATCAAAATTACCAAGTCATCTCTGATCCTGCTTTCTCTTTAAAACCCTCATGGATAGGAGTTGCAAATTCCCATAGATTCCATCTGTGTGTTCCCTCTCCATTCCACCCCACCAGTCCTACACTATTACAGATCCTAATCTCAGCCTGGACAGCTACGATAGCCCCCTGATTTATTTATTCATATTCTGCCAACTGCCACTTCAATCCATCCTGTCCACAGAGTGGCTTTGATCAAACTATTGCTGCTATGAAACAATCGATGGCTCCCTACCGCCTCCCTTGACACACAAGATCCTCTACATTAATTCCCCAAACTAACACATCCAGCTAAATCTCACTGCTCTCCTACACATGCTCTGTGTTCCAACAAAACTCAGTTAATATTCTCTGGACATGTGTGGCATTTTGGAAGCAGGGGGGCTTGGATTAATTACCCACTCTGTCTCTGCTTCCTATCCTATTTATCTTTTAAGGCTCATAAGGTTTTCTTGATTTCTCCACAACCTTATGTTGCCCATTTCTCCTTTGCATTTGACTTTTCATAGTTCTATCCTTGATGTATGTATTTATGCAAGAATTTTATTCTAACTAATAGTACAATTGTTCATGCCCAGTTTCATTTCAACCTCTCCCTTATGAGACTTAAAAGTCCTCAAGTGCAGTAAAGTTGTCATACTTGTCTTTATGGCTTGTTGTTCCTAGTCTGCACTTGGCACATGTAAATGCTTAAGGAATGTCTTTGAATGAAAATTCACAAGAATGCCCTTCAAATGCTTTTGGAGTTCATCAACCATATTTAATAACCAAAAACTTCAAGAATAAATTCATCTTGCCAGTAACATACTTCTTGGTCCTAGGTTTGCAAACAATTGGGAAAAAGGAAGTCTTGGTTTGAATCAATGGTTGAATTAAGAGTTCTAGCAAAGGATTAAAAAAAAAAAAGTCTTGTTAGTGCTAAAGCTGATGACACTTCCTTCCTAAGCTAGTCTGTTTAAAATTTCTGAATGGAATACTAGAACATGGAGCAGTGAAATGAGCAACAGGGTTCTGCTAAGGAATCTTTGTGGTTTAAAAGTGGGATTCATCCTGCTGAATGTTAAATTCGGCTGTTCTGTTCTGCCTACTGAAAATGACCCTGGGGCTTTGGTAGACTGGGTATCCTTCTCCATTTCCATCCTAGGAGTGTATGTTCACTTTCTGGGCTATTAAACTGTGGCCATATTCCACTCAAAGATGGAATAAAGAGCTAATCTGTGCTACAGATATTAAGTGCGTCTCTAAGGTTACCAAGTGACAGGACGCAAAGAAACATGAAGAGCTTGCTGCCCTGCTTCCAGAAGGAACATTTATTAACATGTATCTCCTCCAAATGACTGGGTCTTCTAGGTCGCTTCACAAAATAAGTACGCTACATTTACCTGTTGAATTTTGTAAAGTCGGCAGATAGGAAAAACGTTCGTTCTATTACCAGTTAGACAGCAAGTCTACAATAGAATTTGTCCCAATGCTTTGTGTAATTGACCTCAAGCTTCAAAAAGCAAAGTGTGGAACCTCTGCTTCACCCTACTTCCTCAGATAAGAATGCTCTGGTGTCCCTTATAGTGGGGATTTAAGATAAAACAAAAAAAATAAATAAATAAAAGAATTAAGAAATTCAAAAAAACCAAACTGGCAAAAGGAAAAATGGACAATCTGTTTAAAACCTTAGGTGAGGCGGGAAGAGAGCTAGCCGCGCTTTAATCCCAAAGGACATACCTTCCCTCCATTTCCTGGGCCTGTTCCACTCCAGGCTAATCTTCAGCAGTAATTGAACCTCGTCTGCATGCGTTGCTCATTTTCAATCAGAGACCTTCCCTAGGCGATCTACTCCCAGACACTGATTTCTGTTTTCTGTAAGCAAGTCCGGCCGAGCCAGGTGCGGGCTCTCAGCCAGATAAGCAGCACGAGATCAGGTCGGTTCGGGGTCGCCCCAGAGGTCTCGCACGCGGGCTATGCACAGCACGTGGGCAGCAGGGGGCGCTGCAGAACCTCCGTCCCTTCCCGGGAAAACTAGTTACCCGCCCAGGCGGTGAGTGCCGCCCGCCAAGACTGGCCCCAAGTCCTCTACCTATCCGTGCGTTTTTCCTAAAAAAAAAGACAGTGAACTTCGCGACACGCCCAAGGTACGTGACAAAAGAAATAGAGAGCATGCACCCCCTATACAACTAACCACCCTCTTTTTCATCTCTCTGCGTCTCGCAGCTGGTTAAAGGCTATTTCCAAAATCTGGAAATTAAGAAAAAGTTGCTCTTCCTCACACATTAAAGCGCCGACCTCTACTTTCCTTTAAAAAAGAAACAGCTACTGCCCCTCAGCCGCCTGGGAACTACAACCAAGTTCCGGAGGCCGCCCCTCGCCCACTCTCTCCCCGAGAGACCCGCTGGGGCTTCGGCTCCAGTTTTCCCCCCAACTGTAAATGGACCGTCGGGAAAAGAGGCGACAGGGCGAACCTTCAGCCCACACTCGGTATCGCACACGGTCCCCTCCCTTCTCATTCTCGACGGCCCGGAGCGTCGGAGGCGACTCGGGTTCCCAGGGTGGGGCCACGCGGGACGCCGCGGAGGAGGTCGGGGTTCGAGTGCGCGCCTGGGTCTAAGCACACCTTCCCCTTCATTGACCTCCCGGGGTAAGCTCGGGGGCCCCGGGGTCCTTTTATCCGCGGGGCCCTCCGACTATGGGGTAGCGGTGCGCGGCTCCTTGGTTACAGGAGAGCAGGCGTTCGCTTACTGGAAAGCTTGTTTGGCGTCCGTCGTGTCAGTCGGCGGGGCTGTTCCGCGCGCTCGAGGCTCGAGCCGGCACATACCCCGGCCACGCCTTCGGTGACCCCCCAAGTCCCTCCACAAAGCAGGACCAAGGGGGCGAGACCCCGGCCTAGGTCTACCCTCAAGTCGCCCCGAATATAACTGCCGTGGAGGGTGGGCTCTGGGGGTCCGGGATACATTGCGGGACGGCCGGGGGCGAGCCTACCCGCCCCAGCCCTGTCCTCTCGAGGCGCGGGGCCGCGGCCGGCCGGGTACTCACATGTCGGGCCCCGGGGAGCAGGGCGGCGGGCAGTAGCCGTGAGGTTCCCGCTGCAAGGGCGCCAAGCGCGGCTCCAGCCCCCCGTTGACGCCCCTCCAGCCCCGCCGGCGGCGCTGCGGCTCCGCGCCTTGGTCCTCGCCCTCCTCCTCCTCCTCCTCCGGCGCGGGGAAGGTCACCCTCGCTTGCTCCTTGCACTTCCTGACCTTGGTGGACATCGCGCCGGCCGCGGCCCCAGCGCCGGGATGCCGGCTGCTGGCCTCCGCCGCCGCCGCCGCCGCCGCCGCCGCGCGGTCTCCCCGCGGCGCCCCTTCCCCACCTCCCGCGGCTCCTGCAGTCCCGGGCGGGCCCGGGCCGAGAGGCAGGAAGACAGAACCGTGCGGCCCGAGACCGAGCAGTTAGAGGCGGGAACCAAAGCAGAGTCGCCGCCGCCGCCCACCATCAAACCGTGGGGGCAGCCGCTGCGCCCGTGGCTGCGAGGAGGGAGCCCGGGGCCGAGCCGGGAGCTGGTGCTGGGAAAGGCTCTCCCGCCCCGCGGCGGCGAGGGCGATGCCTCCTCGGTGCCCGTCTCCTGTCTCCGACAGCATCACTTGCTAGGACAGTACCGTTACTCAGGAGAGAGAGGGAGGGAGGGAGTGAGGGGGAGAGGAGGGGAAGAATCAATTCCTTATCAGACAGTGAGAGCTGGAGAGGAAATCAGACAAACCAGCAGGTAGGGAGTAAGGAAATCAGAGAAACTTCCCTCCCCGTCCTCCCATTCCTCTTCCAAAAGAGCCCTTTTCCATTTACAGATACAAGTTTCCTAATGAGGGGAAATGGAAATCGTCTGGCTTGTTCATTTTCCTGCATTCGTATTTATCCTATATAACTTTATATTTGTTTCATTTGTTGTTTGATGTTTCTAAAGCATCGTTTGTTCGTCGTGTTGATTTAGTTGAACCCACAGAGGTTTAAGTACGTTCCCCTGAGTTTTTGTACCCCAAGAATGGTGATGTTTTAATCATGCTTGGTGCCGTAGGGTTTTTTTTATGAATCCCCAAAGCGACTAACAAGATTTATGTACTTTTTTCAAGACATATTTTCCAGCAAAATTTAAAGTATCTCTTTTAAAACTTAAAAATTGCATTTTAAAATTCAAGAGCAGTATATCTTCTGGGAGAAACAGACTCATGGAATTTTAGTCAGAAGAAGTTTTAGGGATCAAAGTATTTATCCCTCGTTTGAGAAATAACACTGAGGCTTAGAGAGACTGCTTAAACTATTCGAGGTAGTGAAAAAACTCGTTAGAATTAGGTGAGTGTATTTTCCAAAGCTTTCTGTTGCTTCAGATGAATAGCTGTACAGCAAGTTCAACTTGGAAGAATCACAAAAATACCAGATATGCTACAATGAAATAAAATAAGATACTCATTTTTAACTGTATTCAATTATACTATATTTTTGAAGAGTAATTCTTCTCGAATTTAAACAAAACACAAGGAAAATTAGCTCTTTTGAACTATAGTCTTAAAAAGTAAATAATACACTGTGTGTTTTATTAAGATGATAATGTCTGTATGTTTAAGGAAGCAATGATGGTTATTTACATATCTGGTACAGAAAAAACAAATAAGTAATATTAGTGCTTTACAGTTGGAAGCACCTTTCCCATACCAGTACATAAAGAAGTGTTAAAATCCTCACAATGCAAGTTTGCAGACCCCTTCAATTCCACCTTTGAACTACCTCTAAAGCAGGTCTGCTTTTCCCACTTCAAAACTACTGTTTCATTTCAGGCTCCCATGGTCCTCCCTGCCGTCTGGTCTTTCTGTAGCCCCCCTGTCCCCACACCACTTCATCCTCCACACTACTAGAGAGACCATGATCAGAGCAAGTCTGATCATGATTTTTCACTGTAAAAATCTCTAGTGGCTTCCCACTGCTTTCAGGTTAAAATCCAAATTTGGCTTGCCTGGCCCTTTGTGGTCTGACCCTAATTCTTCAGTCTCTCCTCCCATCCTCCCTCATATGCATCCTAACTTCACTTACCCTGAACTTCCCATTCATCCCTTGGCATTCCAGCCACTCTCCCATTTCACAGCCTTGGTCTGTGGTATTACTGTCACTGAAGCATCTCTCTCCCCTCATCCACCCTGCACACTTTTACTTTTCCCTAAAGACCTACATTAGATGTGCCTCCAATCTGATACCCCTCCTGTGTGCCAGCGTATTTCCCACAGCCCTTGGTCCTCACGCAAGGCACTCTGTGTATACCACAATCTTACCACTAGTCACAGCATTGACATGAACTCTTCACGGGTCTGTTTCCTTTTGAGACTGTGAATTCCTTAAGGATAGTTTGGGGTCTTTTTATTTTGAGCTACTTGGGAGTTTATCTTTTTGTCTTTGCATTTAGCTCAGTGCCTGGTGTGCAGGACAAGTGCAATACATGTTTGCTGAATGAATTCAGGAAGTCTACAGGTTCTTTATATTATGTTTACAGGCATATGAACTGCTTTTATGAGGCTCTGGATGGGGAATAGAGAACAGAGGAGTGCCAGAGTCACGAGGCTTTACTCTTAGATACCATATGAGTTTGCTAGGGCTGCTGGAAGAAAGGATCACAGATTGGATGGCTTAAACAACAGAAATTTGTTTTCTGACAATTCTGGGGGCTGGAAGTCTGAGATCAAGATGTCAGCAGGGTTGGTTTCTTCTGAGGCCTCTCTCCTTGACTGTCTTCTCCCTGAGTCTTCATTTGGTCTTCCCTCGGTGTCTGTGTCCTCATCTCTTCTGATAAGGACACAAGTCAGATTGGATTACAGCCCACATAATGACCTCATTTTTAGCTTAATTACTTCTTTTACTTCTTTGAAGACTGTATCTCCAAATACAGTCACATTCTGAGGTGCTGGTGATTAGGACTTCAGCATATGAATTGGGGGAGGGAGGCCCAGGTCAGCCCACAACACAGACTCTCTCCTGGGCTTAGAAAACTGTTCCATCCAGAGACTGCTAACATTTTTATTCTTTTTTTTTAAATGGAGGTAATTGAACACAGGACCTTGTGCATGCTAAGCATGTACTCTACCACTGAGCTATACCTCCCCTGCATTTTTATTCTTAAGAAGTGCAGCTATGAGATTAATGAAAACCCAGAGGAGAAGAAATCCAAAAGACAGGAGGTTCTTAGAAGAGAGAGGAAACATGGACCACCTTGGCATAAGCCTGCTTTGGCCTTTTCTTCTTTTGTAAAAGAGAGTCTATCACTGCATATATGTTGTTGGCTGTCTATGTACTTGTAAAATAAGTGTTTGCCTAACATACATTCAAAATCCATTACTCCTGTGGCGAATAACAACAACAAAATCGATATTCAATATTCAGAAAATCCAATTGTTGAAGCAGGTTATTTTCAAGTAGAGGTGTGTGGCCACTGAAGCATAAGAGAAACGTAACTTTCATGGTAAGTCCAAATTAAATAAGAGCGACTTGTAAAACATAGTAACAGAAGATGGATTCCAAGTTCCTCCTAAGTCTCTAAGAAATGCTGTACTTTCTTTAAATCCTGTTTCACACACGGTGGAAGGCTCTGTTCTCTGTCTCTCTGTCTTCTCTCTCTCTCTTCCTCCAGGGCTGTCTGTAACACACCTAATAAGAAGATACTGTTGAACAGTAATTCTTGCACCCTAGGATGGAGGTTAGACTTAGCAATTTTCTCAAGGGAGCAAGAGCATGGAAGCAGGTATAATGTTCCAAACAGTGCACATTTTTTTCATCTTTAAGAATAAAAGTTCTTTTATAAGTGGATTTTGCTTTGCTTTAAAAAATTAGACTTTAGTTTTTAGAGCAGTTTTAGATTCACAGCAGAAATGAGGGCAAGGTATGGAGAGTTCCCATATACCCCTGACCCTGACGCAGGCATAACCTTCCCCATTATCAACACCCCCCCCCCCAGAGCAGTACATCTGCTACCACTGATGAACCTACGTTGACATATTTTTATCACGCAGGGTCCATAGTTTACATTACAGATCACTTTTGGTGTTGTCCATTCTATGGGTTTGGACAAATTTATAATGACATATTCCATCACACAGAGTAGTTTCACCACCCTAAAATCCTCTGTGCTTTGCCTATTCATCCCACCCTCCTGCCTAACCCCTGGCAACCACTGATCTTTTTATTGTCTCTATAGTTTTGCCTTTTCCAGAATGTCATACAGTTGGAATTATACAGCCTTTTCAGATTGGCTTTTTTCAGTCAGTGATAGGTATTTACATTTTCATCGTGTCCTTTCATGGCTTGGTAGTTCATTTCTTTTTAGCACTGAATAATATTCCATTATCTGAACGCAGTACAGTTTATTTATCGATTCACCTACTGAAGGACATCTTGGTTGCTTGCAAATTTTGGCAATTATGAATAAAGCTGCTATAAACATCTGTGTGCAGGTTTTTGTGTGGACATAAGTTTTCAACTCCTTTGGGTAAATACCAAGGAGTACGATTATTGGATATAGTAAAAGTATGTTTAGTTTTATAAGGACCTTCAAACTGTCTTTCTGAATGACTGTACCATTTTGCATTTCCACCAGCATTGAAATAGAGTTCCTGTTGTTCCATGTCCTTGCCAGCATTTGGTGTTGTCAGTGGTCTGAATTTTGGCCATTCTAATAGGTGTGTAGTGGTATCTCGTTGTTGTTATAATTTGAATTTCCCTGATGAGGTATAATATGGAGCATCTTTTCATATGCTTGTTTGCCATCTGTGTGACTTTGGTAAGGTGTCTGTGGAGATCTTTGGCCCATTTTTAATCTGGTTGTTTTCTTATGGTTGAGTTTTAAGAGTTCTTTGTATATTTTGGATAATGGTCCTTTATCAGATATGTTTTTTGCAAATACAGCATCTCCCTCTTAACCACAGTTCAATTTTCCATGGTTTGAAAATATTAAACAGAAAATTTCAGAAAACAAACAATTCATAAGCTTGAAATTGCTCCCTTTTCTGAGTAGCGTGGTGAAATCTCACACCATCCCCCTCAGGATGTGACTCATCCTTTTATCCAGTGTATTCCGTTCGTCACTTAATAGCCATCTCAGTTATTAGGTCCACTATAGTGGTATCACAGTACTTGTATTGCGTTCAAGTCACCCTTATGTAACTTGATAGTGGCCCCAAAGCACAAGGGTAGTGATGCTGGAAATTTGGATATGCCAAAGAGAAACTATAAGCCAAAAGTTCTTGCCTTAAGGAAAGGAAAAAAGTTTGCTAAGATTACATACGATAAGAACGAATCCTCTATCCATGAAATTGTGAGGAAAGAATAAAAAATTGATGCTAGTTTTTCTGTCGCACTTCAGACTGCAAAAGTTATAGCCACCACATGTGGTAAGTGCTTAGTTAAGATGAAAAAGGCATTAAATTTGTACAATAAGCTATTTTAAGAGAGAGACCACATTTACATAACTTTTATCACAGTATGTTGTTATAATTGTTCTGCTCTATTAGTTATTGTTGTCAGTTTCTTACTGGGTCTAATTGATTAATTAAAGTTTAATTTAAAATTAAACTTTATGATAGGTATGTATAAGAAAAAACTTAGTGTATATAAGTATATAGGATTGGGTACTATTCATGGTTTCGGGCATCCAGTGGGGGTCTTGGAATGTATCGTTCAAGGACAATGGAGGACTACTGCATTTTCTCTGTGGCTTGCCCTTATGCTCTTAATTCTTTGCTTTTTAAGTACTTTTTTTCTTTGTTTGTTTGTTTTGGGGGGGATTCGGTTTGTTTGTTTGTTTGTTTGTTTGTTTATTTATTTATTTAATGGAGGTACTGGGGATTGAACCCTGGACGTCATGCACGCTAAGCACACACTCTACCACTGGTCTACTACACTCCCCCCACCCTTGATTCTTTGCTCTTTAAAGTAAACACGAGTCATTAATTTTTCTGAGCAGCATAAACTAATAAGATTGGAGTGCTGCATATTAGAACAATTGAACTTGAAAGAGGAGGATCCCTGAACGCAGGATGTGATCATTGATGCTCTAGCACCTTTTATGCAGGGTTGCCAGTGTTCTCTTAATGGTGTCCATGAATGCTTGCAGCTCCCTTACAGGACCAAGAGGCCTCAGGTAGTTTCCTACTTTAAAACATCTGTTTCGATATTTTCTTTATGAGTCCCAAGTTTGGAACTCCAACTTTACTTTATCATAGAAATAAGTTGTAAGTAATGGTTACATTTCCCGGACAGCTCACAAATGCTTACTTATACTTGTTTCAGTGACAGTATAGGGAAGCAGCTAAGAACATGTACTCCAGGGCAGGGCCTGGAGTCAAATCCCACCTCTGCTGCTCTGTGACATTAGGGAAGCTACTTAACCTCTCTGAGCTTCAGTTTCTTCCCCTGTGAAATGAAGATACAATCACAGCACCTATTTCATGGGATTGCTGTAAAGATTCTAGATTAATTGCATGGAAAACTGTGCCTGGCACCTAACAGGTACTGTGTAAGAATTATCTACTATTAGTTCACTATTGTGAAGGATAAAACTAACAATGGAGGTCTGAAGTCTGGGTCCTAGGGCAAGGACCTGCCATTCTGACTTAGTTGCCCCTCTCAATAAAAGCATTTACTAAATGGTATAATTGTGTTCAGTAAACAGTATTTACTATATTGCACAACTGTTGACTTTCTTGTCTGTCTCCCCCACTGGACTGTAAGCTCTACTGAAGGCAGGGATGGTGCCTTATTGGACATTGTCACACATGGAGTCATAAAACTGGAAACAGCGAGTGTTCAATAAATGGTAACTAGTAGTAGTAGCAGTGGCAGCTGCAGCAGCCAATACTGGGTAAATATTTATAGAATGAAAATCCAGGTGTGAGAAGGAAGAAGAGGACTTCCTCTGCTTTGGGCACAGTGCCAACTTCAAATGAAGTCTGGGAATGAGCCAGATTCCTCTTTGGCATCTCTTCTTACTCTTTCTCTCACATCTTTTCCTGCTTTATGGTGCCTGTCGTCCCTGGCACTTCTGGACTCAGTGCCTTCAGATGGTTTGATTTCTCCCACAATGTTATCTCTCTTGCCGGCTCTACAGAAAACGTGCGCCCAGCTTTACAGTCACCCTTCTACCCCTGTAGTCAGCTGTTCCTTCAGGGCAGCCAGTCCCAGCTGGCTAGGAAAGGGAACATGTCTTCATGAATTCACATTAATGTGTATGAATATCTCAGAGTTCTTAAGCCTCCGAGAGATTTGTGTTTTTCAAAAACTGCAGTGAATATCCACTTAGTGGGCTTATTAGCTGCGTATTAAAGTGAAGCGAAAGGAAGATACTTTTTAGAGGGATGGGGAGGAGTGAGTGACCGCCAGGTAGCAAGCCATCCAAGGGGGGACTTCCTACAGGGTTTCTGACATTTATCTTCCTGGTCACTAAAGTTACTCTTCCCAAACGTTTTCAATTTGCACCCCCGCCCCCTCGTCAGCATCTCCCCACAGCACTGGGAAGAAAGACTCGCAGTTTGAGGAGAGAGTCGAAATGGGCAAAGAGGCAGAGCTAGAGACATTCTGTGGAGTCTCAATCTTGAGGAAAAAGGGACAGAAACTGATTATTGTTGGAAGGCAACGCCCCATGAGTGTCTCACATTTCTATACATTTCTCAGGCAGAGGCAAAGGCTGCCTTTGTTCTGGAATATCTTTTCAAAGGTGTGTGTATGGTAAACAGCTTCGGAAGGCAGAGGGGTGTCCCTCTCTGGAGTAAAGAGCAGGTTTGTTGACTGTCCAGTAGAATAAAGTTAACGCTCCCACTGGGCAAAGGTCAGGCAGGCTAACTGATCATTACGAAAGATTCAGTTCCCGAGGAGTGGGGTTTCCTCTCAGGTAGTGCAAGGCACTGCATGTCCAGAGATCATCTGGCCCTCTTCCTGTCACTTTGTGGGAGTGGGGACTCAGGGAACTGGCACAAATGCTGACACTCCAGCTACTGCTGTTGCCGTGAGTAATAATATCGCTGTCCTTTGTTTCTGGTCTGGGAGTTTTGTGCCTTCTGCCGTCATCCATGAGACTGTGACTGACTGACGTGTTGGTTTGCCAATAGTGTAACATCTCAGCCCCTTCATAGTTCTTGACAAAGGTTATATTTTACAGATGAAGAAATTCACAGCTCTCCCCAAAGCAGAAATCTTCAAGAGGATATTAGGTTCTGAAAGGGACTATAATAACTTTCCACTGGGACTCAATACATTATTTATCAATTAATTTTTCTGTGCTTGCTAATAGCAGCTTTTCTTACGTGAAATCAGTACCCAGGGAAGTCAATACCCTCTACGTAGTAAGACACAGCTTCGTGTTGACAGTCTGAGGAGTGGCTGGGCACTGCTCCTCAGCCAACACTGCTCCTCCAGACTTCGAATGCTGCTGTGTTCGGAGACGCGAGGAGAGATGAGGGTGAAGATTTGGCTCTCACTTCCTCCACTTCTGTCTGCACGTACATACAGAAATCAAGTCTGTCCTGCCTCTATTTTTGGCATGGGCAAGAACAACTGCCTCATCTCAACCCCTGTGATCCCTGCCCACCCCCTTCCAAAACCTATTTAAAGACATGTTCCTCAAAGTTATATTTGTCCTTCCTTGAGGGAGGGGAAAAAGTACTGGAAACTGGCAGAAATGTGTCTGTGTAAGTCACCTGTCAGAAAGGGAGTTTGAGAAAATAGAGTTTTTCAATTTTTCCAGTCATAGTATTTTCACCATTAGTGAAATGAGCTAAAATTGTTTCTTATTTATATTATTTTCGTGTAGGGTGAATCCTTCAAACATATTAAAAATGGTGATTTAAAATACTCAAGTGTAATTCTCTCTCCTTTTCCTAATCGTATAGCTCTTCAGTGTCCAATTTGTTCTGTGCTATGTGTGCACCTTTTACACGTTGCAAATACAATCCTATTCTAAGTTTTGAATCGTTCAGTAATAGAATTAGGATAGAGTTGTTAGTCTCCATATTACCAGTTAATGTCCTTTGTTGTGTTTAAAAGCATAATTATCTTATTCACCAACAATGGATGAAGAGAGACTTGACCTTGTGACATCTAACCAGGTCTAACCAGGTATGGATTTAGGGAAGGGAAAATGGGCCTTAGTTAAACATTCTGGGTATATAAAGGACAAGGTTTCCCACTGCTTTAAGCCATGACCTTCCTCCTCTCCCACACCATTAACTCTCTCTGATCACCAAATGTAAGTCCTTTATCTTGAAACTCAACTTAGGCTAAAGCATTAAGAGAAAGCAAAAACAAAAAGAAGTAAACGAACTCACAATTTTCTGCTTTTCCCTCCCTGTGTTCACTTGGAATAAATTATCTTGAAAGTGTATGAAATAGCTACATACATGGATGCTCAATGGTCTCATTTTAATGCAAATTTTGATTAAAAATTAAAATTACAAGATATTCACACAGCAACATAAAATATACAGCTCAATTATTAATACTTTTGATATATTATAATCAATATAATGTCTTTAAGCACTTTAGGGATAAAGTAAAGGGAGGAGATTATACTGTCTAGAAACTTATGAACCCTATGGATTTAAAACATAGCTTAAAGGACATCTAGTCTGATCACCTTATCATACTTCAGTCCCTCTGCACTGTCCTGGCTAAATGTTCATCCATATACGTTAATAGCTTTATCATGTCAACAGTTTTTAAAAATGATCCACCTGTCTGCATAGATTCTTTTTAGTGCAATAAATCCTTTTTTCGGAGACGTTTAGATGCAGGGGAAGAAATTGTGTAGCTTGTATCTTAATCAATGAGTCAAGTCTGTGAGTAAGTGCCCATATAAGGAAGGTTGTTGTATCTCTTAGCGATGGAACATGTGTCCCAAGGGGGAAGTTAAGTGATATCTGTGAAGGTTCCTGGGAAGCACTGATGTCCAACACCAGCACTACAAGGACTGACTGGAGAAGTCCAACCCAACCTGTACAAATTAAATCAGGACAGTTAAGTCTCCATTGAAAGTTTGGGCTTTTAAATTTTGAGCCTTGGGTACAACCCAGTCAGAACTTCTTATGATTGTGAGTTGGAGATGGGGGTGAAGAGCAATTAATAAAGATCTATGTTATTGTAAACCAGAAAGAAGACAGATTACAGACTTTTGTATACAGTAGATTTAGGTGTGACTACAAAACAGGAGAATGGTCTGAAATATAATTTGAAATTGGAAGCTTTGACTCTTGGCTTAAATTTGGTTTATCCTGGAAAGGGAGCTTTGTCCAAGGGACTTTGTTGGCACCCTGTGAAGGCAGAGCCCAGGCACCATAATAGAAGGAGCTGGTATCTGTATCAAACAAATAATTCCTGCACATGAAATATCCCTCTTAGAAGTTAGACATTAGTCTTGGCTTCTGAACCACAAAGAGGAATCATTTCTTTAGGATGTTTTGTTTGTTTTATGAGGACATTTTTCTCTACTCAGCTAGCAGTAACTGTTTGGCTAGCAGCTTGAAATTCTGAAATCCCAAGTGAGCGAGAGGCTCACACATCCAAAGAAGATGGCAGCCTCCCAAACCTGCCATAATGGCTTTATTTTTCATGTAAAGTCAGCTTAGCGAATCACAGGTGGATTTTTACCAAAAATGCACTGAAAGGCTATGCCACCAATAATACCTTATTTAAAAATAATCAGCTCATCCTTGGCTGGAAATAATATGTGTACTTCAGCCAAATCCATTAGAACCTCAACAAAGACACTTTTGGAGATAATTTGGCAAAAGCTCAATATCCACAAATGAATTGATTTCAGGAGGAATAATAAGCTCATAATAATGAGAGTGTATTAAGGATTTATGTATTAGTACCGTTAAGGGAACAAAATGGAATAGTTTAATTAGAATGACTTTTTTTGTGAAAATGTATAAGAAGATCTTATTCTTGAGTTGAGATCTGTTTCAAAACTACTTTTATATAAATGCAAAATACAAAATTGAGTACAAAATCAGCAGTACCCAAGGAAATTAAAAATCCCAAGATACCGATATGGCCATGAATTAAATGATCTTATATATAGAAAATATGAGACTGGTGTATCATACAGCACAGTCATGATCAGAGTCCACATACTTTGTGTCCCAGAATCTCCCATCAGCAGCAGCAGCACTACCCTTTTCTTCTATCCCTTTCTGTTTAATGTGGAGTAAGCAACTATAGGCTGGTGAGCCTAAATTAAACCCACAAGCAAAGAACAGTGAGATGTCTACCACTCAAAACCCTTCTAAGTCTCCTCATTTCCTCCAGATAATATCTTTTACTTAACATGCAAGACCTTTGGTGATCTGGCCCTTGACTATCTTCTCAGCCTTATCTCCTGCTACCTTCCATTTGAGACTTTGTATATGTGTTCCCTTTGACTAGAATACATTCATTCAAAAAAATGTTTCGAGCACCAATTATATGCCCCTCCCTAAGTATCTGCCTAACAAACTCCTCATCCTTTAAAACTCAAAAAATCTCCTTATTCTTGAAGTTTCCTTCCTCAAGGCAAGTTGATAACTATACTTTTACCCTTTTAAATAATTCCACCACTGTGTCCTTATATATAACCCTGGTGCAGACTTGCACACAACTCTGGTGGAACGTAAAGCAACCTTTTTTTGAGGGAATAAAAAGTGAAAAACTACACAAGTGAATATATTCCAATTGTTAGAAGTTTAAGCAAATGAGTTATTCAAAGTAAGAACTAATAACCTTTTTCACCTTCCACCACCTTCAACCTTACTCTCCTTTTCAGAAATAACTGCAATTAAGAGTTAGGGGCATATTGTTTCACGCTTTTTTCTATATGCTTGTGTACCTGATAGGCAGTTTAATGTATTTAAAAACACAGACTTTGGAGCCAGGCTGTTTGGGAGAAAATTCAAGCTTTACTCCTTAACATTTTGGGGGCCTTTGGAAAATTACTTAGACTCTCTGTGTCTCAGGTTCCTTATCCTTGTCACCACAAGAATAACAATAGTAGTAGTAGTAGTAGTAATAATAATAATAATAATTAATAATAATGCATAGCTGACTGAGTTAATACATAAAACACATAGAACAGTGTGCTGCACATAGTAAGTTCTTTAAAGTAGTCATTCGGAAAAAGAATATATAAATATCACTTTGCTGTACACCTGAATATTGTAAATCAACTATACTTCAATAAAAGTGTTTGCTCTATATGTCATACAAGTATAGCTTTTTATGTTGCTTTAAAAAATGTATAAAGGAAATTATACTATACTTTCTGTTCTGCAAATTTTAATTTTGCTCAGCGATCTATCTATCTTATTTCGTAATATGAATTAACTGTATGTGATTTGGCCATTCATTATTTAATTTGTTTCTAAGTTGATTGCCACATGAGAGTATTTTGCAGGAAAATTCCTAAAACTTTTGAGTCAAAGTGTATATTCACTTCTCATTTACTTAGGTACTAAGGAATTACCCTTAAGGAGTCTGGAATCAATTAAATTCCCATCTGCAGTCCTGACCAGCAGGGGTCCAGAGTGAGTCTAGTACACTTTGAGTAAGACACATCTCCTGGGTCACACACCCTCATCAACCTCTGATATGGGGCTTCTCTGGCTCCTTATGTCTAACTGCTGAGGTCAGGAAGGAACACTGAAAGTCCTGAATATCTTCTTTCCCTGCCTCCTAACAGACACAGCCTTCCCATGACCCCACTGTCTGCCTTGAGTCTACCAGGACTATCTTCACTACGCCCTTTGTCTACATGTTTACGTCACTCACCACAAGAAACTCCATGTTCCAGGTGACCCCTCCTCTCCCATCAGCACAGCGCATTTCTTCTTCTCACCCCATCTCCCACACACCCTTCACCAAATTCTTGAATCCCTTTCACTGTTCCTTCTGGAATTCAAGATCCATCCTCAGAAAAATCTGCTAATCTTCAACTTCTTTTCTGAAAGTTTCCTTCAGCTTCTGGCTTTACAGAAAACCTGGCTATCTTCTGAGGATGCTTTTTGCCCTGCAGTCTTTGAAAGTGGGGGCTATTTACCACACCCTTTGTATTTATAGACCTGCAATCAGGGTAGATTTCTCTGCAGCTTGACTCTGATGTCATCAAAAGATCTTACTGATTAACTTCATTGGTGGGACCATCTACCTATGCCTGAGCCACTCCCAATTTCTCTATGATTTTAGCTCCTGACTCACTGTCACTCTCCCCAGCACTTTCCCTGTATTAATTTTTGAAGATTCAGTATATAGAGAGATGATATTTCCAACACTCTGACCTCTCAGTTTCTTGAATTCCTTTCTCTGTCTTGCCCGACACCCTATCTCAGCCATCACTCCATGTTGTGACCCGAGAATTTGTCATAACCAGTCCATAAAATCCCTCCATAATCTCCATTTCATGCCTTACCCCAATGGTTGCCATTCATTCCCTCTAGTAGCACAACCCTAGCAATACTTCAGTCTTTCCAGAATCTTGAATTCATTGATCCTACCCCTTTCCCTCTGTTCCCCGTGCCCCCTTACTTAACTTAAACTCCATGACTGTCATTATTACCACTCCCTGCATAATACCTCCAACTCCCTTGCCCCCTCTTCCTTCCTCATATTCACTTGGCAAAACGAATCTGCTGCACCATCCCTCTACTTGTACTTGTACAGCTGAGTGAGCTGACTTCATTTAATCATATGAAATCAAGGCTGAGAATAACAGTGGGCTCTTATGCTCTCTGACCATCACAACATGGAAAGCAGTGGGGGATGGAGGCACGAAGAAATAAGTGAAGAGTCGTGTCCTCTTTGGGGAAAGGGTAACCATATAGATTAACTCTAAATGGTGATGAAAAACAGACGTTTAAATGTATGTTATTTATGAGCAACCACAACGGTTTTTACAAATCGCTCTCCCTTCAGGATGTTACTTTACTCTTAAAGATGAGGACTCTGTTTCTTCATTCTTGAGTTCTAGCAACCTAACCCTCAATAAATGCTTGGGAAATTATTTTTGACCAGAATATTCCTTTGTTATAGGCAGTGAAGTAAATCGACAAAATGATGGTGGGGGTGGGAATGATGGTGATGATGTGAGTGTAGACACTTCTTAAATGTATCTTATCTAAACATCATCCTCTCAGAACTTTGATAGTCTTTAATGTCCTTTTTAAGCAATAACTGGTTGTATGTATGAGGCTAGACTTCAAATTTTAATTCTGAGAATATTGTGAATTCTCCAGTGCAGAAGGCCTAGCTTCTTGGTGAATCTCTGCAGCCCATGGCCCAAATCCATTTTGTTTCTTTCACTCTTGTGACTCTCTTTTATTACACTTTTATTTGTTGGCCCATATTAAGGTATAAAACTACTTTGTGTGCAAGGGATCAAATTGAATAAGAGAATGATAATCTTAGTAATAATCCTTTCACTTAAAGCCTTTCTTTATTAATAATCTGATGTTTTACCTCCTATTAAAATTTTTGGATTAACAACAAAGGTCACCAGCTATCAGGAGGGATAACCAATAAAAAGAAGTAGAAGTAAATAGTCCGCGCACTGACTCCTTTAAATGGCATAGCCTGAGTTATTTCTGAGTTTTTGTCATGTATCTTTGTTGGTGATAGAATGATCTTTCAAACATCCTGATATTGACCTGTGATAGATGGTCTCAGTCTTAGAATTAAGTAAGTACGTAATTATAATCTAGAATCTTATATTTTTTTAAAAAGCCACATAGATTTTTGCATGTGACACAAGTCAAGATTGAAATTTAGCAATGATCATGTATCAATTCATTCAGCACTTATATAATTTATCTAGAATGCATTTGTCTTCAAACTTTCCTGAATTAGCAAGAATTCTAATTTTTTTAGTAACTCACTGAAATATGGAAAATGGTGCAGAAAATAAATGCTAAGCCTTTTGTTTGTTCCATTGTTAAATGATATAGGCTTTGATTATCTCTAATCACATTACTCTCTAAAGAAAGAAATCAGAAAGAAATTATCAAGGCATACTTTTTTTCCCTGTAAAATCTTAGTATTTTACTTCTTATTTCCACATCAGAAATCAAGGTTAGTAATTATTCTGTATGAAAATGTAAAATATATAATACAACATTATACAAATCCATTTAATTCCATTATTTGTCTCCTTTAAATCATAAATCCTCTCTTATCAGAGCTCAATTACTTGATTAATTATTAATTAATCATATTATATGCATATATGATTATTATATGAACATGGATAGCCACAGTAGAATAACTTATAATGAAAAAATTAGAAACAATAAGATCTTGGTAAAGTAACTATGGTGATCTCATGCAATAGAATATTGTGCTGGCACAAAAGTCACATTGTAGAAGAATATTAACATGGGAAAAAGTTCACGATACACATTAAGTAAAAATTGTGGGCCATTGAACTTTATATCTAACTATATAAACTTTTTCCCCGTACAAACTGACAAAACAGAGTCTAAGAACTTTCACCTATTTCTAGGGGCAGGAGAAGAGTGTGGAAAAGGTTGTGAAAATTAATAAAGGGAAACCTCATTTAAAATGGAGTTAAGAAACCCTAAAGGGAGAACCCTCAGGCACGGACCTTCTGTCCCAGCTTACTGCCCATCCCTGAGCAGGAAGAAGCTGACCTTACTACCCTAGCAGGAAGAAGGAAGATTTTTTTCCTTGCCTAGCAACAGCCCAGACAATGAGAACTGCAATAACGCAACCAATGACAAACCATTACCACTCTAAACTCCCACTTTCCTCCAATGAACTTGCATTTCAGAGCAGCCCCTCCCAACTCCCCCTTTTTCTCTAAAAAATAACATTCCTCTCCTTTGTTCTCTGAACTTGCCTATGTTTTGCCATAGTTTGCATGTCCTGAATTGTAATTCCTCTACCATTCCCAAATAAACTCATTTTGCTAGTAAAATAACTTGTTATTTTATTTTTGAAGTTGACAAGGTGTTTAGAATTTGTGATGACTTTTAAATTTTCCTTTAGCTTTTCTGTGTTTTCCAAATTTTCTGCACTGACCATGTGTTATTTCTAAGTAGAAAAAAATTTTTAAACCAAATTGCTCAGATTAAAGTCAGTTTTTGTTTAATTTCATTATCCAAATCAATATTTATAGAACACCAACCTAGTGCAAGACATTGTAGGAAGATATTTTTAAAAGACAATTTTTCCTGAAGTCAAGGAGTTTCCAGACATATTTCAGAAGTATTCGATGTAAAAATATAAAATGTTAAAAAAATCAATAATGTTTAAATAACAAGTCAAGCCAGGAACACAAAGAAGATAAGCACATTTGATTAATTATATTGACAGTTTCTGCTATGGGGAGAATCACTTTTCTGCTTAACATGCCTGCGTTTCATTGATATAGTATAACAAATCCATGCTTTTCTCATCCCTATTTGTACATAAATTTGTACTTAAGCCTAGTCATGTTTCATTGATGACCTCATCATTTGTGGATAATCCTGTCCTTGAGTTCAATTTCAGTGGCATGTAGCAAAGCACAGTTCTGGAACCTCCTAGTTCTTTGACTACAGCTGTTTAGTAACATGTAAGAACTTTACAACATAGTTGTCATTTCAGTCTTTATCCTTTGTCAGAGATTTCAACTTAGGGATAGCATGTAAAACTTTCTTCCTTCCCCTTTTGCTGATGTAGATTAAAAGATGGGGGAGGAAAAAAAAGTCATGTGTTTTTGCTCTGGAGCTCTTGACATATTTTCCCAGCCAAAGAAGGGAGGGTACAGTAAATTAATCTGTCATTTAGTCAATGGCTATTTCTTGAGACGTATGTAGAAATGCACTAATACCAAAACACGATGGTGCACGTCAGTCAGTGAAGTGGTAAAATAAAGAGGGTTGAACTGAGGGAAACTAAATATATTTCAAATAAGACCTAACTTGGTTGCTTTTCTCCCTCAGTATTTGACCATGTTTGCTAATTCTTCTAATGGGGAAGATTGGGAATGAATTATTGTCATTTAGAGAAGCTAATTACACTGGAAAGAAATATATTATTTAGCACTGAAAGAAAATTAGTATTCTTACCTATAATAATGGAAGATGTTGGTTTATATTTCCCTAAATGTTACCTATAGGGTAGGTAAGACAAGTAATGATTGAATCACATCCTTCTGTTACACTGTATAGATTTTCACAGATTTCCTTACAGAGTGATTTTCAAAACCTTGTATGAGAATGTGTATTTCCCCCCAGAGGAGATTTAAACATAGGATAAATTTAAAAAGTGATACAATAAAAGTGATAACAGGGTCTTAATGACACTTCATGCCTGGTGAGCGAGAAAGATGCAGGGATAAGTATTTCCCCACAGCACTTGTGAATGTATTTATCCAATGAAAATTTATATTTTCTTCCTTATCATAGATTTCTCCCTCCTTCCTTCCCTTCCACCCTCCTTTCCTTCCATCCTATTTTCTTCCAATAATTTGTATACACGTGTTTGAAATTAGATTTCCATAGGTACTGCTGAGGAGCGTTTGTGTCTTTTCTCACTGATTTCATGAATACAAAAGCTTATAAATCCTTTTGTCTGGAAACAAAGCAAAAATAGTAAGCCCAAAGAGAAACAACAGTAGCCTCCTGAAAGAGAGAAGCCTATTGAAAGAGAACTTTTCAATGGCTCTTTTAAAACCTAAAAATAATTTATTTGAAATAAAAAAAAAGCATAACCAAATGAGTGCTTTTTTCAAGTGAAGTATTTTTTTATGTAAAAAGAAAATTAAGTCACTGTTTTCCCGGAATGTTGTTTCTCTGAAATAGAAATCTTTTTAAGAGAATGACTTCTTAACACTACACTAACTCTTACATTAGTATAAGCCTGTTAAAACACACAAATTTTTCATTTAGGTGAATACATTATCATTTTCATGAGATAATATTCATTAAGTACTTTTCTATACCTGAAGCTAGAAATTCTGCTTATAAAACTACTGATGGAGAATACAGACTTGTGGTTACCGGGGGGGGGGGGTAGAGGGTGGGAAGGGATAGACTGGGATTTCAAAATTGTAGAATAGATAAACAAGATTACACTGTAAGCACAGGGAAATATACACAAAATGTTATGATAAATCACAGAGAAAAAAAATGTGACAATGAGTGTGTATATGTCCATGAATGACTGAAAAATTGTGCTGAACACTGGAATTTGACACAACACTGTAAAATGATTATGAATCAATAAAAAATGTAAAAAAAAAACAAAAACAAAAAACAAAAAACTACTGATGGAACAGAGCTAAACATTCTCCTGAGTAAGTGATTTCCCCTCCCCTCTCTGGAAGTCACTGTTTACATTATTTACTTGATATGAGGTAAATTTAAGATTTTTAAAAAATGAAATAGCATTTGCTTTTTCTCTGCTGCTTTTGACCAAGCTGAATATTCTTTTGTCTCTTTTGAGTTAAAGTTGATGTATTCGGAAAGATACATAATCCATGGACAGAGTGCAGGCAATCTCACTCAGAAGGGAGAGTGGCCACGAGGTGTGGGAGTTAATTTTTATGAGCTCTGTCTGTAACTTCGTATGCTAACACGTGGGAGGATTATTCCAACTACTTTGGGGAAGGGACGGGAATTCCCAGGAATTTAGCCACTGCCCACTTTTTGGCCTTGTACAGTTAGTCTCAGAACTGTCATGGTGCCGGTGGGAGTGCCATTCACCATGCTAATATATTACAATGAGCACATAATGAAGCTCAAAGTCTACTGGAAGTCAAATCTCCCACTATCTTGGGCCTCAAGGTCTGTTGGGAGTTGAATTTTCTGCCACTTTGGTGTTAATTGCTGTGTCATTACTGGAATGGCTGTGCCCTGCCCCCTTCCTTCCTATCTCATTCCCCTCTCAGAGATTTTACTCCCATAATCTTGTTGGGGTGCAGAAGGGTGGAAGTCTGTCTTCCGTAGCTACTTCAGGGCTGAGTAGGGGCGTTGATCCTGCCTGTCAGGGAGTAAAAATCTCTGAATGCCTAATCTGGGGGCCCCAGGGACAGTACACCTTCTTGTTTTTGACTCAGAGGGTGGTATGGGCTGGAATCCTCGCATAACCATCATTATGATGTGAAATTGTTGTAACCACTCCTGTAACGTTCCTATGAACCTTCTTAAAGATGAAGCATCTTTGTGACAAAAGCTGAATATTCTTGATGTTAATTTTTACCAGAAAATTTTAAAGTCCTGAATAATTTATTAGGGTCTACATTTCCAGAGGACAACAAGAATAGAAGAAGGAAATTCTATGATCTTTCCAAAGGTCCTCTCTGCCTCTTGGAGATCTGAGTGGTAAATGTTAGTTGTGTGAATTGAGGGGCTTGGAAGGAAAAGCACGCTGCCGCCAGACAGTGAGAGCATCAGAGCCGGGGTCTTAGAGAGCTCCTTGCCCCACACCCTCATTTCACACGTAAGGAAAATGAGAGATAAAGGATCCAACTGGCTTCTCGAAGGTCACTCATCCGGCCAATTCCCTTACAAACCTGCACTTCCCGTCTCCCTCATCATCCTCTCCATCACTTGAATAAGTTGGCCCTAAGCTATTTCTCTTGATTTCTTGTGAGGTGAGCAATTCTCTTAAAAGCATGCTTTTTAAAATGTTTTAAGGAATTGGCAGTGTGATCGTGGAAAGCCTTTCAGAGGAACCAGTCTGCTATCCTTCCAGGACTGAACTCCGCCCTAAGTTACCTTTGCAATTCCTATCCTGCTACTTCTCACTCATCCAGCATCCTCCCCTCACCACACTCCTGCTTCTGAGTTGGGTCACTTTGCATGACCACACCTAGTGCCTTGATGCCTTTGTTTGTGCAGTGGCCTCCATACTCATCCTCCTCTGGTCCTGGGAGATGAACTTGCCTACTTTCTGGTATGCCTGGAGAGATTCCTAAGCCTAAGGAGTGGATCTATTCAGGAAGTGTTCTTTCCCTTCCCCGTTCCCCCTAGCTTAAGCGCACAGGTCAAGGTTGTAGGAGAACTGGGGCAAGACTCTAGGTCATCTGTCTCGTAGGCCAGTTAGCTTCCCACACATTCCTTTCAGCCAAGCTCTGAGGCCTCTCACGGTCTTCATGGAGGTTGTTTCCAATCTCCTAGACACACAAGTAGAAGTCCCTTCACTCCGGGTGCTGAGAGTGATGAATCAGAGCTGTTCCCATCTTTCCTTTGCCCATGGAATGAAGTCCACCTCCTTAATGTGACCTAGAAGGCCTGTGTTGACCTCTCCAGCTTTTATGTTTGCTCTTCTCAAACACTCAGACCCGGTCAGACTGACCTAGTCTCAGGTAGCCTGTTATCTCTGCAGTCACAGCTGCCCTTCGTCCCTCACCAGGCGAAGTCATACCCACAGATTTTGTTTGTTTCCACTTCCATGTCATCCTTTTTGGATAGCCTTCCCCAACCTTGGATTTGATGCCCCATATCATAGAAAGTTTCCTAACACTGTATAATAATGGATTATAGACCTATATGAATCCTCCAATCATGACTTCTTTGAATTTTGAAGAGATTTTGTTTATCTCAGTATCTGTAATACCTGCACAACACTTCGCACTATAGTTTCACTTTGTAATTTTTACCTTTTTAATTGAAGTAAAAAATGCATTTCAAAAAGTGCATAAATCATATACAGACACCTGGATGAATCACAATTTAAAGTCATGCTGTAACTAGCAGAAATCAAGAAACAGAACATTACCTCAGAATTCCTCTTCATGCCCCTTTCCAGTCATTAACCCCTCTTATTTCTAACACAGTAGAGTGTTGCCTGAACTTTATATAAATGGAATGATACAGTACTTATTCTCTTTTGTGTCTGTCTTCTTTTGCTCGATATGATGCTTGTAAGAGTCTAAAAGCTTTCTTAAAAAATAAGTAATATTGCAGTGTCTAAGATTTTAATCAACATGTATGAGATGTTTTCCATATCTCCAGTTTGGAAAGAAGGCAGCTATTAAGGGGCATGCGTGAAATTTCTCTCTGGAGGATGCCTGTTCAGCATTCTTTACTGACATTCCTAACAGACCCCACTTTTGTTCCAGTGCCCCGTGCAACCCACGTGACTCATGGTGGGGTGAGCCGGATTGGTAATTGTGCTCCTCCTGCCAGTGATTGGCTGAGGAATGGGATTTTGACCAATGAAGACTGAGGAGAGGCTTCCTCGGGCTCCCAGGAATTTTTTTGCCCACTACTCCAGGAATGCTTGCAGAAATGACCCCCTAACTCTTACTCTGGATGTTGTCACGTGTAGATGTGAGACTCAGACCTCTAAGGATACCCCATTACCAGGCCTGAGGATGAAGTCAATACGAGGAAGATGGCAGTGCTAAGAATCACAAGGAAACAGGCGGGTCTACAGGGTTAACTCATCCTTGAACCTGTCCTACCTCTGAGTTTCCAGTTATGTCATTCAGCAAATCTCATTCTTGTTTAATCCAGTTTGAGGTTTTTCTTGTTTTTTCATCTTTGAGTTTTTGTTGTTGTTGTTGTTTTTTTTGATAATTAAAACTAAGGGCATTTTAACCGACACATCTCCCTAGGACTTGGATGGTTACTTGGAAGGCACATTTAACTGAATGGAGAGTGACGTGAAGCTTCGTCATGGGAATGAGATGCAAGACAGGCAGCCAGGGGTGGGGTGGCATGGGATGGAGGGCTCCAGCTAGAGCATGGGGCTGAGGTGGAAATCCGTGAAGAACACACTATTCTGGCACTGCTTACAGTGCCCTGAGCAAAGGCTCTTTGGATACATTGCTGTAGACTTGAGGAACCGAGTGACTGAAGAACAGTGACGTTCTGGGTGGCAGGGGATGAAGGCAGCTCTGCGTGCCTGCCAAGTAGAGAGGCCTTTCTTCTGCCCGCCCTGTGGCGGGAATGATGGTCAGAGCAACAGCAGTGGTGTAATCCTAGGTAGCCCAAGGGAATTTCTTCAGGGAACAGGGGTTGCACCTGCTGGTAAGTTGCCAGATCTGGGTGGTAGTACATGTCCAAGATGATGAAGGTTCTCAAATAATGGACACGAAGTGTGGCACAGGGATAACCAGACTCTTGATGTTTTCCCAACACCTTAGTATGATAATAAGAGCAATGAGCGTGACAGGAAAGGGCCCCTTGGCTGAGAAAGCAGGTTTTCTGTGTGTCCAACACCTCCAGGAGATAAGAGTAATTAACATTGCCCACAGGAACTGAGAAAGCATGCCTTGGGGTTACTGGAATTACCATGGAGGGAGGGCTCTCCAACGGGAAGGCTGTTCTCTGAGGTAGAGCCTCAGATTGACGTAAAATGAAAATGAAAGGAACAGTAGTTCTTTCTCCCACTCAAGCTGGGGAAGTGGGCTAGATCAGGCTCATTTACATGGGGATATAAGGGAAATTTTGTGAATAAGTAGGCATCGGATTTGACCTGAGAAGGAAAGATAGCCTTTACACTAGCAGTGATAAGGAAGATATTTCAGTTAAAGGGAGCTGAACATGCTGAGGCAGAGGGGCAGGAAAGACAAGAGTGGACACAGCACAGAAGGAGGAGATCAAACTGACACTGCCATGGGATGTATGAGGGTGGGGAGGGCTGAAGGGAGTGGGAGAGAGAAGCTGTGTCAAGACGGAGGAGTGTTGTGAATGCCAAAGAAGAGGTTTGGATCTTATCCTGTAGGTAATGGACAACAAGAAAAGCCTTTTAAACATGTCAGTGACGGAAAATGAAGTGGCCTTCAAGATGATTAGAATCAGAATGGACAGGAAAGGGGAACACAGGACATGGGGAGACCAAATTAGAGCCCAAAGTAAGAGAACAGAGGACAGAGGAAAGGAAGTGAATTAGGATCACGGTTGTAGACTGTAGAGAAGTGGGGGAATTTATGGAGGAGAGCTTGACAGGAGTTGATCTCTGGGTGTGAGTAGTGCATGATTAAGAGGAACTGGATCATTGTCAGGAAAGCTGGTCCCAGAGGTAGAAAATCTTTTCACATCGTGTTACGTTTTCTGCAGAACCATCTTGCTAGTGAAATGATTCCCAATTTACAAGCTATTTTGAGAGCATATTTGTAACAAAATGAAACAAGCAAAAAACAAAGTGATGAAGGGGTACATGTGAAAAGAATCTGCCTGCAAACAGACTCCTCCGTCTCCTGGGGTTAACAGTAGTACTGCTTTTGACCAAGCAAGTGTGTGTTCCAATGACAGAAGAGGAAGAGAAAAGTGTGTTGAGAGCTCTTTGCACCTTCATTGCCCTCCCAGCTCGCTATCAGAACCTGCCAGAGCTGAGTCTCTGATTGCCAAGCAATTAAGGATGTATTTTTTTTTACAGTTTTTCAGAATTCAGTTTATTGGCTTGAGTGCATTCATTTTCTAAACAGGAAAACTGAGCTTGGAACTTGACACCAAAGCATAATTCTTTTTACTATTTAAGAGGAGGAATTGCAAATGTAGTTCTTAAGGAAAGGCTGCCAAAAAGCTTTCTTGATGATAACAGAGGTAACAATACCTTTTAAAGTAATGTTTTTCAAAGAACAGCTTCAATATCTCTCTTCTTGAGGGAAGACCATAAACTCTGTCATAGAGCCTAGTGTCATGATCATACTAATTGCTCCTGCTATAAGATAAATAGCAGGAAAAGACTGTAGCAAACAGAGAAGACCTAAGATGAGAGAAATCCTAAGCAGTGATAGAATTTTAAAAGCTTTTATGCCAGGAGAGCCATCTTGCACTCAGGTAGTTGGAAAATAAATAGATCTTTAGAGGAAAAAAAAAATGAAGAGGGAAGAATGTTTACTCTTGAGGACTCTTTGGTTCACTCATTTATAGGATTTGACTCAAGAGTTGGAATTAAATTTAGAGGAAGATCTCGGTTCCAGAGATTCTAAACAAATTCAATTTGCTCATCTCCTTCAACTATGTTGGACTCAAGGACATTATGAGGACTATGAAGAATCCCCAAGGCCCATCGCTTCTTCCTCAAGAAAAGTCTAGAGATCATAATGATTATTTAATCATGACTTTGGTTGTTTAACTAATTTTGTCAGAGTTACATTGCTTTTTGCACTATAAACTAGAGCTCTAATTTTTTTTAACATTTTTTATTGATTTATAATCATATTACAATGTTGTGTCAAATTCCAGTGTTCAGCACAATTTTTCAGTCATTCATGGACATATACACACTCATTGTCATTTTTTTTTCTCTGTGAGTTATCATAACATTTTGTGTATATTTCCCTGTGCTATGCAGTGTAATCTTGTTTATCTATTCTACAATTTTGAATTTCTAATTTTTTTTAAGTTTTTTTAAAAATTTTTTTTAAATAATTTTTTCCCTTTTTGGGGGGATCATTAGATTTATTTATTTATTTATTTTTAATGGAGGTGCTGGGGATTGAACCCAGGACCGTGCATGCTAACCATGCACTCTACCACTGAGCTATACCCTTCCCCCGAGAGGTCTGTTTTTATGGCATATAGTAGTTAGAACAACTAGCTAGTCTTCAAAGGGTAATCTTGAATATTTGAGTTATATTTTACTTTGTAACCAATCCTGCAGAGCACCAGCAAAGGAAAAGAAGTAGTATTTAATGCATAACAATGAGTAACATGTAATACAAATGAAAATCAGTAAGTAGCAAGGAGATAGTATCCCCCAAACTATGCTTCCAATGCCATCGTTTGCTGGAAAATTTCCAAAAGGACATGGAAATATGAGGGTTATAATTTAGTTGCACAAGGGGGAAAAGTGCTCAACTTTCATAAGAACATGTTTGAGGTAGATGGATTTTGAACCAAAACATGAAGGCAATATTATGTCTCTGGAAATTCTATGTCTCCACCGTGATTTAGCTTATAGGAATCATCTTGGCAAAAGCAAAACATGAATAAGAATCCCAAGTAATTATCATTAATCTGAATTTCAAGCTGTGAGTAAGGGAAAAAGGATAAACTAGCTAAAATTCTCATCCAAGCCAACTGTCCTTTAAGTACATCAAAGCATTCTTAGAAATAACTTCATGAGATGAGGAGCCATCCTAAGTTTGATCTAAAAATCGCTAATAAAAGCTCTTAACTATATAGATTAAACATTTCATTATGTTTCCCTTTGTCACCATTCAGAAATATAATGTAATAGCGAATTGGGTGTAACCTGAACTCCCTTCTTCTCCCTCCATCCTTTCCTCCCTGCCTTCTTCCTTCCTTCCATTCTTTTGAATGGAGGGTTGAAGTAGCCAGAAGTTATCACTTCCGAAAACCAAGACAGTCAATTAAGGATTTTCACGGACTTGCTTGCTGTATCAATGAGCTACTGTTGCATAACAGAGGACCGCAAAACTTCATGGTTTCAAACAACCATTTATTTAGTTCCTAATACCACAAATCAAGCTGGCAGTTTAGGCTGGTCTCACCTGGGCTCCCTCGTGTGTCCGCATGCAGCCATGTGATGGCGTGGTAACTCTGCTTCCAGGGCTTGACTGGCACCTCTTGGCTCTCCCTCATATGATTTATCATCCTCCAGCCGGCTGGCCAGAGTTTGTGCTCAAGCTGGAGGCAGAGGTCCCAGAGAGGAAGTGGAAGCATGAAAGGGTTCTTGGGGACTAGACTTAAAACTGACACAGGCTCACTCTGCCATGTTCTGTTAGCCTAAGCAAGTCAAAAGGCCAACTCAGATTCAAAACGTGGGAAGTAGACACTACCTCTTGATGGGGGGAGAGGCAGAGTCATATTAAAAAGGCATGAAGACAGGCAGGCTGAGAGTGGGAACAGTCAGTGGCCAGTCTACCACACTAGCTACTATTCTTCTAACACTTTAAAACGTTTATTAAGGTATCTTTCTTATTACTATTTTATCAAGATTTTTTATTCGGGACTGACTGTTCCATTTTATTAAATGTCACCTCCCCCCCCCCCCTTTTTCTGCATATGTGACGATGGTCATGGTTTGGAATTATTCTTCTTTGAATCATAGGATTGATTATCTTAACAGATTTTCTGACATTGAAGTTTCTTTGCCTGCCTGGGAAGTACTTTGCTTGATTGTGGTTATAGTCCTTTTACTACACTGATTGATCTCTTTGCTGGTATTAAGATTTCATCTGTATATGAATGGAGCATGGGTTTCTTTTTGTGATACATTTGTCAGTTTTTGGTATTAGTTATAACTCTCTGTTCAGAGCAAAATTTCCAACATAACAGATTTTGTCCTTAAGAACGTTACATCATAGATTGCTAAATTCTGGTTGGATTTTTACTTCTATTTCTCAATCCCTTTATTCTTTACTCGATGACTCACAATTTTTCTATCTCCTCAAACACACCTTTTATTTATTCCTAGTGCAACACAGGTAGTTTCTGACTTGGCCTCCAGAGATGCCCACTTCCTGGTAGTTATGCCTGAGTATAATCCCCTCGCCTTGAATGTGAGAAGGAGCTATGATTTGTTTCTAACCAATAGAATATGTCAAAGAAGATGGAATGTCACTTCCATGATCAGGTTACATAAGAGAGTGACTCCTGTCTTGTCAACAGGAGAGAGTCTTCTCTCCTTCCAGACTCTGATAACACAATTCCCATGTTGGAGAGGTCCACGTGGTAAGGAAATGAGGGTGACCTATGGCCAACAGCCCTCAGTCCAATAACCCTCGAAGAACTGAAATTTTGCCAATAACTGGATCCTTTCTCAGTCAAATTTTCGCATGGGACCCCAGCCCTGGGCAAACCTTAGTTGTAGCCCTGTGAGAGACTGGAAGCAGAGAACCCAGCTGAACCACCCCTGGATTCCTGACTTACAGAAACTGTGACATAATGAATGTGTATTGTTTTAAGCCGCCAAGCTTGTGGTAATTTGTTAGTCAGTGATAGACAACCAATACCCATTGAATAATAGATTCCCAGGGTGTGAAGAATCTTTTTAAAAATCACACAGTTCAACCTTATATTCTACTGTGAATCTCCTCCAAGTGCATGTCTAGCTTATGTTTAAATGGTCCAGATGACAGAAAACTCACTACTATAAATGATAGTCCATTCCATCTTGAGGAAATTATAATGTTTAGGAAATAGTTCATTTTAGTAAGTTAAATATTTGATTCATAGGTCCTGACTCTTAGCTAGGTGTCACGTCCATTTTTTCTTCCACATAAATAAATCTTAAATGATTTTAACACAGCTATTCTTTTTATTTCTAATCTTCTATTCTTGTTTACACTGTAATGAAACTATGAACTTTCTGAGACTGGGAACCAATCCTGTTTTCTTGTATCTCCTGTGCCTATAATCCTTGGCATAAAGAAAATGTTCAACAAATATTGGTGGAATAAGATTCAATTATCAATGTTAAATATTCCCAGCTCTTCCAAAACCCTTAACATGATACGGTGTTGTGTCCTTGCTCATCACCTTTGTCTTCATTTTCTCGGCAAGGTGCCCATAACTGACCTTAACTTTAAGGTTTGCTTTAAGTAGTAAAAGAAACGTGGTATCATCACTTACAGTAATTAATAAACCCACTATTGAAATCACTGTTTACTCATCTTGGACTCACTGTCAAAGAAAATCTTTCTTTCTTGTCTTATATGAGCTGTGCGAAGGCCTGTCATTCCGATGTTACATTTGCTCTGCTTAATTTCAGTTTATTTTATTTGTTCACACCAAGGAGATGATATCTTCCTGGGTGCTAAATAATCACCTCAAGTTGTCTCCTTTGTTCTTAACTGCGCGTTACCCACAGGTTTGATAGATATTTTTAAAACTTCATCTAAGCTTTGAATATAGTGTTTAGATGTGGCCAAGACAAGTCCGTTATTCTGGTTGATAACTATACATCATAGTCTTTAAATAATAACCCTTGTGCAGACTCTTACAATGGCCTTTTAATTGTTGTCTCTACCATTTTCCACCTAAAGTTCCTTCTTTACAAGGCAGCCACCTTATAGTTTTCTATTTCCTACCGATGTCTTCAAGCTTATCTTTTATGTATTTTAACAAAGTCAGCATAGTTCTTTTACTGTCTGCCTCTGGAGTCTTTTGGGGTCGCAAGTCTAGTTTCTTTATATTCCTCATTTTCTTCATATGTAGAGCACTATCTTTGAAAATTATTTGTGGAAACAGTTGGAGGCCCAGATGAAGGTACTCAACTCCAGAGAATTTTTTTCTGCTTTTGCTGGGCTTCTGGGAGCATTTCCATTTAAACTGTAAGTTTAAGTCTTGAGATAACAATTAAATCAGAGGCTTTAATTTTCTTTTGGGCTGTTTCCCTTCTGCTTCGTGCCCATCCTGAATGTGCAGCCCTTTGGAGGAGGGTTCCCAGTTTACTGAAAGGAGGGTCTTCTACTAGATTCTCCACTGTGTCATCTCCCTTGTCCAACAAGGCCATTAAAATGAAGCTTCTGACTTAACCAGACTGGGAAATGCCTTCAGGTCAAAAGCTGTTTCTTTGGCCACGTCCTTTCTGTGTCCATTACCTTCCAAAGTTCTCATTTTCCCTCCATGCTTGGTCTTTTCAAAAACTGTCTTACCTTTTAATGATTTTAAGAAGTTTCTTTTAAGCGTTTTGGTTGTTTCCAACAGGACTATTGATTCAAATATCATAGCCCACTGTTACACACGAATCTGCTTCAAATTCTCACTTTGTTACTTTATAGTTGTGTGACTTTGGATAAATTATTTAAGCTCCATGAACCTCAGTTTTCTCATCCGTAAAACAGGGATAATAATAGTACCTGCATTACAGGATTACATGTCAAGAATGTGATAAGCTGGCACATAGTTAAGTATTTGATAAATGTTAACCATTATTAGTATATATCTTCATACCATCTTATTTATTTCCTTTAGGGCATTTACCACTTTCAAAGATGGCCTTATTTATTTTTTATTGTTGTTATTTTCTCTTTTAATAAAACATAAGCTCCATATTTTAGTATTTACCATCATAAATCAAACAATATCATTTTCAATGAATTAATGAATGTATTCAAGTTTTTCACTGAAATATCATCTTTGATTCATTCCTAATAACCCACAATTGAAAGATAGGCCATTTTTATGTAAGAAAAAGTCTATTCTATAGCATATTCTTTTTAAAATGAGCAAATTAAAAATGCACCTTAATCCAAGAAAAATAAAGAATAATTAGACCAGATTTGACAATGTAATTGCCAAAATCACTTGGATATACAGCATATTACTTCTATGTTTGGACAAACAATGCCCCTCCACAAATTTTAAAGACCAAGATACCTTAGTTCAGGTAACTTTAAAAATTTGCATATGTACTCATTTACAGAATGTCTCAATCTTTCACCATTCATCATAATTCTAGAAACTCTTTCTTCCATGAAGCCATTACTCCATTCATAGGAATTCAGGGATGTTCACCATGTAATTTCTTACATTAGAACCTTTTGATAAAATGACTGCATTATGTACTCTATTCTGTGCCAGTGAACGAAATGGAGTGAACTATAAACATGTCTGATACTGTAAGTGCCTCTCTGTGGATGGAGATGCCATTTATATTACAATTTGGTGGGTGAAAACTTCCCTATCATCTCTGCCTTCTCTCAATTCAGAGTCTCAGAAGGATATGGATATTAGACCCGACATTGTCTTAAATGCTCCTCATTCTCTGACTTGGACACAGATGTCTCTGTTTCATTGTCTATGGGGAGATGATTTCTATGTCTATGTCTATGGCAATGATTTCCTCTGCAAGGAAAGCTCAGGAAACCCCTTCCTCCAGAAAGGCCTCCTCAAGCTCTCTTTAGTTGCTTTCCAATGGGTAACTTTATTGGCTCTGTTTTTTTTTTAATATAGTTCCCTGTGCTATACAGTAGAAAATTGCTGTTTATCTATTTTATATATAATAGTTTGTATCTGCTAATTCCAAACTCCTGATTTATCCCTCCCCAACCCCATTTCCTCTTTGGTAACCAAAAGTTTATTTTCTATGACTGTGAGTCTGTTTCTGTTTTGTAAAAAAGTTCATTTGTGTCATATTTTAGGTTCCACATACAAGTGATATCATATGGTATTTGTCTTTCGCTGTCTGACTTAACTTCACTTAGTATGATAATCTCTAGGTCCATCCATGTTGCTGCAAATGACATTATTTCATTCTTTTTTGTGGCTCAGTAACATGTATATATGTGTATATATGTGTATACGTGTGTGTGTGTGTGTGTGTGTGTGTGTGTGTGTATAAATACCCCATTGGTATGGAGGCTGTAGGTCAAAGCCGTGGAAATGGATAAGATGACTCCTGAGAATCACTGAAATGAGGAGAAGAGGAGTCTCAAAAAGAAAGAATAAGTTGGGGAAAAATAAAGATAAGCAAAAGAAGGTGTGTCTTAGAGGCCTTAGGGGGCAAATTGTCAAAGGAAAAGATTGTTCTAAGAAGGAAGGATTGTCAACAATATTAGGAGTTCCAAAGAAATCCAGTATGATTAAATCCTGCTCAATTCTGATTGGCTGAATCCCCTGCACCTGATTGGACCTGGCCAGTCAAAGGGCACATGTGCAAGAGCAGGTCACACTCATTATCTCTTATTTTTCTTAAATCGATATTAAACAGTTGGAAAGATAGCAAATGAAATTTCCTTGAAAACACATCTCTTCCTAAAAAGTGGCTGAAAATAATATGACACATTTTCTGGTAGTAGCACTATGCATCAGTCAGACCTCTTTAGATTAAAAGTGACCGGATGAAACCAAATCAATTTAAACCAAAAAGGAAATTTGTTGGTCCTCATAATTGAAAGTCTGGGTAAGAGTTTAAGCTCATCTGAACCCAGACACTCAAATCCTGTCATTAGAGATCTGTCTCCACTTCTCAGCTCTGCTGATCTCACTGCTAACCACGTCGCTGCCAGCTTCTGACCAAGGCATGAGGGAAGTGGCAGCCAGCAGCTCCAGGTTTACATCCTGTCAGTCCATGAACTCCAGCAAACAGTGGGCACCTCCTTCCCAGCTCCTTTTGTGCATATCCTGGAGCTATATTTTACTTAATGCAATGGCGAAATAAGGTGTCCATTTCTGAATTAACCACTGAGTCTGCAGGACTGGGCTTTCCCAAGAGGCTCGGCTTATACCACATGTCCACTCCTGAAACTGGGGTTGGGTGTGGGGGTCAACCCCACGAACAGCAGCATCGATACATGTGCTGCATGCCTGTGCTGGGTCAGAGGGTTTTATTTTACAGTTCTGCTCAAGCCCCGTGTTCTCACCAGGCCTTTGCACATGTGGGTGAGGTGGGCCCCTTTTTACCTAACAGTAGATACTGTTCTTGAAAAGGGGAAAGAGATTATAACTGACGTGAAGGAAGTGGCCCCCAACAGGAAAACCAGAGAGACAGCAGAAAAAAGGAAAAGCAAGAAAAAGGAAGCAAACAGTAAAAGAAAGAGAGATTAAAAAACAAAAACAAACATAAACAAATATGAGGATCATTAAACAGCTGTAAAGTTAATCACAACATTTGCCCTGACCGATTCCTGTAGAACACACCCTGCTTTGGTAATAAGCCCCTGAGAATGAGCTGTGTTGACCTGTTCCGGCTCATCCCTGAGGCTGACCTTCTTCTAAGTCTTTTCCTGCTTCCGACTTTCCATCTTCCATCCTTTCTTTACTCCTTCCAACTGCTCGCATCTCTACTAACAGCTTCCTCCTTACGTTTGTGGTGACTGTCTTCCACCTTCTTTTTCCTGGTTTGGCTTCACCTCTGCACAGCAGAATTTTATTTTGCATTCCTCCAAGGAGAGATGGAAAAGAAAAAGATGACAGAGAACTCTGCCAAGCCACTGGCTTAGTGATTTGATTTGCCACGGCTAAGATGGGCTATGCAATTTTCAGGGCCTCTTGTTCAAAATGTATTAAAAACTTCAGGACAGCTGAGCATTAAACGAGGAACCGGGCCCTTCTAGGGCTGGGCTCTGTGCAGCTGTCAAGGATGTGCTCTCGTGACGCTGACCTGGGGCAGAACTCTGCTTGCTTCCCAATTGCCATCCTTGGACATTCCTTCACTTTCACTTGGCCATCCTTTTAAGGAAGCCTGGTCCCATCCTCAAATCTGGGAGAGTGAATTAAGCCAATGGTAGAAATCTATTTCCTTTGCCAGCAACTGGTCGAGGAATGAACATATGATATAGTTCTGGCCAATGAGATCTGATTTCATCTTTGATGAGAAGAGACACAGCAGAAGCAGCAGCTCTTTTCCAGACAGTATCATCTGTGCAATACTGTTCATCTGTGCAATGCTGTAACCATCTTGCTAAATGAAGAAAGCTTTACTGAAAGGAGGCAAAGTGAAAAGAGAGAAGGAACTCATCGATTGGTTACTGAGTTAACTAGCCATGAAGCCTTTGCGTTTTGCGGTTTGTGAAATAATTTTTTTTTAATTAAGCCATTTGGGTTGGGGTTTTCCTCTAGTAGCTAAAAGGAATTCAATTTGTATATCTTAGTAGTCAAAGACATTATTACATTAAAGTAAATTCTTACATAAAAATAGGAACAGAAAAAAATAGACAGAATAAATTGTGGTGCAACACTGAAGGACAAGGCTTCTTGAAAGTACTGCTTCCCCACCGAAGAGACCTAGCTCATATTGGCCACTTTCTCTTTCTCGTGAGATGTTGAGGCACATACATAGAAAGTCTAGAAACAGGAAGCAAAGCAGCAAAACACAAATGAAATGCAAGCCCAGGTTTCAGAAACTGCTTTGATAAGAGAAATTTTGATTTATATGTAAGATTTCCTGAGGGTAACATGTGAGTAAAAGCTACCTACCATTCCAGAAGCAGAAACAATAAATCCTCGAATGTGCTTTTTTGTGTCACCTTTAAAATTACCACTGTTAAGTGACTTATCTAGCTTCAAGAGCTTACTTATTAGTAGAACAGAGATAAACTAAAGGAAAGTCTTTCTTGAGATGTCACCAAATAGGATCTGAAGCTGTTTGTTATAGTCAGGACTTTGTCTGTTGTAAGTAATAAGAAACCTAAATCAAGCTGACGTAAGCTTGCATAGTCAAGGAGGACTGAATTCTGGCCCAGCTGGGTCCAGGTTCACACAGTTAAGGCTCTTTCTCCATCCCTTGGCTCTGCGCATCCTTGAGGGATATAGTGCTCTGACTGGACGGGTTTCCTCACACACCCTGTCCTGGTGTGAGGAGGAGTTTGTCTACCCCAGCCACCTAGACTGAGAGTGGGGGGAGGGTAGTTTCTGAAGGAGAACGTGAGTTTTGTCTAAGAAAACTGGAAAGGATTCCAGGCAATCAAAACCAAGTTGCCTGTGTTACTATTGTGCAACAAATAAATGTTGAAATTTTAGTCTATTAATGGCAAGTATTACAGGAAAGGCAAATGTTACTCAGAAGTCAAAACAAAGAATTCTGAATGGAACACTAATTTATCTTGAAGTTAAGACTTTTTTCTTAACATACCCGTTAAATTTTGAGAATTAAGATTTTAGTCTTTCGTCTTATCATTCCAAAAACTCATTCTATTTCTAAACTGAAGGGAATTTGTGAATTCACACATGTCTAATCTGATGTAAATTGAAAAAGGAGTGAAATTGAAACCCAGAGACATTATGTATATGACCAAATCAAAATGATGACAGATTAGAGATAACAAAGTAAGATTCTTAAGTGAAATTATCTGTTATGCTCCATTCAAGTGGTAATTAAAAAGTCCGGACGCAAAGTCACATAAATTGATTGGGTTCATACCGACATCTCTGACTGCTTGTCAGAAGAGACAGTTTAGTTAAGGAGTTGACTTCATGTATTGGAAAGTAACAATGAGTATCATTCTTCTCTTTCAAACAGCTTGTACTAAAATCTTCCAGTTACAAGATACTGAAAGAGCAGAGTTACTGGAAATATTCCAGAAAGAGTCCCTGTGAAGTGAAAGGCATACTTCAAATTTCAAACGGAGCTTTTTATTTATTGTGAGTTCAGGGATTCACCTTTTTAATAACCAGGCCTCTAGACCTGCACGAGTCTGAGATTGCCTCATTTTCATTGGCACAAAGACAAAGACATTAATTCCTTGTCCCAGAATAACAAGACATCCTTTATTTCGAATAGAGGTAACTTGAAAACATTGCAATAATTTATAGCTACTATGTAATTCTAAGACACCTTGTTATTCCAAAGGCTGAAGAAAAATTAGCTATTTAAGAGGTGGTTTATCTGAGTCAAATTATGGCATTGCTTTGCAAGGAGTTTTCTTACATCTCATGCAAACCCAACTCCTTTTTAAGTTATCACCTGAGGAGCTGTGCAATGTTACAGTCAGTGCAGATGGTAGGTCTTTGGAGTGAAGGTCTCCATCCAACAAAAATATATCTAAAAAAAGCCCAATCCACTCAGAATTATCTTTTAATATCTTATTAAGCAGGCTGTATCCGTCACTAGAACGTACAATAATAGTATGTTACCAAGAGAAAAATATATAACTGAAGCTAAAACTGACTGTGGCCTGTTCTCTCTTATAAGGAAGAGGTGGCGTAACTCATTTCATTAGTTATGAAAATCATAACTCTATAAAAAGAAAAATCATTCACAATAAATCTCTGTGTGGCTCTTTTCTCCTCACAGAGACCATGGAGGAGGGAAGGGGGCAGTGAGACCTGACGCAGGGACCCATCAGTCATAGTCTTTGGCCAGTCAAGACGGGCTTGGTACTGAGTTGGGGGATAGAAGTTAGAGCTGCAGAGTTGGCTCCCACCCCATCAACAGTAGGAAAACCCATTGTTATTGTTGCTTTTTAGTTGTTTGTGGCAACCAAAGAGGGAGGCAGAGCCACAGCTAGGCAACCTGGTGGCGAGTGAGAGACAGTGAAACAAAGAAAGTCTAACATTATGTTTTCAGTTGTCTGTCCTAGAAACCTGTGATGTAGCCTTTTCCCCATTCCTTGGAACCATTAGTGAAAATGGGCTGTACATCAAAATGCATCAGTTTTTTTGAGGGGGAGGGTGTGAGTGGAATTCAATGAAAAACAGCCTGAGTTCCACGTCTAAGGTTGTGTGAATCAAAGAAATGGAGACAAGACACCAGTGAGACTGAGAGCTCTGTGGAGCAGGAATTCAGAGTCACAAATAGAGCCCAAGGTTGGCACAGAAATTCTGGGGAGGAAATGGGACGGTGGCTTCAGTTGACATCTAGGTTACTAAGATACTAATAATTACAAATATGTATTGAGAATAGATCTTGGACAAAGAGCTTACATGTCTTGCTCTTTTGTTTGTTCATTCCCCCCACAATTCTATATGGTTTTAATCAAATCACTTTTCCTCTTTGAAATGAAGAAACTGAGGCATTGAAATGTTAAGTAACTTGCCTAAGGTCATAAATGCTGAAACTAAACAGAGAACAGAGAACTGCAAGATACAAAAGCCCATATTTTTAACCAGCAACTTACACTACATTTCCAGGGTCCCCATCAGCCCCACAGTACTGGTTGGACTGGTTGGCACTCTTAGACCCACACTCCTTTCCTTTAGTATAAATAATTAAGGGCTGCTTTTACATGCTGCTCCAAATTCCTAGCTCTTTTCAGTTTTAAAAGAAATTACTGTTATCAATAACAGTTATTGATTATCTAGTTTGTATGTGTGAGAATTATAATCAAGCTGGATTAAAAAGTATTAAAATAGAAATAAAAAGCAGTATATTGACAGTCCAAACTAAAAACCAAAAGGCTTAGCTAATGTGGGGTACCATAAAGTTATGGAGAAAGATATTGTGAGATTCCCGGGTCAGCTCCTCAGAAGCTGTGTGGGTTTGGGCAAGTCAGTTAACTTCCCTCACTCGCAACTGCCCATCGGCAATATGGAAATGGTCATAGCTTCACCCACCATTGACGTGAGTCTTCAGTGAGATGACAAATGGCAAACTGCTTTGTAAACTGTAAAGGTTTACATCAGTTTTAGTTATTTTAAAGTTCAAGTGCAAACATGACTGTCCCCCAGATATTTAAAAACAGCTCATCTTCTACATCGAAGGTCAAAGGCCAGAAGATAAGACTATAACCAGCAAGTTCAACTGAGACACCACTTTTACCCTGTCACTTATGTGGCGAGAGTTATTGGCAGGAAAGCAGGCAGCAATTGTAGCAAAGAGCATTAGTGCCAGCAAGGAGCGAGAGAAGAGCAAATACAGTCAACCCAAACCCTATCCTCTCCCTCACACCATCCTCTCCTCTGTTTGTTATGGAACCAGGCAGTTTTACACCCTGGATATTTCTCAGATACACCCTTTCTTCCACGCCATCACCTCTGCCTTCCTGCAGGTGCTCGTGGCCTCTTGACTGGGTGTTGCACCAGCCCATCAATCCAATTCTCACAACAAAGATTTTTGTTTTTCTAAAATACAAGTGTGATCATGTCACACTCCAGCTTAAATCCCCAGATTGCCTCCCCGATGGCTGGGTAAAGTGTAAAGTCGAAGCTCAGCAGACCCTTCACAATCAGCTTTTCCCTGTTAGAGCTTCTCCAGTTGCACCTGACAGTCCAACTTGACTCTGTCTTGCTCTTCAAATAAGCCACAATCAAAGCCATACCTTTGCACTTGCTCTTCCACTTTCTTCTGATGATTTTTCACCCAGCCCTCAAGACTCAGTGCAAGAGCAGCCTCTTCTCCACAGCCTTCTTCCCAATCTTCCCCCATCCTGTTATTGCACCCCACACACTCGGAGGAACCTACCCCACCCACTAACACATTATGTGTGTGCCTCTTACAGCATTTCCCACAAGCAGTGTCATTATTTACTTTTCTGTGTCCCCCACTAGACTGCGAACTCCCTGAGGGTAGAGATTTCCTCACATTTGAATCTCTGAACCTAGTACATAACAGCTCCTTAATCAGCATTGAGTGAATAAATGTATTGACACTGACTTAAAAGATTCTCACATTAGTGGTTTTTAAAATGATTGCATTAGCAATATATTATAGAAGCACAGCTTGCTTGTAATTTTCTGTCTCATGTACTCAGCATGGAATTTTTTTTCAATCAGAATAACTGAAGTTGTAATCATTGAAAAGAGGTGACACGAGCTAAATGGATGCTTATGCTTAGAAAAATGTAAGAGAGGGCAGTGATTAACAAAAAATCCCAACAAGACATTTCTTTATCCTCATTTTCATGTCAAATCTCCTTATCTTGGAACCTGCAGTAAAGTTTTGACTCTATTAATTGTGACATTACTGGCTGCTGCTGTCAACTTCAGGGCAATGTCAAAAATGCTGACCTGTGAAAACCAGCAGGGGTGAAGGAGCATGGAAAATGGAATGTTTTAGTATGAGAAACTCTCTAAAGGAAGAAACCCAGTGCCCAGAGACCATTATCTGGTAAAGACATTTGTCTGACTGTGGGTATAAGCCAAAAGCATTTCATTTATAGTGGGCAGGGTAGAGGCAGTCAGAGCAAGATAACTATTTTAGCTGCTTTCTCTGTGTAATGGCAATTCTATAGGAAAAATAAGAAAGATACATTATTCAGTGACTCACCCTCTATGAAGCCATAATTTATAGTAGACTAAGTAATGACACTGAGAGGGCATGACTCCCAAATTGGCCTGGCCTTCTTTACCAGTGGGTTTTTTTTAAAGGGAAACTGGTAGTTTTTTTTTTTTTTTTAAAGGAAAAGGCTTCCGTAAGTAGTGTATTGTACTGAAGCTGACAAGTAAAATCATACTTTCTTATGAAGGCAAGAATTATTGCTCTTTTTAAAAGGATGGAGGAGACCTGATGATGAAAGGGCAGGGCACCTGATGTCTCTTCCCTGTCGTCAGCCTTCAGGACTCTAGCCTGTGCCCTCATCACCCTGGGACTGGACCACTGCACCTGCTTCAGAAACCTCCTGTCATCCCAGCCCACATCACTGGTCCAGCCTTTACTGGGCCACCTAGTTCCAAACAAGTTTACTTTGTAGCACCGGGCACAAGATGCTCTAAGCATCTCTCACTGAATGTTGTGGGGCTTCTCAGATGCGTCAAGGTGGGATGCCTGTGGGACTCTGGGACTCACACTTGTGACCTGAGAGTGTGTTTGCCTGGGGACAGGGTAACAAAATTCCCCTCTCTGCCATCCCTTGGGTAGATAGATCTGAGGCTCTTTCTACACGATTCCATAGGTGGTGCCATTGGCATCAAGCCCCAGTTGCCCACAGTGGAGACCAACTAGGCAACACACCATTAAACTGGATAATACGTAAATATCACCTGCTTTTTCACCCTCCCTGGGTGGTATTTTCCATCTTATTTCCTAGGACAAAAATCCAGGATCTCCTGGTCTAGTAATAGTAAGAGATTGTAGGGAGAAAAAAGACAAATAAGAAAAATATGGTTAAAAAGATTACAAAGATATTATTTTTCAGGTCTCTCCCATCTTTTCAATATCTTCCTACCATTGTCAGCTAGCCCCATTTTTACCATGTCAGTTCTCTACAAAGAAGCCAACAATAGCTTCCAGTTTACTTTCTTTGGTATCTGGTCTGAACTTGTCTTCTCTTCTCCAGCTGTCCTTCAAGTTAGTGTCAATATCCTTGAAGTAAGGGAGAATATAGGGTACCAAAAATTGGGGTAATATTAAGAGAAGGAAATGGGACTAAGGACGTGACCAGAAATAGCCATTCAAGTTTGCCACCATGATACGCTCTTCTTACGTCCTTCACGGGACCTCCTGCAGCAGAAGCAGTGCCTGGTTCAATAACAGAAGTTTGTCTTGAGTACACAGATAAACTACATTTCCCAGCTCCTTGCAGCCATCTGTCTGTGTTCTGGACAATGGAATGTGAGCAGAGTGATTTACACCTCAGCGAGCCTTGGCCCATAAAAATCTTCCATCCTGTCCTCTGTTTACTCTTCTTCTGTGGCAACCTTGGGAATTACACATGGAAGATGATGACATCAAAAGATGGATAAGCTAAGGGCTCTAAATGGTTGGATGGAGATGAATCCTTTATTCTCCCCCCCCCCCCCGCCACCCCCATCACATTAAATTGGGATGTAAATGAATAATTAAGGTTTATTGTGTTAAAGCCTCTGAGATTCGAGGTTGTTTGCTATGGCAATGAATAGTGCTATTTACCAGCCTGCCTTCCTCAGTATTGTGCATACGAATTCTATTACCTAAAATGAGTACTTTCTTCCCTCTGTTTTTCTAATCAAAATCCTACCAATGTGTGAAAATCCACCTGAGGGTCCTACCCAATCCACACACTTTCTGATGACCACTACAGCTCATGGTGACCTATCTATTCCCCTAACTCCTAGGGGACTATTGTCCTATTTGGACCTTAAATAAGTACTGCTTTACTTTACTTTTTGGCTTTTCATGTGCTACTTGCCCAACTAGATTATAAATTACCAGCTGTAGAAGACATTATTATTATTATTATTATTATTATTATTATTATTATTATTATTATTATTATGCCCCCAAAACAATTATCAGCAGTCTATATATGTGGTACACCAGGAATGAAAAGTCAGAAGTCATAAGAGGCTTACAGATGTTCTATAAATATCATTGTATGATTCTAGCTTGGTTTAAATATAAGAATTCAACCCCAGTGATTCTGGCTCATAGGCACAACAATGAATTCTCTGAGGATAAAATTAATTCCTATATATAAATGAGTTGTTCAGAAATACATTTAATTTGCCTTTTTCCCCAAGAGCTAATTACTGTTAGCATTTCCTCACCCTCTCCAATAAAAGCACATTGAACAATATCCCAAATTGTGAAAGGAAGAATTAGTATGTGAGATCTCTTTGAAAGTCCCCACACCACTGATTTTCTTGGCCCACATTTAGCTTCTCATTTAAAAGAAAGTCAGCAGGTTTAGTACCATGTGTGCTGGATTTTATGAGTCTACTTTTTCAATAATACTAACAACAACAAAATAATAATAGTAAATATTTCTTTATGTTCCTGAATTTCCTCTTTCTGACCCTAAATGTTAAACAGTTACATCCATCTTTTTTTCCTCTTTCTTTTTCTAATGGTGATGGAAGAAAAAGCTGCTAAAGTTTATCATGTCAGGTAGCCATGACTTACTTTGCAATTCAGCAAAGGGGTTTGGGAATAACTGTTTTAAGGGTAAGGATTAAGAACTGGAACCAAGAACACATTCACAAATTTTATACAAGCTACTATTTGAAGATGCTGGAAAACATTTTAAACCGGAAAATAAAAAGGTGCCTGTAAATTTAGATGCTGTTGAAATGTACCAGTTCAATAGTGCAGGTACCTCTGACTCCCCCTGTTCCCGGGCTTGGTGCTAGCAATTTGCTTTTCTGTCCAGTCAATGCACTTTCGTTTTGAGCTGGAGAGAATACTCTGCAGTTGTACAGTTCATGCCCTCCAGGCTTTAGTTTCTTTTCCATTGAAACCCCTTGTATAGAGATCAGTGTCTGCTGGCTGTACCAGTGTTTCTAACAATCACACAGCATTCAGTCTCATCCTTTTCAAGTCCTGAGTGCAGCATGTTAATGATGAAGGGTAAGTTTTCTAGCCTTTCAAGAAATAGCTCGAAATGACACAGCATCATGAGACAAAACTCTAAAAAGCAAAGAAACATTTTTATGGGCAGTCTATCACCATTGCATTTTAATTTCTTAGCAGCCATAATTTAACCTCTGGTTGCCAGGAAGGAAAGACAAGAACTAGGATATAAATACACTGGTTCATATATTTTCCTCTTCTAATGTGAGAATTGCCTTTTAATAAGTGGTTGAAGTTTTTTTTTGTGTTTTGTTTTTTGGGTTTTTTTTTTAATATAGCCACCATTAAAGATTTTCCACACAGGTTTTCAAACTGTTTCTCAAAGCCACAGGTTTTCCATGGTAGTAGCTCAGGGCTGCCAGAACTGGGGCTGTGTGTACAGGGTGCTTTTCTTTCCCCCACCTACCCTAGTAGTTTTGCTTTTTATGTTTTACATTTGCATTTCTGTGTAAGATTTACAAGTAAAAAAAATGGATTCTGAGGGGAAAAAATTCTAAAATCCCTGAATGATGGAATCATGGAGACATTTATTTTCTTTCAATCAAAGCGAATCATTGTTCCATATTGAGATACAAAATGTCAGGTTTCAGGAATGTGTGGAGGGTATTTGCCTGGGATCTACTCCCCTTTCCTAGTAGCACCCTGGTTTCCTTTTGGGGAATTAACCTCTTTCCTACTGAATATGATGCTGGTGGATGGTGAATCCAGGGACTTCCCTCCACAGGAGCTGAAGGGACCTCATCCTTCCTCTCAAAGACCCAGGACAGCAAGGGCTGTGCTCCTTCAATCAGATGGTCTCTGACTCTGGAGGGACACAACAAAGGAACAGGGGCTTTATGCATTTCATCGGTGGCACCCTGATCTATTAGGAGATCTTGCTAGGGTCCCTCCTTCTTGTTCTCCCAGAGCTGCCCTGGCGCCTGCACATTTCCAAGGCAGATTGTTCTGCCTCCTGGCAACTTAGTGGCCCCTTGATAATCCTTTTACCTACATGTGTTTTTTGCAGTGTGTCTTCATTTTCCTTGCTGTGGGGCTAGCCCTTAGACTGCCTTACCACAACCCTCCACTGGAATTTGGCTACTGGCTGATCCTTGGGATGGGTCTTTCTCTTCTTACAAGGGCTTTGGTGGCCCACTTACTCTCTGTCCCTCTCTTCTTCAGTACATACACCCACCCCTCTCCCTGTTTTTTGTTTGCTCCTCTGTTATGCTGATATCCACCTGTGTTCCTGATTCTCTACACAGTATGAGTTACCCCAGCAACCATATGAAAGTATGTAGACCTCAGTTGTTGTCTGGAGAGTCAGGAACACCTGCTACCAAGGTGAAAGCGGAGAAAATCAGAAACAACAGGGATGTCAGGAACCTGGAGTGTCACAACACAGACTGAGAGGCAGCAGGTATTAGAGAAGGGGTAGGGAAAAGGCACAAAATCCAGACACAAGGAATTTAGGATCAGGTGCCACTATAATGAGAAATTATTCTGAGGTAATGTCTAGTTTGCACAGGGGTTCTTTGTGTTCTGCGCCAGAATGGGGATTGCTCTGGTCAGGGTGCCTAATGGCCCCCCACCAAAGAAAACAATATGGATTTTTATACAAATTCTATTTGTCTTCATGAAGGCAGTCTTCCATTTTATTAACACAATGGAGACAATACGACCTTCTCAATATATTTTTAAAATAATAATAGCTGTCACTTATTGAGGGCTTACTTTACGCCACGGTCTTTGGTAAAGCGCTTTGAGTAATAACGAGAATTGAGACTGAGGGAAGTTAAAAAACTTGCCCAAGATGACACCCCAAGTAAATGGTAAAGCTGAGATTTGAGCTCATCTTTGTCAACTCAGAGACCATGTTCTTGATCATTGAGCGTCCTTCCTCTAAATGCCATTAATTGGACGGCGTTCTGGAAGATACGCGTTAGCTTTGTCTTCCAACTCCAAGCTTCCTACCTGGAACTTAAAGAGGAGTTCAATAAATTCGTGTTCAACAAACACTTTTGAAGGAGCGTGTTAGCTCAGCGCTCACCCGTTAATCTAACAACGGACTCAGTGGCCACTGTTTGCCCAGAACGGCACAGCTTTCCTCTGGGAAACGCCCCTTCATCTCCTCCCACCATATGCAAATAGGAGCTGCCCTTTCCCTACAGATCCCACTCTCGTGCCTCCTCTGATTGGCCCCGGTGGCCCTGCTTAGAGCTGATTGGAACAGGTTTGAGCCCAGCAACACAGGCCGAGCCAATCAGAGTCCGCCCCTCTGATCTTTCAACTGGGACCATAGTCTCAGTCTCCCTCTGGTGGTGAAACGAGGAGATGTTTGGCGTAAGTGCAGCTGGTGTTTCTACGTTAGGTCTGGGAATTTAAAGTTGATCCGTAGTCAGAAACCGCGGAATTGCGAGAGAGAAACCACAAGGAGCAAAGGAGAGATAGTAAGAATGGCAGAGTTTGAGCTCTAGTATCAAGCTGTTCTCAGGTACCGTTTCCATTCTTGCCTTCACATCCCCTTGCCAACTAGTGGGATTTAGTCACTTCCCACCAAAATAGTTCTGACCAAAGTGGTGTGTTTATAAAAATCCTGACACAGTAAGTTCATGCTTATACTGAGAGAAAGGGGAGAATACATTCTGTCTTCTGTCGCTGCATATGCTTCCTTATCTCTAAACTTAGACTCTGCAGCCCTGGAAGAGATGGTAGTTGTAAGGACTGACGGAGCAGAAAAACAAATTTTTGGAAGCTCACCAATAGCACTCTTGTTCTTTTATATTCTCTCCCGACTGTCAAGACTTTTATATTGCAAGGAGGCTTTCCTGACCATTAGGCAGTGAGAAATAAGTTTTTATAGTATCACATATTTCTGCAGAGATAGCTGGTAATAAAGCTTTTATTCTGAAGAATTTGGGGGCACATAAATTAAGGTTTTTTGCCACCCTGGACATGAGGAAGTGAGCTGAGTTTAATTTAATTCATCATTAAATTATTCTGTAATAATAATTAAATAATTACTATAATATTACTATTAATTATTGATTTTTATAATGGGTAAATTATTAGATACTTCTTTACCTTACAAACAATACATCTGCAAAGATTTGGTTTCAGGATATAAAACACTGCCCTGACAATTTACCAAATCTCCTCTTGTGGGGAAACCAGAGATCATAGTGAGTCCACAATATTTCAATTCACACACAACTTAATAAAAAACATACTTGTTACATGAAGCTAGGCTGCCAAGTACAGGTGTATAGTTTGTGCACTGCCCAATGACACCTGACTTGGAGCACAAATGCGAGCCAAAATCCAGCCCACACTTTTTACCCTGAGCCGTGTGCCCATGAGGCTGCCAGCACTTACTCAATAGCACCAAATAGGCCAGCAGTGGCCCTACCAAAAGCAAAGCAGCCTGCCTGGGACATTGAACTCCTTTGAAAGAAAGAGGCATTCTTCTGAAACACAGAATAGATAATGACAGAAGTAACATTTTTCCCTGTAAAATTTAAGCACATAAATGCCCAATAATTGCTTGTTAAACTAAATGAACACCTTATCCAATAAGAAAGGTAATGATTTCCTTGATAATATGTCAAAAGGAAAGTGACAGCAAATGCCTTAAATTACACGTTCTTCTTTCTTTTCTAGCTTATTTCTTCCTTATAGTTGTTTGTTGGTCCACTCTGCTCAACAGCATGAGGATTGATGACAACCTTATTGTATCCCTTCTCTTGTCAAGTAGGGTCACCAGGAGACTGAACACTTATTTTAACTTTAAAAACATTTCTTATTGATTATCCATGCTTCCCTCCTCCGTCTCTATTCTCATAGCTGCCCTGATCCTCCTGGAACACGGGAACACATGACTGATGGGGAAGTAGCCCCAGTGAGTTGCATAATCACACCCCCATCACACTGGGGTTTCAGTTTATCAGCATTGACAATAAATTCCTCTCTGTGGCTCACCATAGTTTGCTTTTTTATACCACAGAAGGGGCTTGAACATGCTTACGGTGCTTTCTATAAATAACAGCCACACATTCCAGCTTTCAAAGGAGCACATTTTGCTAAACATAGACTGTAGACACAAGCAATCCCTGTTTTTCTTGCTGTATATCATGGGTGCTTATTCAGGTTCAGTTTTCCTTATAACATCTCAACTTGGCCTTGGTTATTTTGGGTCCTTCCCCAGAGGTCACCACATGACTTCTAGTGTCTCATACTTAATACCCAGGCCAGTATTATCTGCAGTCCTGGGATCCTGGAGCCTCACAGCTGCAATCACCATTAACTGGAAAGGCCACAGTCTGTTAAATAGTCTCACGGATATTCCAGTTCAACAACCAGAAGTTTGGGAGTCTCTTGGTAATTACAAGAGCCATAAGCCATTTGAAAGCTGAGGTCTGGATATTGCTGACCTAGAACTTCCCTGGCCGAGGCAGGAAGACAGACGGCCTGGCACAAACAGCTAGAATTATCCCAAGGGCTCTGTGGACTATGTGACTAACACAAAAGGCTGATAGTGCAATTTACTCAGCTCTCCCAGCCAGTGCCAGCCTATAGGATAACACTTTGTTTTTTTCAAATCAATTCAGTGCCAAACTGTATGTGACTGTTGGCCACACTCTTTTTGAAGATGAAGATGGGGCTTCTCATTGATGACTCCGGAGCTAAATGGTTCATTTATGGGCAGATGACCACAGGGCTTTATCTTATGGCTTATAGCCTGTAGCCAAGCCCAAGCAGACCATTGGGTGACTCTCTCCACCCCCTCAACAGAAATTATGGGCCATAATGAAAGCCAATCACGAAATTCTTTTGCCTTCTCTTACCTTACATTGAGAGAGAAATTCCCTTCTTCACTACTTTTTGTGGAAATAAAGGCAAGCAAGCCTGATTTCTAAACAAAGGGGTATCTTTTTGAGTCTTTTAAAATTCTTATTTTCTTATTGAAATGTAGTTGATTTATGTTAGTTTCAGGTGTACAGCAAAGTGATTCAGTTATACATATACATACATACATATATTTTCAGATTCTTTTCAATTATAGGTTATTATAAGAAATTGAATACAGTTCCCTGTGCTACATAGTGGTCCTTGTTGTTTATCTATTTTATATATAGTAATATGTGTCTGTTAATCTCAAACTCCTAATCTATCCCTCCCCTACTTTCTCCCCAGTGTAACCACAGTTTTAAACAAAGGGATTTTAAGGAGAGGCTTTGCTGAAGGCACAAGTTCTCCTATTGCAGAAGTGCAGCCTGGCTTGGGGAGGTGGTACACAGACCTTACTTAAGAACAACAGGCAATATCTGAATCAGGAAAAATCTTTACCTGTCAGTATCATAGGGTTTTAGGTTCCTTATAGGGGATTTTCCTGAGGGCATCTCATCATGATTCCTACAAACTTGTTCTGAAAACTATAATGCGTGGATACAGGTATGTATGTAGCACTGAGGAAGTGCTGGTTCTCTTCTTAATAGTTCAGGATCCATGCACAATCCCAAGCAGGGTAACTCAGAGGAGTTTCGTGGGGGTCCTATTTATAAAAGCATAGACTGGGTACAGGGAGAACCACTGGGGGTGGGAAGTACCCTGGAGCTAGCAACAGCAGGGCCCATTATCAACCTTGGACCTGAGAGGCAGAGGAAGGGATGGTTAAAGGACATGGACTGAGAGCTACAGCCTTCGGGAGGCAAGCAGCAGCTGCCGGTGGAGCCCAGCACTCTCTCCCACCTTCTGATCGGCAGCACCTCCTCCTGTTTACCTCCCGCTGGCCACTTTCTAACAGTAAGGAAGCCCACTGATGCCATTTATAAAGATCTATAAAGCAAGTATATTGGACTCCTAGGGCTGTTGTAACAAAGTACCCCAAACCTAAGAAGGAAAGGTGGTTTAGAACAACAGAAGTTTATCGTTGCACAGTTCTGGAGGCTAGCATCTAAAACCAAGGTATCAGCAAGGCCATGCTCCCTCTAGAAATTTTAGAGAAATCCTTCCTTGCTTCCTTCTGGATGCTGATGATTTTCCAGCAATCTTTGGCATTTCTTGGCTTGTAGAGGCATCTCTCCAATCCTCCGTCTTCAAGTGCCGTTGGTTCCATGGTGATTCCTGTATCTCTGTCTTCATGCATCCTGCGGATAAGGACACCAGGCGTGTTTTTTAGAGGCCCACCCTACTCCAGTACAACCTCATCATAACCAGGTACATCTGTAACAATGCTATTTCCAGATAAGGTCACATTCTGAGGTACTCAGGATTAGGACTTCAACGTATCTTTTTTGGTGAGGACACAATTCAACCTCTGACAGTCATCCTTCCAGGTGGGGAAGAGTGCAGAGCCGACGTAGAGGAACAAGCAGAGGAGCAGCAGCGTACTCTGCTTTCACCATGTCCTCCACCTTTCTTCTTAAGCTTCTAGGTCGTTACTTCCCCACTTCAATTCACTTTTCATTAAAGTGTAAGATATATACAGAACAGCACACAAGTAACAAGGGCATAGCTTGAGGAATTTCTGCAAATTCAATGCACATTTTAAGCAGCATTTGGGTCAAGAAACAATATTAGTTTCCACAGAAATCAGCTTCCACAGAAGCCCCCTTCATCCTCTCCTGCTCTCTTCCAGTCACTGCTTTCCATTAAGGATAACCATTAGTCTGACACCATAGATTCAGGTGGCCTGTTTTTGAACTTCACATAAGTGGAATCACACAGTACGTACTCCTTTTGTGTCTGGCTCTTTTCATACGACGTTGCGTTTCTGAACATCACCGGTGTTGTTGTGTGTAGTTGTAATTAATTCATTCTCATTCCAGTAGGTGATCATACCACACTTTATTTACCCATTCTACTGCTGATGGGCACATGGATAGATTCCAACCAGGGGATCTGATGAATAATGTTGCTATGAACATCCTTGAAGCTATCTCTTGGTGAAAGCCTTTGGTGATAAACGTTTATGCTTGTAACTTTTTGACGCACATCCCCTGGAAAGTCTTGCTCACTCCCTAGTCACAATTATTGTTCCTTGTTGGTGTTCTCAAAGTGAGCCCTTACCACAATATATAGAGGTGCCTGTCTCCCCCTCTACTCAATAACCCTTCTGTAAGTCTGTGAGTTTTGAGGAGGTAAAGATGGTGCCTAACCAGTCTTGTGAGTGAGTGAGTGAAAAAAAAAATGAATGAATAAGGAGGGAACAGGCACCATGAATCAGGATTACAGGATGGGGTAGGGCACGTGGACAGAGTCAGCTCATCTTCAGGAGTCTGACATATTGGCATCATCTTACGTTGTCACCTTCTGGCTTCTACCTCTTTTTCCTTAAGGTCTTGTCACCACTCCCTCCCCACTGCTTCACTCTGGACTTAGGTGTCTCTGAGGAGGTGGTTTCTCCTCTTTAGCAGTGTCTTCACTACACATATTCTTCTGGCCACGGACTTCAGGCATATTGGGCATCCTTCTAATGCTCTCATCTCTATTTTAAGTCTTCTTTTTCTAGTTCTTTCCCTTTGATATTTAGATATAATTTTTCTTTACCATGAAATAATGTTTCTATACTCTATTACTATTTGAAATTTCTATATTTCGATTACTACATGAAATAGTTTTATTTTCTGAATCAATGATTTACATATTTTGTTTCCATCCCATCTTTTCTCTAAATCTGCAGAAATTCTCCATGAATGTCAAGGTCTCTACATTTTCCTGAGACTTTAGGCTGTCAACACTGGAGTGCCTCTTAGTTACTGCCTCTCTGTCCTGTTCTCATCTTTCTTTCCTTCTTACGCAACCAGCTGCCGACTCGTTCAGTACTTTCCCATTAATACCTTTCTTACCAATGCCACAGTCACCACATTAACTAATGTCCTACTCACCTTACACATGTTAGCTGGTCTCCTTAGCTACAGTCTCCCCCATTTCAGTTTATTCTTTACCTACAGAATTATTTTTATCACCTGCTCATGAAATGAAGGAGGCTTCCAATCATCAATCAGAACACTCCTCCTTACTTAGCCTCATATCGGCCCCCACCCGTGTAGAACCAGCTTCTCATCTCTTTCCAGTTGCCATCATCATGCTTTTGATGACTCCTCATTTGACAAGAGCTCTAGACTTTTATGACATAAAATGGACTGGATCCTGAACTGGCCTTCCAATGACAAAACAGAGACAATCTCAAAACACGAGGCAGGAGGGATACTTTGATAACGTTTGCTATTTTGATAGCATTATTATCCTTAATTTATAAAACTTCTCAAACTTAGAATTCAGCTGGTCAAACCTGTTGTTTTGCAACCTTACAAAATATGTTCTAACACTACAACCTCGGCTTTACACATAAACATATTCCCATAATTAGATGACAAATTGAGTTTTAATCATATCAGTCATTTATAAATTATATGGGCTACAGGCTGATTAATGGCCCTAATTAGTAAGTGAAGAAATATGTAGGAAATTAAGTCATTTAACAGTGTCTAAGCAGGTAATCATTTGGTAGAAAAGTCTTAGCTAGCCTAACAACTATATAAAATAACACATCACATGTTTTTGCAAAATTATTTCATTATTAAAAATCAAGGTTAGAACTCAGAGTGTTCTCTTTTGTCATGAATACGTTTCAAGTTTTACAGCAGAAACAAGAGACTGCTTTTATTATACTATTTATGGTAGCCAATTATCTCTTTATAAAAGGAGGTTTCATATAACCTATTTTAGGAAAAACAGTTAAGAGGCTATTTTGGTGTTCAGTGTCCAGAGATTTTGCTACTTCATTTCATATCATAGTTATATATTGTAGTCAGAGTGGGTGTTTTGTGCATGGTTTTATTCAGAGGAAGTTACTGAAATTCAGAGAGGATATTAATCCCTGCCAGTCACCAATATGAATATAGCTCAAGATTGGTCAATGATTCCTTGTACTATTTCTAGGGATAGATTAGAATAGAGCCTGGTGGGAGCAGGGCTGGCTGGGGGCAACTTGGAGACAGTAACTTTACTTCATGAACACTGGGAAAAAATTTAGTATGTGCACATTTGCTATTACTCAATTTTGTAGCCAAACATTGCTTCTTGGATTTCTTGTCTTGTCAATGAAGCCAAAGATGTTCTAGTCTTCATAGATGCTGTCAGTTTGATTCCTGACTTTATCTAAAATTCATTCTAATAATCTCTATCCTAATGTTGGCCTCAGCTGAACTAATTCTTCTTTTTTTTGTATATATATTTTTTATTGAAGTGTAGTCAGTTTACAATGTTGGGTCAATTCCTGGTGTACAGCACAATGCTTCAATCATACATAAACATACATATATTTGTTTTCATATTCTTTTTCACCATAAGTTACTACAAGATATTGAATATAGTCCCCCATGCTATACAGTATAAACTTGTTATATATATTTGTTAGTATCTGCAAACTTCAAACTCCCAATTTATCCCTCCTCCCCCACCCCAGTAACCATAAGTTTATTTTCTATGTCTGTAAGTCTGTGTCTGTTTTGTAAAGAAGTTCATTTGTCTTTTTTTTTTTCAGATTCTACATATAAGTGATATTATATTGTATTTTTCTTTCTCTTTCTGGCTTATTTCACTTAGAATGACAATCTCCAGGTCCATCCATGTTGCTGTAAATGGCATTTTTAAAATATTTTTTAATGGCTGAATAGTATTCCATTGTATAAATATGCCAAAGTTCCTTTATCCAGTCATCTGTCAAGGGACATTTAGGTTGTTTCTGTTGTCTTGGCTACTGTAAATAGTGCTGCTATGAACACTGGGGTGTATGTATCTTTTTGAATTAAGATTCCCTCTGGATATATGACTAGGAGTGGGATTGCTGGATCATATGGTAAGTCTATTTTTAGTTTTTTGAGGAATTTCCATACTGTTTTCCATAATGGCTGCATCAAACTACATTCCTACTAACAGTGCAGGAGGGTTCCCTTTTCTCCACGCCCTCTCCAGCATTTATCATTTGTGAACTTTTGAATGATGGCCATTCTGACTGGTGTGAGGTGATACTTCATTGTAGTTTTGATTTGCATTTCTCTAATAATTAGCCATATTGAATATTTTTTCATGTGCCTATTGGCCATTTGTATGTCTTCATTGGAGAATTGCTTGTTTAGGTCTTTTGCCTATTTTTGGATTGGGTTATTTGTGTTTTTGTTTGAATCAGTTCTTCTTGAATGTCTTATCTTGAGTCAGAGAGGTTACATTAGAGTTGAAGTGTAGTAGCCATGAACACATGAGTCCATGCTAAGCTGGTTTAGGGAAAACGAGGTTGGCTTTCTGAGTATTAAGATGATTGTTCACAGAATCTTGTCTCAACTGAAATTTCTCCATGTGAATGTGTTACAAGTTGAAATTTTAGCTGAAGAATTGAAATATTCTCCTACACTACCATACAAAATTCTCCCTCCTTATTAAAAAATGCACTGTAATGTAACTGGCTTATTGCCTTATTAACAGAGATGTTATCTAAAAAAATTTATAAGTGATGTATTGTCATGCAAACAATAATTATTATTACAACTCTTACCAAGTCAGGACCTCATGGCCAAGATCGTGAAACAAAAGTTCGTATAAGGTATCATGCATAAATAAACACACAAAAGGCCCAGCAGTGTTTAGCAATGTTTCCCCAATTAAGAACACAATGTAATGTCTATAAACAGAGTCCTGGGCCTTCTAGGTTATTTATAAAGTCTGTTTCAGATTGTGATAAAGATACTTCTCAATTTCTGGAGCCTAAATCTCTCAGGACTTGTCCTTTTATTAATCATTTACAGTGTATATGGTGTGTTCTAATGGGTATGCATTCTATCTGACATACTGCTGTAGCCAAAATACTCTAAAAATGTCAATGTATATTTATATTCTCTAGAAGTTGTTCAATGTAAGCATGGACCTAGTTTAGAACCTCCAATTTTTGTAGATCAACTCACCAAAAATCAATACTTTGCAAGACAAGATTCAATTAATTGAATGACCAATTTGCCAAAATCTACTAATTTAGCAAAAATGGTTTTAATATTTGAAAAGGAATATTCAGTTTTAGTTACTGATGATAAAAACATACAAAATTAATGCTGATAATGTCATTTAAAGAATTGGCCAAAAAAAGAAAAATCTAAAAATGCATAGAGTTTGAAGAAACAGAAACTATTACCCCCAAAAAGTAGTCAAAATAATTCCAGTACCTATAAAATGCTAAAAAATTTTGTTTTGAACAAGGGGCAAGTGGAATATGTAGACTTTGTGGCAATTTATTGAAGGGCTTGATATAAAAACCTTACAAAGCATTTGAAGACCCAGAAGGATGTCCAGTGGGAGTACTACAGTGGTCCATGTGATTAGTGTGGATAGAGAAATAAATGAACTAGAATGTGATGGGAAAAACCACATCACCTCTAATGTTGACTACTAGTCATTAAGGAAGTGTTGAAGGTTGATATGCTACCTGAGAAATGGGCAAAATATTTTTAAAACATTACATGATTAGGAAACTGTAAAATGACGTTAAATGAGATTCCTAGTTACTTTATTGATTTTCCCCAAACGTTGAAGTGTTTTGGTCTGTTGTAAACTATATAGTTTTGCTGTTTCCCCTGCGCATTGCACTGAAATGAGTGTAACCCAGTCTCAAGGACACTTCATTCTTTGGCATCCTGTGTTGTCAGCTGCTGTACTCAGCAATCAATGGAATTGAATATTTGTGTTCCAATGTGGATAGTTCTCTCACAGTGGTAACTGTCCCAGAACCCCAATTGCCTACTTCTGGCTTCTTGGGGCTGATAGTTAATTCCTGTAGCCTTGGATGGCTTGGTGACACCAGCTACTAGAACCACCAGTGCTGCTTTTCTTAGTTATTATCAGCAGTATTTATAATTGCTATATAATGTTGTTGGTAGCAGTCGCATTTATAATAGCAGCAGCAACACAGTAACTGCCACATCATTCCAGGGTTTAACCTGAGAATCAAAGTCAGATGGTCAAATTTTGGGTAGGGTAAAAAACTCAAGATTTATGAGTTTCCACTTCCCCTCAAATGCACCAGTGTTTTCACGCCACATTCTGAGTGTTTGGTGCCTTAGTTGGAGATAAGATGACAAGACAGAAGTGCCAGCAGTTATACACAACACATGAATACAGAATTATACAGAACACGTTAATTTGTTTAATGCCTTCAGGGATTTAGACATATCTAATCAAGCATCTGATCAAAAAAGATGGGAAGTTAGCACTGTCAATCATGTCAAATGGAACACCCAATTTTTATTGAAATAATAGTATTTCATATAAAAATAATTAGGTTACATTGATCATATTTCTTTTAAAATATTTTAATGTTTTTAGGATTCTTATTCCAATGTCTCAGGTAGCATTAGTTAATATTTAAAATGTAACTCAAGTTGAATATCATCAGTTACCAAAATTGACAATTTCTTTAATAGTGCCAAGGTTATTAAAACCATAATAGTAAAAATGTCCTGACTTCCAAAAGCACACATAGAAGCCACCAAATGGGTCTGTCTTCTTATTTTCTGTATTTACAGATGATAAGATAAGCGAAGTTAAGGTTGCTCCTACCTGGTGCAGGGTCTGGCATATGGCACTATCCAATAAACGTTTATTGAATTAAATATTGAAATAAATGCTGCTTGGGTCCTGTTGCTAGGTCTTGCAAATGAGTCTCCATTCTCCCTTATAGAGAGACTGCCCTTGTCATCCTCAGAACTACTAATCTGGTTTCCTCTGCCCATCATCCATCAGACATGTCTGGACTCAAACCACAGAAAGTGTTCAGTGTTTTTCCTAAGCAGCTGCTCAGACCCTGTGCAAGTCAGCGGTTCAGAAAGATGGATATTGCCTACTTCCTCTGTTTCAGCCCAGCCAGAAAAACTTGTTACAGATGGAGTGATGCTAACATTCAGGCCTTCTGTAAGGGATAAGAAAAGTGTAATTCTTGCTAAGGATTGTGATTCAGGAAATCAATAGAAATGTGGTTCCAGTCGAGGCAGATGTGAGCTACTGGGCTGTCTTCACAGAGACAGGGTTGGAAACTAGTGGGCACCGAACTGGCTGGTGAGGCCGCCACGGGCACGGCATGGTTAGGCTGGGTGTGGTGGCAGGAGGGACACATTTCCTCACCTGTCGTTCACACACAGAGAACAAGGCCACCTCTGCACAGCCGCTTCTTTTCAACGTGAGAATTTTGAAACCATCTGACAAGCCAATCAGGGAAATTAGTTGATAGTCTTTGCTTCCTTCCCTAGGGTTGAGAGTTTATTAAAGGCCACAGAAAAGGGGCAGAGATCAGGAGAATGAATTTGAGGGAACGTCTTCAGATTGAGAGAGAGCCAAATGGTCCGGACGTTGGGAATTCCAGCAAGTTGGGAAAAGGAAGTGATGCTTTTTCATTTACTGGTGTAACATAAACCTCAATAAACAGTCACATCTCAAAGCAGAATGTACCTTATACTCCCTCCCCACTTCCACTCTGGATAAATATGAGGTGGGGGGGAGAAAGCCAGGGAGTAACCTTTAAATTCTCAGGATACAGGGTACGAATCGTAATCTACTCTATATTTTTATTTTGCTAGAATAAAGGAAATAAAAACTTTTTTACAGTTTAAAAAGTTTAAAAATGGACAAAGTGATTGAACACTAGGGTGGCTTATTGAAGAAAGAGGCAAATTCAGTTATCTTAGGTCAAAGGACCCATCAGGCAGGGCAGATCATAGGCGACATACCCAGATCTGTGAGAATCTCTACCCTTGCAGAAGAATTGTAAGGAGCACTGACCATATGAGCATCAGTCTTTCCAATGAGCTTTGCTGTCTTATTAGGGGAATGAGAATGAAGACATAAAATGTCCAGGACTCTGAGAAATGTGTACCTGACTGTTATGGCTCACATATGACTCCGTTTCACTCTGATGGATCCTGTGGTCCTTGCTAAGGACCCTTTGCTGATCCAGAAGCAAATGCCTCACACCACCCCTTCCTTTCTCAAGATTCATAATTAGACTTGCATCCAGCCTGGCCTCTGAAAGAGACCTGCTGAGCGACATGGGATGTGCAGAGAGCACAGCTGAGAAGCAGATCGAGCAGGTGGCTCGGGTCATCGAGCTCAGCCTTGCCAAGGGATGCACAGGACCAGAGAGACTATCATTTACTGGAATGAATCTTTCTGGGCTGCATGGACTTGATTTTTCAGTGTTTATGAAAGTACCTCACAGGGAGAGGGAAAGCAATTAACTACAAGAGTAATCTTAAATAGCAGCATTTAAAAACTCAGGATAACAAAAACAGGGCAAAGTGGATGTCATCGATGAATCCCTAAGGAAAAAGCAGAAATGAACACACTCTTTTTTTTTTTTTAACATTTTTTATTGATTTATAATCATTTTACAATGTTGTGTCAAATTCCAGTGTAGAGCACAGTTTTTCAGTTATACATGAACATATATATATTCATTGTCACATTTTTTCTCTGTGAGTTACCATAAGATCTTGTGTATATTTCCCTGTGCTATACAGTACACTCTTTTAAAGTGATTAGAAAGTATTTATGAGATGCCTTCTATTTGCTCAACACTTGGGGATTAAGAAACTCATTTAAAACATGATTCCATGCCTCAAGGAGATCGTAGGACTTGTATTTAAGACTTATTTATTAAAGCATTTTAAGATCATAGGATTTATATTTAAGACTAATTTATGAAAGCTCTTTAAGTATATAAGACAGGTATGTTTACAAGTGAGTGGGTTACATGCAGTGGTATATGGGTAAACCAGCTCTCCTGCAAAACAGATAACTCTGATTTGTAATGTTTGTCAATTCCTGTGGCACACATCCTCCCACCATAACCATCACTGAATGCAGAGTTGGAAAGAGATGTGCACGATTGTCTCTCACAAGTCAATCCAAGACAGCACCTCACACATTGGTCATGTGTCTTCATGTACAACATCTTACATGATGTTATTTTATATATTTTTTACTTTTAGCACTAACTTTAAAATTTTTTTTTAGTTGAAGTATAGTTGATGTGCAATATTTTGTGTTACAGGTGTACACTGTAGTAATTCACAATTTTAAAAATTATACTTCACTTATATTTATTATAAAATATTGGTTATATTCTCCGTGTTGTACAGTGCATCCTTGTAGCTTATTTTCTGCACAATAGTTGCACTTCTTAACCCCTCTGCTCCTCTGTTGTCCTGCCCCCTGTCTTCTCCCCACTAGTAACCACTAGTTTGTTCTTTGTATCTGTGCCTTCTGTTTTGTTGTATTCACAAGTTTATTGTAGTTTTTAGATTCCCCATATAAGTGATATCATATAGTATTTGTCTTTCTTTGTCTGACTTATTTCACTGAGCATAATATTCTCCAGGTCCATCCATGTTGCTGCAAATGGCAAAATTTCATTCTTTTTATGGCTGAGTAGTATTCCATTCCATATATATATAAATACCACATCTTCTTTATTCTTCATCTGTTGATGGACACTTAGGTTAAATGGTGTTATTTAGATTGTCGGTGTCCTAGATGTCTGGAACAGGAGGGTCAGCCAGTCAGACTCCTATTGGGAAGGGCTTAATGGTAGAAAGGAGGATTTAAACAGGAGAAGGTCTTTGTATGTTGAACTCTTAAAAGATAAGGCTGTTTGTTTTATTCTCCCCACCTCTCCACACCTTGACACAGCCTCTGGATCTAGTAGATACTCAATAAAGAAATGTTTTCTGAATAACAAAAACAAATGGTTAGACTGAAAGCAATGGGAAGGTTTTTTGAAGCAAAAAATTTTTTCTTAAAAAACAAAAATAAAGTCAGAGAGACCACAGCAAGTATGACCAAACATTAATACGTATTAAAGTTCTTGGTAGATGACTATATCTGGTTATTACATATTTTATTTTCTGCTTTCTTCTATATATTCTGACATTCTGAAATATGTCATAATAAAAGTTACTTAAATCTTTTTTTAAAAGCTGATTCAAAAAGGGAATTATGTGAACAAAGTCACCGAAATGAGCACAATCTGGTGGGTGCTGAGTAGACACTTTGAACTGATCAGAGTGTGGGAGGGGACAGCAAAAATCAAGACTGAGTGTAAGAATGTGGATGAATGGGAGTCTCACCCCAGTTAACTGCTGCCTTCCATACTGCTGCTTTTGGGCTACTGAAGAACTCAACCTATTCTTTATCCTTAGAATCGTCATTCATTTGTTAGATTTTGAACTTCCATATTTGTGGGGGGAAATTATTAACATTAATCAAAATTGTAATTAGATGGGGAGGGAAATAGTTCATCATATTTCATAGGGAAATGGACAGCTTAAATAAAAACATTTGCTAGTGTGAAATGAAATCAGTGGTATCAAGTGGTGTTTATTAATGCAGCTGCCTCCATATTGAATACAATCCAAGTTGTCCAAGCCCCCTTTCCTGCCCTAAATGCACATACATTCTGAAGCAGCCTAAAATAGCGTCCAGTTGGGCAAATGTATAGAATGGAATGGCATAGAGTCCCCCGAATTAGAGTTTAGTGTTCTATTCATTGCCTAAAACAAAGAATAAATCATACATAAATTTACACTCTGTTGGAAGTCTTTTGTGGATAAAATGAAAGAGGCCTTGCTGTAATAATCACAGCAAGCTGGCATTCAAGGCACTGGGAAAAATATAGAAGAGGGCATTCTCCACTTCACTTTGTATATTTCACATCTCTTTGTTAGCATCTTGTAGTATTAAATAGCAGCTTAGAAAATAACCTAGAGCACAAAAGATCTCAGAAAACATTCACTGTATTTTCAGTGCACTCTAAGTAATGCATTTAGCACCCTACAGATATGCCATCAAATTACAGTAATAGGAAAACAACAACAAATGCTTGCCTAAACACAGGATTTCTAAAATTGAGGATGGGGCTTAATTTGTGCTTTCAGGCCCTTATTATCTAAAGCTTGCTTAGATTAGCTACATTAGAATCTGTATTCAAATACAGGCTACCGCGGTAGCTGTCTATAAGCAAATGGGGTCCCAAATTAATCATCAGAAAAAAATCTCCAAAAAGGGGGAATGATAAAAAGTTTACCGAACATACTCAGTATGCATCTGGGACACATTTTAGTGACAAACAGTCATTTGGAACACACTATGCCGTTCTCATGTGTTTTCCTCATAAAGTCCTTGTCCAAGCTGAACCCTATTAAAATGCTCACCAGTCTCCTTTGTACCTTCATACATGGTCATTTCCCCCTTTTTAGACTCTCTGGGTTTGCCTTTATGAAATTTTTAGACTATCTCATGGGCTAGAACTTTTACCAGTTATTATGGAATTTCCAGATGATTTTTCTCCTACCAAAAACTAAATAATGAAAATTTTAAAAGGAGAATCTTCTCTTATTCTTCTCTACGATACTTACCAAACTCGTACATTTTCCAGCCACTGTTTATTTTCCTTTTTCCTCATATTTACAACCTTCAGAGATACATATGAATGAATCCCTAATACATTTTTCTCAGTTAATGTGTTTAATTCTTTTCATTTTATAACCCTATTTAAACCTAGCATCCTTTAAGTGATTCTTGTGTTTCTCTCTGAACTTTGTATTTCTCTTCAACTTTCTGGCACTTGTATCTAATACTATAAAAGAAAAATAATAGAACTTATCTTTAAAAACAGTTTTGGACTGAATACTTAAAGGTAGCTTCTGGAAATACAGATTTAAGTGCAGTATTTTAGATGTGGTCAGATAGGTCATATGACATGATGAGAGAGCTTTCCTGATTGTCTTGAAACAGATGTTCTGACACTCAGCACAGTAAGGCAGCAAAGCTTTCCCAATTATCTCTCCTTCTTGTGTCCCAGGTTCTCTTTGACCTGTTCTGTGGCTACACATCCTTATGTTAAATCATCGTTCTGAAAACATATATCTGCATTTTCAATGCTTTTGTTTTGCTCTTGCTTTTCTCCTAGTTATACACACTTTCTTCAGCTCTCTTTGTTAGGTCCCCAAAACCTTTTTCTCAAAACAACTCTGTATTTGTTAAGATAAGATTTAGCCAGATTTTACTAATTGTGGCATTGCTAAGCTTCAGATTTTGGTGCATTCTCTGACGTCTGGATAGGAGATAACCTAGATATTTCATATACATTTAAATGGAAATAATGTGCCTAAATTAAGATGTGGTATTTGAAATTTCATATTAGGAGATGTTTTCCATTTCTTTGTGTCTTTGCTTCTTGGTAGTCCCATCTTTCAAGCAAAGGGGTGGTATCTGGGTTTTGAGATTTTCACATGTGAAATAGTCAAGCAGTCTCTTTTCAAAAAGCCAGAAGACCTTTCAATTAGGGCTCTTGAGAAATCTGACATCTTTAAAATATGTTTTCTTTAAATGATAGTGCAGTAAGTGTAACATATTTTTACATAGGTTAGATAGAGATTGTTGATAATCTATCTAAGTAAGTATTATGCCAAATTGAAAATTCTAGTTTAAGAGGGATTTTGTGATGGTATATTTTTGATGTTAAGGAATGAAAAGTCATTTAAAAATTGCCATATAAAATGGCGTGTTAATGATAGAACCTGTTCTTATACTGAAATAGTATGACTTATATATTACAAAAATTACAGAGAAAAACACTTGGGAAAGTCATCTAAGAAACTTCCATTAAAGTTCCTTCTGGTCTCTTTCAAACTCATGTCTTCAATAACCTTCACAAGTATTTACCCGTAATTCCCTAATTTGTCTTTCTATCCCAGACTTGTCCCCTAGGCTCCAGGCTATATATGTGCTTGACAGTATCACTTGGATGTCTCAGATACACCTCATATTCTACATGTTCAAAGCTGAACATGAGGTCATCCTCCCCAGACCTGGTCCTCCTCCAGTGTTCTCTGTCTCAGTGGATGGCACCACTCAGTTGTATCATCATGTAGTAGTAGATGTCACATGATATCTACTCTGTTATGCTAGATTGAACCCAGGAGTTAGCCTTGATTTCGTCTCCCCCACCCCATATCTATCTGCTGCATCACTCAGTCCTGTTGAATTGTAGCTTCTAAATATTGAATCTATCTACTTCTCGTCATGGTCACTGCCATCCACTTAAGCCAAAGCCATCATCATTTCCTCTTTATTGATAGGGTGACTCACCATCCCAGTTTGCTTAGGACTAGGAAGGGTTCCACAATGTGGGATTTTCCGTTTTAAAAAGGATCAGTTCTAGTCAAAGCGAGGTGAGTTGGTCATCCTAATTACTAAGCCCCTTGCTTGCAGTTTTGCCTCCCTCCTATCCCTACCCACAATGAAGCCAGGGTGACTTATTTCAAATGAAAATTAATCATAGAGACAGAAAGTAGAATGATGGTTGCCAGGCACTAGGGGTACAAGAGAATGCGAAGTTGTTTAATGGGAATAAAGTTTTGGTTTTCCAAGATGAAAGGAGTTCTGGAGATTGGTTGCACAACAATGTGCATGTGCTTTACTGACCTGTACATGTAAAACTAGTTAAGATAGTAAATTTCATGTTATGTATATTTTAACCACAATTAAAAATAAAATATCTTTTAAAAATTTTAAGTGAAAATTAAAAATGTGAGATATTACTTCATACCTGTTAGAATGTTTAAAATTAATGATTGACCATACCACGTGTTGGTGAGGACATGAAGGAACTAGAATTCTCATACACTGTATATGGGAATGTAAAATGTACTTTTAAGTAAAACACTTTTTTTTTAAACCACTTTGGAGAACTGGTGAGCAGTTTCTTACAAAGTAAACATATACTTACCACTCACACTTAACATTTATCCAAGGAAATGTATGTCCACAAAAAGACTTTTATATTCATAGATGCTTGACTCATGATAGTCCCAAAGTGGAAACAACACAAATGTCCATCAACAACAGGTTAATGGATAAACAAATTGAGATAAAGAACGGAATACTACTCAGCAAAAAAAAAGCATTACTGATACCTACAACAACATGGATGAACCTCAAAAGCATGCCAGTGAAAAAAGCCAGACACAAAAGAGTACATACTATAAAATTCCATTTACATAAAATTGTAGACTAGGCAAAAATAATATATATCATGACAGAGCAGATCACTGGCTGCCTGCGGCTAGGGACGTATCACTGAGACTAGAAAGGGGCATGAGACAACATTTTGGGGCAAAAAAAATATTTATATCTTGATTCTCATGGTGGTTATAAGCATATATACATTTGTCAAAGCTCATCAAGCTGCATACTCAAAGTGGATATGTTTTATTGTATATAAATTTTATTTTTGGATTTTAAAAAATAAAAGTAAATTAAAAAAAAAAACTCTGCTAATCTGATCATGTCACCCTCCTGTTTAAAATACTTCAAATGCTTCCTAATACTTTTAGAATAAACACCAAAATCTAAACATCTGGCCCTGCCTGCCTCTCTGATCCCATCTCATGCCACTGTCCTACGTAACTTCTGTGATTTAATCCCACAAGCTTTTTCTTTGTTTTCTTGGCTCCTCCATACCTCCTACCACAGGGCCCTTGTACATGCTCTCTTTCTGCCTCTTCTTTATACCTGGTTAACACCTACTCATCCTTCAGATAAAAACTCAAGTGCCACTTCCTCCAGGAAACCTTTCGTGCCTCCCATATTGCGTGAGGTCTGCCTATGAAACACTCTTATCACATCTTCTATGCAATAGAAGTGCCTTTATAGCACTTATTACAATTTTAAGTATTTATTTGTGTGAGATAGTTTGATTGTCTGTCTTTCCAGTAGACTTTAAACACCACAATGTTATGACTGTTATACTCACTATTATATCCTCAAACTTACACAGTGCTGGGCTTCAGAGTAGGACTCAATAAATATTTGCTAAATGAATGACTGATCAGTTACAAGTGATAACTATCACTTCTACATTACAATAAAATAGTATCTCAATCAATAGGTCTATGCAATTTTATTACTTAAATTAATTAGTAAAGAAAATTTCAGTTTCAAAGGCTTTTACACCTCACATTAATATTTTTTCACCAAAGCAAAGCAAGTCATTTAGCTACTTAGTTGCTCTATAGGTCCCCAGAAAATTGAAAATTTATAAAAACCAGCCATAGAATAGAATTCAAAAAATCTCTTATTGTTATATTATTAGTCATTTTTGGAACTTGGATTGTTAACCAAAACATCTTTTTCTACTAACATAATACACTAATATTATTGCCAATATAATTTAAGATGCAACTTCCTTGATAACAATTGAAACATGTTCTTACACATTTGGGAATAAAGCACACGTTTGAATAAAGAGGACATATCAAAGTCATTGTATAACCTCCTCAACAGAACTATTACGTTCTGTTAGGAAATCATCTGATAAAAGCTTTTAATGACACTAAACCTAGGTAATCTTTTAAACACATCAGACTTAGTAGTTATAAAATATTTCCTCACGAGCCTTATACATTTTACTGTGAACTATCCTCAGAAGTATGGAACATGTTTTGATTTTGCAAACTATCAGAATAATGAGAACTAAGATATTTTGAACTAATAACAGAAGGATCTTATCTGAAATCTGTTGGACATGTGAACAACCCTGCTACTTGTTCTACAAAACAGAATTAAAAATCACATCTGCCTTGTATGAAGGTGGTTGACCATATCTTTTGTCAAAACATTTGGTGTGGCAAAAATAAATGCATCCTGTGTTGGTGAAAGTGTATCCTGTTTTTGTTGAATTAATGTTGGTCTGTAAGTTACTCATGATGAGTAAGATTTACTTCTAGCAAAAATGTTGCCACTGCAGAAGAACCTTTTTCTCAGAGAACAGTAAAACAAAAATAACAAGAAGTAACCTATGTTTCCATTTTTCACCTTAACTGCCGGAAAACTAGAGCCAAATTCAAGACCCAAGTTTTTTCCCTTTTCAGGTGCTAGGGAGCATTTATTCTTATGGGTCATTTTTATTTTCTTATACTTTATGTTAAAAATCCTTTCTCCAATTCTCTGATAGACATGATAAACTATCGAAGATATAATCCATTACTGAATTAATAAAAATATTAAATAGCTAATTTATATGCTTTTGAATATTTGCAAGTCGTCGGTGAATTGATCTCTTAAGGTGACCTGGAGGATGGGGACTGCCTTCCTGATTGTTGTATTTGTACACACTACAAGGCCAACCAAGCACATTCCTTGACTGTAGTAGGGGCTCAATAAGTGTTGGTTCCAAAATGAATAAAATTATAGAAGAAACTTCTGAAGAACTTTTATAATCCTTCTCTCTTCTACCTGTAGCCCAAATAAGCCATCGTCCAAACTACACTCATGCTTTCTGATTTCGCTAATAAATCCAGGTGGACCTGAATTTTTTAAATGATAAGGTAATCAGCCTCCATGGAAAGAAAACAAAAATGACTTTCAGAACTTTCAAATTAACATCTTTACTGTGGTGGAGTTTGGAATCACGGTCCTAGATAGATCTGTTGTAGTGAATGGGAAGACATTATGTATTTTGAAGCTGAGACTACATTATCCTGCTTGCTGAACTTCAAAATCAAGCAGGCACGTTAGAGCAACAGCATCCTCCTGATTTGTATTCAGTGGACCATTTGGGATGCCCTTGATAAAAACTGTAGAGAATCATAAATCTCAGGATACAGAATGTTCATATACCTGGTGTCTCTTGAAATTCTGCAACTTGGGTCCATATTACAATGGATTCTCACTCCACTGGCAGGACTCGTAAGTGGCCAAATGTACTTGTTTTTACTGGCAATTGTCAATAATTGCCTATTTTTACTCATTTCTTGTAATACCTTGATTGGTTTTAGTGTAACTTTGGTTTATGGAATCATTACTGTGTATACTCAACTTACCAGTCTTCCGTAGATTCCCACTCTCCCATCCCTTCACCCCCATTCTCAGTTATGACCTAAGAACGAAGACCTTCCTTCCAAATATGCACACAGAATAAAGCCATATCCATCAGATCTGGACAATCTTAGACACAGAATTTACATATCTTTCACTCATGTGGATCAGTAGGCAGGCATAAATTACAGAAAGCAAGAACCTAGTCTGTTTTTCAAACATTTCCAGGGAGAGAGAAATTTTCAGATTCTAGAATTATTTGACAGGGAAGTCAAAATGACGACTCTCTCTCTGAGTGTTAAATATTCGTTGAAAAGCTTTTTAAAAACACAGTTCAGTATTTCTTTACTGACTCAAGTAGTGATTGGAGTCCTTGATTCCTTATAATGGCACTTCACATTTGTTATAACCCTAAAACACGTTTAGAGTGCTATGAGCAATTTTCTGGAAATATGAAAATGTGCTATTTCTAATACATTAAGCTACTATTGCTACCAACCATCAGCAGGATTTACTCAATCATTATTTATATATTCGTGCCCAAATGATGTTGATTTATCCACTTTCTTTTTTTCTTTTTATTGTGATAATGAGATTTATTCTTTTGGCAGATATTTAAGTATACAATACGGTATTGTTATCTATAAGCACAGTGTTGTGCATCAGATCTGTAGAACCTACACATCTTGCAAATCTGAAGCTTTATACCCTTGTATTAGAACCTCTCCATTTCCCCTCCTCTCACCCTGAGCCCCTGACAACCACCATTCTATTCTTTTATTTTTCTGTGTCTGTGATTCTGTTTCTGGTTTTTTTTTTTAATTTTTTAAAAATTGATGTATAGTTGGTTTACAATGTGTTAATTTCTAGTGTACAGCATGGTGATTCAGTTGTGTATATATATTCCTTTTCATATTCTTTTTCATTTTAGGCTATTACAAGGTATTGAATACAGTTCTCTGTGCCATACAGTGGGACCTTGTTGTTTATCTGTTTTATATATCGTAGTTAATATCTGCAAATCCCAAACTCCCAATTTATTCTATTCTTTACTTCTAGGAGTTTGACTATTTTAGGGACTTTCTCACCTCAATATCTGCACAGGTTAGGCAAGGATAGCACATAGAATTATTTTTAAAAGCAGCTATACTTGGTCTGGAATTTTAAACTGACGTGTGTTTTATACTGTCCTAGTTTTCCCACATGTTGAGATAGTACACCCGAGAGAAACTATATAGAAACCAGCCAAGTTTGATGACAGAGGAGTCCTCACGTATAGCAAGTCTAAAATTTCATTAAGCGGTGTTTGGGATGCTGTTAATGTCATTACTGTAATACAAACATCAAAGAAAATCAGATCACACACTCAGGGAAATCGTTCTCTGCTGGAAACCCTGTTAGCTGACTTCAATTATGCCGTGCTTTCCCTTGCTCAGAAGGCTGTGTCAGCCCCATTATCTCTCTAAATCGCCTGCTTAATCAAAGTGCATACATTTGAAACTCATCAAATTAAGTAAAATAAAATTCAAATCTTGTTCTTGTTTGGGTTCAGATTGTAGCAATATCAAAGTTACTCTGATTGCTGGAAGTGTGTCTATGGACAGTGGTTAAGAAGATAAATAATACTGAATCAGAATTAGAAACCGAGCCTTTCTGATGGGAAGCTGATAGGCTCTAAAGTAGATGTTTCTTTCAGGATTAACATCTATTTTTTAAAGTACAACCCAGGATTTGTTGAATTCTCTCCATCATATTCCTGAAAGGAAAACATAATCACAGAATATTTGTATCATTTTTTATTTTCAATTTTGTTATGTATGAGAAATGTTAACCATATTGAAAAGTACAGAATAGCGAAGACACACAAACCCATCACAATGGTAAAATAGTTTTTACCATTTGGGCATATTTGTTTCATAAATTTAAAGTATTTTGAAACAGGTTATGAACATAAGGGTGCATCACCCTTAAATACTTCAATATACATCCCTGAAAAAACAGGGTATTTTCCTAAAATCCACAGTTTCATTAAGACACCTTATGAAAGTAACCATTTTTCCTTAATTACATTTAATTTACAAATAATATTCAACTTCTCTCCGTTGTCCCAAAGAAGTTCTTCAGAGCTGGACAGGAAGTACACTTTCAAATATCACCAGTCCAACTTTTAATATAAATGTATTTATGCATATCTTCAAAAAATTTAAGGATACATTTATAACTTTCAATTATATTTAAAATGGGCCAAAGAAAGAAATTCACTACATTATATTTCAAGCATTCTTAGGTTAGATTTATCAAACATTTCTAAGCATTTAATTCAATATATTTTTACTCTTTTTGTTTTACTTTCTACAAAACTGCTATAAGAAGCTAAGGATGGGAGGGTGGGTATAGCTCAGTCATAGAGCATGTGTTTAGCATGCATGAGGTCCTGGGTTCAATCCCCAGCACCTCCATCAAAAATAAATAAACCTAATTACCTCCTCCAACAACAACAAAAAGCCAAGCAGATGATGAGCAGAAATGCTTTCTACTGCTAAATGAGTGGGAAAACTTGCTCACTATCTCAAAATTTATGAAACAAGTTTAGAAACAAATTTGAAAGTAAAACAGCTTGAATGTTGAAACATTATAATCAACCTTAATATAATATATGTCAGTCCAAAATGTTGATTATGGAAGTAACTTGAATAATTCAATAAGTCTTGTGTAGACCCCACTGATTTCACTAGCAGGGACAGAAATGACACACTCGGCTGACTTTGCTGCGTCCCCTGAGAAGTATTCAGGAAAGCCCCACCACTGGGCGGGGCCTCACACCCATGGGGCACGTATATATGCATTTGCCAGGCACAGCTGGGCAGGGAAGAATTGGATGTGTCACCCAACAGGTTCCTCCTAGTGGGCCCACAGCATGAAAACATAGATAGCTATCCAAGGGAGGCCTAGGAACTTGTGCTGCAGGTGAGAATGTTTCCTGTCCACAGCAACGAATTCCTTGTCATTGATCCATTAACTGTGTCAATAGTTTTGTTTCCTTCAAGTCTATAGGTAACCAGATTTTGCAGAAGACACTAAACAAGAATATTCAAATTGTGGTTTTATGTACTGAGATCTTTTATCTATTTGTCATATTCAGTAATGATACGGGCTATAATTCAGAAAAGTGAGGACTTACTGTTAGCTTGGGCAAGATAAATATTTTCTTAAGAAAAGTGTTTCAAGCTTTAAAGTGCTCTTAAATAAGGATATCCTGCTTCTGGTATCATCCTGTGAGATGGTAGAGCAAAGATTTCCAAGTATGAGTTCCTCATAATATTTCAATAACTCCAGAAAAATGAGAAAAATAAGGGCAGGTCTGTGAGTTTTTAAAGTGAACTTAAATTTACTAAAATTAGAGAACCAGCCTCTAGTCTGAGATTTTCTTTTCATTGTGTGTGTATGTGTGTGTGTGGTGTTAAATTTTAGCTTTTTCCATGAGATGACGATAGTTAATGATAGAATTTTAATGTCCACAATTTAAAATTCATAACCCACAATTTAAAATTCATAACCATAACCATATTTAAAAAGTATTCTGTGTTTGGTTATCTATTGCTGTATAACAAACCACCCCACAAGTCAGGGTCCTTAAACAATGATCCTTTCTTTGCTCATGATTTTGTGATTTGGGTAGGACTTGGTGGGAAGAGCTTGTCTCTGCTCTGTATGACAGCTAAGTGGCCCACCTGGGCTAGAGGATCCCTTCCCAAGCAGGTTCACTGCAGTGCTAGGTGCTGGCTGTCAGCTGGGATCTCAGGTGGGGCGGTGGGACTGGCGTTCCTCTAGACAGAGTGGTTAGCGTGGACATGTGACAAGAATTCTGGCCAAAGAGTTCCAAAGAGTTACCCTCTTGGACTGAGGTGAGGTGGGAGTTTCAGGAAGAGTTTATTCACTCCTAAAAGAGATATATAGGAAAAGATGTTTTTTTGTTTTGCTGGATGTTGCCATATCTCCAGGTGATACCTTAAAACCGTGACAGCCGTCATAAAACCAGGAGGGAAATGAGCCTGAAAACAAAGCACACTGAGGTTGGCAGCGCATAAAGATAGAAGGAACTTGGGTCCTTGATGGAGTCACTGGGCTGTTTGAATTAACTATCCTTGGACCCTATCTAGGAACCAATTTTGTGAAATGAATTTTCTTCACTCTTTAAACATGTAGGGTCAGGGTTTTTTTTCCTTTTACTTACAGCCAAAAACATTTCAACCGATAATCTATGTTTTGTTGCTTAAGCCAACACTTAAATAAAAAACAAGAAACTAAAGCCCAGAAACTTCAAGTGTCTAGAATGAGGATAATTTTACAATACTGAGGAACAGGAACAAACCAACATATGAGAGATACATTCCAAGAAGATACTTAAAAAATAGTTGGTCCTTGTTAACTACACTAGATAGTATTGGATCATATCCCCTTTTAATTTCATTCAATCCTTCTATTTGGTCTAGAAGAAATTCTCACTTTAATTCTAGAATGTTTTTAACATCTAAGAGTTTCTTGCCTAAATTTTTAACAAAGAGAGAGTTGGCCTCAGGCTCAAAGCCATAGGCAGACAATGGTATCTGGCTAGAATTTAATTTAGAGTTTAATTAGAATTTAATAATGTCACTTTGCTTTAGTTGAATTTACTTTTACAATTACATTCTATTAATGGCAAATGATACTGGGGGTTTTATGGTAATAACAAAGTTTTCAGGTTTTAAGTAAAAATTATTTAAAGATAAATGTTAAGTACATATTAGAGTAGCTGGGGCATGGATATGGTAAACATTATGAAGGTGGCCCAGGGACAGCTGGAGTTCGGGAAACACTAGCCTAGGATGTTTGATAGTGCAGAGAGGGTGCAGGAGCCCTGCAGATACCGTGGCTGCCAGGTGGAACGTGGCTTTCCATTGAGACTATTTACTGGGATCTTTTTCAAATTTTATCTCAGATGGATTTTCCAGGATGAATTCTCTCTGAACATGGCATTCCCAGCTTATCTACTACATTTCCACAGCTGCACCCTTGTCCTGGCTTTACTAAATCATTTGTTCCCTGGGTTTTGTTGCCTCTGTGACAAAGAATTGGAGTGTCATGCCCTTGCTTGGACTTTTTCTAAGGAATATTATCAGCACCTTTCCTTACCATATACTTCTGCCCTTCACCCAGCTCTACCATTTATTAATTCCAGACCCTTATTCATTCTAATCCCTTTAAACTCATCTTCCCTAACTCTACCCACCAAAGTCCTGCCCATCCTTCAAGGACCAGCTCAAAAGCCAATCTCTCCATAAAGACTTGTCAAATCTTTCTGCAATAAGAATTAATCTCTTCTACCATAGCACTTTTTGAAAGCACTAATAAAAACATATTTCACAACCTGCCTTATGGATCGAGTAGATAGGGGGCTCCTCGAAAATAAGGAATTTGTCTCAATTATCTTCATCTAATTAGTAAATACCTAAAAAAGATTTATTAAATTTATTGGACCAGAATCAAGTCATGTTTTATTTTCTTTTTTCTTTTTCTTTTATTTTTTCAAATCTTGTTTTAAATTAGTTTGAAATAATCTTGTAATTATTTTGAAATCCTACTCTGTCCTTTTTGTACTAATGTTTACTTTATGTTTTCTCAAAAAATGGATCAAAGAATCTCAGTCATGGAAAGAATCTTGAGGCATTATATCACGATAAAAGGATATCATTTTAACTATCCAAGGACAAATTTATTCCATTTTGGAAGACATCCAGAAATGTTGAGTTATCTTTCTTAGAAACACATCCCAATTTTCTGCATCTTTTATTCACAGGAAGCTTTTCCTCACACTGAACCTTAACGTTTCAGTTTAATTTGTTTCTTATTGTTCTAGTCACACAGTCTCCATAAGAAACAGCTGGTCACCATCCACTTCATTTGCTCCCATTGCAACCAAAAGTCTGCAGCCCTAAATATCCTCTAGAAAACACACAGATTTCCCTTTTTAATCAAGAGTCAGTAGACATCCCATACTATCAGGGTAACTTAAGTTTCTCTCTCTCTCCTTCTTTTAGGTGATTTGCATGGTAAACTTCTTTAAACAGAGAGTCCCTAAGATTACCACTGAGAGGGCAGTATCTTTTAGAGAGGAAATTTGAAGAGAGACTATTATACTGTATTCGAGGAAGTAAAGGGATCAAAGTTAGTTTGTAGAAAAGGAATGTGGCAATTTAATGAACTCAAAGAAATGTTCACAGGTCACCATATATGATGTGAAAAAACATGTTGAGGGAGGAACTGCAGAAAGTTTACATTCTCGTGACCCCATAAGTGAAGTGATTCAAGTCCTCAGCTGAAGTTTGGCCCAAGGAGAAGAGGGTCCATTTGAAGGTTAACTGGGCATACATCATTCCTGGACACCCTACCAGCAAGACCGACTCCTCACTGTGATGACAGTATAAGGAGAAAAATGTATGCAAATTAATAAATAGTAATTAGAGGTGGAGCCATACGTAGTCTGCTTTAGTGAAAGATTTTGGGAAGAGTTGGGAGGAAGAGGAGATTAAGTATGAGGTCATTAGAGAAGGAATCAGAGTTGTATACAAAACAGTTAAAGTGAGGAAACACTCTCAGGAGAATGTGGGGAAAGTACTCCCCTCTGACTGTTCTCACTGACTAGTTGAAACCAGTGTAGGTAATAAAGGATAGAGTTGTATATTTATCTGTCTTCTCTCTTCTAACCATTGGCATCATTGACTAGAATGAACCTAAAACAGAAAAGTGGGGAAAGCTCTGTCTCCTGATAACCACTGTAATTTTATTGGGACTTAATGCAATTGAAACCGTTGGCAGTTTAGATCATTTTGCCTGCCCAGGAAACTTGGAACCTCCCAGAGCAGAGGAAGTAGAAATGGGAGTCAAAACAGATGAGTCATAAAAAGAGTGTATGGATAAGAGGAAATAAGAATGTGATCTATCATTTGTTGTTTAATAAAATTATAGAGTTGAACAGGCTTCAAAAATTTATTGAACTGATTTTTCAAATTTGCTTTAAATTTTTCTTAAATATTGTAGGTAAACAATTATTATGTGTTTATTCAATACCCTGGAATATTTATCGATTAACTCATTAGAAGAGTTAACAGATACAATGCTCTTAGAACAGTGCCTGGCACCTGGACTCAGATGAGGTTAGGCATTAGTCTCGGTAGCTCTTATTCAGTGTAATGCATTCGGCTAGATGCTGTGGGATACAGACAGAGGGTAAAAGACATGGGCCTGAGCTTTTGGAGATTTAAATCTAAGGGCTCCATGGAAAGCAATTCTATAACTTCTCTAGTCATGCACTCTACTATAGGAGTCCCCAAAGCATTGAGCTTGACAGCTGTCCACTTTCTCCCTATCATACACCACCCTGAAAGTGGAGAGACTTTCCTAAGAGGGAGGAGATCACAGGCTACACATCTCCCCATCCTATTTCTCAGCAATTTTACAACCACCCTTCTCCCAGCACACACACACACAAACACACACACACACACACACGCACACACACCTCTCCATGCTACTGTTAATCATAAGAATTGGGGAAGATAAAAGATTTTTGTCCAGATTGGTACTTATTTTTTGCACAATACTCAAATTATGTAAATAAAAAGGTTAGGGAAAAAATACTTAAATGCGTTAGGTAGCCTCAAAGACAGGATAATTTTCTCATATACTTTTAATTTTCAAGGAATAGTATGGAAGTCACTTTCCTCATTAAGATGGACCCCAGTTTTTCCAGAGTGGCTAAGGATGATAATCTGAGAAGCCATTCCCCAATCATATGCTTCAATGTAAGATACTAAAAATCCTGACTTCTCTGGGCTAAAGGATTCAGGAATACAGTTAGTTAATGGCTTTAAAGCTTATTTAATGTCAAGAGATTATTTTTTAATGTGTGGCACACCTACACAGAAATAAATAGTTAGTCACAATCTTGACTATGATATAGGAGGCACCCTTCCTGAGTACTGACTCATAACAATATCAGAAAGATATTTGTATCCATAATTGAGACCTATATGGGAACAACCAAATGACTATTGAGAATGAATGAACTGACTCTGGGGTGAGAACCAGATACTTTTGACCATATAGTTAATTTGGATTAAAATATTCACAATGATATGCATCCCATACAGTGGGTTTCTATAGTGTGGGCTCCTTTGACAGCAGAGCCTATGACAAGAATTCTGGTCTCAGTGGTTTATTTACTCACCCCAGGAAAAAGGGGTGAGGAACAAGAGAGTAAGACAAGGAAAAAAGGAGAACCCAATATAGATGGCATTGTAGAAATCACTGCTATGAGCAATAAGAGACTGGATTCCACCAGCAAGTCCACAGAATGTCTTGAAGACTGGAGGCTGGAACATTGATCCACCAGCTTGTGTCCCATATTGTTTGAGGGTTGCGTCTAGGGCTACTAATGCCCCCACACTCTGGGGCTTGTATTTACATGAGGTCAGAGGATGTCACCTCCGACAGACCAGGCCCCAGGGCAGAATGTGACGGGGGGGGTGAGTGAACTGTCCACTGAAGCTGCCGCTTGACATTGGAAGCAGGCCAAGGGGATGTGACCCAAGCACTGGAAAGGTCTGCTGCAGGGGTTCTGTGAGCCGTTGATGGCTCCGCCTCACTGAGCAGTGGGTGACAGCCGTTAGACACCACAGCTGACAGCTGAGTCTTTTCTCCTCTGTGCACACCTTTTCTTTAGATGTCCCACAGTAGCCACAGTGAGATGTTCACTATGTACAGAATTCTGGCCCCTGCTCTCAGCCTCTGCTTATGCCCTTCTCAAAAAAAAAAAAAAACAAAAAAACTTTGATTTCTGACTTTTTGTTGACTAATGTGGATGAAAAGTCTTGAGTTTCTTTCAAAGTGTTCTGTAAAGTACTAGTTTCTTACTTATAGCTAGAGGTGGGGAGGATATAGCTCAGTGGTAGAGTCCGTGCTTAGCATGGTTGAGGTTCTGGATTCAATCCCCAGTACCTCCTTATTAAAAAAAGTAGTAAAATAAGTTTTATTTTTTTAAAAAAAATTCTAAAAGATGTACAGGACTCCATATCCAGCCCTCTCTGAGAATATCCCCAACAGTGTGTCAGCTGTGTTCTTTTTGCTGCAATCAGCCCACTCCATGCCCTGGAAGTGCAGCTATACAGGGACAGGGTTTTAAATTCCTTCAGGAGAGAATGGTAACTCTCCAGTAGGGATTCAAGCTGAGAATGGATTTAACTCTTTGAGAAACACCAAAACAATATTTTATGCTCTGATAAGATACAACCTAAGCACATTGCTATTTAACTATTTCATGTCTATCACTGTGTGGGCTACAGTTGCCTAAAGCTAATGTGAACAAATTTCTATAGCAATGACTTCTGTGAACCTCGTAAGATTTATATAATTAACACCATTCTTTGACTCTTTGGTGATCTTGAGTAAGGCACAGAATTTTGCTTTTTAGACATCAAGTCCATTGGTTCTCACTGGAGGTAATGTTGCTCCGCTCTCCAAGAGGCTTTTGACAAGCTCTGGAGACGTTTTTGATTGCCATGATGACATCTGGTGGGTAGAGGCCAGGGATGTAGGTGAGGAAAAAGTGATTCTCCTTCTCTCCTTCTAAGTTCTCTCTGGGCCCCATAACAAAACACAGGTTAACAGAAAAACCAAAGTCAGTTAACATGTATACCTCATGTATATACAGAAAATGCCCAGGGGAAAATGAGTAACTCTCAGAGGTTTAAATTCAGGCTTAAATTCTATCTTCAGCTAAGACAAAAGAGAGATGGTTGTGGGGAAGGCCAGTTATGGGGAGGTGACCAGGAAACCAGGGTAAATGAGAGTAAAGTTTGTTAGATTTAAGTCTGTGCCTTCTCCATGCGTAAGAGATTCTGGTGATTTAGTCGTCTGGTGCAGAGAGGGAGCCACCTTCCATGTGGGGATTTCCTTTGTAAATATATCGTTACAAAAGGGTAATCTTCTCTGTCTTCATAGTTTCTCCTGTGTCTGCTGTTTATCAAAATAATCAGCTCAAAATAATTATGCCAAAGAGGCACGTTTTAGAGTGGCATGTTCCGCCCTCCTTCACTGCTAACATTCTACAGCTCACAGGACAGCACCCACAACAAACAAGGAATGGTCAGGTCCCCAAGGTCCACATTGCAGAGGCTGAGAAACTTCAGTCTAGAAACATTGAAATTTTACTTCTATTGATTTTTCGAAGATTAATGCAACTCTCCTTTGTGACTTTACTGAAGCTGTTTCACCTTTCGGGGCCTCGGTTTTTTGTGTCGGTGAGAACGTTGTACTAGATGAGCTCTAAGGTCACCTCCAACCCTGACAATGGGTGATGTTCTGAGTCTGCTCCGTCCATTTCTACGTTGGTCTCCTTAAGTCTTGACATCCTAGGATTAGCCTGTTATTGGAAAAGTGGAATGTAAATTAGAATTGATTGTTTAACATTTACTCTCAGCCGTAGAAAAATTAATTATTGAGTTGCTGTTGAGATCACAGTATTACTGATTTAACTCTGTTGTGTGATGAATTTTAAAATATGTAAAAGATTAAAGTCACAGCACATTTAAGACAAGTAAGAAATCATTTTTACTTTCCCAACCTCGTTACCCTTTGGCTGTGCATATCAGCGGGCTCTGTGCATGGTACCAAGACATAGATTCAGAAGGTGCTAGTGTGCTTCAGAAGAAGCAGGCTTGGGAGGGCATTGCTCCTGGAGTCTTCAGACCAGCATCCTGGTGGTCTATGTGCACGTATTATGGTGCATTTAGCAAGAAGGGACCCTGACAAAGCTCAGTGGATCATTTTCCTTCTACCTCGCGATAATGCATGTTCCTCAAAAGGAGAAAGAAAACCTGTCCCAGGAAGTGCCATTCAATTACTGTAACTAATAGTGTACTAATAGTGTAAATGCAGAGCTTATTTCCTTCTGTTAGAAAACCCTCCAATGAACAAGATCACCTAAGAAAGTGTCCTTGTAGTTCTTGTTGATAAGATCCAAAATATAGAAGACATAGTAACAAGCCTCATTAAGTCTGTGAATTAGTCCAATATAAGGAAGCACTAAGAAATAGGACAAATGGCAGGTCGGAATTGTCTAGCATGGGATAGCTTCCTTCAATAGCCAAATTCCTCATCATCACACTTACCAGGCACATGTGGAGGGAAGACCCAGTCCCTGTATTGCCTTTCCGTTTTCCAAGTCATCATTTCCCCTGCTCCTATGAAGGCCCTTGGAAGTGATGAATGCTCTTGTTGGTGGTTACAGTTTTCACTCCAACAGTCCTAGCAATGGACCACTACACAAGGAATTAGCCACACTGGGTTAACCCAGCCCTGGAGGCACTGCCGCACCTGTGCTGCCCGCTTCTGACTCATGCTGGTTTCATAATGCCCGCAGATGAGCTTTAAACTCTCAATCTGCAGTGTCATGTCTGTGAAATTCTAAGATTCCAAAAAGTTTTGACAGAGCCTAATGCCAAGCCAAAACTCTTAAGATAAATTTTAACAGAGATGAATGTAAAATCTTGCATTTGGACCACCACCACCAGCAACAAAAACCCGACCATATAGAGAATGGAGCTCCAGTTTTATGGCAAAATATATGAAAAAGGCGTGGACTTAAATCTTAATGTGTCCAAAAAATATGATGAAACAGATTAAAATTCATGCATTAGGCAGTATAATTAGAAAAATAATTCTCAATATAACGGAGATCAAGAACCTACTGGTCAGATTCACGTGCTGTTCAAGGATTTTCATTTTAATAGGAAGATTGGAAAAGGGAGAGGTCTTAATACAATATGAAAAGAAGAATTGTAAGGATACTGGGAGGTTTATCCTATAAAGTAGGGGACTACGGGGAGGTACAACAGCTGTCCCCCATTAGCAGATGCTTCCAGGGGGACACTTGGAAGGGGAACAGCCTATCTGGTTTTGCTTCAGAGAGCAGAACTCTTGACATTAGAAAGGTATAGGGACGTAGACTTTTTGTCTTAAAATGAATTTTCTAATGATTAAAACTTCTCAGTTATATACTTAATTACTTCACAGAGTGGAAATTCCCTGTTACTAGAACAGAATAAACAAAGATATTAGCAGAATAAGCAGTCACATATAATATACACAAAGCTCATATGAACTAATTATAAAGAAACACGGTGATTGTTAGCGCTCACCTGTAATTATGACTGCCCCACTTAGAGAATGAATAATAAGGATTAGCTCAGGCTCTGGGGTCAGACTGTGTGGCTTCTAATTCCTCAAGACCCCCTTTAATAATTGGATGAGCCTGGAAAAGTTACCTTACCTCTATGAACTTCAGTTTCTTCATCAGTGACGTGGAGATACCCAAAGTACTTATCTCATAGAGTAGTTTGAAAATTGATTTAGTTAATATCCATAAGTACATAGAGCTATGCCTGGCACAAATTAATGTTGTACAAGAATAACTGTTAGAACATATGACTGAATCCTCTAGGACAAGTGGACGGATTGCTCAACCATGTCCGTGTGGTGTATCTCTCACCAATTTTCAGGCTGTTTGGAGAAATTCCACCTGCATCTTCATCTGTTTCTCCACAGCATGACAGATGGCATTCAGATGGAATTCCATCTTTTTCCTGGGCCAAATTGTAGAATGTGTACTAAATGTTTTCTTGTCCAATTACGCAAATTTACTGCCTTATTGGCAGTCAAATCCTTGAGGGGTAAGAGCTACTTGGGGCCATGTATATTTTTAGTTAGATTACCAGGTCATAGGACCTCTGGGCAGTGGTCACCAATTCTGTCTGTTCTGAAGGCTAACTGTTTAGAATGCTGTCTCTGACTTAGCAGATCTATATGTTCTTTCAAAATTCGCTAAAATAGTATGAAACAAAATAGGCTAAGGATAAAGCCCTCATTCTGTTGTTAGTTAATTCAAAGCGATAGAGCTGATAAAATAGTGATGATTTACAAGTAGCTAAAGATGTCTTGTCTGTACAGCAAACCATAAATTTATTCCTGTAAGAGCCAATTAAGGTGTATTTTTAACTTTTAAGTACCCTACTGACATTTCCCATTCACTTAAGTCTTCTCTGTCTTTGTTAGGTCAGCTCTTCTCTTTTAAGGTACAGATTTTCTTATGAATTATTCTACTCCATTATTCAGCTAAATCAATAATACTTAAAAGCTGCATATATCCCACAATATTTATTTCCTTTACCCTGAGATACTAAAACACCAAGATTCTGATGCAGCTCTCTTTTATCATCTCTCCAAATGAGGTGACTTTATTGACACTTCATTTGGACCTTGTTAGTAAATGTTCCCCCAAACATGATGGATGAACAGGAGATGCTGAATCAAGAGACTGCTGAAGGCTAAGCTGCCAAAAGTATCAGATCTTATTGGCAGTTGGCACCTGATAGAGTGAGGGTGGAGGTGATGGACTGAATGGGACCAGGCATAAGCTTTCTAAGCTATTTGTAAACAAGTTGATCAGTGTCATCTCCCTAACTTCTTTGAGTCTTTGTGACTTACAAGTAATCTTGAAGCAAAAAAAAAAAAATGTGGCTATAACCTTGCACCAATGTTTTGTCAGTGTTAATCATTAACTTTCCCACTTAGAATCTCAGGAGAGTTTTTATAAAAGACTATATATTAAATTGGGACAAAAGCAGATATCAGTCCAGTGGTATGCTAGTAAATGTTTAGCAACCAGCTCATTGAGAAAAACAATTTTTGAGAAGCCCTGACTTCTAGCTTTTGCTGGTTGGTGTGATAAATACTCCCATGATGGCGGATTTCAAGCTACATGACATGACTGAATATGGAGTTGGTAAGAGGTGTTGCCCAGTCAGCACTGGTGAGCTGTATCAACAGCTGAAAAATGCAAGTCATTGGGTATCATTCTGGGTCTCATCAGGAAACATTAAACTTATTATTTGGGGGCCAGTGAGACATACTTTCAAATTATGACTTAAAGTCAAAATAATGATTTTCCTAATATATGGTATCACGTCTGAATAGATAAGCCACTATATCAGATTAATATCAGGTTGCTAAAGGCTCTGGAGTAAGATGGCCTAGGGTTTGGGTCCTGGCTTTATTGCCTGCTAGTGTGTAATCTTGAGTAAGTCACTCAACCTCTCTAAGACTAGTTTAAACATACTATTATGGACTTAGCACAGCACACAAGTAAGCAGTTGGAAGAATGTATTTTGTGCAGGATGTATTGGTCAGGGTTCTCCAGAGAAATAGAACCAATAAGATATATGTGCATAGATACATTATGAGAAGATTTATTATAGGATTTGACTCACAGAATGATGGAGGCTGAAAGGTCCCATGATCTGCCTTCTGGAAGCTGGAGAACCAAGAAAGCTGGTAGTATCATTTAGTCCAAATCCAAAGGCCTGAGAATTGGGGGAGTTGGAGGTGATGGCGTAAGTGCCGGTCTGGGTCCTGAAGACTGAGAAGCAAGAGCACTGATGTCTGAGGGCAGGAGAAGATGGATGTTCCAGCCCAAGCAGAGAGAGGGCATTTGTCCTTCTTTTTGTTCTGTTTGGGCCCTCAACCGATTGGATGATGCCCACCTGCGCTGGTGAGGGTCATCTTCTTCCCTTAGTCTGATTTAGTGATACAACCAGAAATGATGTTTTATCAGCTGTCTGGGCATCCCTTAGCCCAGTTAAATTGACACATAAAATTAATCATCACAGAGGACCAGTGTGAGACTATTTCAAGTTTACAAAACTCATCTTGAAGAAATTAACAGCTCTAGGCTCTGTTCTTCCTAAATTCTCTTCTCTCTCTGTTCTAGGATCCTTTCCTAGAAATATTCCTCAAATCATCCACTCTACTCCAACTCTGAGTCTTTCTCCAAAATAGTCAATCAAAAACCTTACAAGTTTAAAAGTGTTTTAATTCCATAAATGCATTTCCTGAAAGTTTTCATGCTACTTCTATTGTTGTATTAGTATAATTACACTGTAGTCATAAGAACAAATGATTTTTCTTCATGTGCCTTTCCCCTAGTTTGTTATATTGCCATAAATTACTCATGGTTATAGTAAAAAATGAACCCTCTTTATTTTTTAATTCTTAATTATTTTTCCACTTTTTTGGAGAAATAACTGACATACATCACTGTAAAATTTAAGGTGTACAGCCCAATGGTTAGACTTCCATGTATTGTGAAGTGATTATAGCAATAGATTCAGCTAACATCCATCATCTCGTAGATACAATATAAAGAAAGGAAAGAAGAAAAGAAAAAAACTTTTTCTTCTTGTGATGAGAACTCAGGATCTATTCTCTTATCAATTCCCCTATATATTATACAATAGTTTTAACTATGGTCATTATGTTGCACATTACATCCCTATAATGTACTGTAAGTACTTATTTATCTTATAACTGGAAATTTGTACCTTTTGACCACCTTTCTCCAATTCCCCCTTCCCCACCTTCCGCCTGTGGTAATCTGCTGTCTTTTCCTATGAGTTTGTCTTTTTGTTTGTTTGTTTTTAGATTCCACATTTAAGCAAGATCATACAGTATTTGTTTTTCTCTGTCTAACTTATTTCACTTAGCATAATACTTTCAAGATCTATCCATGTTGTTGAAAATGGTAGGACTTTCTCATTTTTTGTGGCTGAATAATTTTTCATTAAAAATATGTATACCACATCTTCTTTATTTATTCATCCATCAATAGACACTTAAGTTGTTTCCATGTTTTGGCTATTATAAATAATGCTGCTGTGAACATGGGGATGCAGATATCTTTTCCAGTTATTGTTTTTGTTTCCTTTGGATGCATTCCCAGAAGTAGAAGTAGAATTGCTAGGTCCTATGTATGAATTGTATGATATTTCGTTGTGTTTTTTTGAGGTTTTTTTTAATATAGTATTTCTATTTTTAATTTTTTGACAATCCTCCAAACTGTTTTCCATAGTGGCTGTACCAATTTACAGTCCTACCAAGAGTGCACAAAAACTCCCTTTTCGTCACATCCATGCTAGCATATGTTATCCCTTTTTTTTTTTAAATGATGGCCATTCTAACAGGCACGAGGTGATACCTCATTGTGGTAATTTGCACTTCCCTAGTAGTTATGCTATTGGGTTGTATGTGTTCTTCATATACTTTGGTATTAACCTCTCATCAGACATATGGTTTGGAAATATTTTTTTCCCATTTCATAGGTTCTTTTCTCACTTTGTTGATGGTTTCTTTTGCTGTGCAAAGCTTTTAGTTTGATGTAGTCCCACCTGTTTAGTTTTGGTTACTTGTGCTTTAGGTGTCATATCTAAAATATAATTTCCAAGGCCTAAGTCAAGGAGCTTTATTACTATATTTTCTTCTAGAAGTTTCATGGTTTCAGGTCTTATATATGTCTTTAGCATGGTTTAAGCTTAATTTTTTGTGAATGATATAAGATAGGGGCCAGTTTCATTCTTTTACATGCGAATATTCCAATTATCCCATCACCATTTATTGAAGAGATTGTCTTTTTTCCACTGAGTATTCTTGGCTCTCTTGTCAAATATTAGTTAACTGTATAAGCTTGGGTTTATTTCCGGGCTCTTGATTCTTTTCCATTGGCTTATTTGTCTGTTTTTATGCCAGTACCACACTGTTTTGGTGACTATAGCATTATAATATCATTTGAAATCAGGAAATGTGATGCCTCCTGCTTTCTTCTTTCTCAGGATTTCTTTGGCTATTCAGGGTCTTTTGTGTTTCCATACATTAAATTTTGGAGTGTTTTTTTCCTCCTTCTGTAAAAAAATGCCAATGGAATTGTCATAGGGATTTTATTGAATCTATAGATGGCTTTTGCTAATATTGACATTTTAACAATATTATGTCTTCCAATGCATGAGCAAGAGTTACCTTTCCAGTTATTTTTTATTAATTTCTTTCACAATGTCTTGAAGTTTTTGGAGTAGAGATCTTTCACCTCTTTGGTCAAATTTATTTCTAAGTATTTTTACTGTTTTTGATGCTATTGTAAATGGTATCAATTTATTTATTTATTTTTCAGAAAATTCATTGCTAGTGTAAAGAAATGGTACTGATTTTTGTATGTTAATTTTGTATCCTACAACTTTACTGAATTCACTGGTGAAATCTAGCTGTATTTTGGGTGAGTCTAGGTTTTTCTATATATAAAATCTTGTCACCTGCAAATATAGTCAGTTTTACTTCTTCCTATCTAATTCGGATAACTTTTATTTCTTTTTTTTTTTTTTTTTTTGCCTGGTTGCTCTAGCTAGGACTTTCAGTGCTCTATTGAATAAGAGTGATGCAAATGGGCACACTTGTCTTGTTCCTGATCTTAGAGGAAAAGCTTTCAACTTTTCCCCATTAATTATGATGTTAGCTATAAGTTTGTCATATATGTCCTTTATTATGTTGAGATGTAGTTCTTCTATGCCTAATTTATTAAAAGTTTTTATTATAAATGGATGTTGAATTTTGCCAAAGCTTTTTCTGTGTTTATTGAGATGATCATATGATTCTTTTATTTCATTCTATTAATATGATGTATTACATTGATTGATTTGTATATGTTGAATCATCCTTGCATCCCAGGGATACATGTCACTTGATCATGGTGAATGATTTTTAATGCACTGCTGAATTCTATTTGCTAGCATTTTATTGAGGATATCTGCATCTATATTCATCATGGATACTGACCTGCAGTTTTCTTTCCTAGTAGTGTCCTTTTATGGTTTTGGTATCAGGATAATGTTGACCTCATAAAATGAGTTTGAGAGTATTTCCTCTTTTTTGATTTTTTGGGAGCACTTGAGAAGGATTGGTGTTATTTCTTCTTTAAATACTTGGTAAAATTCACCAGTGAACCTATTTGGCCCTGGGCTTTTCTTTGTTGGGAAATTGTTGAATCTCCTTACTAGTAATTGGTCTTTTCCAATTTTCTATTTCTTCCTGATTCAGTCTTGGTAAGTTGTATGTTTCTAAGACTCTTTTAATTTCTTCCAGGTTGTCTGAAATGTCTTTATTTAAGCATGCATCTCTTTAAGAAAACCCAATACAGATAATTAAAATTAAATAAATTTGAGTGATTATTTGCTGTACAAAATATATTCATTTTAATGAAACTGGTTCTTTAAACATCTAGCTTATTCATTAAGTAAACAATTATTGAGTACTGTTAGTGTCAGCCATTATTCTTATGCTACAAAAAGTGTTGAATGAGAAAAACATGGTTCCTACCCTCATGGAATATACTATCTAAACTTTATGTGTATTTAAAATAAAACTTACTTAAAAAGAAATTACTTCAGGAACATATCTATTGAAAAAACCCAGAATATATAGTGGATATAAACCTTAGGCCACAAATTGAATTGTGCAAGACTTTGACTGTATTTAGTTTCAATTATTCAACCAACTTTCTATTTTAACCCTTAATTCCACTTAGATAGCAGCACATTAACCTTGTCAACTCATTGTTCCCTATACCCCCTTCACAAGGGGAGGGGTGGTCTTAGTTTGAGGGCCTTCACAATGCCAGGACATGGGAGATGGCACAATCTGGGACATCCAGGTCACCACTGAAATGCTTTCTTCATTTCCTGTTCCCCTGAAAAATTATCAGGACCATCAGATGCTAGATCACACTAGATAACACTAGATAACAATTTGAAGATGCAGAAATATTTCTACTGCTGTGTCGCCGTGTGAGGCATGGAAATTTCTATAAAGCTGTCCATGACACATGAACCTGGAAGCTCATGCATTCATTCCTTATCTGGGTTTTTCTTTTGCAACCCTGGACTCTGCCCTAGAAGGAAATGGATCTTTTTTTTTTTTTGGCCTATATTCTAGTCTTTGATACTCTCCCTCTTCCCTTCTTCCCCAAATATACACATATTCACACACTTGGCAAGGAAAATATGATCTTCTTGAAAATGAGATAATACCTCAAAAGGGAAAAAAATTTAGTTAATATCACAAAACTATTTTCCCATATATAGTATCCAAACATATATAGTGCCTATGATAAAATTATTGTGAAGCAAAATGCTTGTGTGTACATCACTTTGAAAAATGATCTGCATAAGCTAAAACTTAAAAAGAGATGTGTAATAAATAAACATGCCCATAACTCTTCTTCACTGCCCTCTACTTTACTCATAAATAACAATACTCATAAAATTTCATCATGAGGAATTACAAACATTCCTAAAGAACTAGCATGCAGCACATTTCAAAAAAAGCAAGGCATCAAAATAAAATGAAAAATGTCCTCCTCCCCACAATGAATCTCAAATAAAAAATAGAAAACAAAGTATAAAAATGTAATATTAAAAACAAAAGGCAGGGGGAGGGTATAGCTCAGTGGCAGAACTCATGCCTAGCATGCGCAATGTGCTGGGTTCAATCCCTGGTATTTCCATTAAATAAATACATACATAAATGTATTTACTTACTCCTCCCCTGCCAAAAAACCCCAAAACAAACAAACAAAAGAAGACAAAAAGGGGGGAAAACCCCATAAGAGAAAACTATTTCAAAATGCTACTCTGTGTGAGTGTAATTTATCAACGCCACCTCTTCCCATGGGCTGCCACCAGTGATTTTTTTTTAAGGCAGCCAAAGGGTCTATGTAAGGCCTTCGTGTGATTCTAAATATATTCAAAACTCAGGAGGAAAAATCTTTCTAAAAATGGTATCAACTCCAGAAAAAAGGTACAGCAGAATTTTTTTTTTCAACTCTCTAGCCTTATTGTAGTAATAGACTGTGATCCCAGCCTAGCCTGCACTGAAGAATGCAGACACTAGACTCTAAGGCCGGAGCTGCTCTCAGGGTCTCGAGTGCTGTGTGTAAAATCAGATTCTGACCCATTTTATGTCAGACTGAGCTCTCAGTCACTGCCTCTTATATTCCTCCTAGCTCACCCTGTCACCATCAGTCTGCTCCAGTTAAGCAAAATGCAATAATTGCACATTCTGTATAGGACTACACTTAATAATCCAAGAATAAACAGAACAGTATTACTATAGTTGTACCAGAAGAATTTGATTAAACGTGAGGCTAACAGGAGGGAGACAGAAATTCATGAAGCAGCAAGTGTGGCGGGGGATAGCCCCAAGGCCTTTCTGGGACCGGGTGAATCCTGACCATGGATGCCAGGCTTCAGGCTGGACACTTTAGCCTTTTGTCTGGTGAAATAAAAAACAAAGCAGCATATGTAAATACCTCTTTTGTAATCATTAGGAAACTCAATGATTTTAGGAGTCTGCTCCTAGCTAATTTGACCTCATGGTAAATGGACTCTGGGACAAAAATAGCTTCTCTAAAACGGCGGGAAAATTGCCTCCCCTTGTGCCCTGGATTAAAGCAGGATCTGTGTCTAGTGTGTCTTTGGGGTGGACTCCTTGGTTTCAGGAGGGAGCTCTTTAGGGATGTGATCCTCTGTGATGACCTTGGGGTGGTCCTATCAGGGGTGATCTCTGCCCGAATAACCTCACACCAGGCTCCCAGGCTGTGAGTATCTGTTCAATAATATGAAAGGTATGGTTGGGATAGGGGAGTGGGATGTGAGTGTACAGAAAAGTTTTGGGTTGTTTTCCCTTCACTGGTCCCTCCGTGCCTCACCCATGATGGTAGTTAAGTTCTTGGGGGAGGACTCTGACAGCTCTGACCAGTCCCAGGGTATCTGTTTAGGCAAACTGAGAGCAAGGCCTGAGGGAGGCAGCAAGGATTACTCTCGCCTCATCCATTTCTCTTGCTTCTATTGGAAGGGCATTTTGCTGCTCCCCTCCTAACAAGGAACCCCAGGTCTCCATCCTTCTGTGTCTCTTAGGAAGTGCCAAACTCCCGGTCATCTCTGCACTCAGGGGACAAAGGAGAACAAAAGGGAAATCGCCATTCTAATAGGAGCTCGAGTTCATTTGACACTTACTACGTGCCGCACACTGTGCAGGGGACTTCTGCATTGGTACCTTGTTTCCTCACATCCTGTTGAATGGACAGGCTAGTGACTATCCTATTTCATTCTTGCAAAGAAGGAAAATGAGGTTTCCCAGAAAGGTTAGGTAACTTCTCCAGGGTCACACAGTTCACAAGTGGTTGGCTGTGACTTGAACCTGGCACTGTGGCCCGAGAGTCCCCCTCCTAACCACACATGCTGTCGCTGACTCCTTGTTAGGAAATGAGGAGGGGGAGGAGACTCCTGGGATTACCAGGGACATTTGCTGACCCTTTCATTTTCTCTTTTATCATTTGCTTTATTTTTATTTTTGGGAGGATGGGGAGATAATTAGATTTATTTATATATTTATTTATTTATTGGAAGTACTGGGGATTGAACTGAGAACCTCATGCATGCTAAGCAGGCACTCTACCACTGAGCTATACCCTCCCTCTATCATTTGCTTTTAAGTTCACAAACCATTACTGAGCTCTGTGTGAGACACTGTGTGCTAGGCTCTTGAGGTATAGAAATGACAATGTAATTTATTTCTCTATATATGAATATAAAATGCTTTCATGTTTCCTTTTTACAGTTTATAAAGAGGTGAAGTAAGGCTAACAGAGGGTAATATACCATTAAAAAATAGAATCCTAATTACATAATAATAATAGATTACTAATTAAAGTCTAAAAAACAAATATTCATCAAAATTAAATTAGTTCTTTAGAGCCTTCATTACTTTTTTAAAGATTTGATTTATTGAGCAATAACATACAAACAGTGAAATGCACAGACGTTAACTGTAACTTGGATGCATTTTAACAAATTGCATACATCTGTCATGACTATTTTTTAATACAGAATAAAATATAAAATGCATACAACATGGATGCCCTCATTAATTAATTCTTTTATCCAGAAATATTCATTGAGTGCCTACTATGTGCCAGGCACTCAAAGGAATAGAGCAGAATAACAGACAGTCACTGCCATTACAGCTGTGACACTGCAATTACATTCTACACAATGGAAAAAAAATAAGCAAATGCAAAATATGTCAAGAGCTGGTAAGCACAACAAAGAAAAATAAAGGGAACAGAGTGTGATGGGTTGGGGGAGGTTGTGCTATTTTAGATAGAATACTTGGAAAGGTCTCATTGGCAAAGAGACATTTGAGCAAAGCCTGAAGGCCATGAGGCATGCAGATGTCTGGGGATGACAGCGTCGGGCAGAGGAGACAGCAGTACAAAGGCGCTGCGCTTCATGCCCAGTATGGCCAAGGACCTGCAGGGAGGCCTGTGTGGCTTACAGAGTCAAAGACCCAAGAGGCGGTTAAAAGCCAGACCCTCTCTAGCCTTGCAGGATTTGATCCTAAGTGAGACAGAAAGCTTCTAGACTATGTTAAGGAGAAACGTGACATAATTGACGTGTTTTACAAAGGTCACTCTGACTATTGTATTTGGTGAATTGACTGAAGGGGAGGTGGGGAGAATGCAGGGAGGAAACTACTGAAATAGTCCCTGCAGGAGATGATGGTTGCCTGGACTAGGGTGGCAGCAGGGGATGAAAAGTAGTGGAATCTGGCATGTTTTTAAAGCTGAAGTCAACAGAATTTGCTGATGGAGGAGATGTGCTGTAAGAGAGCCTCCAAGGCCATTCCTGCAGCTTTTGGTTGCAAATCATAATAAACCCAATTAAAAAGGGCTTAAACAATTAGAATATTTATTACCTTAATTACGGTAGGAGAACCCATTTTTTTCCATCTTCCTACTCAGCTATCCTCATGTCTACTAGCTTTCTTTGTGATCAGAGATGGGCAGATAGGTCCGTCTTCACTCACCAGAAGCAGAAAAAGCCCTTTTCATCCTTATGAATCTTTGTCAGCAAAGAAGCCAGAAGTAATCGCCATCAGATTCCTCCCATGGTTCATTTGCCAGAATTGTGTCATATTCCACTCCTAAGCCGATCATTGGCAAAGGAATAGACCCCCATGATGACTGGCTTAATCAATAAAGATTATTTAATACACATTACTATATATAAAATAGATAAACAATGACCTACTGTATATATAGCCCAGGGAACCATGTGCAATTTCTTGTGTTGAGCTATAATGGAAAATAATCTGAAAAAATATATATACATAGTATGTATATGCATAACTGAATTGCTTTGCTGTACACCTGAAACTAACAATGTAAATTGACTACTCTTCAATAAAAAATAAGAATTAAAAGGATAAGGATTATTTACCCAAATCGTGTGGGAAAGGTGTTATCAGAAAAAAAATGTTAAGTCAAAGTAAAAGGTGGGGGGAATAGCTGTTTGTTGGAAAACCAACAAAATCTAATACTAGGTGATAACAATTCCAATCAACACAGTAGCTGACTACACTACCAGTTAGTCATATGTGTAAAGGAAAGAACACAAGATGGCAAATCAGAAGCTCTCTATTACTTCCAAGTAGCTGGAGACCCTGGGAAACCATGGATGTTTTCTACATCTTTATTTCTTCATCTGTAAAGTGAGGGTGTTTGAATGCAAAGACTCCATTCTATGTTTTTAGACTAGCACTTTGGACTATTAGAAACACAGTAAACAGAGTGGCTTACAGATGCAGTAGAAATTTAGAGAACAGAAAAATAGAATGAACTGTAAGGGTGCAGGGAAAATAGGCAAGAACACAGGGTGGGTATGGGAGGGGTGGAAGATGGGGTAAAACTGGCCAGAAATAACACAGAAATAGGTGCTGGGGGAAAAGCGAGGGTACTGATCTAGAGAGGAGGCTGAGTATTTGATAATGCTGTCCAAACATATTGAGTGTGGTTGTATTTTTTGGAGTGTTTTGAAAAGCTGGCTGACTTGGTTCAAAATTTTAAGGGCAGAGACATGATAATATCTTTAAGAAGATTAATCTGACACTGAGCATTAGATATACCAATTGAGTTATAAAGGAGAAAAAACTAGAGACAGGAAAAGCAACAGAAAGAAAGATGCATAATCCAAGAGTGAAATGGTGAATTCATGGTATTTCAGAAGAAGGGAAGAGCTAGAACATGTCAAGTCTGATTTTCAGTTGAAAGTTACCCTGAGAGACAATAAATGGTTGAGAATCCAGGCTCAGGAGTCAAATGGACCCAGATTAGAACTCCCGCACCCCTCTCCCTGGCTGCTTACAAACTTTGGCAGATAACTTGAACTCTGTGCTCTGATTTTCTTGTCTGAAAAATTGTAATACTAATATAATCCAGCCCATGGGGTTATTGGAAGGATTAAGTGAAAAATGACTACATAGCACTAGTACTATGTTTTGGAAATAATATATACTCAGTAAATAATGATGATTTTCATGAATATCATTATTATTAGTGTGGGTGTTGTTTTTATCATTATTATTAATGAGCAGCAAAATTCTGGACACATCATTAAATTGAGAGCTTGTGAGCTCCTAGAAAAAGTCACTGTAAGCCAATTTTTTTTAGGTTTGTTTGTTTGTTTATATTGAAATATAGTCAGTTTACAATGTTGTGTTAGTTTCTGGTATACACCATAGTGATTCAGTTATACATATATATTCCTTTTCACATTTGTTTTCATTATAGTCTATTATAAGGTGTTGAACACAGTTCCTGTGCTACATAGTAGGACCTTGTTTATCTGTTTTATGTATAGTAGTTAGTATCTGCAAATCCTGAAATCCCACTTTATCCCTCTGTTACCCACTTTCTCCCCTGGTAACCATAAGGATTTTTTCTATGTCTGTGAGTCTATTTCTGTTTTGTAAATAAGTTCATTTGTATCCTTTTTTTAGATTTCACATATGAGGGATGTCATATGGTATTTTTCTTTCTCTGTCTGACTTACTTCACTTAGTATGATAATCTCCAGGTCCATCCATGTTGCTGCAAATGGCATTATTTTATCCTTTTTGTGGCTGAGTAGTATTCTAGTGTGTGTGTGTGTGTATGTGTATCTTACAACTTCTTTATTCAGTCATCTGTCAATGGACATTTAGGTCCCTTCCATGTTTTAAGCCAATGTGTTTTTCATTTCTTTCTTTGGTGTTTTTTATATTCATCATGCTGTACATTACATCCCTAGTACTTATTTACTTTATAACTGAGTGTTTGTGCCTTTTTGCTGCCTGCATCCAATTGCTCCCTGCCCCACCGCTTCTGGTAACCACAAATCTGATCTCTTTTTCTATGAGTTTGCTTGTTTTTGTTGTTGTTGTTGTTTGTTTGTTTGTTTTTGAAGTATAATTGACCTACAAAACTATATTACTTCCTGGTGTAGAAATATTGAATCCTAGTGATTCAATACTTCTGTACATTTCAAAATGATCACCATGATAAGTCTAGTTACCTTCTGTAACCATACAAAGCCCACACTGTACACTTCATACCTATGATTCATTCATTTTGCAACTGGAAGTTTGTACCTCACAAACTCCTTTACCTCTTTGGACACACCTGGATCTCATCCACCTCTCCTTGTCAGGACTCCCATCGTGTTTACCTTTCTCTTGTATTTCCACCACAGTTTTACCATAAATGTATACATCTGTAAACAACATTTTATTTAATTTTGCTTGTTTTTGGACTTTATTAGAATGAGGTTATACCATATGTAATTTTCTGTGACTTACTGTTTTTTACCTTTTTTTTTTGCAAAGGGTTGCAATTTATTCATTTTTTTCATTGTTTACAATATATCCTGTTGTATGACTATGCCTCACTTTATTTATACATTTCTCTACTATTGGACATTTGGGTTGTCCCTCCCTTTTTTCTTTTTTTTTTCTATTAATAACAGTGGTACTGTGAACATTTTTGTATGTCTACTGGTGTGTATATGCAAGAGATTCCCCCTAAGGTATATACCTACAGCTGGCACTCTGGGCTCATGATGCTGTGCAACCTTAGATAACACCAATGTTTTCCCTGAGGGGCTGTACCAATTCAAACCACTACAGCAATGTATAAAAGTTTTCACTATTCCATATTTTCTCCACCTTTGTGTTATCAGACTGATTTTCCCCAAATCTATGGGATATAAAATATATCTCTTATGATTTCAATTTGCATTTTCTTTTATTACTCAAGAGATTGGACATCTTTTCATATATTTTAATAGTTTTCATGTTTCCTCTTCTTTAGAAATGCTTAATCATGGCTTTTCCCCTTTTTCTTATATTTGATTTCTTGTTTCTTTCATCATGATTTGTGACAAGTCTTTGGATATCAATCTTTTATTCATTATATGTGAATTTGCTGTATTTTATATGCATAAATACAGTTGATGGCTTTTTAAAAACTTCATGATTTTTTAATAAAAAGAAATTGTTAATGTTATTATAGTCAAATTTATCAATCTCACCTTTTATGGTTAATGCTCTTTTCATCTTGTTTGAAAAATCTTCTCTACTCTGAGAGTTTAATGATATACTCCTTTATTTTCTTCTAAAAATTCTGTGTCATATCTTTGGATCTCTTACTGTTTTTTGTGTATTGTGTAATACAGAAAATTCTGTTTCACTTTTTCCCATGTGGATTACTTATTGTTTCAGTATTTATTGAATTGTCTTTCCTTTCCTCAGTATATACAATGCCGTCTCTTCCATATTTCAAGCTTCTATGAAGTGTGAATCTGTTTCTGGGTGTTCTACACTGTTTCAGTGGTCATCTTGGCTCTCTCTGCACCTAGGCACATAATCCATTACTATCACTTCATAACGTATCTGCACATCAGGTGGACTTTGTTCTTATTCAGGAGTCTCTTGGCTAATTTTTAGGACCTCATGGTTGCTTATAAGATAATTGAGCTACTTAAAAAGAAATTATTGAGGTCATGAATGAAATCTCATTGAATCTATAGATTAAATTGGAATTAATTAACACTTTTGCAGTTGTAAGTTTCTTTTCCAAGATTTTTCATGATATATTTCAACAAAGTTGAAATTTTTCTCCATAAAAGGCCTTACATATTTATTCTTACATTTATTCCTAAATATCTTATTTTTTGCTACTATTATGAATGATATGTGTTTTTAAAAATTATTTATATTATATTTTCTGTGTATTGCTGGTATATAGAAACCCAATTAATTTTTGTAGACTTGATCTTATAGTCAGCCACCTTTCTAAACTCTGTTATTAATTTCAAGATATAAATGCTTTGGGATTTTCTGTGTCACCACTCATCTCTGTGAATAAAGACATTTTTTTCCCCTTCTTGCACCTTTCTAATATCTTTCACTTCTTTTTTTGTCCTATTGACCTAAAATACAATGTTGAGAACAAGCAGTGATGGTGATGTTTGTCTTATTTCTGATTTTAGAAGTTACATGTCTAACATTTTATCATTTAGGTTAGTATTTCTTATAGGTTTCTGTTTTATACTTTTTTTTCCTGATCAAAGAAGTTCCTTTTTATTCCTGTTTTGCTAAAAATTCAAACATTAGTTACTTTTAATTTGTTAAAAGTTTTCCTTATCTATTAAAAAATCAAATAATGCCTTTTCCTTTAATAAAATAATACAGTGAATTATATTTATTGATTTTTTAATGTAAAATAATTCTTGCATTCCTAGGATAATTCAATTTGTTTGTAATATATTATTTTGATTTGGTTTGGTAGTATTTTTCCTTACAATTTTTTGCATCTGTGTTCATAAATATAATTGGCCTTTATTTTCCTTTTTCATGCTGTTTTTATCTGGGTTTGTATCAAGATGATTAATAGTCTCATAAAGTGTTTCACTATCACCTTCCATCTAATGTTGCTGATGAGAAGTCTGGCACTAGTCTTTTAGTTCCTCTTTCCACTCTGGAAGTTGTTAGGGTTTTCTCTTATTTGTTGATACTCTAAAATTTTATAGTATGTCTAGATATAAAGAGTTTGTTCTTGGAGGTGGTAGTGTTTTCTGTTATATTTGGAATTAAAAAAAAACTCTTACTTGGCACTTGATGGGTTCTTTTAGCACAAGCACACAAGTCTTCCTTCATACTGGAAATTCTGTACTTATATGTAACAATATCAGAAGAGGCCTTAACATTTTTCTTTTCATTCAGATTTACCATCTTTTTATCCTTTTGCTGCATTCTAGAAGAATTTCTTGTCTTGATCTTAAACTCATTAATTCTTTCTTCAGTTACAGCTATTTTGCTACTCAAGCCATCTAGTCTTTTCTGTTTAAAGTCTTTAAAAATATGTGATCTCTAATTCTTTCATATAAATATGCAGTCTCAGTTTTTCTGATAGTTTCAAATATATGAGCAAAAATTTGGATCAGAGATATCTAAATACAATAAGAGGCAAAAAAAAAAGTGAGGGGAAATAACTAACTAGAAATTGTGCAAAGTACAAAGCATGGAAAAAAATTGGAGAAACAATTCTCAACATAATCAGTAAATCACAATATGAATGTAACTAGCTTGTTAAAGAGACTAAAACTCTATGAAATAAATTCAGCTACAAGCTGTTTATAAGAGAGATATTTATAAAAATAATTCAGGAAGTTTGAAAATAAAGATATAAAATAGATATCACATGCTGTGAAAATAGAAAATTGTAATTACCATTTATTTTTATTTCATTCTTGATTAAATGGCAATTTAGTGAAGAACCTTGAAAGTAAGGAAGACTATTAACAGATGCTTTGAAAATGAATGCAAATTGCTGAACTAAACAAAGCCTACTGTAATATGAATAAATGTAAAAATTTAAAGTAATTTCAAAACATTTACTTCAAGGGCACTAAGAAAATAAATATTAGTCAAGTTAAGGTGAACATCCTTTCTTGTCAGGTTTATGCTTACTGTACATCTTGCCCAGGTAAAACAGTTTCTGAGGCAGGGTGGGTAACTCAGTGGTAGGGCATGTGCTTAGCATGCATGAGGTCTTAGGTTCAATTCCCAGTACCACTAATAAATAAATATATACATATAAATAAACAAACAATTTAATTGAGTCTTTTTCTAAGTCCATTTACAACAAGAGGCAAAGAGCTGTCTGATAATGTTGAGCAGTTTGTTTTAATCACCCCAGAGATGCTTGAGCTATGACCTTGAGACCATGAGAACTAGTGTATTTGCTATAGGAACAGACTTGTCAACATGTTAGTCATAGAAAATCATGCTTGCTCACCTAATACTGTGAACTCTGGTTTAGGCATAAATTTTAGTCACTAATCTTGTAATAAATAGCCCACTATTGGTATCTCATTGTTGCTGCTAAAACTAGCAACCATTATAATAAAGACTGTGCAGATTTTCTCAGGATTAAGAAGAGAAATAAAGGCAGTGCTTTTTTTTTTTTTACAGGTAAAGTAAATAAGTAACGTTTTTAAAAAATAGGTAAAAGCCTATTTTCATAAGTAAATAAGTGACTCAGGTTAACTTTTAAAATATTTTTAATTAAAAAGTTTTAATAGATAGTACATATACAGGGTTCCACTTTTATTAGTTTTGTATGAGGATGAATCAGGGTTTGCCTTGGGCTTCAGTATTCAGCCAACATGATTTTCAGCTTTTGCTTGGGCCTCAGTATTGTGGAAACTGAGCAACCAAATACCTATTTCTATGTCATTTATTATTCTATCCTAGGGAGGTTTCTGAAATTGGTGTGCATAAACGGATAACTGACATGAGTTGGAAAGTCAGAGGTAATTTTATTATCTTGAAAGACATCTTTGAAGTTCGAATGCTACATTTCTAGATTCAAAATTGAATGACAAGTTTTGTCTCAATTGAGTATATTAAGAATAAAAAATATAAGTAAGGGTAATAATCTGAAGTCTGTATATAGACTTCGTGGGACTGCTTCGCTGCTAATGCATCATTACCATTGACCAAATCTCAAGTCCAGGAGTTGAAGAGAAGCTGTCTTCATCTTAGTTGCATCAGGGAAGAAGGCGAAATTAATACAACAGTGGCAATAGCATCATTTGCAGGACCTTACACTGCCAGAGCTGGCCAGGAAGTTCTCTTGCTCCCACATTCACTTCAGTTGAAAGAATGAAACTAGTATTAAAGATGTCCAGTATAATTTCCCATAGCTGTTGACTGTGCTGAAAAAGAATTATTGTCTCTGCACTATGATGTCAACTGGTAAAATGTGACTAATAAATTTTAATAATAAAATTGTAATTATAACATAAGTTCAATTATATTTCATATACTTATATCCCAAAAGGTCATTCTGCGATGATAATATTTGGTGTTGGCTGTGCGCTTAGTCACCTATTGATTTTTAACATGCAGCCATTCAGCATTTGGCCAAAATGGGTAGTCAGTGCATCCCTGCTTTCGTGTGTACTCTTCTAATATTTTTAAATGCAAATTCAAGCAAATTTTAGTATATATTCTTATTTTTCCCTTTCTAACATATGTACCACTCTGCACTTTAATATACTAGTTTCAAAATACAATCCAGAATCTTAATTTTCCATGACAAAGGCAAATACTAACTAAAAGAAAGCTGTAGTAGAATACACGTCATGTCAGACATAGTAGAATTCAGTGTGCAAAGTCTTAAAAGGGCAGAAAAAGAGATGTTTTATATTGGCAAAAAGCATAATTAACCCATAAGAAAATAGCCATGAATTTTTATGCTTCTCTAACAACATGGCTTCAAAATATGCTAAATAAGAGTTGGCAGAGCTACCAGGAATAAGAGACACAGCCACAGTCCTACCATGAGGTTCTTGCATACCTCTCCCAGAAAAGAACAGATGAAGTAAATGAAACATAAACAAGAATACAGAGAATTTGGATGACCCAATTACCAAATTTGCTTTAGTAGAAATGTAGGGAAAAAGCATTGTACCCAACAAAGAAAGAATACACATTCTTTTCCAATACACTTGGAGCAGTCCCCAAAATTGCCAATGTACTGACAAAGAAAATATCAACAAATTCCAAATGTTTATATTACCTAAGCCCCATTTACAGACCACAATGCAATACCTTTGAGATTCATAACAAAAATATATTCAGAAAATCCACATCTCTAAATTAAAAGAATAAAAACACTTCTAAATAAGTATTAACTGAAAGAGGAAATCAAAATGAAAAATTCAAATGATTCAGAACAGAACAAAACTAAAAGCTCTAAATATTAAAAGTAATATATAAAATCAATGAATTAAGCTTTCAGCTCAAGACACGGATACATGTAAAAGGTAAGAAGAAATTAATGAAAGAAAATTAAAAGTCACTAATAATTAAAATAAACTAAAAGAAATAACAAAAAGAACAAAAATGAGAAGTGACTACAGATATAGGGAAACATTTTTAATTATAAGAGAATGTACTTTTATGCCAGTAATTTAAAAAACCTAAATGGAGAGTTCTTACAATTTTTTAGGAAAATATAAACTTCTAAAATTGGCTCAAGAAGATACAGAAAACCTGAGTATTTTGAAATAATAGCCTCTCTTCCCCTGCTCTCCCACTGGTGGAACCAGGCCCAGGTAATTTTAGGTCGTTTCTACCAGGCCTCTAAGGAACAGACAGTTCTTTTCTTCCCCAGCAGTTTTAGAGCACAGGTAAACAGGGGAAGCCACATAACTCATTTTATGAGGTATAACCCTGATAAAAACAGCCCTCAAAGAAACAATAAGCAAATAGTATCCTATATGGATATAAATTAAAAATATGTGAAAATATTAATAAATTAAATCATATAAAGTATTAAAAATGGGATTTGTGTCTCTTAAAAATAGGACAAGTAGCCTTTGTTCCAGGAATGCTAATAAGGTTCAGCATTAGACAAGATTTGAACCAATGTAATTCATTTCAGAAGAGATTAAAGGAGGAATTCATACAAACTTCTCAAGAGAAGCTGAAAAAGCTTTTGATTCAATTCAACATCCATTTATGAAATAAACTTTTGTAAAAGCAAGAAACAACCTTAACCTGATAAAGATTAGTGCAAAAACCCAACAGCAAACACCATACTTAATTTTGAAATTGGGCGGGGGTTAGGATAAGGCAAGTGAAGCATTCACCTCAGGCACAGAATTTAAGGGGGCACCAATAATCTCAGTAAACAAGATGAATAATATTTTAATGCAATTTGAAAAAATCAATGTTAATACAAAAAAAAATCCATGATGGTTTTAGACTATGAAAATTTTCAATGAAGACCAGGGCAGGACCAAGACGTGCTGGAGTCTGAGGTGAAAGGAGAACTATGTGCCCCTATATAAATGCATTTATGTGTTGTTTTTTCAGTGGTTAATTTTTTTCTCCAGAGCAGTAAATTTTGAAAAAAATCAAAAATTGAAAAGTAGATGTATTAAAACTCACAATATTATTTTGTTTAAATATTTTATTTACACCAAAACCAGAATCCCATAATTTTCCTTTTCTAGCTTTAAAAGAAATCAGCATACTAATAATATTTAAACTCTTTTGCTTTGCTTCTCTCATTTTTCAGTTGAGAGAATTGCCATTTTTGACAATTCTTCTTAGCCAAGTGGCAATCTTAAATAACCACTATTAGGATAAAAAAATTGGATGCAGAATTCCTAAATTAATAGAAGGGGGAAAATGTTCAAGAAAAAGTTGAATCTTCACAGAAAACTCAGAAAAGAAGGAAAAAGGAGAATACCAAAAAAAAAAAAGGCATCAAATAAGATAACAAGAATCAGAGTTAACATGCTAATTCTGTAACAACTGTAAAATGGCTAATTTCTTGATTAGCAAAGATTACCAGGTTGAGTAAATAAGGCATCCTGTATGTACTGTTTGCAAAAGATATACTCGTAACTAAAAGATTCCAAAACATCGTCAATTGATTGATAAAGAATATCAATAAATGTAAGCAAACAAGATAGCAGGGTGGCAATAATAAAGTGAGAAAAAGTAGAGTTCAAAGGAAAATGCATCAAATGGGACAAAGATAAAATCTAAACGGAAACTATAATAGCATTTAGCTTTTATTCAACTAACACAGAAGTGAAACATTAAGCAAAATATTTCTTAAAAGGAGCAAAGGGAAATTTCACACAAGTCACAATTACAGTGGGAGGCTAGCACACTTCTTTTAGACTTTGGTGGATCAAGTAAACCAAAATATTTTAAAATATAGAACTATTAAATAATACAACTAAGAAGCTTGATATATATTCTACTCAAAGTCTATAATATATTTAAACTCTACAGAGGATATATATACATAATTTAAACTCTACATATATTTATTTAAATTATATATTTAATATATTTAACTCTACAGAGGATATATATTCTACTCAAAGCCCATAAAACATTTACAATAGTCAGTAGTTCAATAAATTCTCAAACCAAACAGGACACATTCTCTAACACAATATAGTAAAACTAGAAATTTACAATAAAAAATTAACAAGCACACAAGACAGAGACTTTAGCAATATTGTGCTCTTCTAAATAACTCTTGGATTAGAGAAAAAAAAATCAAACCTAAAATCACACACTGTTACACACAACTTTGGGTACCGAGTGCCAAGCACTCTTGTGGGTGCTGGGAGTTCAGCAGTGAACCGAGTTCCTCAGGGGTTTTTATAGTCTCCTGGGGAAGACAAACAATAAGCAAATAAGCCAATATTTTTATGTGAAAGATAAATGAAGGAAAGTTCCATGAAGAAAAATAAAACCAAGTACGAGTAGACAGGGATGGTGGTCAAGGAAGGCCTCTCTGAGGAGTTAACTTCTGACCAGGGACCCAGGAATGTGCAGGAGCAAGTCATGGACCTATATGGCGAGGGCACTCCAAGAGAAAGAAGCAGCCAGTGACCATCCTGAGTGGGGACCACCTGGACTAGGGTGCCGGGTTAGCACAAGTGAACATGGGGAGAACGGCTGGAGAGGAGACAAAGGGCAGCGCATAGCCCCTTGTGGAAGCTCGGGTTTTATTCTAAATGTGACAGGAAGCTTATTGATGGATGTGATATGGGGAGGAATGTGATACGTATACATTTTTTCAGTTTTTTTTTTTTACTTTATTTATTCTAATCGAGGTAACACTGGTTTATAACATTCTATAAGCTTCATGTGTACAGCATTATATTTTCACTTCCGTATACCCTTACAGCATGCTCACCACCAAAAACTTAGTTTCCGTATGGCTGCCCCCTCCCTTTACCCATTTCAGTCCCCATCGCCACCCCTTCCTCTCTGGTAATCCCTACTCCTTTCTCTATGTCTACCTGTTGTTTTTGTTTAGTTTGGTTTGTTCATTTATTTTGTTTTGTTTTGTTTTTTTATATTCCACATATGAGTGAAATCATAACATGACTTGTATTTTTAAAGAGCTTTTTCCGTCGGTACGGAAAACAAACCACAGTGCAATCGCCGTTGCAATTGCTGGGCGATGGTTTGGACTATGGCGAGAACAGTGGAGAGAGTGAGTGGGCGGATTTAGGCAGTGTTTGGAAGGTAGAGGTGACATGGACTGGGTTACCTGGTGAGAACGAGGACAATTAAGGAGGAGCTCTATGTTTGTGATCTAAGTATCTGAATGAAGAGTAATACTGTTCACTAAATTAAAAAAATTAAAAATTTTAAAAGGAGAGTGGGGAGGGGACCGAGGGGAAAAAGAAGCAGTAAACTGAGAGTGATGTTTTTATTTGTATCCCTTTGGAATTTTTTTTTTTCCTCAGTGTGAGGCTCTTCGTTACCGCTTTAGTGATGACCATGAAAAAACATGAATGTGCCTCAGATATCACCCAAGAAGGAAGAGTGGGTTTGAAAAATAAATAAGAAAATAAATAAACAAGAAAAATAAATCATTTACCTAGAAAGCAAGGACTAAGCCCTGAGTCACTTCAGCAGTTAGAGGGTGAGAAGACGAACAGGAGTCAGTAAAGAAGTTGCCAAGCAGTAGGAAAATTAGGAAAAGTGATATCCTGAAAGCCAGTGAAGGGAAGTTTCAGGATGGGCAGGGGTGATCAAATTCTGCTTCATCACAGGTGAGGACTAAAAATAAATGACCCTTGGATTTAGCAAAATGAAAATCACTGGTGATTCTGATAAAGGTAGTTTCAGCGTAGTGGTAGGCTAAAAAGCCTGACTACAAGAGAGAATGAAAGGTGAATAATTGGAAACAATAAATATGGACAACTATTTTGAGGAATATTGCTATAAATGAAAGCAGAAAAATGGTGAGGTCACTGAGTATATAAGGCCAAGAACTTCATTTAAGATAGGAGATACTACAGCATGTTTATTTTGCTGTGTTATGTTACTTGGGAATGTAGTTAGGACAAAAATTGATGAAGTTATTTTAAAATAGTAATAATGAAATTGCAGTGTATCAAATTCTGTGGGATTGGGATAAAGCAGAACTCAAAAGAAAATACTTTAGTATTTGAAGAGTTATTATTAAACATAAACAAGAAACAGTGAAATGAATTAAGTACTAAACACAAAAAGCTAAAAAAGAACAAAAATAAATAAGCTGAAGGAAAGGAGCAGAGAATTACTAAAGATAAATTGAAATATTGAGTAATTTAAAAAGAACCAATAGATTAAATTCAAGAGCTGATTCTTTGAAAAGACCAAGAAAATAAACAAGCATTTGCTAAATGTTCCAATAAAGTGAGGAGAAATATACCATATTCAGAATTAAAAAGGAATAAAATCACAGATATAAAGGAAGTTGTAAAAATCATGGACAAATAAAAATACAAAATACAAAATATCACTTGCCATAAGCTAGACACTGTTTAAATCTTACAACAACCCTGTGAGGTAAGTATTTTCCCAGTCCAATATTAAGATAAATTGAGCTGGGAAGAGGTTAAGAAATTAGCCCAAGATCACCTACCTGGTAACTGAGAGGCTGAGATTCAAATCTGTCTTGTGCTTTCTACACTAAAGCATGTATGTATGTATGTAGGCAGAAGCTTATGCCAACAAATAGGAAAATACAGATTTCTCAGGAAAACAAACTACTAAAATTAATTAGAGAAAAGGTAGAAAATCCCCAAAGACCAATAACCTGGGAAGAAATTGAAAAGTTAGGCAGTTTTGATGATGATATGGCTGTTACTTCTTTTTGGGGAGGGTTTGATATTTCTTAGGCCTTTTGTCTATTCTGATAAAGGAAGCAGCCATGGAATGGTAATCTTCCAAAGCAATATTTTTAGAATTTCATGATCCATTCCTTTTACTAACCAACTCACAGCTTCTCCCACCCTCTCCCTCAGCTCCAGCTCCTAACTCAGACATCAGTTGTTGGTGGGATGATTAGAGTTTCAGATTTAGCAAATAAAAATACTGAATGGATGTCCAGTTAGATTTATATTTCAGATAAACAATGAATTTTTTTAAGTATGTGTCCTGAAATACTTCGGACATACTTATCCTAAAAAGTATTTATTATCGGAAGTTCCAATTTAACTGGGTATCCATTCAGTATTTTATCTAATAGAACTAACGCTGATCTCAGGTTTTAATTTTGTATCTTAAGCCATGGCTAGTCACAAAACTGAAGACTTTTCAGTGTCAATTTTTCCTGTCTTACTGACATTTCATCTATAAATTCCAGTTACACAGTGAATCTAAGATATCTGGTTTTATCCATTCATATATGGATCTAAGTTCTTAAATATGGACATGGATATAATTAAATTTTATTTTATTCCTGTCCATCAACCAATAGAATATCTTGATTCTATATTCTCTATAGTGTATTCTATATTCTGTGTCCTACATTCTATATTCTAAATTCTATATTCAGTATTCTGTATTCTATTTTCTAAATTCTGTGTTCTGCATTCCATGTTATAAATTCTGGGTTCTATATTATCTATTCTCAGTGTTTTAACTGGAACAAGTAGACAAATAGGTTTTTTTCTAGAGGCATGAATTAGAAAGACAGGATTACAGCAGATGCATTTTCTGTATAGGCACCAATAACAGGGCCCAGAGAGCAGGAAGTGCTCCTTTTTAAAGGACTTGTTGAGTATGAAATTAGGAAATGTGTCCTTAGGTGGTGCAAAGTGTTTATGTCCTTACCATTCCATTTTAAAGGCTTGCGTTTCCCAGGACTCTCATGTAGAAATTCCACTGATTTGAAAAAAAAAAGTCTTAATTGGTACACAAACCTAGTTATGCAAATAGACTCTGAGGTTTAAGAGAAAGAACATGGCCTTTCATTGCAGTAAGGCCTGAATTCAAACCCAGGTTTGACTACTTACTAGCAGTATAATTTTTTTAATATATATTTTTTAATTTCAAAATTTTTCAAACCCACAGAAAAGTTGAAAGAATGGGACAAAAAAAACTCATATACTCTCATCTATATTCACTAAGTGTCAACATCTTTTCTCTGCACACAGACAACACACTCACACACCCACATTCCTCCCTTTTGCCAAATCTTTTCATTGTAGACTACAGACATCATGATATTTCATCTCTAGATACCTCAGTATGCATCTCCCAAGAACAAGAACATTCTATAACCAGCCATAACACTAAAATCACACCTAAGAAAATCAACATTAGTTCAATGACATAATTCAACATACAGCCCATACTCAGATTTCCCCAATTATCAAGAAAGTGTCAGATTATAGCTCTGCACTCCACCCTGTTCGGTATCAGTCAAGGTCCATGTATTGAATTGGCTCTTTTTGTCTTATTATGCTCCCTCAATCCAGAATAGTTCTCTGCTTTGCTTGGTTTTTTCCACAACATTGAATTCTTTGAAGAGTTCAGGTCATCTGTTCCAAGTAATTGTACCACATTCTTTTTTGGGGGTGTGTGTGTTAGGGGGTGGTAATTAGAGTTTATCTATATGGAGGTACTGGGGATTGAACCTAGGACCTCATGCATGCTAAGCACACGCTCTACCACTGAGCTTTACCCTCCCCCCAGTACCACATTCTTGATTGTTCTGATTCTTTATGAAAACTTTCCAGCATGAATACAGTGAGGAGAAGTCTAGTATCTCTTACCACATCATGTCAGGAGGCACAGATACCATGGTGTCAGGCTTTCCATTATTGGCACTTTTCACTTGTAAAGAAATATTTTCCCTTTGGTGATAAGTAAGTAATTTGTGGGGTAATCATTTGAGATCACGTAAACATCCTTGTCTCAATAAATTTGTGCCCCCATGACTTAACTATTCATTAATAATTCATGTCTGACTGAGCTGTTATATTGTGTGTTATAAAATGGTGATTTTCTCATCTTATCACTCCTACATTATTAGCTGTCATTCTACTATAAAGGAGAACTATCTCTTTCTCTCTTCCTCTCCTTTTTTTCTCATATTACCATAAATTTGTGATCTCTCTCTTTTTCAAAATTCACTCTGTTATAATGTATTACCATCATTTTTCTTTTTGATGCTGAAATTGTCCCCAGTTTGGTCAGCGGGTAGCACTTCATGCTGGCTCCTGGGTCCTTTAGACACATCCCCATTAATCTTTGAGCACTTCGGTGCTTTCTGGCACAAGATGTTCCAGGCTCATCTTGTACTTGTACTTTCCTTGCCTCATACCTGGAACCTTCCGTTCCTCCAAGGAGACCTGGCTCCTTTTAATAGGAAGTAAGTTTTAGAAATCAAGACCTGGATTCTGGATACAATTATAACAGGATGTTAATTTTCTAGGCTCCTTCCCCGAAAAAAAATGTATATGTATGTGTGTGTGTGTATAGATATATATATCTTAAAGTCATGATTTCATATTAATATGTACAATTGAAATCTAATACCATAGGATCCTTTTTCTTTATTGTTTTCTTTGTATCTGCTTGTTCCTGAGTAAAAATCCACTGAGGTTTCCAAAAACATCAAAATATTTACTCATTAGTTCTATGCAACATACACACAAAACAGAGTTACAACAATACTACCACCAATAACAAACCTAATAAGTAAAATTGTAAAATAATTTGCAATGCCCTGTATATGTGACAAAAGTACACAATCTAGAGTATGCTTAAAATTTACTTGAATTACTTTTTTGTCTATATGGATATGGTATTAATTTCACATACTGCTGAAATCATTTGTTTCTATTTGTATTTCATTTTAGTGCTTGATTTTTCACACTTTTTAATTTAGTTTTATTTTTTAAAAAATATATAACATTAACTGAATCACTTTGCTGTACACCTGAAACTAACATTGTAAAACTACACTTCAATAAAAAATTTAAAAAAATTTTTAATATATAACATTGACATGTTTGATAATCAAAACTATATACAAAGCTATGCTCTTCACTAAGTCTCTCCAGGTCTCCTCTACCTTGTTCCCACCATAGATAGACAGACAGATGACAGACGACAGACAGATAGACAGACAAATAGATAGATATTCATGTGTATTAGATCATCTTCTCTCCTGCACAAAAGGTAGCATACTCTATACATTCTTTTGTCTTTTGTTTTTTTCACTTAACATTATATTCTGGAAATGATTCCATGTCAGTTTATAGAGGTCTTTCTCATTCTTTCCATAGCTAGTATGTATGTATGTAAGTATGTATGTATGTATGTATTAAACCATTATTTATTTAACCAATCTTTTATGGATTGGCATTTAGATTGTTATCATATTTTGCTATTACAAATAGTGCCACTGAATAAACTTGTGCATATGTTCTGAATCTGTGGACGTGTATATTAAGGGTAGATTCCTAGGAGTGAAGTTTTTGTGGCTTAAAGCAAATACCTGTTTAATTTTATTAGATGCTGCCAAGTTTTCCTTCATAGGAGTTATAACATTTTGCATTCCCACCAGCAATGGATGAAAGTTTCCTTTTTCCTACTGCCTGGCCAGTGGAGTGTGTTGTCAAGTTGCCCAATCTTGCAAGTGAAAAATGATAAATTTAAAGATGTTTTAAATTTAGAAGTGTAATCATGAGCAAGTTATTGAGCTTCTTTGAGCTTTAATTTCCTAGTTAAGTTAAAAATGCACATCTTCAAAGTTTGGTTTGATGACTAAGTGTCCATAGTAGATTTATGGATACATTAAAAAATCTATGACTTGGTACATAATAAATACTCAATAAGTGTTATTTATTATGTATTACTCTGTATTTAGTAGGCAGTAAATTTTGAAGTAACTTATTTATCTTAGTAAATAAGTCTTGGTGACTAATATGGAAAACTATCATTCTTATGATGGTAGAGAAAATAGAATCAGAGGTCTTAAACATCATTAGCGGCAAATAGTTATGTCATCTTCTTTAATTGCTTGTTAGTGACTTCTAGAGTGTTACATTAATAAGGATTACGATGACAAATCTTTGTCTAGCAGGTAAGAATACTTGACTGATAAAGTTTTACCTCTTATGGGTATGAGTGCGAGGAGTGCACACACGTTTCCTATCACTAATTTGGTTAAATTCATTGATTTTTATAGTGAGGAACTGAGGGCAAATATATTGGGATATGTTACAGATGATACAGCAAGTTAATATCAAAGTCAAGATTAAAAAATAAAATTCATAACTTCTAGTGTCATGCTTTTACCATTGTACTATAGCACCCTTCCTCCCTCGTTTTTCTCCCTCCTCCACCTTTCTCCTTTGGTCTGTCTCCCTCCCTCCCTCTCTCTCTCTCTATCTCTCTCACACACACACACACACAGACATACCCTCAAGGTTTTTTTTGTTTACACAGTTGAGCTCTCTTTTTCTGGAGTAAAACCCTAGACTAAGAGTGTGTATGGATTTTATATTTATAAAACTTTGTCATAATATGGTTTAGGCTGGGGTTTGCCTTGTGGTGGTTAAATTGTGGGCAATCGTTGGCAGTTTGCACAGGGAGGTCCTTCCATGTTTGTTATGGCATGATCACTCACCAGTCAAGTTCCTGTCCCTGGAAATGAGGAGACAAGCCATGGAGTCAAGGAAGGGAAAACGGTTCTCAAGTTCATGTTTGGGTGATGTAATGTGAATGGAAAACTGAAGGGTAAACAGCTTTTCAAATGGATAAAACTGATCATAACAGGCATCTTACAGGCCACTGAAGCATTGATTCTGTTCATTTTTACTTTTCCAAAGCATGAGGTCTGTTTGTAAGCAGAGGCAGTAAGTTGACATTCACTGTGTGGAAAGCAATATAGTGGGCGGTGAAGGTTACATGAAGAGTAGTCCAGATGCAGAGGCAGAAAGTGAAAAACAAAATGACAAACATTTCTACCAAGCAATACATCAAGTGCAAGTTAATACACAGTTACGCCTTATCAAGCCATCACTTATCTGCCGATCTCAACTCTGCAACACAGCCTTAGATCCTGAATATGCAAAACAATTTCTGCTCAAATGAAAATACATGTTAGAAAATGTATGCACCTTGCCAGAACCAGCTTATTTAGTCACAATTCAGAGTACTGTGAGGACTTTGGCTTTTATTCTGGGGTAAAGAAGACATTGCAGGGTTTGGAGCCGAGGATTAATATGACTGCCTTTGACAGATCACTCTGCCTGCCATGTTGAGAAGAGACCATGGGTAGAAGGGGTCAGAGTAGAAGTGAGGAAAGCAGGAGGTTATTGCAACCATCCAGGGAAAGGTGATGGAGGCTTGGATTCACATGCAAAGAGTAGAGTTGGTAAGAACTAATTAAATTCTGGATATATATTGGAGGTAGGGCCAACAGGATTTACTATTAGAATGCATATGGGAAGTGAGAGATGGGGACATATGAAGGATGACTCCAGATTTTTTTGCTGAGCAAATATAAATATGGTGTTCTAATTTTAAAAAAAAAGGGGGGCGAAAGACTGTGGGAGGAGCAGTTTGGACAGAAAGACAATGGCTTTCCAATGATGGTGCCTTGGCATGAAGATGAGGTTAATTTATATTCAATAGGCGTGGTTATACAAGGCATAACAAATAAGTGATATATCATTACAGAAAGTTTACCTTTAAAAAAGAATTTAGGTGACTAACCATTGGCAGTCAAAGAGATAAGCTTATGCCTGTGAAATGTTTCCCTCGTGTAGAACAGATCGTCCCCTCACAAAGCCAGAATAGTGAAAATGTTTTCATTACTAAGAACTGAGAGAACACAAAGTAAAGGAATAATCAGATTTAATTGGGCTAATTCAGGGAAAGTCTCCTGGAGTAGGTATTGTTTAACCTAGAAGAAAGATTTCTCAGAAGAAAGAAAGGCAGAGGAATCTTAGAGATGGAGTGATTCTCCAGCTTGGAGAACTCAAGAAGCCTCCAGCTAAAAACCAAGACTATTGATTCAGAGAGGTGAGAGAGAAAATGGGTCCATGAGAGGATCTGAGGGAAGGAGGTAGATTGAACTGATGAGACACAAGAAAGAAAAAGAATAAATAGGCATCAGAATTGACTTGTTGGGCAAGTGCCCACTTCCTCTCCAGAAGCGTTGACCAAATTGTGTTAAAGTCACCTTCATGCCTCAATTAAAATTCTATCATTTTAAATGAGACTTCCTCTTCAAGCCTAGGAAGGGGTTATTATTCAGAAGGTATGAACCAACTGTTCATCACCTCCAATAAGGACCGGATGTGAGGAAAAAGAAGGATAAGAATTTCTTGCCTGTTATTAAATCTCAGAATGAGGTCCTGAGAACAATCTGCCACCAGATTAATCTTCTTAAGCACCATTTTGTGTCACTGGCCTTTGCCAAACTCCCATGGTTTCTTATTGCTACCAACTTGAGTCTCACCTGCTCAGACCTCTGTGGTTTGGCCCCAAAGTGTCTGGGCAGACTCGATGTCCACCCCTCCTATCCACATGACTAAAGGTCCAGCCAGTCTGGCTGTCAGTCTCGCAACATATGGCTGTGCTCACGGTGGTACAGTCTCTCCTTCTCCTGGCCTGTCTCCCATCCCAGCTTTTCCTTCTTCCATTCCTTTCAAGACCTAGCAATGCCTTTTCTTGTAATGCCTTTTCAGGGAGAAATGATATATATACATATATGTAACACACACACACACACACTATTTACTATATATAGCATTTATATCCTGCCTTGTGGCTTTATTACCTGAACATATTCATTGATTCATTGACTGTCTCTGGTGCACCTAATGTATCCCTCACAGCATCAAGGAGCCATAAACAAATGGATGATATTCTCTTGATACTTTCAGAAAATAAGGCAGAATGGTTTCACATTGGTTTGGAATAATATAAAGTCCTGATTAAGAGGCAAGGAAAAGATGAAAAATATTACACCCAATTAATGTTCACCAGTTTTTCCAGTTTGATATGCATGTTCAATCTTCCTGTTGAGTGCCCAAGGACAGGTTTTATGGTGTGATATGTGCTGATTAACTCCAGATACCAATTTTGATAGAGAGTGTTTTTGTTTATAGTACAGAAAACCAGCCGAGATGAAAAAAAAATCAGGTGCACAAGATATATTCTTTTAGGTTATGAATTCTCATCACCAAATACTGCATCTACAATATACCAAACAAATGAGGATCATTTGTATTAATAAATCAGCTGAAATTGGGAAGTAAGGAGGAAAGAAGGGGAGAGTAGGGAAGGGCTGGAGAGGGAGGGACGAGTCCCGTGAGGCTTCCTGAAACACAGGAGAGAAATGATTTAGTGCCCGATGAGAACTGAAGGCCTCCTACTTTATAAACCACAGTTTAAAACATGAATATATTCCTCAAGCTTTAAGAAACATTTGATTAAATGTTGAAAAAGTGCTCTTGTTTCACTCTGGGAAGTAAGAGGGAGATGACTCTGGTAGCGATGGCAACAAACCTGTACGTCATTAGTGAATAGTAACAAAATACGAAGACACAGAATTTCAAATCTGTCCAGTGGGCAGAGTGATTCAGTTTATTGACTGTAGCAATATGTGCCTAACTCTGCATGGCAGTAAAGTGTATTAAATTAAATTCCATTGGCTTACGATGTGAGATCCCTACACCAAAAGATTTCTCGTCTAACTAACCACTTGAGCATTTTGCATTTCCTCAGCGCTGGATGTTTTATAACCAATCTGTATTAACTGTGGTCATTTATGATAATTCATTCAGGATGAATGGTCACTTGGTAAAATCATCTCGTTGGAAAAAACACTGATATTAATCACCTGATTCAATGCAGAGGAAAACGGTATTATCATAAACATATACTGGCACTCCTTTCTTCTCATCGAGTTTTGAATTCCTAACTCTATGGCTAAGACCCTATATTTAAAAAGGAGAAAAAAAGAGGAGAAAAATAGTCACATGTGACAGTTTTTTTTAAAAATGCTGTGAATTTTTAGCATTTCTGTCTTGAAACTAGTCTAGAACATTCTCATCATTTTTAAGAAGCTCTAAATCCCTACTTAGGTAAAAGTTTTTATTTTTATTTTCTTCCTTTTTCTTCCCAGAGTTTCAAACCATTAAGTTAACTAATTGACAAAATGTAATGTTTTATCATGGAAAATAATAGGATCAGTAATGGAGTAAGGGAAAAACCTAAAATATTCCATTTCAAAAAATCAGTCTACCTTCTCTATGGTGGTTATTCTTATGAGGATTTTTTTATCCTTAAGAGAGAGAGCGTGTATATGTTTAGATTAATTTTGCATTTTTGATGTTGTTTAATCTTCAAACCAGATGATTATCTTTGTTATCTGATGGGGTATTAATAGAACTGTTTGGTGACTACATTATAAATACTGAACCATAAACATGCTAATCTCACAAAGACTATTTAATGTGCAAATAACATGAATGACTAAGTAAAAACAGTGCCTGTATTAGATTTTGCACTAAGTATAAAATAATTTAGTATCAGATCAGAATTAACTTTTCCCTCAATTAAATTCCCATGGCACTTAGTTGTCCATGGGTATGTATTACTGGCTGTCTCATTTCCTAGCAATTTGGAGAGCCCTGGGAAAGGCTGGAGCCCTACTGCTAAGCCAGCTGAATAACCACTCAGCCTAGAGCGAGTTTCAGTTGGGCTGGAGAGGTGAGGAGAACTAAGTTAGTAGTTGTTTTCCTCATAACGAAAAGGAGAAGAAGAAATTCTCACCTAGCCACAGAGGCTGACAGTGAACATGTCAGCTAAGCAGGGCTAGCCACATAAAGCCTTGCCTATATAAAGGGGTAAGACCCGGAGGGAGGCAGGGCTTAAAGGAAAGCTAAGCAAAGATGTTAAGAGAGAATGGGGTGGACAGACAATGAGAAGAGGACCTAGAGAAGTGTGTTCTTACCATTCATGTTTAATCCAAGCTGTATGTGTATTAATTCATTTAGTTCTGTGAATAAGACGAAAGTGATTAAAGAATGAAAAAAAAAGTTCCTAGGCAGTTATGGGTTCCCTTGGACATTTAGATAACTTTAATTTCATATGATTTTAAATTGCCATTTAGACAAATATTTGTAGAATTGGAAGAACCAAATTTAAAAACTCTTATGTTCAACCTGCTTAAAGCTGAATATGTGTGGTGCTGGCTTAGCCCAGTTGAGAACCCTTAATTAGTAAGCTTGATATTTGGTTTCCTCTGTTCAGTGTGCCACTTTTATCTCTTGAGCCTCGCTTGGAAGCTCAGACGCCGGAAGCTAGGACGCCAGAACCTGGGGTGAATCTGTCTTCAAGAATCAAGGCTTTCAGTCTCCTAAATCACTATATCCAGGCTCTGTCTGCTTAGTCTGCTTGGTTGTTACTGATCTTTGTTCTCTCCACCTAAAACTTAATTAATAGAGTGAACATCTGCCCAGTAAGATGCATCTTCCTCATAGTGAAAACCTGACTCAGTTTCTCCTCATAACAGTTTAATGTATATTCTGTTACATCCTGTGACTTAGCAGGAACATGAAAATTAAGAGTAGCAGGATGGGATAGAAGGAGAGATACTGATAGAAATTAAGGAGTCAAGGTGCAAGCAGGGAAGCAGTTCCAACTTCAAACGGCAGGAAACTCCACCAGGTGCCAGTGCGCTGCATCCAGAGAGCACAGTCCTGGCAGGCACTGGCTGTCCTCAAGAGAAGGAAGACCCAAGGAAGGGAGGGAGAGGGAGGCCATTGCTGTATCTAGAACATTTCATTTCTCATAAAGGGAAAAAAGATGTAATATACATACAACAAAATGTAGATATTTGTTAAGTCTGGGTGGTGGAGGCACGTGTATATACTAAACCAGTGGTTCTCAAGATATGGTCCCCAGACCAGCAACGTCAGCATCGCTTGGAAATGGATTAGAAATGCAAATTCTCAGCCTCCACCCGAGACCTACTGAATCAGAAACTCTGCAAATGGAACCCAACAACCAGTGTTTTCACAGGTCCCCCAGGTGATTCTGGTGCATGCTAAAGCTTGAGAACCAACGTAATGGAGTATTCTCTGTACCTGTCTATATGTTGTTTTAAATGTCACAGTGATGATGGGGGAGCCCTGACAGGGGTGCTAGTGGAGGGCAGCTGTGGGGAGAGGTCAAACTGGTCTGGTCGTAGGGCAGAGTTTCAGGAATGGGATCCTGGTGCCCTGCAGAGTAGGGGATGAGTGGTGGGCAAGGCTTGGTTTAGAACAAAAGTAAAAGGCAAGACGGTCATTTACAAGGAATGTTTGTTTAAAAGAAAAAAAGGGATGGTGCTGGGCAGGTTAAGCAAGACAAAGTCTTAGGTACAGGATAAGGCAACGACCTTGTTAGCAGAGGACATCAGATGGAGGCTTAGACTAAGAACATGGGCACCTGGTTTTAGCAAACGGGGCCCCTTCAGCACTGGACTGCTTAGCTGCAGCAAAGCCGACTTGGTGCTTAAATGCCCAGGCTGCTAAACTCCCCTCCTCCCTCGCCTTCTCTTCTCCCTGGTTTCTTTCCCACCCAGGCCAGACCACAGGCAAACCTGCAGGTGGGGGTCCAGGGGCTTTGCAGCAATTGAGGGGCTAGGCTGGCCAAGGTAAGTCAGATGGATGCGTTAGGTAAAACGTCTCTCTGTAACAAAACTCCCCTCTTTCCTTGCTTGTTCCAGACCTGAACAAAAAGAGCAAAGTTAATTAAAAAAAAAACCCTTTAAAAATATTATTTCAACTGTGTAAAATGTAAGTTTTAAAATGCACAGAATCAAAGTTTTCCAACCGTCACGGCCATGAATTAAATTTTCACAAAGCCTCCAAGTCTTCAGATTTGGCCTGAATTAACCTGGATGTTTTTTCTCATCCTTTGAGTTTCTCTTAAGAGTTGCTCCTCTCGTACGTACTCCCTCTTTCATCCCAGAAAGTTCTTAAAGCTCTTGGAGTTCAAATAAATATGCTGACCTAACGCTCCCTGCCAAGACATTAGTACTAATGGCCTGGTCTGAAGAGGTTGCTGTATTAAGACACCAGAGCTTGCTGCTTCAGTCGTATTTACCTTGGTGAAGAATCCCTTACTGTTTGCCTCAGACAGTGGATGCTGAGAAGGAAAAAAATGCAGGGAGCTTGACTTTTTTTTTTTTTGACAATGTCTAAACCTGATTTATTTAGATACTTGGTTTTAAAGGCTGTCACATTTGGAAAAGGTATCACACAAGGATGAGTACATCAGAGTGGAGAAAGTGCATCAGGTGGTGCTTACTGAACATTGCTATTTTTTATTTCTCAATTAATTCCATACACCAATCATATAAAGGCACATCATACACATACAGCATACTTGATATACCAAGAATTAATCTATATAGATAAGATTAATCAAACTTACTTTTTCCTATTTTATATAAGATAAAAATAAATTTTAATAGATGTTCTGTTACTTTCTTCCGTGACCCAGTTGATTATCGTATGTGCCCTCTGTGGTTCATACACAATATACCCATAGAATTTACGTGACATTTTTGAAAGTCCTTGCATTGTAGAAACTAAGTGTATAGTTTCCCCATAAAATGTAATAGAGTATAACAGAAAAATGGAAATCATTTGCAGACCTTTAGTGGTACTACAAAACAATGAAAGTCATTTTTTTAAATTATTTTTAATGGAGTATAGTGGATGTAAAAATTACAAAGTTTCAGGTGTGCAACATAGTAATTAACAATTTTTAAAGGTTATGTTCCATTTATAATTATTATAAAATATTGGCTATATTCCTAATGTTGTATAATATATCCTTGTAGTTTATTTATTTTATATGTAATAGTTTGTACCTCTTAATCTCCTACCCCATCTTGCCCCTCCCACTTCCCTTTCTTCTCTGGTACTAGTTGATTCTCTATATCTGTAAGTCTGTTTCTTTTTTGCTGTATTCACTAGTTAGTTTTATTTTTTAGAGTCTAACTTTTTAAAATTACTTTTGAATTGATCACAAATGGCACATCATTGACAACTCACTATTTCATCAGTCATACACCACACACTGAAGTTTGTAGAACCTGGTTGAATTAAGTGTTTTATTCTCTCACAGAGATTGATTTAGCACACCCTGGAAATGTTTGTGTTGCAATTCTGTCATTTACAAAAGTGTAGGAATAATATCATATCCCCTGACAGGGATGTCTAAAATCTCTGAGATCTACTAAAAGGCAAATGATTATCATTATACTGTATTAGAGTTATAGTCAAGAACTGGTACTCATTTCTCTTTAGCACACCAGTAAAAACAAAATTCCCAGGAAGCATGTCATACACAGAAGATCCAGGGGAGATGAAAACATTCCAAAGTGAAAATTCTAATTTTGTAGCAATAAAAATTATTCTGAACATGAACTTATTGTTATGTTTGGTAGGCAGAATAATGCCCCTGCAAAGAAGACCACATCCTAATCTCCAGAATCTGTGAATATGTTAGGTTACAGGGAAAGGGGATTGAAGGATGTTGATAAGTGGATTTTAAAATAGGGAAGTTATCATAGATTATCCACGTGGGTCCAGTTTAATCACAACATCCTTAAAAGGGGGCAGGGAGGTGGGGAAGGCAGAAGAGTGAAAACCAGTGAGAAGGCAGCATGAGGGTTCAGCTTGATGTTGCTGTCTTTGAAGCTGGGAAGGGGCCACAAGCCAAGGACAGTAGGTGGCCTCTAGAAGCTAGAAAAGGCAAAGAAATGGATTTTCCCCTCAAGCCTCCAGAAAGAACATAGCCTTGCCAACACCTCAATTATAGCCCAGTGAGATGCATTTCAGACTTCCAACCTCCAGAACTGTAAGATAAATTTCTGGTAATTAGTTACAGCAACAATAGGGAGCTAATAAGAGCTGGTTTCTGGGAGATACGGTGGGAGAATCAGAATCCCCATTATCTAAGACTGACTTTGGAAACTCACCCATCTTGCACACTGCTAAGGCAGAGGGGGAGTGGGTGGGCTCTCTGGGGTTATGCTGGCCACGTTCTCCTCTCAGTCTCCCTCATCATGAGTCTTCTCCTTCTAGAGAAAATTCTGAGGGAGAGAAGAGTTGGATTGGGGGTTGAAGTCTGAACCCTGACTTCTTAATTTGTAAATGAGGAGATGAGATCAGATCATCTCAAGGGAAAACCAAGCCCATCTCTGAAATGCCCCAGTTCCATTAATGAGGAGATATGAATACGTAACTACATCCATCACTTCAAATACAGAAGCCTCAAAACTTAAATCTGTATGTTGTCTGATTCCAAAGAGTGAGGATTTTGGATATGCTGCTCCATTTCACTATGTCTGAAAGGCCAGTGTTTTCTATTTTAGAAAATAGCTCCTGTGGTTGATGAATAATTCTTCAAACTTAGGGTTAAAGTATAACTGAAGTGAAGCTCAGCAGGATGAGACTGTGTGGCTGGCAGTCACGGGTAGGGGGCGGGATATCTTCACGCAGATGGAGTTCTGGTCTCTAGCAGCCCTTCAAGTGATTCTGCTTCTGCAGATTTCCCTGTGCCCCAGCCACTGTACTTATTGAAGAATGAATGAATAAGTGAGTGAGTGAGTGAATGAGTGAATGAATATGCTGGCTTTTTGCTGCTTGCCTTATTTACCCCAGTGTCCATACAACCCATAAGGGAAGTGGGAAAACACAGTGGCTGCCTTTGGCCCAACACACACCTGATTTGCTTTCCTCTAGCCATGTTTTTTCTATCATATAGTTGTCCTTTAAAAAGAGACTTACATATTGCTTTAAAAAATATCATTCTAAACAAATTGCTTTAAAAATATCATTCTCATATGAATGAGATGAAGTAGAAAGTCATAAATCTATTTGAGTCTTACATCTAGAACAAATGAACATTTTTAAGAAATAAGGATTGAAAAAAATCAACCAAAAGAATTCTGCTCCAGACTTTCTACCTCAGACTAAGTTATAACAACATGAAAAACTGACTCAGATGATCTGCATTCTCTCTCTTCTCTTGCTAAGTGCATTTTCCACTTAATCTTCTATTCGTATAATTATCTGCATTCTGAATATTGACTCATGTGTCATGATTTTTTTCAGTGGCCTTTTGTTTGAGTAAATTGAGATTGGCTGGCTAAAATGCATTGGCTAATACCATAAAGCATATTTTTATTTTCCCCCACCATGTGAAACTAATATTACATCATCAGTTGGCCTTGTTGGATAATCATAAAGAATAATGAGAAAAGAAAGCAGAGAACTGATTTTCAGATATCAGTTATTAGAGGATTCATTTCTTCCCCCCAAAGGACTGAGGTATTTTAATATAAAATTTTTCTTAAACAGAGTGTAAATTATTCGTGAAATATGACTAACAATATATAGTGTAAAAATAATACTTCCTAGTTCAGTTTAGATCACTTGACTATCTTCCCAAAGTAAAATACAGCCTTAGGAAGAGCTCATTCTTTTTTTCCTATCTTGAAAGTTACAGCCAAGTTAAGTGGAATCATACATTTCCTACTTTCCATTTCCCATGATGCTGGACTGTTACACAGGAAATAAACATGATTGAGTCTGTTTGTTTCCTAAAACCATGAGAAAAATGTGAACTGCTTGGAAAGTTACACTCAAGGGAAAAGACTCATGCTGAGATCATTGATGTTGTGAACGTGTTTGGTTACTTTTCTCAAGAGTCCACTTCTCATCACCAGATTGGGAAGCCTGCAGCTCATAGAGAAATAGCCCCTCCTGTCCAAGGTCAACAATTGAGGAAAAGGACCAAGTTTAATAGATCTCTTCAGTGCCCAAGGATGTTGACTGTGACAGAAATATTGCATCGATCTTCCACCTCTGTCAGCTTTACAGGGCATGAATTATGATATTTTAAGTTTAATTTACTAGATGCCTTCAAACCTAATCAAAGACTTGGATTAAATTTCTTCTACTCCTCAAGCCGCCTTTGATTACAGCTATGGCCCAGATCTTGTAGAGTTAATTCTTTGCTTAGCTTGCAGTCAAATGTATAAGTAAAGTGGCAGGCCATAAAGGGTTTTTTGGATAACTGCTATCTTGAGGAGAGGGAGTTGACAAAGAGGAAGAGAGGCGTTAGCAGCCTGCAGGGCAGTAGACAGAACGGGGGAACGATGTGAGGAGGAGAAAGGATTGGAGAGCTCAGTGTCTGAGACGTGTCCTAGGAGAACACGAGGTAGGTGAGGGAAATCCACAACCAAAACAGTCAGGATGTAGAGCTATCGCAAGGCACAGTGGAAGAGGCCGGGTATATTGCTGGATTATTTTATAAACATGGCTCACAGGACTAAAATTGGAAACTGGCTGAGATGTTAGCTGGTTGAGAAAGCAGAAGCTGGGGAGAATCCTGACAGTTCAAACAAGACCTCAGCATTATATTTCAGTATAGATCATACTTCAGCATAGATGCTATAGGCCTTGAAATGAAAAATGAGCGGCAGTAAAGAAGGGTTAAAAGAAATACTTTACATGTTGACTTGGGAAATAAAACCTCTTGAATCTTCTTCCTTCTCTTGAGAAAGCTTTGTTAGCTCCTTCCTTGCAGTTTCCTTGCTTCTCGTGACGCATGGCTTTCTGAGTCTGGCTTTGCTTATTCGGAGCTTTCCAGCTCCAGCTGAGACTGCTGTAGCTCTCCGGGGCCCGAGTCCCTTTCTTGTGAATGTTGACTATCTCATATCTCCCTGTTACCTTGATCAGGTATCCTCCGCCTGCTGCTGGCTATTTTCTATTTCATAGAAAATTTCATAAAGTTAGAATCATGGTGCGTTGTATTCACTTAACCACTCATGATGTTACAACAGCTCTAGAACACAGTTTAGGGATATCTAAGAAACTAGTTAATTCCCTCAATAACTGTTGAAAATGCTAAAGCCCCTCAGTCTCCTTTCCTTTTTATCATTGTCCAGAGTTCTTTTTAATATTTTTTATCACAAAATGGAGGTGAAGGGGTCCAGAATAAGCCACTGCGGCGTAAGAATTAATGTGCTGAAGGCATTTGAGAATCGTTTTTTCCTGAACTTTCTTATCTGCTTAAAAGCAGAGCCTTCCAGAGGGACTTCATTGTCTTAAGTCTTCTCCCTGGGAGGTTCCCAACCAAGGAAGGTTGGCCCTGATCTCTGGGGAGAAGTCACACACTATACATCACACCTAAGCAGACAGTGTCCTTAACAATCACTGTCCCCATCTGCTCTGCTGAGGGCCCACTTATCTTTCCTAAAAGTCATTTGTTTTCTCTTCTCTTCTCCCTTTCCTCTGTTAAGATGATATGTAAGTCCCATATTCTCCCCACCTCCTTGATTCACATTTTTGTGTGAACTTTCATGCTTAGATGAGTAAATTTTGCCTTTTCTCTTGCTAATTTCTTTTGTCAGTTTTATTTGCAGGTCCCCTAATATGAACCTAAGATGGTAGTTTTTCTGTATCCTTTAACTGTCCCTTGTCATGGGGGTGGGGGTGAGTGTCCAATGTCAGCTAAGTGAATCTGCCTGCTATTTGTTATGAGCACACTGTTTGATTTCCTACCTCTATTCCTTTCTGTTTTTACTCAGGAATTGTCCATCTCTTCTCTCTTCTCCTTTTCATTCTCTTCTGAATTCCAAATTCAGCCAAAGTGCTATCTTAACATGAAACCTTTCATAAGCGTTTATCTAGCAATGACATTGTGTTTGAACCTCGATACACAAGGATTTGAACTTCTGACCCATTAACTAGGTGGATTTGAAAAGCTTAGTTGTCATCTCAGACTGCTTCCCTGTATGTCTAATGGAGGTAACACCTATCTAATAGGGTTGTTGTAAGGATTAAATGAGGTAATTGCTTATGTAAAAACATCTGGCATTTAGCAGTTGGTAAATAAACATAGGTTAAATTTCTTTTATTCCTCTACCTTCATACTAGATATTTGCATATGAGTTTTACCACTTACTGGATTTGTTGAAGTCGAGACATATGATACATGTGTGTGCATATATATATATGCATACATAAATACATATACCTGTGTTTATATGTGTATTTTACATGTATGTATACATATATACACAGATGTGTGTACATGGAAAGTATCTTTTGTTCAATAAATATCCAAACTAAGACCCAGAGAGAGGTTATGACTTTAACCTAGCTAATTTGTTGGTTAAAGTCGCTCCCTTTTCTTTCACTTGAATAAAGCTGTTGTATATATGTATCCATATATAACCTATACCCTGAAGATATACATATAATGTGTTGACTGAACACCAAGGCCAGGAAGTTGGTACCATACTGGCACAAACTCTTGCTTCAAGTGTACAGACACACCACCAAGCCCACACTGTGGTCTGCCCTTGGCTTCAGCTGGGCTGGCTCCACACTGCTGCTGGCCTGGGTCCAAGTAAGTGATATGGACACCGGGGCAGAGCAGAGCACCTAGGTTAACCTGGGAAACCTAGGTAGGGGTAAACATGGTTTGAATCCTCGTTCTCCCATTTCCAAAATAAGGACTTTGACAAAAGTACTTAAGTTCCCTGTGCTTTGGTTTTGTCACCTGAAAACGAAGTAATAACAGTGCCTACTTCATAGGGTTACTGTGAGTGTTAAATGAGCCAGCACTTTAAGACCCTAACCTGGTATATAGTAAGCACTTAATGTTAGCTGTCAGCATGGTCACCATCATCATCATCATCATCTACTAGGTGATTCCACTTTAGGATTAGAAAGTTTGCTCAGGGTAAGGGTTTGATGTATTATCTTCTAGGCAGATACTCATATTTAATGAATTTATTTTAATCATCATTTGGCCTTTCATCCAAGAAATATTAAATCTAAAGTCATGAGAGCTGATATCTTCTCACAGAGCAAATTTTGTTTCATCACTTTGACTAACCAAATCTTAATTCATTTATATATTAAAAATATTTTCCCCAAACGTCTGCTGTATATCACATAACCTCCAAAAGCAATGTTACTGAATCTTTGACTTCAATTCTATAAAAATTTTTGTGTATTACCTAGAGCCATAGATATCGTGGACCTAGTAAACAAAAGTAAAAATGTGACATGAGATTTAGAAAAAGATTCTTGATGGAAATACAGCATCCTGTTAACATGTAGCGCTTATGTGTTTTAAATGGACTCTCAGTGAAGGTCTAAGACAGTGGTCAGCAACTTCAGCCTACTTCCTGCTTTTCTGCAGCCTGCGAGATCAGAAAGTTTTTCACGTTAAAATGATTGTGGAAAAAATTTTTTTAAAGAATATTTCATAACATGTGAAAACTATATGAAATTCAAGTTTCAGTGCTCATTAGTAAAGTTTTATTGGAAGACCATTCTGCTCACTTATTAAATATTGTCCATGGCTGCATTCACACCACAACAGTGCAGTTGAGCAGTCGCAACAGAGACTCGATGTCCTGCAAAGGTGAAAACATTTGCCAACTGTCCCTTTACAGAAGAAGTTTGCTGACCCCTGCTCTAAGAGCTTAAATGACTTGCTCCAAATTGCACAGCTTGTCAATGATGTTAACAACTCGAATCCAGATCCTTTAGCTATCTCAGAAAATAGGCTCACTGACTAGAAGTCTCTCTGCTTTTTAGACGGGGAAAAAAAGAAAAACAGGAAGGCAGGCTTCTTAGCTTCAATTTCAATTCTAAAATGCTTCAATTATGGAAGCACGGTAAGCACAAGACCCCCAGAAGCAGCCTCCTGAGTGCAGCTGACAGGAGCGCCTCCTCCTCGCCACTAATCAGACAGCTCCCCTCCTCTGCCCCACGCGCTGCTCAGAGCTGAGGTGTGTCACCTGCAGGTTGCTGATCTCGTCCCACAGCACCATGGTGAGACTTACTCTCAGCCTGACCCCAGCCGTAATACTCGTCATGTATTACACCCCTTGGTGCTCTCGTGACTAAGGAAAATCTACATAACGTATTATCAGTTGGAAAAAAGAAATTTCATCATCATATCATACCTTGATAGTGGCCTCTCTTTAAAATCTTTTTGGTGTTTACTGACAGTATCTGCCCTGCTTACTGTACATACAGAGAATGCTTTAGAAACCCAACTACTCACCTTTTCTGCTTCAAAACAGGATTTAATGGTAAGCTGACAATAACCTGAAAGACAGACTGGTGTTCTCAACAGGAAGCAGACCGTCAAAAGGATTTAAACAGGAGTAAGATGGCCAATCTGGGCACTTTCCCAAATTACTGTGTTAGGCCGTGGTATCCATTATTTTCTTTTTCTGTATGAATTCTCAGAAAATTGACAGCCATATCCCAATATAAATATATACACTTATTAAAAAACTCAGTTAATTTTTGATCACCCTAAATTTTTAAATAAGGCCAGTTCTACCCTCTTGGTGTCAGTGCTGATAGCCAAGAACTGATCTACTTTAGTGTTAGAAAACATGGTATGTAATTTCTTTCCCAAATATTACATGGAATACTAAGATCAATCATCCATTAGGCTTTCATGTGCTATAATTTCTCATGTATATTAATTATTAATGAATTTGTCAAGAAAAAAAGGCAAAACACACATACACTACAATAAGATCTCTAAGTGATAACAGCTATAAGACAATTTATTTCATCATCATCATCACTACTAATAAAAGCCTATTAGAAACACACTGGGCTTGATTTTCTACTAAGCTATCAGGGAAATTTCTGCCAAGGTAGTAATTAATAGTAGAGAAAATCCGTGTGACAGAGATTGTTTACCTGCATTAACTTTGTTTGAGTAAATTGAGATTGATAAAAATCAAACTTTGCGCCAGGTCATGAAGCCTTCCTAATATGTACAAAGTGTCCTGTGATTTATCTACCACTACAGATTCTGATTTTAGGTTTTAATTTTGAAATAATTTAAGATTTATAGAAAAGTTACAGAAATACTGCAAAGACAAAAAAATTTCCACATACCCTTTCCCCAGATTCCTTACAAGTTAGCATTTTACATTTACTTTATCATTTTTTATAAATAAAGATAGATGGGTATAATCGTTTTTTTTAATTGAAGTATAATCAGTTACAATGTATCAATTTCTGATGTACAGCACAATTTCCCAGTCACCTGTGTACATACATATATTCATTTTCATATTCTTCACCACTTGAGAATAAGTTATAGACACAGTGCTCCTTTGTCCCTAAGTGCTTCAGTGTGTACCTCCTGGAACCAAGGGTATTCTCTGTATAAACCCAGAACAGTTATCAAAATCAGGAAATTAACTTTGATACAGTTAAATTGGGAAATTAACTTTGATTTACAGATCTCATTCAAATTTTACCAGTTGTCTTACAAACATCCTTTATAGGAAAAGAAAAAAAAAGATCTGGTTTGAGATTCAATCTAGGAAGCCAAATTGTGTTTGGTTTCCTTCCCTGTTTTGATCCCCTTTAACCTGAAATCTTCAGTCTAATGACTTGACACTTTTGAAGAGTCCAGGCCATTTATTTTGAGGAACATCCATTTGTAGATTCTGGCATTTCCTCATGATTAGATTCACACTGTTTTGAGGTGCAGGAATACCACAGATCTAGGTTTGGCCCCATCTCCGTGCATTATATCAAGGAGATACAAGATACCTATCTGTCCAATTATGGATATTAACCTTGAACTCTTAGTGAGGTAGTATCCACTGAGTTTTTCCACTGTAAATTTTCTGTATTTTCTTTGTCTTGTGTGGAGTTACATTGAGACTATATAGCATCCTCTTTCTCATCAAACTTTCAACCAGTCATTTCTTGCCAGAAACAGTTATTAATATAGAGATTGCCAAACGGTGATTTTCTAATTTCATCATTCCTTCTGCATGTATTACTGTATGGAAGAGCCTTTCTCTCCTTGCACATTTATTTGTTTACATTAGAAGCAGCATGAACTCTTTATTTTATTTAATGACTTATAAACCATTATTATCATTGCTTATTTTGATGAATAAACTGTTCTAGTCTTGGCTAGTGGAAACCTTTCTGCAACTTTTTGAGGTGAGCAGAAGGGTCATCTGAACTGCTTGTAGTAATTCTGGCAGCACTGTAAAGGGTGGCTCAGAAATATGAGATAGGAGTTGGAGATAAACTTTGAGAAATGAGGAGAGCATTGGGTATGGAAATGATCGGATGGATTTTAGTATCTCTGGGGAGGGGAGTCAATAGGATTTGGAAACTGGGTGCAGAGGTAAAGGAAAAAGAGGTTTGGGTCTGGATAACTGGGAAGGCAATGGTGCCACAGGCAGAAGCAGAGAATACAGAAGCAGAGGGGTTGCAATGAAGACAAGTTTAGCTTTCAACTTGTTGAGCTCAAGTCTGTAAGGATATATACATGTGAAAATGCCCAGCACTTGAAAATAGAGACCCAGAGCTCAAAAGAGAAATAATCATAGAGGAGTAGACTTGGGAATTGTCAAAGACTGAGGCTTTGGAAGTTAATGAGCTTATGTAGTAGGAGGGTAAAGCCAAAACAGAAGTGAAGAGGGCCAATTTTAGGGGATGCCTACAATTAGCAAGTCAGTGGTGGAGTAAGGGAAACACACTACAGAAAGTAAGCCTATCAAAGAGCGCTTTTTGATATGCCATCAAAACCTAGATAAAAAACAATTTCCAAAAGGAAGGAGTAGTACATGGAGCCAAATTCTGAGATTGAATAAAGGATGAGGCCCAAAACTTGACATCAGTGTCATCTTTAAGAGATCTCAATAGATCAGTGTGGATAGAAACCAATTTACAGGTGAGTAAGGTTCAGTGAGAAACTAAAACAGTAAATATAATCTATAATTTTAAAATGTTTGGCTGTAAAAAGAAGGCAGTGTCTTGGATGAAGCACGAGGAAGAGGATTTTTCTTAGGATGGAGGATGTAGCCATTGCTTTAGTCCAAAGGACATAACAGGGCACAAGATAAAGAATACAAGGGTTTGTATTTGGAAAGCAGAAAGATGGGTGGATGGATAGGTAGATAGGTAGACAGAAAGATAGAAGAGATTTACTATACGAAATTAATTCATGTGATTATGGAGACTGAGAAAACCAAGACCTACAGTCAGCGAACTGGAAAGGAGACCCAGGAGAGCCAATGGTGTAAATTCTAGTCTGAGTCCAAAGGCAGGAGAAGACTGGTGTTGCAGATCAAGGACAGCCAGGCAGAGGGAGAGAATTTTTTCTTACTTAGCCTTTTATTCTATTCAGGCCTTCAGTGGATTGGACGAAGCCCACCCGCATTGGTGATGGCAATATGCTTTACTCAGTCAACTGACTCAAATGTTAATCTCATCCAGAAACACCCTCACAGAGACACCCAGAAATGTGTAACCAAACATTTGGGCGCACTACGGCCCATCCAAGTTAACACATAAAATTAACCATTATGGTTGTCGACTAAAAATCTGAGAGCATAAAGCTCTATGAATAAAATATTTGAACAAGCAGCACTTTCTTAGACTCTTCCTATGAAGATAATTTCCTCTTAGATGGCTTTAACATAGATGGAAATAAAAATTAGACTTGGATAATTTACACATTTTCAGAATTACAAGGTTACCTAAATGAGACCATTAATAAAGGCAAGACTGTGAAAAAGACAGTACTTCCCATAATACTCAGTGTCCTTAATGTATGTAAAAGACATGAAGAGTTCAGTGACAGGCAGCAACCTCCTGTGTCAGGAGAATCATCTTGGTTCTGTTTATATGTCATCACCCATCAATGTATGAGCAAGTGGACAGAGACAAGAGATGTCCATTTTCAGCTAATAGGTTTTGTCATTTTAGAATACATTCAATTTTTTTCTAACTCAGTGTTGGACTTTTAAATTTATTGCTCTAAACTCAGTCCTGTTAGGCAATTTTAATGTACTCAACAACTTTTGAGTAGTAAACAAGTAGGAACCATTGAACTGCTACTCTATGCCTTGTCCATGCTCTGTATAGGGTCATGTTCAAAGAAGCATAGCCCTAACCATGCCGCCTCCAATCACTTCCCAGGTGTCGGATTTTTGTTTTTAGCAAGTGGGTACAAAATTCATCTGAAACTCTTCTTTTGGAAAACGTTTAGTCTTCATTTAGAAAATTCTGTTTTCACGTTTTTTAAGTAGGCAGTTATGAGATTTTCTTAACAAGACAACAGTCACCTTATTTTTGGTTCTAAAGGTAATGTAAGTGGTGATATTTCTTCATATCTGTTTTCAAAATGTCTCTGAAAAGTTCTTTTCTGATTCATTTTTTTTCAAACATCACCTTTCCTTTGGCACAGATGGATTAGACTTTTTTTAAAGTAAGTGCTACAGTCAGGTATGATTAGATGTGATTATTTTAACCTCTTCAAGTGGCCCAGGGAAGCCTGTGCTACAAGTGAAGGATTTCTCTCTGACATTTTGTTTTCATTCACTTGTGCTTGTTATATGGATTATTTCTATCTTTGATCTGAGGCTTCTCTGCATGAATATTTTTGCGGCCACCTGTCCATTTTATGAAGACTAGTTAAAACTAGAGGATGCAATCTATAAAGCCACTCATTTGGGCACACAGAAAACTAAACTTTGCATGTGCTGCAAACAAGTATGTGAGAATACCAAGTTGCAGCCTTTCTCCCTGCCCCCCCCCAAATGATCCTACCCTCTCCTCAGGATATAACCTATACCAGACCTGACATAGAGCCATCCGACAGAGAACCAGAGACAATCTCCATGCTAAATCGTAGAATCACTTATTGTTTTCATCCCCCGCCCCTCGCTGGGAATTTAGCTTCATCTTGGAGTCACTGGTGGATCCATCCCTGTGAGGCCAAGGAAAATTCCAACTGTCAATCACAGCAGAGACACTTACCCGTCACACCCTTCAGAGTGAAGCAACATCAGGGCCAACAAGCCGTCCTTTGTCTAATGTTGCCATCGTCTCGTAACTGATGCACAATTTTGCAGTGGAACCTCTGTCTCTTTACTCTGCCTTACCCAGAGCTCTCCGCCTACATAGGAGTGGGTGGTAGGAAATAAGGACTCAAGGAAAAGGGAAAAGAAAATCCTGTCCTACCTCATCATCAAGGCCCAGCATTTAGCATGTGCTCCACATTAAGTTGTCATAGTGATGTGCTGTTGACCTTTTTTGTGATCTCATTGAATGTTAGGTCCCTCTTAGTCTGTGGCAGGCACAGAATCAAATTTGGCCTGAAAGACCCCCCTCCAGCCCTGACATCCCTTGATGCTATGAATTTGCGTCCTTGGCGAACGCTGCCCCCACTTGCCTGCAGTACTGTTCCTGGGTGACGTGCGTGGGTCCAAGTCCTCACTTGCCCCCATGTCTCACTCTATCTTTTGCGGGATACAATGAGCACTTCAAAAGATGAGCCTGAAAATGGATATTCGTGAGAATTAGAAACAAATCACTGCAGGGAACTAACAACATAAAAAGACTTCAGACTGTGAGGAACTGAAGCAACAGTTCCTGTTGTGATGTACACAATGGACACAGCATGTGAGCAGCTATAAAAAACACTGGAGGAAAAAAAGGGTATCTATGAAAAACAACTTAAAAAATAACCACAGAGCTCTCAAATGCCTCATGCGCAGAGAGTATAACCACCACAGGAAAGTCTCTGGGGTCAAGAGAGGGAATCTGTAGCATATACGTTCAAAGTTGGAGCCCAGAGTAAGCTCTGCCGGGCCTTGCCTGTCTCATGATGACCACAGATCCCTCTCAGTGAGCCCAGAGGGCTTCTGGCTTCTCTCAACCCCTGAGAACTACACGGCCAAGGTTTCTGCGTCCATCCCAATGTCATTTAATGGTAGAAAACTGGATGAGGAGGATGAGCAATCCAGACTCAGTCCTCCATCTAAAATAAGGCGTTTAGATTTGCAGATACTAACTAAGATACATGAAATAGATAAACCACAAGTTTATATTGTATAGCACAGGGAACCATACTCAATAACTTTATAGTAACCTATGGTGAAAAAGAATATGAAAACGAACATATGTATGTTCCTATATGATTGAAGCATTGTGCTGTACACCAGAAATTGACACAACATTGTGAACTGTCTATACTTCAGTAAAAATATATTATAAATAAATTAAATAAATGAATAAATAAATAAGGCATTTACTTCTAGACTATAGTGTGTTAACAAAGTCAAACTTGTGACATTATGCATAGAGCTGATTAATAAATCATTACATTGTCACCATATTATTTTTCAAATGTAAACCTACCTTGGCATCCTAAGACAAGATTACTCTGAATTGAGTGAAGGATGAAAATAAAAGTATAAGCCTAGAATCATCATTTAATATCATGTATGCCAATCCTTGCTATAAAGTGGCAGGGAACTTGGCTGAATTCTTGTTTTGTGGAAGATAGGACTTGTGAGTGACAAATTTGGATATTTATTACAGGAGACTTCTTAAAATTTTTAATTAAAAAAAATTATTGGGGGAGGCAGTTAGGTTTACCTTTATTTTTTTAAAGAAGGTACTGGGGATTGAACCCAGGACCTCATACATGCCAAGCAGGCACTCTACCACTGGGCTATAACCTCCCCACCATTATAGATGATTTCTAAGCAAAGTATTGAAGGTGGGGCTTGAGCCTCCTTAAAAAAAAATAAGTTATATATGCCAAAAAGAGGTTATTTTAATTAAGGATCACATTCCTCTTGGGAAAAACTTTTTTTAAAAGTCACATTTAACAGATAAATCTGATAGTGATCCAGAACTTCCTTTTGCTATTGAAAGAATAGCTCTTCCCAATTGGCTAACTAATAAGAAGTTTATTACACTGTGAGCTGGCCTTGAGATGAGTTAAGGCCGTGGGACCCAAGGCCACGGTCAGAGCCTTGAGATGAGTTAAGACCATGGGACCCAAGGCCACGACTACAGACCACGTTTGTAGTATGCAGTAAATAATTGCTCCACGCATGCGTCAATTATATAAGATTTAAAACAAAGAAAATAGAAGTACACATGTGCTAGAGATATTCTGTAAGCCTAATGAACAAAGAAGCTCAGACTGCACATGTGCTGACAGAAAACAGATAGAAGCAGGACAGGTGCATCATAGGTACGCACCTCCCTGTGGCAATAAAGTGTTGTTAACCCCATGGTGTCTCCGGCTGAAGTCTGTCCGGCGGTATGGCAACTCCTCGTGCATTTTTTTCATTTGGGCCGCTCACCTCCTAGAACCCCACGTCAGCCTCCCTCGGCTGATGTACACTCAGTCTGTTTTATAATCATTGTAATCGTGACCTCTAGATTGTAAAGTCCTGGAGGGCAGTACCTGCATATTTTGTTCAGTGATTTAACAATGTTCAGCTGTTATAGTATTAAATAAGCTGGTATAGTATTAAATAAGCAAGGAATTTTTATATCACTTAGAATGTTTTCAGCTGGATTTAGTAGAAAGCTCATCTCAACCTGCTCAAGCATTAGAGATATGTATTATCTCACATAACAAGTAGTCCAGAGTTAAGAAGTTATCAAGTGGCTCAATCACATTATCAAAGACCCACGTTCTTTCTTACTGTCCTCAGAATGTCAGCTTTTACTCAAAGGCCAGCTCCCTTCATGGTTGTAAGATGGCTACCAAGTCCCAGGCATCATGTGCAGATCAAAGTCTGATAGATAATGTGGCCATGTCTTCCCATGTATCTCTTTCTTAGAAAGAGAAGCATTTTTCCAGGAGTCTCTGTGTTACTACAAACCAGCCAAATATCAGCCCAGACTCAGGAATCTCAGCACTTGGCAGCTGGGCTGAGAGAGGAATGGCCAAATGTAGTGCAGATCTGAATCGCCTCCAGTCTGGATCTACTTGAGACCAGCACCATGGATTTGAGCACTTTTACAACTCAGCCCTGGGAGCTAGGGACAGTGAGCACGCTGCTTACCAGTGTATCCCTCATGTTCCCTCGTCTGTTGAATGCACAGTACCTTTTTGGTTTTTACCAGTTTGCCATTTTTCTCCATTCTGTCATTCCTGGAATGCCTACGTTCCACCTGTTCCCAGGTGTCTTTGTTCACTGCTGAGTCCGTGTTGCCTGGAATGGTGCTGGCCAAGTAGGAGAGGCTCAGTGATTGGGTCACTGTGGCTTCCAAGAAAGAGGAGAGGTAGCTTATGCAGAGAAATGAAGTGAGGGGAAATCTGAAGGGACATCACTGGAATTCTGATGCTATCCTGAGGGAAGGCATTCCTTGTATGGAAATCGGCTCTAGAGGACAGCACCCCGGGACGTCCCATTCTCTTCTCAAATGGCAAGATTCTCAAATGGAGAATCTTAGTTAGCCAGGTGTGGTAAGAAAAGGTCAGTGGGTGACTCATGCTTTTGCATTCGCCTCAGTTTTATCTGTAAACAACAGTCAGTTCTTTTTGACAGAGGAAGGAAATTGCCCAGCTCCTAGATAAACTGGACTGCCTTATTCTCATCCCCAACTGTTTCCTCAGCTCTGCCAGTGTGAACAAGAACCCCTCCCCTACAACCCTAACATGTGCTTCTCTTACTCCGTCCTCATCAAGTGCACTTGTCCTTGGACTGACAACTTACTGAGTCATGTATTGCTTTAATGCTTTTATTCTGCTCTATGTCCACATCCAACTGTCTCAGATTCTAACTTCCAGGAAAGCAAGAAATGAGTCTACATAGCTGTCATCTTAAGCAGCCATGCAAACACCAGGTACAGTTATGCACTTCACAGGTTTTTAAAAATGATGGTGAGGGACACTGAAATCCGAAGCATAAGGTCATAATAATAATCACTTCTCTAAACAGGGATTCTTTATCAGGGATTCATAAACTTGAGTGGGAAAAAAGTTACATTTTTTTTTTACTATCTCTAACTGAAATCTATTAATTTCTGCAATTAATAATGCAGGCAACAAGTCACAGAAGAATCAGCTGTACATGGGACTTTGTCTCCAATAGAGATGACAGATCCTTTCACATCACATTACAGTTACTGTAGCTAGTTCAAAATAATGTTTGCGCATCACTACTTTCAGAATTCCAGTGGAATCCATATTTTACCAAAATAAATAGATTTCAGTAGTTATTATGCTTGCCACTAAATCTTGCTATTTGATGTGTTAATAGAGAAGTATATGCATTATAAATTAGTTTTTTAAATATAGTTTGATAACTATGTTTACTATCATTGAATATTTCCTTAGAAATTCTATGTATTCTGTTTTTCAAAACATATTTTGAGAAGCAGTTTATAAGCTTGGACTGTCAAAGTGTCCATGGCACACACACACCAGAAGGGAAGCTTCCCTTGATCTAAGCAATGTGCTTTACATAACTATTGAATCCTTAAAATAACCTTGTGAGCTAGAGATTATCATTCACCATAGTACAGGTTATGACACCAACCCTTAGAGCGATTGGTAATGTACCCAAAGTCAAAACACACACCCAAAAGGCAGCAAAGTCGGAATTAATCAGTTTAAGTCCAAAACCCATGCCTGAATCACCACACTATATCATATTTTCTGGGTATGGTGAGATTTGTGTGCAATTATCTTATTAATTAAGAGAGTGCTAATTTCTGGTGTGAAAGGAGAGCTTAAACATACTATCAGTATAAAAAGTGACTTGTTATTACTGAGACTTAGAAGTTACACTTCAGATTACAGAAGTGATACAGGGATGAAGTGGTAGAACAAAGCAGGACCACAGAATCTTGCTCCTCTAATATCTAATTAAATGAATTAAAAATCAGTCTAAGAGTCAGGCAGTAATACTCATCTCTTGTTATGCAGCAGATACTGGTCTAGGCTCTGGGGCTATGGCAGTAAAACCAGAGTCCCTGCTCTCATTTCACACCGGCCCCAAATTCGACCTGCAGCAAGTGAATAGGGAAAGAGGAATAACCTCATGGAACAAGCTGGCTCTCCAGGAAAGAAGATCCTGCTAGAATGAGGTTCATTCAGACTCCAGACCCTGTGCCCACCCCCTAGAAGTAGTGCTCAGCACAGAGGATGAGGGTTCTCCTTAAATGGTGGCTGGAAGGTTGAGCAGGCAGGTCTGGGAAGTCCAAGAAAAGACCTGGTGACTTCGGCTCCTACGTACCATCATAGGACCTCTAACTGGCACTGGGGTTCACCATTTTTCAGGGCACAAAAAAATGCTTGAGTTGAGGTTTTTGCTGCTTCATTCCTTTGACAAATATTTCTAAAGCACAGACCCAAATGATAAACCATTTATTCTAGGATCAGACAGGAGAGGTTTTAGGCTGAGGAAACAGGAAGTACAAGAACAGATTTGAAGCATATGATGGTTAATTTTATGTATCAGCTTGGCTGGGCTCTTGGCTGGGCTGTAGTACCTGATTATTTAATCAGACACTAATTTACATGTTGCTGTGAAGGTATTTGGCAGATGTGATTAACATCTACAATCAGTTAACCTGACGTAAAGGAGATTACCCTGGAAAACGTGGGTGGGTCTCATCCAAGCAGTTTGAAGGCTGGGAGAACAAAAACAGGTTTCCTAGGAAAGAAAGAATTTTGCCTCAAGACTACAGTATTAACTTCTGCTTATGTTTCCAGCCTGCCCTATGGATTTTGGACATGTCAGCTCAGTTGTATGAATCAGTTCCTTAAAATATATATGAACTGAGAGATTCAGAGACAGAGAAAGTGAGAGAGATGTTAATATATGTTTATAAATACATATACATACACAGACACACACTCCATCTGAGCATCTACCCAGCACCTGAAGAACCCAGCCTGTAAGAGTTGCTGCCTAGGGGTAGCATATCATATCGATTGTTTCTCTGCAGAACGCTTACTGATACAGAGGGTTTGAGGAACAAAAGGAAGGCCATTGTTCCTGGGGCACAGTGAAGGTGGAGTGGGGGTTGTTGTGGGACACAAGAGGCGGCCCACACAGGGACATGGTGGTGCGCACAGGTTAGTAAAAGAATTTACCAGAGATAAAATACGGGAATAGAAAGGAGTCTATTAGGGTACACTGTCATAGACAACAGAGGGTCACACAGATGTGAGGTGTCTGTATGAGCGCCAAGGTGAAGAGCAAGGGAAAAGTTCCATAGTTACGCTGCTGTAGGCAACAGCGGGCCACACAGGTGAGGGGTGCCTGCATGCACACCAAGGGCCGGTTGATGGGGTGTTTTGTAAGGTCGGGTCACAAGGTGCCTGATTGGCTTGTGCACAAGTCTGATTGGTTGCAGGTGAGGTAGAAGTTTAGCGTCTGTGAAGGGTGGTGGGGTTTTGACTGATAAAGTAGGCTGAAACAAGCCAGCCTGAGCATTACCTAGGGCTATTAGTTTGTTAGGGGAAACATGCCCAGTAAAGAATGTTCTTCATCTGTTGAGGGATCACAGGCAGACATCTGAGAGCCCAGAAATGGGGGTTGTTGGACTTTGAAGGACATCAGTGGGCCCAACAGGGGTGTTACCCCAAAAGGTAAAAACCTCTGTTCTTGTCATACCTCAAAGACAAGTTTACAGTCGGGAGATGGTACGTTGTGTAGTGAAAGGTTTTAAAAGATTCATTTGAGAAAAGGAAAAGTGCACGTCCAAGAACCAGAGGCAGGCTGATGCAAGGGAGGAAAAGCAGTGGGTTTTGTCTCCCCTTTCTCTTACACCCTTGCTTAGAGGTGGTCTATTGATAGATTGACGGCTCTTATCCCTGGAGTGCTTAGTCATGCTTAACCCCTTTGTGCATGTCCTTACCGGTGGTGTGCATAGAAAACCCAAAGGGGAAGCCTAAATTGCATTATAATACAATGAGCATTGGGTCCTGCCCGGTTAAGCCCTTTCTGCCACCATGCAGTCGTGGCGGTCACGTTCTAACCGGTTTCTTGCTGGCACTCATTGAGAAGTAAAGTCCCTTTATGCTGGAGGCGGGCATAACGCCATCTTCCGGACCATCCTCCCTCTCCTTCACCTATCTGCCCGGTGCCCCCATGTATCTAACTACCTAATAGCGTAATGGCTTGGTGGGAGAGTGATACGCGATGACAAAAGAGAGGTAGGGAGCGGGGCCAGACTACCTCAGGCCTTGTAGATTCCACAAAACAGAAATCACAGGAGAGAGAACGAACAACAGGATAAGTGAGGAAAGAAATCAGACTTTTACAGGTCTGATAATAAAATCAGGTTTCTTGCCAACAGTCCAAAGGTTGACAACCCACTTTGTTGGTGAGGCTGTGTGAAAAGGAGCACTTTCACATATTTCATGTGGTAGGGAGTGTGAGCCTATCTTACAAAACTGCATGTGTATTTATCCCTTGATCAAGCACTCCCAGTTGAAGGAACTTACCCTGAAGACAAACCTTCATAAATATGCAAAACATAAATTATTTGCAGCATTATTTTTTGTATATATACTTTTTATTGAAGTATAGTCAGTTTACAATGTGTGTCAACTTCTGGTGTACAGCATATGTTTCAGTCATAAACAAACATACATATATTCATTTTCATATTTTTTTCACCATAAGTTACTACAAGATATTGACTATAGTTCCCTGTGCTATACAGTAGAAACTCATTGCTTATGTATTTTATATATATTAGTTAGTATCTGCAAATCTCAAACTCCCAATTTATCCCTTCCTACCCCCTCCCCCGTAACCATAAGTTTGTTGAGTTTGTTTCTGTTTTGTAAATAAGTTCGTTTGTCTTTTTTTTAGATTCCATATATAAGTGATTATTGTTTCTAATAGCATTATTTTTAATAGCAAAATATTGGAAGCAACCTCAAGGCCTATCTTAGGAGATTGGTGTATAAACTAGTACATGCACACAGTAGAGTTCTATGCAGCTGTTAAAAAAAAAGGAAGATTTCTATATATTGATATGGACTGATTTCTAGGTTACTTTGTTAAGTGAAAAGCAAAGGACAAATGAATATAGATAGACTGCTACCTTTTGAATAAGTAGGAAGATAAGAGTGTGTGTGTGAATTTGTTAATTTTTGCCCAAAAATGCAGGCAAAAAAAGCAGGAACTAAGAAAATATATATATTTTTTAATGGAGTCAAAGGGGTAGAGATGGGAATAAGACTTCCTTGAGTATAAATTTTTACTTTATATTTAAAGCTTTGACTTTAAATTATGTAAATATTTTAAATAATCCCAAACATAAAATTAAAACAATGTGGTAAATACTGAAATGTGCCCCCTGGATCTTCTTTCAAGGAAGCACGGCTGCCCAGCTGTGGGGAAGGCAGACCACAGACAGCCTCCAGCTGTCAGTTTCTTCAGGGTTTGCCTCAGCGGCAGATGAACCGCCAGTCACACCCTTCCTGGGCGACCACATCCTGTGACTGAGCCACAGGGGATGCGGGTGAGATGTTAAAGGTACAGAGCTCCCCACCCCCTCCCCCAAAGCTGAGGCTTTATTTGGCTTGTGTCACAGTTTGTCTTCTCACTTTTCCTAAATCCTGTTTCCTCTCCCTTCTCTTCACAGGTATTGATCTCTAATAAACACCCTGCACCCTAAACTCCATCTCAGCGTCTGTTTCCCAAGAACCCAGCCTGCAATTTTTGCAGCCAAGAGCTGGCTGGTAACGAGGACCCCTTCACTGGTGGCAGGTGGAGCGCAGCAGCCCCTGGCACAAGGCAGTGGTCCAATTGTTCACTGGTGATGAGTTGGAGGGGTGTACAGTGGAAGGAAATGTACTAACAGGTGTTCTGGATCTCCTCTGAGACGCATAGAGGAGACAGTAGCTCTGAGGATTGCAGTGCTGGGTGGTATTGTGAGCTCCACTGATGCTCAACAGAAAGACAGTGAAGAGCTGAGGGCCAGTTAAAGATTTAAAAAGCCTCTAGAAGCCCAGAGGCCTCTTTGTTTACATACAGATAAGCTCAACTCCTATAGGGAGAGCAGAGAAAGTTGAGGGTCATGTTCAGACTTTGCAGTCTGAGAGGCTGAATTTCAAAGTTAATGTCCAACAATGTCTGTTACACCAAAGTCAGGGCTTTGGTGGGGAAAACTTGGGCAACTGACTCTGAGATGGAGACATCTGGGCTAATGCTTCTAAAGATTTTGACTCCCCTGAACCTTCTGAGCCTGTTGAATGTCCCCACTCCTCCCTATTAAAATCTAGCACTGCAGCCACTCTGGAAGAAATCACAGAGGCTTCTCTCCCACAAGGCAACAAGCACCCCCTCGAGATCTGCCCCCATCTCTGCTTCTGGCCTGTAGGCCTATAATTAGGGTTAAATCACAAACTAATACAGCTGGGAATGGGTGGGGCCTGATAAGGGAGGCCAGAAATGATACCCTAAAGGAGCTGCAAGACCATTCTAGTAGGTATTGGAAACTGGGAGGATATGTATTGACTGGATTCTGAACATGCTGACCAAAGGAAGAGTATACTGACCAGGGAACATTCTGCGAAGATACAGTATCTAATAGCCTTCAAAGGCCCCAGAGATGGTGTAAGCTTGCTCCTAAAATGACTCCTAGAGCCATAGAAAAACCTGCCCACCTGATACCCATATCGTGGGCCACACTGAGCAGAGTTAAAATCCAGAGTCACTGTGGTAGACAGGAGAGGAAGGGACTAAAAAGATAGGGGAGGTGAGCATGCTTGGATGGATTTAGTATGATGATGAGAAGTCTTGGCAAATGATTATGTTCCACAGGGAGGTCGAGAGGACATGCCATTTACTAAGGCTGTGGAAGGAACTGGGGAGAGGGCCACCAGCATCCACAAAAATTTTAATGGAGGAACCTCCTCTGTAGGTCAGGGCTGCTGGGAGGAGAGGTTGTTATAGAACTTAGCTCACTGATAGGAATGAGGATGATAGAATCCCAAAAGAATAGAAGGCAGGGGGTGGCACTTAAGAGCCAGAGGACAGCAATTATTGTAATGGCAAGCAAGGTCAGGTTGGAAGCCAAGGGAAGTTAGAGATTATTAATAGAATCAAACACCCCCAGGGGTAAACTATGTAGCTTATACCAGCGGAAGCAATGAAGGATAGATGACCAAAGGCTGAGCAATATGATTACTTGCCCAGTTCTGCACTTGAGCCAGGTTTCAGATGAAAAACTAAGAGGTGTCAGGGTCCCTGGGAGAAAGGACCCTGTAACACCATGGCAAATAAACATGGTGACGATTTCCCCAGTCTCTCCCTGAAGAGACTTGTGGCCATTTGTTTGGGTAGTAGACACTTAGGAAAAGGAAATGTCCAGGTATTCAAGGTGTCTAGGTGACATTGTAATCTGGAGTGCTGAAGCATCATCATGGTCCCCTGTTAGGGCTGGAAAAATATTAGGGACAGTTAATGAAGTCCCGGTCAAGACCAGGCTTACACTGCGTTCTCTCAGTCCCATTGGCCCCATTGGTTCACATTCATTGGTCATTTCCCCAGTCCCTGAATTGAGATTGATATACTTGGCAGTTGGTATAACCCACACGTTGGCTTCTTGATCCGCAGAGGAGGAGTAGAGAAGACCAAGTGGAAGCCTCTAATTACCACCCCACTGCTGAGATCACAGATGTCAAACACAGTATTGCTTCCAAGGACGGCAGAAATTAGTGCTGCCTTTAAGACTCTAAATGATGTGGCAGTGGTGGTCCCCATCCATTTAATTCACCAGTCTGCCCTGCAGAAACAAGACTAGTGCTGGAGGATAATTATAAACTACTGTAAGCTCAACCAACTAGTATCCCCGATCACAGCCACCATGCCAGATGCAATATCTTTACTGGAGAAGATTAATATGGCCTCACATATATTGATTTAGTGAATGTATTCTTCTCTATCCCAGTCAAGAAAGAGGATCATATGGAACAGTTTTACCCCAAACCTCTGTGAGCTTTCTTATTCTCTATCATAATAAAGCCTGAAGAGATTTGGACCATCCAGACATTCCACAGGACATCACATTGATCCATTACATTGATGGCATTATATTGATAAAACTACATAAACAAGAAGTGGCTAGCATGCTGGAAGCCTTCGTAAGACCCACGTATCCCAGAGGGTGGATGATAAGCAGTGTGCAGTTTCAGGGGCATACTATAACTGTAAAATGTTTAAAATTTCAGTGGTCAGGATTATGTTGGAATATCCCCTCTAAAATAAAAGTCAAAATATTGCCTCTTGTACCTCTTTCCGTGGAAAAAGAAGTGCTAGGAGGCTTTGTGTTCTAAAGGTGAGATTTCCCTGGCCCTTACACTGAGTGATGAATGGCTGCCAGCTTTGAATACAGCTGGGAGCAAGAATGGGCTCTGCAGCAGACCCAAGTTGCTATGCAAGCAGTTTGACCACTGAGGCCACATGATCTGCAGAACCTATGGTGTGAGGATATTAATGATAGGAAAGGATGCTGTGTGGAGTTTGTAGCAAGTCCCAGTAAGGAAATCACAAAGCAGAGCCCATGGAGTTTTAGAGCAAGGCCATACCATCTGTAGCAGAAAGTTATGTACCTGGACTGAAACATGGGCCTTATAGAGGTGAAATGCCTGACCATGGGGAACCAAGTGACCACACATCAGGAATTGCCTCTCACGAGAACTTGCAAATGCGTAAGATTGAGCAGGCCAGCACAATCTCTTGTAAGATGAAAGCGGTACATCAGCACTGTTGAGCACAGTCAGGGCCGGAGGGTACAAAGCAAGCTGCATGTTCAAGTAACCCAGACTTTTATGACACCCACCACTTCTCATCTCTCAGATGAAGGAGGAGGGGAAAAAACATCTGATCTTGGTTTATGGATGGGTCAGCTCTACGTGTGAATGCAAACTGAGATGGAAGACAGTTGCACTAGAGCTCAACAGTTTTGAGGGAAAATTATCTCAATGGGCAGAGGCCTCAAGAACAATGGCTTGGCCAAGACAATCAGTGACAAGGAGGTCTGGGTTAGAAGCAAAGTGTGAAGAGTTTTATATCACACCTTAATGCCCCCCAGAGAGCTTCCTCTAGTAGAGAAAGCGATTTGGCCAGTCGATGTTGTCCAGTGAGTGCCCACCTAAGTACTGGTGTGACAAGCACAGGTATCAGTATGATATGTCTGTTTCCTGTCACTAACCGCTGAAATGACCTAGAAGCAATAATCCTGCTGTAGCAATGAATACGTCTAATTCTCAGATCTTGGTTTTTAAAATACTGGTATCTATTAAAAAGGAAGCAGGAATCCTTGGAGAAATGGTTGACTCCAAACCTGGGACAGCAAAGGTAGAAGGTGAACCTGGAATATTTTTTCATACCAAAAAAGCAAGACTGCTCAAAAGGTCACAGGAGCCAACTTGAAGGAGCTCCCACTGACTAAACTTGGGACAATTGAACGTCAAATTGAAAAATTATGCTAATGAATTATAACACATTGAATAAATGACAATCATAAGTCCATAGTATTCTTTTCTATATATGAGGGAGAGGAGAGGAAAAAGGGAAAATATTTTTATCTACCAAAAACCACAAAACAATAGATGCAGTAGAAATGGTAAGCAGGAAAATCACCATTTGCAGCCACTGCTTGACACAGGTGGGAATCAGGCATGGATGCTAAAATTCATAGGTAAAAAGTTATTGGGGAATAGGATATTCACACAGTTTTCAAATATCATGCCACAGATTACTTATAAATTAAAAAGAGAGAAAAAAAAGATGTAATTTTATAATGGAGAGATCTGGTGGACACCAGGATAACCAAGTAATGTGTAACTGCCTCATCAGTAATGGAGTAGCTGATATTTTTGCCTCTTGTTGTGGTGTACTGAGAAAAATACAACATCACTTATGCTATGCTCTTGCCAGAATGTTTTGTTTCATTTTATTTTATTTTATTTTTAATTTTATTTTATTGAGTTATAGTCAGTTTACAATATTGTGTCAATTTCCAGTGTAGAGCACAATTTTTCAATCATACATGCACATACATATATTCATTGTCACATTCTTTTTCACCGTGAGCTACCACTAGATCTTGTATATATTTCCCTGTGCTATACAGTATAAACTTGTTTATCTATTCTATATATACCTGTCAATATCTACAAATTTCAAACTCCCAGTCTGTCCCTTCCCCGCCCCTTCCCCCCTTTGCCAGAATGTTTTATCTGAATACAACCATGAGGAAACAAATCAGGTCAATCCAGATTATGGGACAATTTTACAATAGAACAGGCCTTCCAAAATGTCAATGATTAAAAGAATAAAAAAGTGCAGTATCTCTTCTATGTTAAAGATGATTAAACTCTTCTATAGTAAAGAAATGCAATACATGATCTTTGATTAGATCCTGGATCAAAACCAAAAAAACATCTGGAAGGCATATTTTGGAGACAATTGGAGAAACTTGAGTGATTGGACAGTATATTAGATTAAAATACTGTGTTGGTGTTAAATTTCTTTGGCATGAGGATGGTATTGTGACTATGTAGCAGAATGTACTTATTCATAAGAGATACTGACTGAAGCATTTGGGGAGGAAGTATCCTGAGAGATAAAGGGAATGTGGCAAAATGCTAACAATGGGTAAATTAGACTGAAGGATAAAATAAGTGTTAATTTCATATTTGACTTTTCTATTGGTTCGAAATTTTTTTCAAAATAAACAGCTGGGGAAGGTGCCAAATTTTCAATGGTAGTATGATGTATTCAAACACCGCAGAACCGATTTTGTGCTATTGATACACAAAACAAAGCAATTTTAAAAGATAAAAAATAATTATGAACAGCAGTGCACAGTGGAGACAAGACTGAAAAACAAGTGACTGACATGGAGGAGAAGTTTCCATCAGTCCCAGTGATACAGGGGAGAAACACAGAGGTAGACAGGGAGACGCTGCCTGTGTGGCGCAATAGAATTTTCTGCAGCTAGAAGGAAAATGATTCAAAAAAAAAAAAGAAAAAAAAGAAGAAAAGTGATTCACAGAAATTATATGAACAGGACTCCCCCTAAAATTTAAACCATCTTCCCAGGCAGGGCAGGGCAAGAGGGTGAGGGTAACGGAGGGTAAAGGGAAGGAAAAGGCAGAATGAAGTAGTATGTGACCATGACTACCAACATTCTCTGCTCCCCTTACTAGTTTGCGTAATTGCAGGGAAATGGTACACAGACTCACTCATACTCGTAAACCTTTTGTACATCCTTGGGAAAGGAGTGTGATCCTGAGGTCATCTTGGGACCTCAGTTGTCTTGGATTTTCCTAAATAACTAATCACTCCAACCATATTGCCACTAGATGTTCTAGAATTATCCTTTTCCCTTAAAGTTGTAGCATGGTCCTTCCTCAACAAGCCCTGAAGATAAACTCTGAAATATAAGTAGTGCATGCATTGGATATTGGAGATAAATTATTGAAAAGCCAGCATTTCCTGAGCCATTATAACTATGGAATTAAGCTTTAGAAACACGTAGAGCTTTCTCTTGACAGGAAAGAAAATAGGACACAGAAAGAAAATATATAACTTTATTCCTGTTGCATAAACATTTTCTTGTTATTAATATTTCTATCTCAATAAATCAAGGTGGAGTCAATAATGTAAACCTCTTACTATATATAAAATAGATACACAACGAGGGCCTACTGCATAGCACAGGGGCCTATATTTAATTTCTTGTAATGAGCCATCATGGAAAAGAAACTGAAACTTTATGTATGTACGTATATGTATAACTGAATCGCTTTGCTATACACCTGAAACTAACATAAATCAGCTACACTTCAATAAAAAATAAGAATTAAAAAAAATTAATGTAAACCTCTATGTTTACCTGCTCTGGGGACAGTCATGGATTCCACTATTGGTCTTCCATACTGAGGAGACTAACTCTTTTTAAAGAAAATGAAATTTTGTTTTCAAACTACCAACCATGTCATTTTTTTGTGCTTTTCCTTGTGAATATGTTTATATATTTACACACTGGCTCTGGTAATTGCAATTATATTCCTTTAATGTTGTTGTGCATAACATTTCTCCACCACTGCAGAGAAAAAGAGTGTTGTTCGTCGGGTCTGTGGAATACACGTGGCAAATACCACTAGCTCAGCGGTAGTTGTCCTTAAGGAGTTTCACCTCAAGTTTTAGGTGGGCTCATGTCTTCAGATACTTAGCCATACGTTACACTTCATACCTGGGATGATAAAGGATGCTGGACTTCTCACTGAAGTGAAAAAATAGATCCCGTCTTTTACATGCTGTTTGAATGGTTGTAACATCACGCATTCTTCCTCTTTTACGTTTCTTTCTACTCCCTCTCCTTTCACCCTCTGCATCACCCCATTTCTAAGGAGAGATGAGTCAGAGCTTTGGAAAGCAAGCGGTTCCACGTTGCATCCTATGGTTCTATTGCAGTCGTGCTTGAAATGTTTGGTTCTAAATGGAATCTTAACTTATGCTAGTGAAGGTATTAAACATGAGTGATAAAACTCTTATTTTTTTCTTCAACAAGAATAAACCACAATTAGGCAGGAAAAGATTTTGTAATTAAGGTTGCCAACAGTTGTCTGTAGGATGGGGGAAAAAATCACCACTTTTGTCTCACATTTACATATACTAATTACCGTTTTAGCAAAATGTTTTGTTGCCATCTAGAGAATGTCTGACTTTTTAAAAAGTATGTTTTGATTCCATTCAGAAAAAACATCCAAGTGAGTTATTTTTTTTAAATTAATTTTTCTCACTGGAGCACAGAACAGAACTATGGAGGCTGAAACTCAGAGGAAGAATATCAAGATCATAAGATGTTAGAGCTACAGCGGCCCTGGAGGTCGTTCAAAGCAGCCCTTTTTTGGTTCATGAAACCCGTACACAAGAGCCTCAGTGAGGTCAAGAACTGAATTGAAAATCCATCCAACAAAAATGGTACTAGAGAGTACTTGTTTTGCAGAGGTCTTGAGTTAGAAACTTGCAATTCTCTTTTGAAAACTATGGAAAAGGGGGAGGGTATAGCTCAGTATTAGACTGCATGCCTGGCATGTATGAGGGCCTAGGTTCAATCCCCAGTACTTCCACTAAAAAACAAATAGACAAACTTAATTATCCACCCCCCCAAAAAGAGTATACATCTATATATTATATATATATGTTATATATATATATATTTTTTTTTTTAAACTATGAAACTGAGTCTGAAAACAGTCATTGGGACAGTATTAACAAAGACAGCACTAAGAAGCCAAATTCCTTTTTTAAAACAAAGTAATTTTCTTTCTTAGTTAGTCTAACAGACCTGTTAGACCTTGCAAAACAGCCAGAAAATGCTTTTATTAGAAGAGCAATGCAACTCTTATGCATAAGAATGAAATACTCCTATGTCTGCTTGTGCATTTATAGTATTTATTTTTATTTATTTTTCAGGTGCCTAGGGGGCAGGGAGTTGAGCTAATCTTACTCCTCATTTCTTAGCACATTATCAGTATCTGTCCATATCCTTATATTCTTCTCTCACTTTAGGTCCCCATTCTAATTAAAGACAATTACTAGGACAAGTGTTTGTGTATTTATCCTTGTAAAATATATGGTACTAGATGCAGTGCTATTTTGATGTGTATAGCATTGTGCTATAAATCTCATTCTTTATTTAACTTTTTTTATTATTTTTGATACCTATAAATTTGCTTTACATATGGGACCATCGTATGCATCTATCATATTTCACATATCCATTCTTCCAGCTTCCAGCTCCCTACAATCACTAGCAATGCCACTATGAATTATCTTCAGTAATAGCCCATTAAGGACTTGTGAAAAGATTTTTCTGGGTTGCACCAGAATGAGATCACTGGGCCACAGGTTGTACACATACCAAATTACTTTGAGCACAATCAGATTGTTTCCAGAATGACCAGCACCAGCTTTGCACCATTACTCACCAAACCTCAGTATCATTCATCTTTCAATAACATGATAGTTTAACACAGCTTATTTTTAAAAATTTCCATTTCTCTGGTTACTAGTAAATTCGGGATTCTTTTGTTATGCTTGTTGGACATTGGGCTTCCTCTTCTGTAGGTGCTTCTTCATGTCCTATGCCCATTTCCCCCTTACAGTCAAACTTCAAATTATACCTTCACTTGGTTTTTATGGTCCCTTGTTTTGTTTTTTATCTTGATGACTAGCTGATTTTCAAATATCATAAATATCTTTTCTTAGGCACCTGTCTACTGAAGTTACCTGTGGTGTCTAACCCTGAACAGAAATTGTTAATGTTTTCTTTAATTTCAATGTAGTCAGCATCCGTTTTTCAACTTACTGTTTGCCTTCAGGGTCTTGTTTAGAAAGCCTGTTCCCAACCAAATATCATAAATACATCCTCCTATATTTTCTTCCATTAGCTCTATTGTTTACCTAGAGTCTACCTATTTATATAGATAAGGTAGAAATACAGTTATTTCTTGCTACCATCCCAACACTCCTGAAAATAGGCACTTTCATTTCTCCATTGTTTTGGGGTGTGAATTTCATACATCAGTTTACACACACACACACACAATCTATTCTGTTTTGCCGGCCTATTTATTTGTTCCTGTTCCAGTATTGCTTTGTTTTTACTAATAAGGCTTTGATTTAGTCAATACCTAGTAAGACATGTGCCTGCTCTTTCCTCTTGTTTATTAAAATTGACTTGGGCATTTTGGGTATTCTTTTCATCAATATAAAATTTATAATGAGTTTGGTGAGTTCCTCATACTGTCAGCCGTGTTTATTGTGGAGCAGGGGGAATTGCATTGAATTCATATATTAAATATAATTCATACTATGCTAAATTAAAACATGAGGATAGCTATCTCTTCACTCACTCAGATCTTTTATATCCTTTAAAATTTTGTTCACAAAGGTTTATGCAGTCTTTAATGCCTCGTTCTGTTAATGGTCTTGTTAATGGTGTCCTATTTTCTGTATTTCTAGTTGGAATTGTTTAATGTAGATATATTATAATATTTATATGTTGTGAAAAACCAAGACCACTGCTTTCAAAAGGAAACTAATTTTTATAGTAAATTCATGTTTGTAAAGTGAAGACACTTTAAAGCCATTGTGTGTGTAGGTGTCTGTCTCCTTCCATGGGAAATCCCACACCCAATTCTAATCTCCAATTCTACTCTGCTTAGGATCTCCATTCTAGCTTTTTTTCCCCTCAGTATTAAACATGCCCTTTAAAGAAACTAAAATGATAGAAAGTCTTGCATAACCTCCATATTCACATACTTTTAAAGGTTTTCTTTCATTTGGATTCTTCTTAAATCTGATCCTTTTCCTAACTCAAAAGAGAGGGGCTTTCAAAGTGCTTTTGGACCCAAAAGCATAAAACCTGATTTTACTATCTACCAATATTTGTGTCAGCTGCTAGGGAGACACTTAGTTTATGTAAACTGAGATGCATCATGTTATAAATTGTTGGGTTTTGTAAGAATTACTATTATACTTCAGGGAAAAAGTGGCAATGGACTGCTTCTGATAGCTGTATGAATGGGGTGATAATTCAATTACATGTTATTGAAGTGGGAGTTTATGGAAGAGGAAATATGATTAGCATTCAATAAAAGTGTACATTAGAGAATATATCCTTGGTGTATAGTAACAAGTAAACAAATGACCGTACTTTGTTCTAATGAAGATGTGACACTGATCTGTGACCTTGGCATTATTTAGTATGTTCCATAAAAATTGCTGTTGAGAATTATAGCTATTGCTGAAAAGTTTTCAGTGGTAAGATGGGCAACATTTAAACTTAATTGGGACAGAGGAAAAATTTTAATTCCTTTGTAATACTAACTGAAATATACATTTCCTGTGCCATTAATAAAGTCAAGAGTGTAACTTTTGCTGTTACTCACCTTTGCTATTACTCAGAACTTTGATTCTGCTAAGGAGAAATGATAGAAAACTTAAGTCAAATTTAGGAGATTCATAATTTTAGTTTGTCTGTTTGTTAACTCAGCAAAAATAGAGTCAATGCTATAGGTTTTCTGTCTAGACAAGCTCTCTCCTAAGGTTTCTGTCTCAAAATGTCTATCCTCCAAATAACTTACACTTTCTCACAGATAAATTGTACTCATATTCCCCCTACCTCATTTTGTTACAGACGAAAAAGTTCATCATTTAGTTGCAGTTGCATTTTTTCAGTCTATGGAACATATCCCCATTTTGAAACATTAACCTCTCTTGGCTTCCTTGAGAAGTGGTCTCCTTCTCACCCTCTTTGCCTTTTGTCCCATTTTGTCTGAGTCTTCTTTCTCTGTCCCCGTGATGAATTCTAGAGAGTGGTACAGCTCAGTCCTGAGCTACCCTTTAATCTCATGCCCTACTTCCTTCCAGGGTGATCCAATGTACTTTCTTGTCTTTAGTTATTAATGATATGCAAATGACTACCAAAGGTATATCCCTAGTTAGATGTAGAAGATCACCTTAAAAATGAAAACACATCGAATAAACTAAAGAGTCAGATTTTTATTTAAAGACACAAAGAAGTATGAATGAACTAAGTTCAGAGAGGGACAAGCCCTTATGAATGAGCAGAAACCTGGTGCTGCTTCCATCCTGGGAGATGTTTGCTGAGCCTTGAGGCGCAGGAGGGTGGAGTAGCAAGTTTTCCATAGTCAGGAATCTGCTGGGACAAGGAGAAACCAGTTTTTAAATTTGTTTTTCAAGCTGTTTTATTAAGAAGAAATCAGTACTATTTGTCCATTCAAAATAATGTGATTCAGTGGTTTTTGATATACTCACAGGGTTGTGCAGTCATCATCACATTCTAATTTTAAAACATATTTGTGGTCCCCACAAGAAACTCCATTCCCATCAGAAGTGAATCCCCGTCCCCCTCCAGCCATAAAAACCACAAATCTATTTTCTTTATCTATGAATTTGCCTATTCTAGATATTTCATATGAGAGCTTTGGTAGTTTGATCCAGTTCATATAAATTATCAAATCTCTGGGCATAAAACTGTAATACTTTCTGTTATCCATTTAATATACAATGGATCAGTAGTTATGACCCCTCTTTGATTTTTGATACTGGTAAATGTATCTTCTCTCTTTTTTTCTTAGTTAGCCTGGTTCAATCGAGGTTTATGAAATTTATTGATCTTGTCAATGAACCAGTTTTTGGTTTTGGTTATTTTCTCTAATGTTTTTCTTGTTTCAATTTTATTGTGTTCTGTTCTAATTTTAGTATTTACCTACTTCTGCTTGCTTCCAGATTAAATTGCCCTTCTTTTTCTAATGTCATAAGGTGGAAACTTAGGTTATTGACTCTAGATATTCCTTTTTGCTAATGTTGTTTCAGTGCTATAAGATTCCTTCTAGTCACTGCTTTTATTGCATCTCACAAATTTGATAAATTGTATTTTCATTTTTACTAAGCTGAAAATATTTAAAATTTTTCTTAAGGCTTCTTTTTTGACCCATGTGTTATTTAGAAGTGTGTTGCTTAATTTTTAAATGGGGTTGGAAAAATTTTCCAGCTATCTTACTGATTTCTAGTTTACTTCTAGTATGGTTTGAGAGCACACATTGTATGATTTCTGCCCAGGATTGGATCTATCTTGGTGAATATTCCATGTGAGCTTGAGAAGAATGTGTATTCTCCTGTTGTTGGATAGAAAATTCTATAAATATCGGTAAGATCAAGTTTATTTGTCATGCTGTTTGGTTAACTATATCTGTACTGATTTGCTGCCTGCTTGGTATATCAAGTAATGAAAGAGAATTCTTGAAGTCTCCCTTGAGTTCTTTGAGTTTTATCTCAATTTATTCTCCTGCTGTTTTCAGGGGTTTATACAGATTTAAGATTGTTATGTCTTCTTGGAGAATTGACCCCTTTATCACTCTAATGTCCCTTTAATCCCTGATAATTTTCCTCATTCTGAAATCTGCCTTGTCTGAACTTAATGTACCTACTCCAGCTTTCTCTTGATTTGTGTTAGTGTAGGATGTCTTTCCTCATCTCTTTACTTTTGATGATTCCAAGTCTTTATATTTAAAGTGAATTTCTTATAGACAAGAAGTTGAGTCCTTTTTTTTTTTTTAAATCTACTCTGACACTGCATTTCTTTTCTGTATTTTCACTGGTGTGTTAAGACCATTCACGTTTAAAGTGATTATTGCTATAGTTGGACTAATAACCATCATGTTAGTAACTTTTTTATATTAATTGCATTTGTTCTTTATTTACCCCCTTCTTTTTCTGCTTTCTCTGGTTTTAATTAAGCACTTCATATACTTGCATTGGATCTCCTCTCCTATCATATCAATTATACTTTAAAATATGAGTGGTTTCCCCAGAGTTTCTAATATACATTTTAAACTATTCTAAGTCCACCTTCAACCAATACTACATCACTTCACACATAGTGCAAGTACTTTATAAAAGTATTTCTGATTTCTCATCCTATTTTTATGACATTACTGTCATTTTTCACTTATTTATGCATATGCTATATTACCGAACACACAGTTCCTATTGTTGCTTTAAACAAGGTATCTTTTAGATCAATTAAGAATAAAAAAAATGCTTAAATTTACCTTAATTTATTCCTTCTTCAGTGCTCTTCTTTTCTTTATGTAAATCCAAGGTATTGGTCTACATAATTTTCCTTTCCCCTGAAGAACTTCTTTTAATATTATTTATAGAGTAGGTCTGCCAGCAATGAGTTCCCTGTTTTTGTTTGTCTGCAAGAGTCTTTTTCTTTCACTTTTGAAGTTTAATTTTCCCTGAATATATAATTCTAGGTCGGGGGCTTTTTCCTTTAAACATTTAAAATATTTCAGTCCACTCTTTTTTTGTTTACATGATTTCTGATAAGAGGTCTGTTGTAATTCTTATACTTTTTCCATTTAAAGATAAAGTGTTTTTTTCTCTGACTTTTTTCTAGGTCTTCTCTTTACTTTAAGTTTTCTGTAGTTTGAATATGACATGCCTGTGTGTGTGTGTTTATTTGTTTTTGGTATTTATCCTGCTTGTTGGTGTTGTCTGAACTCCCTGGGTCTGTGTTTCGGTGTCTGTTATTAATTGTGGGAAATTCTTAGCCATCATTATTTCAAATATTTCTTCTGCTCCATTTTCTTTTTTTTATATTGCAAATACATCTATTTTATACCTTAACCGTTTTTGTTTTTTTTTTTTTAGTTCTTTGATGTTTTGTCCTATTTGTTTTCTTTCCTTTCTCTCTTTGCATTTCAGTTTGAGAAGGTTCTATTCACACATCTTCAGGTTCACTGATTCTTTCCTTGACTACTTCCACTTTACTGATGGGTCCATCAAAGGCATTCTTCATTTCTGTTACAGTGTTTTGGGTTTCTAGAACTTAAAAAATTTTTTTCTTAGAGTTCCTATCTCTCTGCTTGTAGTATCCATATTGTAATATAATATGTTGCTTCATGTTGCCTACTTTTTCCATTACAGCCCTTAACATATTAATCATAATTATTTAAAATTCCCTGTCTGATATTCCCAACACCTGTGTCAGCCCTGTGTTGCCGGGCCTGCATGCATGGTGGAGAATGATTTCAAGTCGGCCTCATGTCTTGCTCTGATTGCTCCTAAGCAGGTGCAGCGCAGTTGATGTACACACACCTTCCCAACCCCAGAGTTGTCTGTGATCTCAAGAAGGCTCTTCTTATCTGCCTCTTTCTCTGGCTCTTTCAATTAAACTTCTGGCTGCTGTGCTATTTTGCTTATACAAAGATGAACTGCCTTTTCTTAATTGTTCTCCACCAAAATCTCAGTTTTCAATAATGGCCTTAGGCATGGAGTGCTCCTCTCTCCTCCCAACAACGTTCCTTCAGGCAGAGCTGCAGAGCTCTTTGCCCTCACGGACTGCCTTCTCCCCAAGGCAGAACCCCTGCAGCATTGCAGTAAAACTGTGGGCAGGAAACTGCTCACACCCACCACTGGGGTGGGGGCAGGCCCTGGTTTTCTCAGCCTGCTCCTCCCAGTGTGGGCCCTCTTCCCTACAGCCAGCAAGGGCTGGTATAGGTTAGAGACTTCATGTTTTCAGAGTGCCTTACCTGAGTTAGGGTTTCTGTCTTTGAGGGGAAACTGTGTCTGGGAAGACAGATCCTGTCTGCTACTCCTGCCTGGAATAGAGCTCCCATGGTGGGTCTGGGAAGGAGAAGAAGCACCAGCTGCTTGACCTTCTTGTGGTCACCCTAGCCCCAGACTGGGAGCAAGGGAGAGAGGAATCTCACTCTTGGTTGCAAATGCCTGTGGTAGTGCTTTTATAATATGGAACTGAGGGTGTGTGGGTAACAGAGCAGATCATGGTTCATATATCTCAGGTTCTCACTGTTCTTACCCAAGATTTAGTGTAGTTTCTTGAGTGAATGTTTATTTGCTGTATGTCCTTGGCACCATTTCCAGAGACTTAGAATGATTGGTTTTTAAAGTTGTCACCAGTTAAATCATTGGTTGGAGAAGGGGTCTTCTGAGTTCCTTACTTCATCATTCTGTAAGTCCTGCCCTAGCCATCCCCTGGCCCCCCCTTTTTTTTAACTGGGGCAGGCATCCAGTGAGGCAAATTGAGGAGCCACAATAAAGGATTAGTCCTCACTACCAGGCAGGAGCCAAAGAAAACTGCTTCCCCATTTTCTCTTCCAGATGGATGATCCCAAGGCACATTTCTTATAGCCAGCTTTTGGATCTGCTCCATCTCTCTCCTTGCCTTTCTTCTCCTTTACTTCCTGGTCCAGTGCTTGTTCTTAAGCCTCTGCCTTTGGTTCTGTAAAACATATGCCATGCCTTTTATCTTATTTCCTGCTTGATAAATAACATAGTTTCGGCTAAGCATTGCATTGCATTATTATAAGTTAATGAAAACTAGCAAAAAATTATTCTTTGGCTTATAGATTATTATTAGGATAAAAAATTTATATTAAACTATATGGTTTTAATCTTGATGGCTTTACTGTATTGGTATTATCCCTCAAAATGCATATGAACACATTCATTTGAATTAAAAATTAAGACTTTTACTTTTTTAACAGGAAGTCAGTCTGAGTTGGCTAACTGGGATAATAATGAAGCCTAACTTCACTAATTAGGTTCAGAGTAGACATTTTCTAAACAAGCTTAATCTGAAACTCTAAGGTTTTGGCAAAACATATTTGAAGCACATAGCATGATAAAACATTTTATCAAACATATTATATGGAAAATGTGCTGAAGTTAATATTTCAATTTTCTCTTTTTTTGAATATAATGGGTTAAGCAAGGTGACTACATGAAAAAAATATATAGTTAATATCATTTGAGTAATTTTGGTAAATTCCTTTTGGAATAAATGACTAATAACTAGAAAACACATCGTTTTGCAACTCAAGAGGTTTGTGATTGGTTTCTAATTCTAATTCATAATCAAAGAAATAATTTCTGATAATAGATTATAATTTTTTTGGCACATAACTCTGAAGAAGTTCAAAGAATTAAGTGATATTAATGTAATAAAACTTCTTTCATCCCTATTTCCCTCTTTCTATGAGCAAGGTTTCTCAGAGCCTACATGAAAAAAAAATAGGAATAATCAGGTCTCCTTCAAGCAATCAGTAAGCTTTACCCACAGATGTACTGAGAAAAACCACATTTTTCAACAATAACAGATACATTTTCAATACATTTTACTTCTTGTGTAATAAATTTTGTCAAAGTTTATAAAATAATTGTTTTGGTTAAATGACTTTCACTAATTGCAATTATAATTCAATCCAGAAAAAAAAATTAACTCTTACAGCTTTTGTCACATGAAATTTTAGGAATTAAATTTATATTTATTTTGTTGCAGAAAAGAAAGGTGTTCAAGAAAAGACTATTAAGCATTAAATATATATTATATTAGATAACATTCAGCAGGGGAAGTTGGTGAAATTACAAGTTCAGAAAGAAAAAAATGATGTAAAACTTTTAACTGTTAAAGAATTTGTCCATTTTTATTTTTAAGTGGATGATAGTGGGTGTAAATGACTATAGTATTTAGATCCCATTGAATACATTTAAAAGAGTGGTATAGTTTTATTTTTAAATGTCAGTATTTATGCTAGTCTGGAAAATTGCATCCTTTGCAAATATCTAAGCTTACAATGAAAAATTTAAGATGTTATGGTGTGAAGGGGTATGTTGCTTATGAAATCTTTCGGGAACACAAGAGCAAGAACATTTGAAGACCATTGACCTGGACCTAGCTGACCCGACCTAGTTCACCACTTGGAATTAAGTGTCAAAGAGAAGGCATAGGAAAAAAAGCCCCAAACCTGCAAGGTGACCTAGAACCTTGAAACAGCCTTCTTTCTAAATAACTCCTGGAGGAGACAGGAAATAGCCTGAACCAAGATACATAGTGAGCCTTATAGAGATTGAAATACAGTATAAAACCAATTGGATTACAACTCTTTTTCAAGAGTTTTTTTTTTTTTTTTACCTTTACTGTACCTAGGTTTTTTTTTTATTTTTTATTTTTTACATTTTTATTGATTCATAATCATTTTACAGTGTTGTGTCAAATTCCAGTGTTCAGTACAATTTTTCAGTCATACATGGACATATACACACTCATTGTCACATTTTTTTCTCTGTGATTTATCATAACATTTTGTGTATATTTCCCTGTGCTATACAGTGTAATCTTGTTTATCTGTTCTACAATTTTGAAATCCCAGTCTATCCCTTCCCACCCTCTACCCCGCACCCCCCCCCGGTAACCACAAGTCTGTATTCTCTGTCCATGAGTCCATTTCTGTCCTGTATTTATGCTTTGTTTTTGTTTGTTTGTTTGTTTCTGTTTTTTAGATTCCACATATGAGCGATCTCATATGGTATTTTTCTTTCTCTTTCTGGCTTACTTCACTTAGAATGACATTCTCTAGGAGCATCCATGTTGCTGCAAATGGCATTATGTTGTCGGTTTTTATGGCTGAGTAGTATTCCATTGTATAAATATACCACTTCTTCTTTATCCAGTCACCTGTTGATGGACATTTAGGTTGTTTCCATGTTTTGGCTATTGTAAATAGTGCTGCTATGAACATTGGGGTGCAGGTGTCATCCTGAAGTAGATTTCCTTCTGGGTACAAGCCCAGGAGTGGGGTTCCTGGGTCATATGGTAAGTCTATTCCTAGTCTTTTGAGGAATCGCCACACTGTTTTCCATAGTGGCTGCACCAAACTGCATTCCCACCAGCAGTGTAGGAGGGTTCCCCTTTCTCCACAGCCTCTCCAGCATTTGTCATTTTTGGATTTTTGAATGATGGCCATTCTGACTGGTGTGAGGTGATACCTCATTGTAGTTTTGATTTGCATTTCTCTGATAATTAGTGATATTGAACATTTTTTCATGTGTTTTTTGATCATTTGTATGTCTTCCTTGGCGAATTGCTTGTTTAGGTCTTCTGCCCATTTTTGGATTGGGTTGTTTATTTTTTTCTTATTGAGTCATATGAGCTGCTTATATATTTTGGAGATCAAGCCTTTGTCGGTTTCACTTGCAAAAATTTTCTCCCATTCCGTAGGTTTTCTTCTTGTTTTATCTCTGGTTTCCTTTGCTCTGCAGAAGCTTGTAAGTTTCATTAGGTCCCATTTGTTTATTCTTGCTTTTATTTCTTCTAGGAGAAAATTTTTGAAATGTATGTCAGATAATGTTTTGCCTATGTTTTCCTCTAGGAGGTTTATTGTATCTTGTCTTATGTTTAAGTCTTTAATCCATTTTGAGTTGATTTTTGTATATGGTGTAAGGGTGTGTTCTAGCTTCATTGTTTTACATGCTGCTGTCCAGTTTTCCCAACACCATTTACTGAAGAGACTGTCTTTATTCCATTGTATATTCTTGCCTCCTTTGTCGAAGATGAGTTGACCAAAAGTTTGTGGGTTCATTTCTGGGCTCTCTATTCTGTTCCATTGGTCTATATGTCTGTTTTGGTACCAATACCATGCTGTCTTGATGACTGTAGCTCTATAGTATTGTCTGAAGTCTGGGAGAGTTATTCCTCCAGCCTCATTCTTTCTCTTCAGTAATGTTTTAGGATGGCTTCCCACAGAATTTAGCATAAATTCCAAAAACCTGATCACACACTACAACCTTGATACTCAGCTTTGTTGCATGGAACAGCAGCAGCAGTGTCACCTAGGAGACTGTTGAAAATGTAGAATCTCAGATTCCACCCCAAACCTTAAAGCAGAATCTGTATTTTAAAAAGATCCCCAGGTAATTTGTAGGTATATTAATGTATAAGGGGCACTGGTATACATGATTGTAATGTGTCATAATTTAGACAATTAGAGATAGGTCCTCTTCGTCTCCTACATAGGCTTCATCACAAAGTATACGTTATTTATTAATTTTACATTTTTTATATTGAAATAATTTGACTCGCAAGAAGTTGCAAAAACAGTACAGGAAGCTCTGTTCATCTCTAACCCAGCTTTCCCCACTGACATCTTACATAACCATATTACACTTTTAAAACCAGGAAATGACATTGAGACAGCAACTTATAAGTTCTTATTTGCTTATTTTGTCTCTAGATCACACCATTTAAAGTTAAACCCAGTCATTCTGTATCACATTCTCTTGTTTGATTTCCTTCTTTGTACTCATATCTTCTACTCACTGTCTAGAACTATCTAATTTCTTTGTCTACTTGGGTGTTGTCTGTCTCCACTCCTAGGACACTGAAGGCAAGTAATTTGTTCAACACTGTATAACCAGCACTTACAACAGTGTTATGATTGTTAAGCGAAAGCACAGTAATTGCTTAATAAATATTGATTTGATAAATGAATGGATGGAGGGAGAGATCCAATTCCAAATTAATTGTATGTAACCAGTAGATAAAAAGTTCTAGAGATCTAATTATAGCCAACAATATTGTATTACATGCTTCGAAATTGCAAAGAGACTAGATCTTAAAAGTTCTCACCACAAAAAAGAAATGATAATTATATGATGTGATAGAGGTGTTAGCTAAAGCTATGGTGGTAATCATGTTGTATTATATAAATGTATCAAATCAACAAGTTGTATACTCTAAACTTACAGAATGTTGTATGTCAATTGATGATACCAAAAAAAATTATAGAATTTATCACTTCTGATGACCACATTTTATTGTCATCATATGTGAAATAGTGGGAAGGAAACATGTAACTTCTGTTTCTTTGTCTACAAGACAGGAAAATACAGTAATTCGGACTTTGAAAACTCTTTTCTCAAGTCTGTAATATTATCCTTTGTTGACATATTGTGATTAAATAAGTGCAAAATGTCTTTAGGAGGAGGATAGCATACACAATACTTGTGTAAGAAGTTTTTTCCAGGAGATAATTTTCAGTTCTGCCTCTTTTTAACTGGACATGGGCAGCTACTTTTTGAAATTGTATCAGAAAGTTGCTTTTTTCAGACAAGGAGGAAATGACACTGATAGGGAAGAAAAAGCGTTTCAAGGAAAGTAAATTATGGTCATTATGCTAGTTAATATTGAAAATAGTGACTTTTACTGGCTTTGAGTTTTACTGCTACTGGAGGAATCCGGTGTCTCTGCAAAGATGAATATTTTTGTTTACATCTTTATTTTCATAAATCTTGATACAGTGTCTGCACTTTGGATTTCGTGATAAGTCTGACTGCATTATAAACATTTTCTACTTAAGGCTTCATTTGAAAACTCCTTAACAAAACCAGTTTTCAATAGCTAAATACCAGGGCATATGTAGGTGTCAGTTTTGCACTGCTTTTTACATTGTTTTTGAAAGACATCTGCTTTTATCTCTCTGCTATCCTAATTGTAGATTGCCATATCTTCTTGTGAGGAACAAATGAATTGATGTGTATAAAGAGCTTAGGAAAAATATATTGGCACATGCTAAGTGCTCAGTATGTATTATGAAAATTAATCAAAGTAAACCTCACTAAAATGTTATCAGGAAGCCAGAAGGGGGAGCTCTCACACACATACCACTTGACATCAATACACAGGGCAACAAGAAGGGACTTTGCATCTCTGGCAGGAAGTGACACTACTTTGCTACCACCAGTAGGAGGAAAAAAGACTTTGTCCTTGTCTGGCAACATCTACGCCAATGAGAGACTGTCACAATTCAGCCCATGAAAAGCCATTATACTTGGAACTCCCAGTTCCCTCTCATACACTGTTTGTTTAAATTCTTCTCTATGAAATAGTTTCCTCTCTGCTTTATTAGACTTACATGTGCTTCACCACTGTTGCATACACTGAACTGCAATTCTTTGCTGCTCCTAAATAAATACATTTTGCTGGTAAAAATAACTGGCTGTTGTATTGTTTTAGGTTAACATGGAGGTCTGACCAAGATCCAGAGAAGAGCCACAGTGGGTACAGGTGTTGGTACCCACAGAGTCCAGTGAGTCCATTGCTTACTTAATGACCCTGGAGTTTGAGGGTGAGTTCTTCTGGATTTGAGCTCTGATCTTTTTGAGTTTTGAAGTTCTCCAGGATTTAACTGGAATTTGTTTAATGGCATTGTCCTTTTTTGTTAAGGCTTTGTTTTGTCTGTAACTACTCATTTGACATTTCAGCCTGACTCTTTTGAATCAGGCTGGAACTATGCTAACTTTCAGTCCAACTCCTTTTGGAACCAGGCTATTCCTGTTAGAACTGCGCTGTTCAGCCTTTGGCCTGACTCTTTAGGGATCAGGTTGCTCCTATTGGAAGTGTGCTGGTATTTGACCTGCAAGCTGTTTAAGAATTATTATTTTGCTCTAGAGAAAAACCTATGAAAGATGGGATCCTAGTCATCTAAATGTTTTGAGGGTGCACTCCCTGCCCTCTTCAGGGAACCAGGTCAATTTTATGTTTAAAAACAGTAGTACCTCCTCTTGTGCATTTCTAACTAAATGGACCAACTTAACCAAAAGTAATTTAGAGCATCAATGGGGAGCTTTGAACTCTCCAAATTTACCTTTCATAAAACTGTGTTCATTTGACAGCTATAGTTCTGAAATCCTCAAAACTGAATTGGTCAACTATTTTGATTGGTATTTTGAGGCTTCCAAATGTTATCAGGTCTAAATTTGCCTCTCTGTAACATACAGTGGTTAAATTACCTGAGGCAAACAAACAATTAAAGAAGGACAAAATGGCTTCCAAAGCCTCATGTTTGTCTCCACAGGCTTCTTTGTCTCAGGCCCTGTCTCCAGGCCATCCTCCTCCTCCTCTGACTCTATCAGAACCTTCCCCCTTTAATATTAAATCTTCTAAATAAAGCCCAAATTTCTTTTTTTAAATTAAATCCAAATAAAGCCCAAATTTTGTTTTTTTTAATTGAAGTATAGTCAATTACAATGTGTCGTTTTCTGATGTACAGTGTAATGACCCAGTCATGCATATATATGTTCATTTTCATATTCTTCGTCATTATACGTTACTACAAGATATTGAATATAGTTCCCAGTGCTATACAGAAAAAAATTGTTTTTTTAATCTATTTTATATATAGTAGTTAATATTTGCAGAGCTACAGTAATCAAATTCCCAATTTATTCCTTCCCACCCTGTTTCTCTCCAGTAACCACAAGTTTGTTTACTATGTCTGTGATTCTCTTTCTGATTTGTAGATAAGTTCATTAATGTCTTCTTTTTTCTTTTTTTTTTCGATTCCACATATGAGTGACATTATATGGTATTTTTTCTTTCTCTTTCTGTCTTACTTCACTTAAAATAACTATCTCCAGATCCATTCATGTTGCTGTAAATGGAATTTTATTCTTTTTTATGGCTAAGTAGTATTCCATTGTATAAATATACCACAGCTTTTTAATCCAGTCATCTGTCCATGGACATTTAGGTTGTTTCCATGTCTTGGCTATTGTATACAGTGCTGCTGTGAACATTGAGGTGCATGTATCTTTTCAAATTAGAATTCCCTATGGATATATGCCCAGGAGTGGGATTGCTGGATTATATGATAAGTCTATTTTTAGTTTTTTAAGGAATCACCATACTGTTTTCAATAATGGCTGCACCAAACTACATTCCCACCAATAGTGTAGAAGGGTTCCCTTTTCTCCACACCCTCTCCAGCATTTATCATTTGTCGACTTTTGAATGATGGCCATTCTGACTGGTGTGAGGTGATATCTCATAGTAGTTTTGATTTGCATTTCTCCGATAATTAGCGATATTGAATATTTTTTCATGTGCCTGTTGGCCATTTGTATGTCTTCATTGGAGAACTGCTTGTTTAGGTCTTCTGCCCATTTTTGGATTTGGTTGTTTGGGTTTTTTGTTGTTGTTGTTGTTATTAAGTTGTATGAGCTGTTTATATATTCTGGAAATTAAGCCCTTGTCAGTCTCATCTTTTGCAAAAATTTTCTCCCATTCTGTAGGTTGTCATTTTGTTTTACTTATGGTTTCCTTTGCTGTGCAAAAGCTTATAAGTTTAATTAGGTCCCATTTTAAAATTTTTGCTTTTATTTCTATTGCCTGGGTAGCCTGTCCTAGGAGAACACTGATAAGATTTATGTCAGAAAATGTTTTGCCTATGTTTTCTTCGAAGAGATTTATTGTGTCTTGTCTTATATTTAAGTCTTTAAGCCATTTTGAGTTTATTTTTGTGTATGACATAAGGGAGTGTTCTAACTTCATTGATTTACATTCAGCTGTCCAGTTTTCCCAACACTACTTGCTGAAGAGACTGTCTTTTCTCCATTGTACATTCTTGCCAACTTTGTCGAAGATTAGTTGACCATAAGTCTGTGGGTTTATTTCTGGGCTCTCTATTTTGTTCTATTGATTCATATGTCTGTTTTTGTGCCAATACCATGCTGTTTTGATTACTGTAGCTCTGTATTGTCTAAAGTCTGGGAGGGTTGTTCCTCTAGCTTCATTGTTTTTCTTCAGTATTGCTTTGACAATTCTGGGTCTTTTGTGATTCCATATGAATTTTATGATTATTTGTTCTGGTTCTGTGAAAAATGTCATGGGTAATTTGATAGTGGTCACATTTGATCTGTTGATTGCTTTGGGTAGTATGGCCATTTTAACAATATTAATTCTTCTAATCTAAGAGTATGGGATATCTTTCCATTTCTTTAAGTTATCTTTAATTTCCTTAATCAGTGTTTTGTAGTTCTCCATGTATAAGTGTTTCACATCCTTGGTAAGATTTATTCTTAAGTATCTGTTTTGGATGCAATTTTAAAAGGGAATGTTTCTTTACTTTCTTTTCCTGATATTTCATTGTTAGTGTAAAGAAATGCAACTGATTTTTGTATGTTAATCTTGTATCCTATACCTTGCCAAATTCTTTTTTGTCAGCTCTAGTAGTTTTTGTATGGAGTAAAGCCCAAATTTCTTATGTTTCCTGAACTAAGGCCAATTTGTGAGCCATAATTAAAGCACTTCCTAAAGTAACTGAAGACTCCCTTAGGTTTGCTGAAAGCCTTTAATATAGTTATTTAAACCTACTAACCTGGTTTCTCAGATTTATATCACTTGGTGCACATGCTTGTTGGTGAAGGTTAAGCCAAACATTGGGTGAAACTAGCCCTGTGGGAACATCCTGGAGGGGATTAGAAAAGCAAACCCCTACTGAAAACCTCACCAATCAAGTACAGTAGCCTTTCCTAAGCCTGTTATGGGAACAAAATTCAGGCTTGCACACAAAATTCTGATGAAACTGTCCATGATTATTGTAATCAACTTCAGATTATCTTTAAAGAAAATTCTGGTCTTCCTTCAGTGGTTGGTTCCACTAGGGTAGCTTTTAACTCCATATTTATTAACAGGGTGAAGTGGGATGTTTCTCTTTTAGTTAAAAGGACCAGGATGAATAGGAAACTATGTCCACTCCAGATTTAGTTAATTTGGCAAATCAGGTCACTCACACCTTAGCTGAGTCACCAAAAAGAAAGACTACTAAAATTCTTAATTTTCAGCTTGGTAATTGAAGGTCCCTAAATAAAACACCAAACCTTCTAGTTTCTGCCTGTTGCAAAGAGCCAGGACATTGGAAAAAACATTGTTACAAATTTAAGTGTTTCATGCCCTCTAACTAGCCTTTGCAATGTTCTCTTAATTCCCAATGAGAGTGCCCTAAGGAACTACAGGGGCTCTACCCAATCCTCCCTGTTAATCATCTCAGAGAAATAACTCTCCATATTAGGAATGAGTTTCTCTCTGTCCTAACTGACACCAGAGCCACACTCTTGGTGCTCAACCCCACTGCTATAAAACAGCCCCTGCCTTGGAGTATTAAAAGAGTTCAAATAGTGGGGGGGGGGGGTCTCTAATAAAACTCAGCTGGTTCTTGTCTCTGACTCTATTCCCTTTCATTTAGTCCATTTGACAATAGCCATCAAAATAGCCAACCAGGTGGATTAAACAACACTCACATCTTTTAATTGCTCTGTCTTTGATGGTGCTGGAGCTGATTCTGGAAACACGGATCATTTGTTCCTGTTGAATCAGCTATCACTCTCCTTATGGGCAAAATCTCAAACTGATGTTGGCAAAAGTCACAGTGCACCTCCCATCAAGATTCAAGTCAATCCCTCAAAATCTCTTCCCAGAATTAATCAATATCCTATAAATAAAGACGCCCTTTGAGAGATAAGGCCCATAATAGAAAGTGTCGAGGCTCAGGGCCTCATCGTGCACTAGTTCCTGTAATACTCCTATTTTACCTGTGGTAAAACCCAAGGGTGGAGGATGGAACTTTGTCCAGGACCTCCAAGGAATAAACAACACTGTTATCCCTTAGTGCCCAGTTGTTGCTAACCTCCACATGCCACTGACATCCATTCCCCACTGGAAGCAAATTTTTCACTGTAATTGATCTATGCAGTACATTTTCAGTATTCCACTTGATAAGGCTGACCAGTGTCTTTTGCCTTCACCTGGGAAGGGCGACAGTATATGTGGACAGTAATGCCCCAGGGCTTCACAGAAAGCCCATCACAAATCTTGAGAGCTGATTTGGATGTAAAAAGTTTTCTGTAGGTTCAACTTTGTTACAATATGTAGATGATTTGCTTCTATGCCCTTCTTCTCAAACCTCCTCACAGGAAGACATTCATCTACCTGCTAAAACTTGTGGCCCTAAAGGGACATTAAAGTCTCCAAAGAAAAACGGCAGTTTGCTCAAACTCAGGTGCACTAGTTCTGATCTCAGAACAAGGATTATATTTGGATCCAGGTAGGCTTCATGGCCTCCTGAACTTCCCCAAACCAAAACTAAGTGCTGATTATGAGATTTTTACTTGGGCTAACTGGCTACTGTTGAAATTGGATTTCACATTTCTCTCTTATGGCTCAGCCCCTATATGCTTTATTAAAAACCAGCAAACCTGACCCCATTAATTTGGGAGATCAAGATGACATAGCTTTTGAAGCCTTAAAGAAAAGCTTCATGAAGCCACTTTTCCTTGGACATCCTAGTTAGCAGCTTCCCTTTATCCTTTTTGTATACGAGAAGGCAAGGAAAGCCCTTGAGGCCCATGGGGACCATCATTCACCCATCGGGCCGACAACTGAACCCTGTGGCCCGGGGACATTCGTCTTTCCTCAGAGCCATTCCTGCCATTGCCCTTCTGGTAAAGGCCACTGAAGAGATAATCATGGGATCCCCTTTAACCATCTTTATACCCCATGCAGTAGAAGTCCTTCTAAATTTTTGTCACACTTAATACTTTCAGTCCATCACCTTACCTCTTATGAAATCCTTTTGCTAACTTCTCCTCATACAACTCTTTCACATTGTGATAACTGCCACTCTTCTCCTTCAAGGATGGAACCCCTCATGACTACCTAACACTGACGGATCACCTTTTGACTCCCTATAGTAATTTATTTACAGGAGATTCCTCCAACCAATGCAGATTTTTCATCATGATTTTTCATGATGATTATTACCTAAAGGGAGAAAATGGTAAGTATTGTGCTTGCATGCTATTGCAGGTCCTTTTGGTATCACTGAGGCAGCACAGTTACCTATATGGTTGAATTATATGCTTTTACTCAGGCTTGTATGTTAGCCAATGTCAAGATGACAATCATTTATCCTGATAGTCAGTATGCCTTTGGAGTAGCCTATGACTTTGGGATGCTGTGGAAACAATGAGATTTCCTTACCTTTAAGGGGGAAAATATTAAAAATGGCTCTTATAACCAAAATCTGTTAGATGCCATAAACTTACCAGATGCCTTGGCTATTATTAGGATCTCTGGACATTCCAAGCTTGAATCCCTAGAGGCTAAAGGAAACCACCTCACTGATATTTCCACCAAAAACACTGCTGTCAAAGAAACCAATGGCCAAACCGCTTTCATGGTCCAAAGGGATGCGCCCTAAAATAACAATCTAGAAAAATTGATAGAAATGCCTCACAATTGGCCCCATAAAAGGAAAAGTATATTGGAGATCTAGTAACTGTTGGTTTGATAAAAAGAGAACTCTGGTTCAGGCCAAATAACAAATTGGTCCTACTAGGAATTCTAAGATTTCCACTTCTTACCACTGTACATGCATTGAACCATTGGTCCACTGACAGAATGATAGCATTCATAAACCAGTAGTGGTGGGAAAATATTAATAAGGCTGCAAAAGTGTCTGCTTTTCTTGTCCCACGTGGCCAGAATATAACCCGGAGACACCTGTTCATACTTCTCCCTGACACTGTAAACTGCCTAATGTACCATTTGAAGTTTGGCAGATGAATTTCATACAGCTGCCCCATCTCATGGACATAAATATGTTTCAGTCATGGTGTGTATGTTTTCTCACTGGGCAGAGGCTTTCCCCTGGAGGCAGGTCACAGCTTCTTCAGTGGTGAAAACTTTGTTAGAAAAGATTATCCCTACCTGGGGAACACCTTCCAAACTTCATAGTGATTGAGGAACCCATTTTGCTTGTCAGCTACTTTGACAAGTCTGTGCTGTTTGGCCAGTTTTGCAACATTTTCACTGTGCTTACCATCTCCAATCCGTAGGGTTAGTCTAATATACTAACTGTATTAATAAGACCCAATTGGCAAAACTTGTAGAGATCCACCAAATACTCTCCTTCGAAATCTCAGGTTTATGCCTTCAGAACTTGTAAATTCTAACCCTTTGAGATAGTCACTGGACACCCAATGCACCTGACCTTTGTCTCTTTTAATCTGCAGCTGATTAAAGGAGATATATGTCAACATTGTAAAGGCCTAATTGCTTCTTTTGAAAATAACCATGCTCTGGTAGAGCAACCTTTTTACAATGTGCTCTTTGGAGAGGAAGACCTTAAGCATCAAGTCTACCTTGATTATTTCTGCATATCTAGGGCCTAGTCCAGTGTCTGGCATACCAGATATGAAATATTTCTTCACTGAAGTGAAGAAAAATAGAGACATGAAAAACCAAAATAAAGAAGACTTTGAAATAATTCTTCACATTGTGACCTGAGGAACTGAGAGATGGTGATGGGTGGTTAATAGACTGCAGATAGGCTGTAGCTACAAAGGCAATAGGAAGAGTTGATTAGAGAAATCAGTTGATTAGAGAGATCAGCTAAGAGAGGAGGGAAAAACCTCCCACCCTTCAGCCTTCTCCAGAACACACGCAAAATCAAGAGATAACTTACAAAAATTTTTCAAACTTTATACTTAAAAAAATGCTAAGATAAGTGAACAGGAAAACAAAATACAAAATAAGGATAGCAAAAATTTTAGAATAAGGTATGTGGAGTGCGTAATTCAAAAGAGTGAAAATGAGACTAGTTCTAGGAAAAGATCAAATTTGTCAAGTGTTACGGGCTGAACTGTGTCCCCTCAAAATTCACGTGTTGACGTCTTCACCCGCAGTACTCAGAATGTGGCTGTATTTGAGACAGGGCTTTAAAAAGGCAATTAAGTTAAAATGAGGTCACTATTAGTGGAAGAGGAGATAAGCACAAAGAGAGACATCAGGGTCCTGCTTATGCAGAGAAAGGACCACATGAGGACACAGTGAGAAGAAGGTGGCCATCTCATGTATGCATATGTATACATGTTATTTTACAGAATGTACCATTGACTGGAAATTTTAACTTTTGCCCTATTTAGTCTTTCGACCAATATGTTTTGAAAATCAATTTATTGGTTTTGTTTTATTTACTTATTGATTACTTTTCACATGTACACATATTTTTTGCTCTTCATCTTCTTTATAATATACATTGTAGATTAGCTCATACCAGTGCATTTAGAGCTATCACATTTTTAAAATTACTTTACAGATGTTTTTTGGCTAGTCTTCTAGAACTGCATATTTTTAGGATGTTAATCTTTCACTTTTATAAACAACGTAGTGATGGAAAGCTTGTACATTTTGCTCATGTGTGAAGCTGTCTGTATGATTCATTTCTAGAAGCGGAATTGCTGGGTCAAAAATTACAACACTTAAAGTTTTAAAAAGATATTGCTGTGTTGTTCTCCATTGAGGCTAAATTAATTCATATGCCCACTGTCAAGGTAAGAGAGTGTCTGTTTCTTCAAATCCTTTCTAATATTGAATTATCAATTTTTGAGCTTTTTCTATTGAAAAATAAATGAAATGGTACCTCAACTGTAGCTTTAACTAGCCTATATCATTTTATGATAATGAGGACTGTCTTTTCTGGTGTTTTAGGTCAAAGTTTATTTCTTTTAATGCAAACTCTGTGTTTATGTCTTTTGCTCATCAGGCTGTTGGTTTGCTTATTGTTTGTAGGACATTATATGCTATTTTAAAGTTCAAATCATTACTAGAAAACTGGCTTTTTTTATTATATCAAAAGATGTACAAACTTCCTTTTTCAAAATACATGTTCAGTTCCTCTCACTTTTTTATCAGCTTTAAAGTGGGTAAAGGTGGTTTTCTTAAAATATATTTGACTCAAATATCATTGCTTGGTTTGTTCTAGCAATGGTGACTCCTGGGACACTGTGGCATGACAGAAGCTTGAATTGTGGCCTGCATTGGCTGGGGGTAAGTGAAATGAAAGAAACTGGCAGGTTTATTGGGAAATAATATTGGAAACCATTAAAATTTTTTCTCTTTTTTTTTTGTTTTTATAGACTTATTGATGTTACTAATTTTGTGCCTGCATGTGTGAGAGAGAAGGAACTTCATCTGGTATCCTGGTGTTATGAAAAGTATATAACAACTTGAGGAACACTCAGGTATGTACATAAAGAAATTGTGATTTTGAGAAATTATTAAATGAGAGTGAAATAAAAATCTGAACTAAGCATTCGAAACAACTTTAACATATTGAACTTGGTGGTATTAAATTTCTTTATGCATTAAAATACAGATAATATACTGCTTTGACATCATTGTTTTTTTTTAACATTTTTTATTGATTTATAATCATTTTACAATGTTGTGTCAAATTCCAGTGGACATCATTGTTTTTAAATTATCTGTAAAGTAGTTGTGGTTTTACATTATTATCTGTTGTAGTACTACAATTGGAGAATTTTTTTTTTAACATGGATCTAGTGTGGAGTAGTGAAAAATAATGGGTATTGGAGTGAGACTCTCTTGAGTTCAGGTTCTGGTTTCACTTTCTAGCTTCAGTGACCTTGGGCAAGTTACTTAATTTTTCTAAAATTTCTCATCCACAAGTAGTATCTACACAGTGGGTTTGTATGAATTAAATGAAATAATATATATCAGGTATTAGCCAGTTGCCTGGCACTTACTATATATTTAACTTAAAAATTTTTCTTAGTTTTTAAACTAAGTATTTAATTAAAATATTAAGTATATGTTAAAATATACTTAATTTAGTTTTTGAAGCACATTTTATTTTACCCTAGAGTAAAATATTTTCATGATGAAAGTATCAATGATTAGCAATCAACTAAACTTGGTTAATTTAGTGGCTATCTCTGTTGATTATTTTAAAAGAATTCCCTTTTATCTTTAAATAATCCTTTTACTATGCCTGGAATTACACCATTAGAGATTTATTCCATTCAAGCTCTTTAAACTTGAAGATATTTCTTGTTTTTAAAGTTTTTATAGAAAAATTAAATAACCCCCAAAAGGAGATGAGGAGGATAATTTCAGGTGGACCATGAAAGCCTGATTTAATCTGACTCAGAGGCTGGCCTTTGTATGGGAGCCTAGAGTAGCAAATGAGAGTAACCAAGGGGACAAAGTTGAAAGAGATATAGTTCACCTTGGCCCTGGCTTAAGGAAACAGCCCTCTGCAATGGGCCAAAGAAATGAAGACAAAGAAAATTTCATATCTTTTCCTTCTTTAAAGCATTAGACCACAAAGAAAATCTATACACAATTATTCACAGTAGCTTCATTTGTAATAGCCCCAAATGGGAAACAACCAAAATGTGCCTCAGTAGGTAAATGGTTAAATGACTGGCACATCATACCTGGAATACTACTCAGCAATAAAAAGAACAAACTACTGATCTATGCAACAACTTGGATAGGTCTCAAAGGCATTGTGCTGAGTGAAAAAAAAATCAGTCTTTAAAGGTTACGTAGTGAATGGTTTCATTTATATGATATTCTTTAAAAGATTTTTATACAATTTTTAAAGGTTACTTTCCATTTACAGTTATTACAAAATATTGGTTATTTTCTCTGTGTTGTAAACTATCTCCTTGAGCCTATCTTACACCCAATAGTTTGTACCTCTCTTCCTCCTACCCTTATGTTGTGGTAAATATAAATTCTCATTTATATAATATTCTTGAAATGGTGAAATTATAGAGATGGGAGACAGATTAGCGCCTGCCAGAGCTAGGGGTAGTACAGGAAGGGGAGTAAGTGTGACTTAGGTAGGGGAAGGGGTAGCTTGAGGAGATACCTTTGTGGTGATAGAATAGCTCTTATTTTGTTTGCAGTGATGGTTACATGACTTTACATGTGATAAAATGACATGATCTATATATACACATGCCAATGCCAACTTTCTGGTTTTCATGTTGTACTATAATCATGTAAGATTTAACCACTGGAGGAAACAAGGGAAAGGGTACACAAAACCACTCTATACTACCTTTGCAATTTCCTGTAATTATTTCAAAGTAAAAAGTTTTTAAAAAGAAGCAAAAAGAAATTGGAGGGCTTCCACCATTAGTACAATTCTTATTGAAGTCTGTGAATGGAGACAGTTGCTGTTGTACCATTATTTTGGTGGCATGCTGGTGAAAAGTGATAGTAGTTGGTAGACAAGTAAAGGGAGTAAGCCTTGTCATGAAAATTAGTGAGTCAAATGAAATGTCAGAGACTACTAATCATGACAGCATTAAACACTTTTAGAATAGAAAGGCTTTTAAAAGAAATACTTCATTTTTTATGATGCTGTCTAATGCATATCTGTAGTAACAGGGTGGCTCCTGGTCTTGGGGATGAAAGGAGGTGCAATCAGAAACTTTGAGATTCCAACCATGCACTCAGTGAATTTCACCTGCCTCTCCCCTCATTCCTCTTAACTCTTTTCCTTAGCTCCAGGGCAATTTAGTTTCAGTTTAGTTTTTGATTTGAGGAACTTGAATGACATCTTGGTAATTTCTAGTCCGGAGAACTTGTGCTCAATTTCCCTCTGGGAAAAGTTTCCTGTTTGACTGTAGCAAACGAATCTTTGTGGGGGTCCTGGAGCCTTAGTAGGGAATAAGGATTAAGAATGATTGAGATTCTTCCAGACTTTGCAAAAGACTACTGAAATTAGTTTCTCTGTGATGCAGAAATACACTCTAAAGAGTTAATCCAAATAAGAGAGGTAGGTGTGTCCTGGTGGCAGGTGGAAGTAACTAAAATAGGTGTATGCTTTTCTTTTTTGGCTTTCATCCAGTCCTTTCATCAACCACTCCTGCTTGGGCCTCCATTTCCTAATATGCAATAAAAAGTTAGTACAATAGCTCATGTATTTAACTTTTTCTGGCTTTACTTTATATTTGGCTTCACAGGTGTTCCTTTTGAGGAAAAAGTGGAACTCCCACACAAAAATGTTAGATGTGGTATTTCAGCTCAAGAAGGAAGTCAGAACTAGATTTTTAGACACTTAGAATTTAAGAGGCAGTCTACTGTAATTTATACAGATAAATTAGAGTTTGGGATTCACACACACACACACACACACTACAATATATAAAATTGATTAAAAAACAAACAAACAAGGACCTGCTGTATAACACAGAGAACTATATTCAATATCTTGTAATAACCTAAAAAGGAAAAGTAATCTGAAAAAGAATGTATGTATCTGTATAACTGAATCACTTAGCTGTACACCTGAAATTGACACAACACTGTAAATCAACTATACTTCAATTAAAAAATGTAAAAGAAAACAAATAATAACAAAAAACAAGACAAAACCAAACCAGTAATGCTTAAGCGTATGAACTTTGGAGTCACACATTGCTTGGGTTCAAACCCTAGCTCTACAGTTTGGCAAGTTATTTAACCACTCTGTACCTTAGTTTTTCAGTTGTGAAATGGAAGTAAACGGGAGTATTTACCTCACAAGGTTTTGGGAGGATTAAATGCGTCAATAAAGATAAAGTGCTTAGAACAGTGCCCGGCTCATGCTTGACACTGTATTAGCTATTGCTAGTATATTACCGTTTGCATTTCTAGTTGTCTTACGTGCATATTACACAACTGCCCAAGCAGTCCGAAACCTTTCAGAGCTAAGACTCTTTTCCACTTTTCCTATTACAACTTGTACATAAGAAGTGTGCAAAATATCTGCAATAAGTCTGTAACTCTAGGAAGTTGTTTTCTTTGGTTCACTCGCTAATAATATGAAGAGCCTTTCTCTTTAAAAGTGGTGAGCATCAAACCACTTTTCATTAATATAACAACAACAGACTTAGTTGAGCGATTCACTGTAGCAGCATTTCACACAATCAGGCTCCTTTTATTGAGAGAGTCATAAAAATATTGCTCTCTATTCTGAGTGGATTCACTTCAAATCATAGCACTGGTCTGATTCTCCTTTTTGTTAGTGATCTGTCCATACCCGTGCTCTTCTGTCTCCTGGCCTCAAGAAGGCCATTCATTAACATTACTTGCGTGGGTAACAAAAAGGTTTTTCAAATAACGCCCCTAACCCATACCTTGAGGTCCAGATTCAGCTCCCAGCTCGGGAGGGGGGGAAGGGGCGGGGCGACCCAACTCCTGGGCGGGGCTAGAGTGGCGTGCCTCGAGGCGCCGGCCCCGTGACGTATGACGTTTCCAGTTGACGCAGCCGCAGTGCCACCCGGCTCCAACTCGGACCCCTCCCATCCTCCTCCGCCCCTCTGCGTGTCAGTTCCTGGGGCCCCCTGGCCAGACTTCGGGCGGCGGGCGGGGGTGGCGGGGCAAGAGGGTGTGGATGCGGGCAGCGCTCGGCAGGCCGTGTCCGTCTCGGCGCTGCAGCTGCCTTCGCCGCCGCCGCCGCCGCCGCTCAAGGCCCTCGGCGTCGCCGGAGAGAAATCGGAGCGGTTCTGGGCCGCCCCGGCGCTCGCCCAGGTGAGGGGACGAGTCGGGCTGGTCAAGGATTGGGTGGGCAGCACTTTCCCCAGCATCTCTGGACCTCGGCCTGGTCGGAGAGGTTTGGCTTCGTGGCGGCAGCCTGCTGCGGCGTCGACACATCTCTAATTCTTTTGCCATCCTTACCTGCATCGGGGCGACTTGTACACCGGGTGTCAGAGGTCAGTGAGAAGGCCTGGAAGGGCCATGGCAGCCAGATGATTGGGGGCTCTAATGCAGGAGGAGCTGGCCCTGTGAATGATGATCAGGTGGGTGGGCGAGGCCCACCTGCCGTTGTGTGGGAAGGACTGCACCTGCAAGCGCAGGCTTCAGCCTTGTTAGCAGCACGGGGCTGCAGGAGATCCCATACTGCTTAACGCAGGATCGATTTTGGACCAAGGGCAGTGGAGCCTTAAAAACCTTCCCTTTGCTCCCCAGGCGTGGTGTGTTTTGCATTCTGAATTGGTGCTTGCTGAGTCTACACTATGGAAGAGTACATTTCAGCGGAAACATCTTTTGACTAAAGGAAGGTGATGGGAAGTTGATTTTCCTTCAGCAGAATTGTCCCCCTCCCGCCCCTCTTGCCTTTAGTTTTGACAGTAGCAACTTAGGGACGCTTGTTAAGGGGAAAGCGTTCTTGTAAATTTCCTCTGTAAGAAAATCGTTGTTTTCCATGACTGTCCAAGAGTCTAAGTTTCAACTGGTTTCATGTTGCTGCTTTCAACTCTGTGCATAGCAGTGAGCCTGATTTATTTTAAGTTAGCTGGATACATGAAGTATAAAAATAGACGAATTAACCAGAATATTTATCTTATAGAACTAATGTGTGGTACATGCTTTATGTGTGTATATTATGTCATTTAATCATTATAACAATCCTATCACGTAAGGCTTATTATTACTTTTATTTTATAGGTGAGAGAACTAAATCCCACAGCCCTAAAAAACAAAACAAAACAAAAACTTGTCTAAAGTCGGAGCTGTGATTTAGATCAGATAACTGGACTCCGGTTTACAGTCCCCTAATCAGTGTGCTTTGCCACTCCCAAGAATCTTGAGAAATTATAAGGTGGTTTTCATTGATTAAAACTGTGCTGGATGCTGGGAACAGGAAGGAAACAGAAGCACCATTCTTGCCAGCAAGGACCCAATAGTTTGAGAGGACAACTTTTTTAAGGTGACACTTGGAGTATGTTTTAAAGGTAGGGTTTGACCTGTGGAATCCTCTGACTACAAAATCATGCTCTTTGCATAAGTACAGTCAGTGGTTTTGAAATCTTTAGAAGACTTTGGAAACTGTGGTCATATTCTAGTTTTAGGAGTATTGTTTATTTGAAAACTTTAAAGAAGGAAATGTAATACTGGAGTGATGTTAAAGATTTTCCTTGTGTGTGTGCATGTGCAAGTGCGTGTGTAATCAAATCATTTGATTTGAAATGGTGAAACTGCTGATAAAGCCAGAATATCTTGTATAATTAGTTAAAATGGTGTTCTTTTCAGGTTTGTTAAGATGCAATACTGCAGGCAGGCCTTCTGAAGATCAAGAAAAGGAAAAACAACATTACAGACTTTGGAAAAAAAACCTTGGGTAAATATTTTGGGTTTTCAATTCAAGCTCAGGTAGAGGAAATCTGACTTTCTGCTTCAGTTGTCATTTAACCTGCTTAAATGGTCTAGGAGTGGGGGTGGGGTGGTGTATAACATGACCTGTCATTTTACCTGACTTTTGAATTATGCTATGTGACTGATAGTTGAGTCATGTGGTTAGCTTATGTATTGGCAGGAGAAAGCCAAAGGAAGGATTAGCTTGATTCTCTATCAGGTGTCAACTTTCTTTTTTCTCTTTTGCTTGCTCATTAATCTGCCCATTTTATAAAGGATTTTAAAAAGAAATGAAGAAAATTAGTTGACTTTTGGTTTGTTCTTCATAGAATATTGTGTATGGTTGAACTTAAGTTTGCTTTTCACTATGAGTCCTATGGAGAATAGTGGAAGACATGGTTAAACATGATTAAGAAAATCTTAGTTCATTTTATAAATATTCATTGAGTACCATACATCAGCCATTTTTTCAGGCTTCTAGTAAGAATAGTGATCATCAGAGTCCTGGAGGGTACTAGAGTAGTGAATTTTTCTCTGGAAGGTAATTGTGAACCTGTACTTCTTTAAAAAAAGTTTTATATACAAGGATGTTTTTGGTTTATGTAAAAGACTAAGAAAACAGCACTACTCATATGGTAAATATTTTCATTTGTAATAAACCTTTCATGTTATTTTGTTAATAAAAGAGAATTTGAAGATAGAGGAATGAGGGAGAAGAATTGGTGAAGCATCGTCATTGACCAAGTTGGAAGGGATGGAATACAAGGATTCAGGTCAAGGGTGCTATAGATGGACCTCTGTGGAGATAGGAGAGAGGAGGTGGTGACGGTTATGGATATGGATAAATTTGAAAGAAGTAGAGTAGAGTTTGAGCCACAAAGTTCTTACAAGACACTCCCACTTATGATAGAAAGAGGATATATTTCACTCATGTGATTGGTAGTTTTCTTGGTGTGGTATTGACTGACTCCTCATTTAGCTTAAGATGGCAGGTATGAACCATCAGGATAGAGATACATGTGTATATCTTACAAAATTACCTTTATTCTACTCTTATCTATTGCAGAGTAAGAAATTATCCCAAAACTTAGTGGCTTAAAACATTTATTATCTCAGTGTTTCTGTGGGTTGGGAAATTGGGAGTAATTAAACTGGTTGTTTCTGGCTTTGGGTCTCTCTGAGGTTGTAGCCAAGATCTTGGCTGGGACTTCAGTCACCTAGTACTCATTTGGGGATGGAGGATTTGCTTCCCTAATGGCTCATTCACATGGCTGTTGGCCGGAGGCCTCAACTCCTCAACACATTGGCCTCTCGGGCTTCTTAAGTGTCCTAACAAGGCAGCTGTCTTCCCCTAGAGCAGATGATCCAAGAGAGAGAGCAAGGAGGAAGCTATGATGCCATTTTTGACCTAGTCATACACCGTTGCTTTGCCATATTCTTTAGAATTGAATCACTGAGTCCAGCCCACACTTGGGAGGGGAATGAATTAAGCTCTACCTCTTGAAGGGAGGAATATCAAATAATTTTTGGACATATTTAAAAACTGCCGCCCACCTTCTATCAATTGTCAGTTTCTTTAGGGGGAAAATAAGCTCTTTAAAAATATGAAGTTACAGCATTTCTGACCAGGTGAAAGAGAAGTACAGAAAAGTGGGGAGGTGGTTCAGTCAGATATGGCCCACTTTACAATATGGCCTCCTTTGCAGCTACTTAGGCTCAATAACTTGCTGTGTTGCCTCTTGTAGTTAATTTTAAAAAGTGATTGCTGACCTTTGATTTAGTGGAGGAGTCTTTTAGGGGGAAAAAAGCCATAGTGGGCAAAATATGAATTTTTTTATATCAAAATATGGATTTTGGTAACATTCAATATTAGCTCCTAAACTAGAATTTAGAGCTGGAAGGTAGGAACTCATTTTTCATAGTAAAGAAATTGAGGACTAAAAGATTATTACAGGCTGATTTCTATGAACATATGTAAGAGGCAATATAACACTAAACTCTGACTCTAAAACCAGGCTGTCTAGATTCAAATCCCAAATCTGCCATGTCTTAGCTGTATTTGTGCCTAGCTTCTCACTTCTCACTGTCACAATTTTCTCATCTGTAAAATGGGGAATTATAAATAGGTAGTTACTGTTATTTCTGACGATTAGATGAGTAAATACACGGAAAGTGCCTGGCACATAGTGAGCAGTGAGTTAGTGTTAGCCATTTTGTGATAGATGTATCTCATCATTATAATGGTGAGTTAATACTGTGCAATGAACATTTTAAAGACTAAGATAGCATTGTCCAAAATGCTTACAGTCTAAACTTTAAACTATTGACCTTATTGTACTTTGTTACTTTTTATGTAAATGTAAGATATGTTTCTATCCAGCTCCATATCCATTTAAAATACTGTGTCAGATGTCACCAGTAGTATTGTATAAGGCCATATCTGCTTAAAACTCCCTGAAGTAGCCTCTTTTTGTTATAGTATGTACATAAAAGTTGAATTTCGATTGTAGCAGTGTTCTCAGCTCACAGGAATTGGCTGTTAAACGGAGCTGTTGGGCTCTCTGCATAGCACCAGGCTAATAAAAAATATTGTCTTTGAACTTAATATGATGGATGTTGGTAAAAACACATGGCCAGTTTCTTCCTCCCTCTCTCTTCATATCGAAAGACCCTACTTTAGTGGGTGAGTATTTTGAAAATGTGTTGGGTGGGGTTTTTTGATGTACGTGACTTAAGGCAGAAGGTAACAGAAGATTAAGGGCCAGATAAGAAAGTGGAAATACTAGTTTTATTACAAGGAACCTTCTTTAGGATTTTACTTTGCTGATGCTAGCCTTTTAAAAGTTCTATGCCTTCTGGTGTATCAAGATGGAAGGGATATATAGAATTCTTGATTAAAAGAATTAACAGTAACTTGGAGATTGTGTTCACCAGCCATTACAAAAAGTGAAAATAAAACTGCACAACTCATCAATTTATGGGATATAGAATTGGGAGGATTAAGCTTTTCACTCATGGCAATTTCTGTTGATGTCTTTGTATGCCAGCCACATTGAAGAATGCACTGAAGGTAGTAATTACTTCTGGTGGAATATTTAGAGGTGGGTGATAGTTAGAAATCATGGTTTTCTGTTGGAGAGGTTGAAGTTAGCTCTTCTGGCCCCATTATTAGTAGATATGCTTTGTACAGCTTTTCAAGAGTTTTGTTTTGTTTTTTGTACTTTTTATGAGTGTTTAGGTGAACCAGCATACATTTGTGTCTATGTAAGTGAGAACTGCTAAAGTGCAATATTTTTGTTGGATGTTATGTCTTCTTGGACATTAAAAATTCTTCTGTGTGTAACGTGAGGTTACATTTGCTCAGTTTGCTAATTCATACTGTTTAAATCGTTGGTCACCATATCTGAGTTAATACTTCAGCAGTAGTTGCCTGGTGACCAGTATGCTTCGGTATTTGATCTGCTTTTAAGAATCTCAATGGTATTTGTAGAACTATGTTATTCATATTAACTTAGTACATTTTTGATTGTCATTTATGTCAACTAATTTCTTTTGGTTATAAATTTCTGTTATTTAGTTAAATATATCTTTTTCTCTTTTGTAAGGAATGAGACACATTTTAGTCATTGTTTGCTGGTATGCTTTTTTTTTTTTTTTTAGCTTTCACCTTGTGTTGAACTGATTTTTTAAAAAAGAACATTAACAGGTTAGTTACCACTGAGAGTGTGTTTCTTGTCAAGCACTTTGCTATGAGTTTTATGTTTGCTCTCTTAAGAAGAGAGGACCATTTTACCACTTGGAAACAGGCTCAGTGAGATTCAGCAACTTGCTCAGGTCATCTCACAGCTAAGGAAGGGATGGAGCGAGCTTTCCATTTCAAATCTGCTTTAAAGCCTGCTCTGCCAGGATAGCCCAGGACTTCTGTTACTTCTGCTTGAGTGTTATTTTACCACCTAATTCTGTTGGGCTTTAGCGTTAGCTAATTAGGTGAAATTGTGTTTGTTGCATATAGAATTCTGGGGCTGAAAGGGACCTGGAATGACTAGCTGGGGAAAAGAAATACCTAATATGTTTGACTTAAGAGGATAATTGTCTATTTTGTTTGTTTAAACGAACAAAATAGGACATTATACAATTTTACCTTATGTACACAGAGCTGCCGACCCTGGCCAAATTTGTTAAGGAAGCTAAGTTTGCTTTTTTGGCTCACCATTTCCTTTTTAAGGTTTTCCCCATCTTGGGAGATCTTGGGCCTTTTGTGATATTCATGGGTCCTGTTTGTTAATGAGAAAAGTAATCTAATGAATTAATTTTACTAATAACTCATGATAATAATTAATGATGGCTATTATTGAGATACTGTAAAGGTATCTTTGCATTTAAAAAGGAAATATTGGTTGGTAGTCTATTTGAAGAAATAGATGATAAGATTTAGGGCCTTGTATCCTGATGAGCAAAATTTTTTAGGTGTAGAGGGCCCTTCAAATCACTGTATGCTCAGTCACTAATACCAACCTTTTTATACATTCCAGTACTATCTTAAATGTAAATATTTACGCATGTCTTTTATGTGAGATGTTCAATTGCAGGTACTTCTGTTTTGTATGTTTTATTTGTGTGACATCATAGAATTGGAAGGAGCATCACAAAGTCATTTGTTTCAGGCCCTCTGCCTTTAGATTGGTGAGTACTCGGACTACTTGAGCTATTGTAGAAACAGTTCAGATGAATTAAACACTCTTGAAACTTCACTTTGTATAAAAATGTTGTAATCTGATTTATATTTTACTTTTGCTTTGGGGATGTCATTGTGCCACAGGAAAGGTGAGCCATCTGTCTAGGCAGTTCCTTTGGTATTTAATGAGACCGTTGGGTCAATTACCTGGCTTCTTAATTGTTAAAGAAGACATAAATGACTTTGAAATTGGGACCCCTACACAAATATCTTAAAATAATTTCTTACATATGTGCAGAAACCAAACTGTAACTGACAAGTTTTCAAGTAGGTACATATTTTGTACCAGTAAGTATAAATCAGTCAAGTTTGGCCCATGGATAAACAATGCAGAAATGTGTACAAAGTACATACTTCACAGAATTTCTGGTATACAGAATGCTGCTATGTGCTAATAGGTATTCAAGCTTGATGATGAAGAGAATATGAATGTTGATGAAGTTCAAAAGAGAGCTATAAAGCTGATTTATTTTCTAACTTTTAAAACCCATGTAGTTTCCTTTATGGAAAAGGAACTGTGATTAAATTCAGAGAACTTTAATGTAATTGTCTGAAGATATGTGAATGCCTTTTATACAAATAATTGTGACTTTATTGTTGTAAGAGGGATTTGAGTATGATTAATTTTTCTCCTTCATTTTTGTTATATTTGGAATTAGGTTATCAAAATGTTGAATATCCTCTTAAACTCAAGCAAATGAAAGCTAAATTTTCTTGAGTGTGGAAAAGACCACTTAGGAATCTCTTTGGCCTTGAATACAGTGGAAATACTTCCTTATCTTTGGCAATAACTCGTAATTATGTACTTTTTATAATGATGCTTTTTTCATTCATTTATGAAAAAAGTATTTATTGAGAGACTACTGCATATCAGAAACTTTTCAGTTATTGCACATTTAAGTGAGTAGGGCAAAGACATTGGTAAAGAGCAGTTAGCTGTCTAGTGGGGGAGACAGACGTCTAAATTGATAATTACAATGCAGTGTGATAACTGCTATAATTACCACTGTGGGCATCTGGAGCTCACTACCACTGGGGAACTCTGGGAGACCAAATAAAATATGCCTCAGCGTTATCCCAAGCCAAGAGCAGGGAAGCTGCAGGTGTTTACCCACCAACTTCCTAGCCATCGTTGACATTAACTCTGGCGTTTCTGGCTCACCCTGAGGACAAACTGAGCATGTTCGTGCAGTCAGAAATCCTCCCACAGTAGGGTGTTACAGGTGTTCAGAATGAATAATCTTCCTGTGTAGAGGTGAATGTCAGCAGTATATGGGCAAGACGCCAGTGGCATTGGTTACCAGTATCAGGCATTTAAACAGAATATTACCTAGTACATGCCCAGCATTGTTTTAAATGCTTTGCATATCTGAACGCATCCATTCTCACTATATAACAGTGAGGTAGGTACTATTAGTGACCTCATTTTACAGATGAAGACGTAGAACGCAGAGAGCTTAGATAACTTGCCCATGTTCAAGTTACCTAACCTCTGTAATGTCAGAACTGGTATTTGAACCCAAGTGGTCTGGTGGAGTCCATGCTGTCAGTCTGTATAATGGTCTGCTTTTGGAACAATCCAGTCTGAAGCAGGACCTTTTGATTGTACTGTTTTCTCTTGATAACTGCTTCCTCTTTCTCCCTCCCTCCAGTGCCTTTCCTTTTAGTGTTCTTTACTTCCTTCCTTGTTTGTAGCTTACCCCTCCCGCTTTTCTAGAGCAGTACAGCTAGTCTTCCTTCCATTCTTACACTCAAGGCTATCAAATCGAATAGTTCTTGCTAAGATGTTAAGTGATCTTTCTGATGTTTTGATGGAGGCTTTGAGTTTGATATTGCTTGGTACTTCCACTTTAATTTTTAAAAAGACAAGGATTTAAGAACTATAGAAAGACATGATGGTGGAATGACAGATGATCAAGTTGATACTTTTGGGTTGGGAGTCACCTGTTCCTTGGCCATAGTTACAAGGAGAGGCTAAGAGATGCAAGAAAAGCCCCTTTCCCGCCTGTTGTGTCCTGTCTTCCAGCCACTACCTTCCCTTTTTCTTTTTAAATTATGAAAGTATTACATGTCAGTTTTAAAACATTTGAATAATACTTAGTTATTTAGAGTATAAGTGAAAGTCCTTTACTGATTCTTCTTCCCCCAAATCTCCCATTGCTTCTTAGAGGTAACCACTAACGTCTTTGCTAATGTTTTTGCCAATTAATAAAACTATGTACATATATACACACCATATATATGTACATGTATACATACTGTATGTATATATATACATATGTGGTATATATGTGATACACAGAATGGATAGTCTTTTTTTTAAACATAAGTAGAGTACTATACGTCTTGTTGTTCAACTTGCTTTTCCCCTGCTAACATTACATATATCCTGGACATTTCTCTGTATTATCACCTATTGAGCTATTTTATTCTTTTAAAAAGGCTGCATATTATTTCACATGGTAAGAGTATTTCATACGGTTAAAGTTTTATTTATTTAACAGTTTTCCTATTAATTGAAATTTTTTTCTGTTTTCTCAGTTTGACATATAATGCTGCAGTGATTGTCCTTGAAAAAACATCTTGGTGTCTGAGTAAGTATTTCTGAGAAATAGAGCCTTAGAACTGAAATGCCCAAGTCAAAGCATCTACATTTTCATAGGTTCTGATAATTGTTCTTCTCAAAGGCGGTTTATTCCCATCAACTGTGTCTGAGTGCGCCCACCAGTGTTTGCCCATACTTTTGCCAATATAGTTGTTTGTAATCTTTCTAATTTTCGCTTATATGACTACTGGGTAATAAATTGTGATTGTTCCCAATTGCAAGTGGTATTCTCTTTCTCTGTGAATTGCCTGTTTTTGTATTTTCTCATTAAAAAAAATCAGATTATTTGTATTTTTTGTATTGATTTGTAGAAATGACCTATTCCTGTAGGACCAAATCAAGATGCGGAGTTCTATCTTTAATAGTCTGTTGATGCAAGTGTATTTTCGTTCCTTTATGCTAGTGGGAGAGAAAATAGGTTGAATGTAGTATTTGTAAAGACTTTACAGGTAATTCATTTTGAAAAGTAGTCTTTTTTGGAAAGCCTATTTCTAGAAATGGTGGCATTAAATTAGGAACTTTGATAAATCTCTAGTTGGTGCTGTGTTTGATTAAAGTGTATAACGTTTTCATACTTTTCTTGAAATATCACTAAAATAATAATTGCCACACTTTCTTTTCTAACGTGGACAGCAGTTTTGAAATGAGCATCATGGATTTCAGGAAGAATGAAGAGAGTAGAGATGAATCATGAAAATATTGAGAGGACACATCTGAAAACATGTAGATCAGTGTTACTTTCTTATCTAATAGATAAACGTACCATTTAAAATGATATGATAGTTGAAAACAGTGGCTTTGTTCAAGGATGTCACTGGTACTGTGAATACAAAGATGAATTAAACAGTCTCTGTTGGTCATTATCAGGAGAGAGTCAAGATAGATTTGATTCAGGTTACGCATCTTTGACAGGGATGCCATGGAAATGACGCTGTTTTCTTCTATTAAGAAGTGCACAATTTTGATTTATCCCTGTATTGATGCTGTTTACTTTGATCACCTAATTAATTGCCAGCTTTCTCAGAGTTCCTCTTTTCCCCTTTGACAATAATTATTTTGGCAGTTATTTTGAGAATATTTGAGTATCCTGTTACTCATCAAAATTTAATTGATTGTATTTGTGTGGACTCATAGATTTGTTTTTATTAAGTGGGTTGTAATTTACTACTCTTACTTATTCTGATGACTAAATTATCTCAGTTTTGCCAGTGGGAGCCTCTTCAAGCTGGTTTCTGTTTCCTTCTGACATGTTCCAATCATTCTTTGAACACTTCTTTCCTTTCTGGAAAACAAGGTTCGCCTTGACTTACCCTGCCTTAGCTGTGAAATCAGCCATTTCTTCAAGGAGCCCTCTTAATAGAAAATGGTTTTTAGAAGCAAAATTATCTGCTCATTTTTATTGGTGTTGCTGCTCTCAGGGCTTGTTAATAAACATATACATATATGCATTTACAACTATATTTATTTCTATATCCATTTGTATTGAAAGCCACACCTCCAGTTCTTAGCCAACACCGCAGGGTTAATTCTAATTCTCTCCCTTTATATGTCCTCTAACAGTGAGAAACTTGGCCCCATTTTTCCTGTTATGTTTACTTACTTGGTTAATCCCTTTGCCCATGCACTGCATGGGCTGTCTCCCAGGTGTTTGCCCTCCTTATCCTGCTCCTGCATCAACTCATCGCTCCTGAGCCCTCCTGCATGGAAACCCTGCTTGTCCCTTTGGGGTCTGATGCCTTCCTCCTGGGTTCTGACCCCTTGCACCAGGCAACCTCCCTGTGCACTCTCACCTGGGCTTTGACACCTTGAGCTGGACTGTTTCTCCTACCCCTGTCCCTCCGTCTGGATGCCCTCTTCCTCCCACTCAGGCCCCGGCACCCTGCGCCTGACCTCTTCCCTGCAAGTATGATCTCTTCATCCTGCTACGGCTTTGATACCCTGAAATACTGCCACCGTTCCACTAGCCTCTTCACCACACAGGTGGATATTTAATTTACCCCTATTGGGCTCTGACATCCCACTCTAGGCCAGAGATTCCTATCCCTCTCTTCCCACGTGCAGATGCCTGCTTTGCCCTGCTTCACCTTATGGCTTTTAGACTGAACTGTTCAGGAAGGGAAGAGGAAGGGAACAACCAGTCTATTTTTTATTCCATCTTTCACTCCATGAAGATTATGCAGTAGGTTCTTACATGCCTACATTTTTCATGTCTGGTCACACTTTGACAGTATATTATAATTTATCCTGAGCATCTGGTAACAGGAGATCTGCTTACTGTCCAAACTATCCAGAGTGAATCCAAGTTAGGAAGATTGTTTCCCCATGGAATAATGAGAATACGTAGCTCATGGGGGTTAAGAAGGATTATTCTAACTTAAATATGAATGTATTACTAATGGCAGCCCTTGGGACAAGTCTAGAAGAGTTTGTGTAATGTAGATGATCAATACTTCCTCCTTACTATTGTAATAAATATCTTTAATTAGGTTTAAGAATAGTCATGTCCCTCTTATTTTGAGCCAGAGTATAGTAACTGAACCTGAGTCTATTCAGACCTAGAATTGTGAAATCAGGTTATTGAAATATGATATATTGTTTTCTATTTTATGTAGAGATGTGGACATGTTTGTTACATTTTTGTCTTCTTATTATTGAAGAAACAAGAATGTGATTTAATAGACTTTCACATTTGTTAAATTCACCTTTTTTCTCCCTTACATAGATTAAATTCTAAATTTAACCTTTGAACTCTTTCAGGCCTTTAGATGCTTCTGGAAAAACTTCAGTAATGGATCAAAGGAAGAATGAGAGTATTGTTCCTAGTATCACTCAATTAGAAGATTTTCTTACAGAACACAATTCCAATGTTGTTTGGCTCCTTGTTGGTAAGTAGAATATAGTTTTTTGTACTTTACTGTTTTTTATGTGTGGATTAATAATTGCCAAGTTTTAATCAGTGGTTGATTGAAGCCAGAATGCTTACATTACCCTTAGTTTATTTTTTGGAAAGAAGATTTTATTCTATATTTCTGTGAATATTTGCTCTGAAAACTGCTCTGGAAGGCTCTTTTCCTTAGATTGTCTCCTCGCCTGATTTAGGGGAGGTGGGATGAGAAGAAAGATACTGCACGTGTCAACTTATCTTTCCTGCTTCAGGTCCACTCCTCCATTCCCCATCCCAACACATACACACAAACACTTTTAATTGTTTTATTGTAAAAGTGATAAATCCTCATGGTAAATATGTTTTTGCCTAATTAATCTTCTCTTCTCTTTCCTCACTCCTTACACGCTTAGCAATGGGCTTTTCCAATATAATTTTTTTGTATTATATTCTAGGTCTTTTCTAGGTATATACTAATAATAGAAAAGAGTGTATCATTAAATTGCAGACAGAGGGAAGGAATATGAGTGAATAAGTGAATATGAACAAATGAGAAGGAGAAATACAAATATAATACCAAGGAAAGGAGAGCTTACTAAAGGCTGTTACTGCCCAGGAAATTTTTGTGGAAGAAATGTATTTTGAACATTACATTGATTTGAATTCCAGCACAGGAATTAGAAAGGTATAGAGAGGAAAGTAGGAAGGGTAAGATGGGGGAAGAGAGGAAAGGGAGAGTGATGATACGTACTGAGCGTCTTGTGTGCCCCGTACTGCGGGCATTCTGAATATGTTGTCTCGCTTAACGCTCACAGCACACTTAGGAAGTTAAGTGTCATTTTCTTAATAGCATGTTGGGGAATTGAGGCCCATGGGGATTAAACAACCTGTACAGCTGTGTTTTTCTGAGTGCAGGCTTATGCTTCTTTCATGACACTACAGAATGTGTAGAAGGGATACGGATTTACTTTAGAGGTGAGGTGCATGTAAGAGGAATTATAATGATTCGTGATTTACAGGTCAGATCAGGTTACCATTTAAACTTCAAATTACATTTTTTCTGATTGATGAAAGTGAACTATTGAAAATTATCATTAATGAAAACTCAACGTTAAATGCAATGCAAAACATTTGTATGAAGTATAACTTCATAAAAGCAGCATTGAAAATTACCTTTTAGTTTAATTACAGGCAGAATTCTTTATTTCCTATGTGTCTCCTTTCCTGTCACCTAGAATTTCTCTGACTTTTTCACATTGTATACAGCTCCTTTCTTTAAGGCAAAAACACAGTAAAATGACGAGAAAAACACTGAGGGATTGTTTAATCCTTCTGTTTTACTAATGGCCTTATGAGTTTTAAAGGGGTGGGAGGACATGATACAATAAAAAGGCCACAATTCTCAGGTACTGCTTGGAAGCTTACTCTCTCAGCAAATACTTTTTGCCTTTCTGAAGGGCCCATAATAACCTGCTATTCACAGAGTGATTGACAGTAAAAATTAATACAAAATGAGTTTAAACTTAAAACATAATGTCATATCATCAAAATAACTGTTCAAAAGAATTGTAGAAGTATTTTTTATGGGCAAATCATAGCACTTGCTACATCAAAGCTATTATCAATCTCAGCTACCTTGAGGAATGTTGTTTTTTCACTCTCAGGGACTGCTGCATTTTATCTGTTAAATAGTTTTTAAATTAAAAAATTTTTTTTCTTTTTAATTTAAATAGTAGTTTATAATGTGTCAATTTCTGGTGTACAACATAGTATTTCAGTCATCCATATACATACATATATTCCTTTTCATATTCTTTTTCATTATAGGTTAGTACAAGATATTGAATATAGTTCCCTGTGCTATGCAGTATAAACTTCTTGTTTATCTCTTTTATATATAGTAGTTAGTATCTGCAAATCTCGAACTCCCAGTTGATCCCTTCCCACTCCCTTTCCCCTCTGGTAACCATGAGTTTGTTTTCTGTCTGTAAATCTGTTTCTGTTTCGTAAATAAGTTTATTTGTGTCTTTTTTTTTTAAGTTATGAACTTAATGTGATGTTGCTGAAAGGTTATACATATTTAATTATATTACTTTGTTCTAATCTAGCAAACAGTTATACTTTTTAAATGAATAAGTAGAAAATTTATCAAAAAATGCTTTCTTGTGTTTTGCCTTTGTATATTCATGAACTAGGTTTTTTGGGGAATATTATAAATTTTATACATGACTATAAACTTTCCATGAAAAACAGTCAAATTTAGAATATTGTTTACTGTAGTATATTTAGTGGCATTCTTTAAAAGTAGGTAATTGTCTTATCAGTTACAGCAAAATAGTATAGGTGGCCTATTTAATACAGAGATACGCCTTCAAGTACAATAAAGTTCTTTCTTCAGTAGTTTTTTGAAAGCGGAGACTGTTGATTTAAAAAAAAAACAGTTACGCTATAAAGTAGATAAACAACAAGGACCTACTGTATAGCACAGGGAACTATATTCAATATCTTGTAATAACCTATAATGAAAAAGAATCTGAAAAAGAAAAAATAAACAGTGACTTTTCTCTGATGTGAAAAAATCAGTTTTCTTTCTTTCTAAGTGACTGTACCCTTCAGGAAATAGCTTGGGAATAAGCTTTTCACCTAATAAAGGTAGATTTTTTTCAGAATATTCAGAAATATGAGTAATTTGATAGGGATTTCATTAAATCTGTAGATTGCCTTGGGCAATATGACCATTTTAACAATATTGATTCTTCTAATCAAGGAGCATTGTATATCTTTTCATTTTTTAAAGTCCTCTTTAATTTCCTTAATCAGTGTTTTATAGTTTTCCGTGTATGTCTTTCACCTCCTTGGTTAGATTTACTCCTAGGTATTTTATTACTTTGGATGATATTTTAAAAGGGATTGTTTCTTTGCTTCCTTTTCCTGTTGATTCATCATTAGTGTAAAGAAACACAACTGATTTTTGTATGTTAATCTTGTAATCTGCTACCTTGCTGAATTTTATTAGTTCTAATAGTTTTTGTGTGGACCTTTTAAGGTTTTCTATATATAGTATCATGTCTTCTGCATATAGTGACACTTTTACCTCTTTTTCAATTTGAATCCCTTTTATTTTTCTCTCTTGCTTGACGGCTGTGGCTAGGACTTCTGAGACTATGTTGAATAGGAGTGGTGATAGTAGGCAGCCTTGTCTTGTCCCAGATTTTAGTGGGAAGCTTTTGAGTTTTTCACCTTTGAGTACTGTGCTGGCTGTAGATTTGTCACATATGGCTTTTATATATTGAGATATGTTCCCTCTATACCCACTTTGGTGAGACTTTTTATCATAAATGGGTGTTGAATTTTATCAAATGCTTTTTCTGCATCTGTTGAGATGATCATGTGGTTTTTGTCCTTTCTCTTGTTGATGTGGTGTATCACATGGATTCATTTGTGTATATTGAACCATCCTTATGTCCCTAGGATGAATCCAACTTGATTGTGGTGTATAATCTTTTTAATGTGCTGTTGGATTCTGTTTACTAATATTTTGTTAAGGATTTTGCATCTATGTTCATCAGTGATATTGGTCTGTAATTCTCTTTTTTGGTAGTGTCTTTGTCTGGTGTTGGTATCAGGGTGATGGTAGCTTCATAGAATGAGTTTGGGAGTATTCCCTCCTTTTCAGTCTTTTGAAAGAGTTTGAGAAGGACTGGTATGAGTTCTTCTTTCACAGAACTAGAATAAATCATAATAAAATTTATATGGAATTACAAAAGACCCCAAATTGCCAAAGCATTATTGAAGAAAAAGAAAGAGGCTGAAGGAATAACCTCCCCAGACTTCAGACAATACTACAGAGCTACAGTAATCAAAACAGCATGGTACTGGTACAAAAACAGGCATATGGATCAATGGAACAGAATAGAGAGCCCAGAAGTGAACCCACAAACTTTTGATCAATTAATCTTCGACAAAGGAGGCAAGAACATACCATGGAATAAAGATGGTCTCTTCAGCAAATGGTGTTGGAAAAACCGGACAGCAGCATGTAAATCAGTGAAGCTAAAACACTCCCTTACACCATACACAAAAATAAACTCTAAATGGATCAAAGACTTAAACATAAGAAAATAAACCTCCTAAAAGAAAACATAGGCAAAACATTATCTGACATACATCTCAGCAATGTTCTCCTAGGGCAGTCTACCCCAGCAATAGAAATAAAAGCAAGAATAAACAAATGGGGCCTAATTAAACTTACAAGCTTTTGCACAGCAAAGGAAACCATAAGCAAAACAAAACGACAACCTATGAAATGGGAGAAAATGTTTGCAAAAGATGAAATTGACAAAGGCTTGATCTCCAGAACATATATAAAAGCGGCTCATATGACTTAATAAGAAAAAAACCCAACAACCCAATCCAAAAATGGGTAGAAGACCTAAACAAGCGTTTCTCCAAGGAGGACATACGAATGATCAATAAGCATGTGAAAAAATGCTCAGTATCACTAATTATCAGAGAAATGCAAATCAAAACTACAGTGAGGTATCACCTCACACCAATCAGAATGGCCATCATTCAGAAGTCCACAGATGATAAATGCTGGAGAGGCTGTGGAGAAAAGGGAACCCTCGTACACTGCTGGTGGGAATGCAGGTTGGTGCAGCCATTATTGAAAACAGTATGGAGATTCCTCAAAAGACTAAGAATGGATTTACCATATGACCCAGTAATCCCGCTCCTGGGCATATATGCAGAAGGAGCCCTATTTCAAAAAGACACCTGCAGCCCAATGTTCATAGCAGCACTATTTACAATAGCCAAGACACGGAAACAGCCTAAATGTCCATCGACAGATGACTGGATAAAGAAGATGTGGTACGTTTATAGAATAGAATACTATTCAGCCACAAAAAAACAACATAATGCCATTTGTAGCAACATGGATGTCCCTGGAGAATGTCATTCTAAGTGAAGTAAGCCAGAAAGAGAAAGAAAAATACCATATGACATTGTGCATATGTGAAGTCTAAAAAAAAAGAAAGAAAGAAAGAAAGAAAGAAAGAAAGAAAGAAAGAAAGAAAGAAAGAAAAGAAAAAGGCAAATGAACATAAATACAAAACAGAAACAGACTCATAGACATAGGATACAAACTTGTGGTTGCCAGAGGGGAGCAGGGTGGGAAGCGACAGACTGGGAGTTTGAAATTTGTAGATACTGACAGGTATATATAGAATAGATAAACAAGTTTATGCTGTATAGCACAGGGAAATATATACAAAATCTTGTGGTACCTCACGATGAAAAAGAATGTGACAATGAATATATGTATGTGCATGTATGACTGAAAAATTGTGCTCTACACTGGAAATTGATACAACATTGTAAACTGACTCAATAAAATAAAAAAAAAAGAAATAAGAGCATTCTCTTCCCAGAACATTTTTGTGTATGTTTAATAACTAAAGCACTACAAAGTAGTGAAAAAGGAAGTAGAAAAAAAGGTAAGCAGGTATACTTGAAACATTCTTTTAATTGATCTGATTGGAATCTATGCTCTTCTGGCTAATGACTAGAGAGAATGAAGAAAGTTGGGTAAAGTAAAATCAACCTCTGGTTTTAAAAGTTCAGGTATTAAATTGTAAGAGAACATATTGCCATATGGAAGTAAATGCTGTCGTTTCTGAATGTGATAAATGATCTTTTCATTAAGATATTAAAGTGATTGAAAGGAAACATATAGTGAGATCTTTTTTTGCATTTTTTTTCTCCCAACAGCTACCATTTTGTCCTGTGGATGGATTATTTATCTCACATACTATAATTCTCGGAACGTTGGTCTTATTTTAACACTGGTTCTTAATAGGTTATACAAGCATGGCTATATCCATATTGGTAAGTTTGAGTACCTTTTTTTTTCTCTGTAATCTTGAGATGTATATTGTAAATTTATATTTTATAAACAGATAGTAGGGCTAGAAATTTACCTTTGTTTTATGAAGGTTAAACTAACGAATTTTTTTTTTCTTATATAGCACTCTAACTAGACATGAACTACTACTTGGTTCTTATCCTCGTTCTTATTTCTTAAAGCGTTTCCAAAGTTACTTTTTGACTTTTTTGCTTCTAAAAGATACTCATTAAAATCATTTAAAATATCTAGACACATATAAAATACAGAAATAGAAATTTCTCATCATTCCACTATCCAAAGAAAATTTCTAATGCTTGATGAAGTTTTGCTTTGTTGTTGTTTTTTTTTAAGTAACTGATATCTAAAATATCTGTAACTGTAAGTGGAATCATCTTGTGTGTTTCATTTTCCTGCTTTATTAGTTTACTGTCTGACTACTTACAAGTGGGTTGTTTGCAGATAGATGGCAGGGTGTTTTAGGAAGCTTTTTGCTTCGGAAAGCCCTAAGCGCTTGGCTGGAGAAAAGGAGTGAGGAGTCACCTAATAGAACCTTTCTAACCTTTCTTAGAGTTGAGTACTTCTGAGTAGACATAAATAAAACTTCTCTCAAACATAAGTAGTCTTAGATTAATTTGAGGCAATTGAAAAATGATGAATTAGTCGCTGCATTGGGTTTATTTAATGGATTATGTCTAATTAAGGGAATTACCCATATGAAGCAGCTATTTAAACTGATGTCCTCATGTAGTTACTCAGCAGCTTAGTCCATAGTGGTAATATGCATGGCACTTTGTTATATTTGAGGAAAAAATGGTAGAAAATTAGTAAGGCTGTAAGGATATCAGGAAGGGAGTAGGAAGAGAACATTTAATTACTGAATAAATTGAATGCGCAGATTATCTTAAGCTTTAAGGTCTCTGCTATCTTTCAAAATAATTACATTAATTGCTGTTTGGTTTTTTTCCCCCCTCAACAGGCTCCTTTTCTTTCTCTGTTCTGTCTTTCAAAACAATTACATTAATTACTGTTGGTTTTTTTTTTTCCCTCAACAGGCTCCTTTTCTTTCTCTGTTCTGTCTGGAAAAGTCATGGTTCGTGAAATATATTACATTACAGAAGACATGTCTATTAGGTAAAATAAATAAATAAATAAGTAAAATTAAAAAGAATCCATCCTAAGTAAACTTGAAATATGTATTACCTTTTCATATTAAAAATTGTTACTTTTTCAAATAAAATTATAGATTAAAAATCATTTTTTTCAGTGAGTAATACCTGGTGAGTTGATTTTTTTAAAAAAATGTTTCTATCAGTGGATTAATTTAGCTAAGTAAGGTTCAGACTGGCAAATAATTTATTGACTAGTAGGTTATAGAATTGAATAACCTCATTTTATCCCTAGTTAAAAAATTGAGCCGTAAGATTACTTTACCATTTTTATTGTAGAATTCATTGTAGTCATTTGTTATATAAAACAAGGACAGGGATGTTGATAGCTCTCATCCAGTAACATTTTATTATAGGTGATAAGTTTTTAGAATTATTTAGCCTTTATTAGCAATTCTAATTTTACTTTAATAAGGAAACGCAGATATGAATATAATAAATAATTATAATTTATGTGTTTCATGTATTTTCTCTTCGGTAAGCCTTGAAAGAAAAGCTTACTGTATTTTTTTGATTTTCTTTAAATTTGTTACTTAGGTAGAACTTGAAAGTGTTGAATTAGTTGAGATGTGTTACGGGTTGGCAGCACTCACACCTCACTTAAAACAGTAGAGGCAACTCTTTGTGAGTCTAAAATTATTTCCAAATTAAAAGTAAAAAGTAAAAATTAAGAGGCTGTCATTCTATCCTTTTGGGATATGAGGTGGTACATCATTACAGAAAAGAAGGAAAATGTTTAAGTTTCCCCTTACTGTGCTAACATTTCACTTAAAATATTTAGCTTTTAGTTTATATAAATTCAACATTATTTTTAAAATATCATTTAAAGAAGAAAACATTTTCCTGATCGCACTTCATTTCCCTGTTTAATGTAATCTGGTATAGCAGTTTACCTAAATAGATGAATCTGATTTAGAGCTATGCAAATTTTCTTTTCCTTTCTTACCTGGATGATTATGAAACATCTAGGTATGCCAGTGTCCTGCTGAAAACTTTCTGCATCTCCTTATTATAAATTGCTTACCTTTTATAATAACTCTTTAAAAAGTGGGTTAAGTAAATTGTTACTTACGTTTTCATTTTTGTAATTTATCTTGATTAGAATTCAAGATGGATTTATAATTTTTCGATGGTGGAAAATGTATAACCCAAAGCAGAAGCAACATGGTGAGTTTTCACTTTTTTAAGAATCTGAAATCTTCAATTATATAATCAGAATTTTCATTTGTAGATATAGAAATGTTTCACGTTTTGTTAATAGATAAAAATATTTTTAAAAGCTTTGGAGTTTACAGGACTCTGATTTTAACCCCCCATGGCTGAAAATCCTTCAGCAGTTTTCCTCTGTCATGGTCACATTTAGTTACTTTAGCCTATTATTTACTTAGGGTTATTCTCACTGTGACCCTTATCAACTTTTTTAGACTTACCTCTTACTATGTCTATGGACCTAACCCCATACTGTGGTTAAAGTGGCCTTCCTAGCACTCTTTAATCATCCTACTAAGACACTTCTCTACTTTTAAGCTTCTGCACCTTTATTTGTACTTCTACCTGAGACTGCTACTAATTCTCATTTATTTACTATGGTAAGGGTGAGAAAAAAAGAGGAAATACAGACTCTAGACTCCCTTCTGATTCTGTTCTGTATCAACACAATTTTATCTCAGAATATTTTCCTCAAATCTTCGTTTCACAACTGTAGGTGCTCCTGTCTGTGCCCCAACCCCCTTGCTCTCCATTAACCATACCAGTGTCTTCAAGGAGAATAGATCTTGTCTTTACTTTCAGAGTAGTGATTCCTCAAATTTTTGATCTCAGGAACCTTTTACATTTTTCTAAATTATTGGCATTCCCAAAGAGCTTTTATTTATGCAAGTTATATCTATTTATATTTATTACATTCAAAATTAAGTCTGATAATTATAGAAATGTTTTTATTTCATTAAAAAACTATAGTAAATTCATTACATATTAAAATAAATAACAAACTATGTGAAAAATAACTTTTTGGAAGCAAAAAATTAGAACAGTGATGTTATTTTATATTTTGTAAATATTTTAAATGTCATCCCTTATGGAAAATAATTGAGTTCTCACCTCTGCTTTTATATTCAGTCTGTTGTACTATATACTTGATGTAGCCTTTAAAAGATTCCATTGTCCACTCATGGGAGAATGAGAAAAAGTCAGACATCTCAGTATAATAATACTATCAGAATAATTTTGACCTTGTGGTCCCCCAGAATGGGTCTCAGGATCCCCTGGAGATCTGTTTGATAAGTACTATTCTAGGAGATTTTAAGTGGGGCCTGGAGTATGGGGTGAAAATAGGATGAAACCCCTCCACCTTTTCTTAGCTATGAGGGCCTTCTGTGTTTCTGGCATTGAGATTCTGAAATGGTGGTTGGTTCTGTATAACTTTGGAACTTTCCAATTAAATGTTGGGCGTGTGTGTGTGTCTGTGTGTGTGTGTGTGTATGCGAGCTCACCTAGGAATCTTTCAAAACTTACCACAACTTTGAGCTGTCCTAAATTATTTTAGATTTCACTGTTGTTTCACTATTCTTTAGTCTTTTTTTTAAACTATCATTCCCTTGCTCCCACATATCTTTTGTCCCTCTTATATAATACATAATATTATCTACCTTGAAAAGGTTGGCATTAATGGGTTAGAATTTGGCATCTGTATAGTTAATGAAATCAATTACTAGAAAGAATAATGGCCAAATTTCAGTCTTGAAAAAGTTTTCTAAAAATTAGAATTATTTTTAGATAATTTTGAATAGAGACTGAGTTACTGCATATAATAAAAGTATTTTGTGGGACTTTGAAATAGGCCTTTTGCAGTCTCTCATCAGTGACTGAGAATAGCTGTGTGTTATTACCAGTCTTCAGTCTGTGATTTTTAGAATATCAGTTGTTAAACCAACCATTTTACTTCTTTCCTTACCAGTATACTGTAAGCATTCTCACAGGAAAAAAAAAAATGTTCTTTAGATAGTCAGTATATTAGTGCATTGGGAAGCATTTAAGTTTTGACTTATTATGAAAGCTGAATAAATTCAAAATTTTGAGTCACTTTCCTACACTATTAATCATGTTAAATATTATGGAGAGAATATTTTTTATTTTTTTATTTGGCTGTAAATCTGAAAGGTGGCATTTAAGTAAAGCTGTCTTACACTTTAGAAATGGCTAAAGCTCACTCCTTAGAGCCAAGTTCTTTTGAGTTCAGTCCCAGCTTTTAACACATTCACTTAACTTTGGGCAGGCCCAATATTTCTGCCTCTGATTTTGTTTAAAAATTCCATCTAGTTTGTCCCTTAAAGATAGATTACTTTAGGAGAATATTTTTCCTCAGCATGTCATGCTTTGTTAATCTTGCAATCTATTTGTTAGATGATTTACTGTTTTAACTTAATCTTTTATTTTTATTTTTTTACATGTTAACATAAATATTATTGTTAACAAGGTTACAGTGGAGCTGAAACAAAGTTCTCTTCATTTGTATAGCTTGTTCGAGATGATTTTGAAAAACCTATTTGTATATTTACATTAGAAATTTTGTTCTAAAATTTTTTTAGAGTTTTAAAATGGCATGTGAACTGATAAAACTTTAGTGAGGTGGGTTGAGGAGGCCCATTTGACCTGAAACCACCCCATCCCATGCTCTTTACCCCAGGATTCCAAGGAACACTATTAGGAAATGACCGATTTTTCTCAAAATCCATTATCAATTTAGAAACAACTAATATTCTCAAAACTCCTCATTTTGCAGATGGAAAATCAGAAACGCCTATGATTATAACTGGTAAATTCAGGACAAAAACCCAGGTCTGCTAACTTAATATATACTATATACTATGTACTGTATACTATACACTATATAATGTAAGGAGTTTAGTGCCACTTCTATTATAAAACAGACTTGTGGAATGTGGCCTAAGTAGGTTCTTGGAAATTCTTATCTATAAACATTTATGACAGCTCATGGGAGGAACAAAGACATTTGTAGTATCCAGAAGCAACTGCAATTTTTAAACTAGGCCTAATGGGATTGCCCACTTCGGAATTTTCTTAAAACATGGGGAATATGATCCTAAATTGTTTAAAATTTTTTTTGACAAAAATAATTACTTCATTTTATCGTGAATTGTCACATTCCTTAAAGTGGATTGCTGTTCCCCAAAATATATGGATGCAGTCAAGAGTAACTGACCTAAGTTCTTTAGGAAAGAGGTAACTTTTGATAATAATTTTTAGCTAATCTAACAGATGTTTATTTTGTATTCATTTTACTGATCATTGTGTTAAGCTGGAGGAAGGGATAGAGAAACATAAAGAGGAATGGGTGTTATCTGAATCCATCCGAGAGAACCACATACAATTATAATTAAAGGAGAAAGGGAGCAGTGTATGTGTGTGTTGAGGAAAAATTCTGAGAACCAACCTCAAAATTGCCAACTTTGGTATGGACCACTTGGTGTGGTCCCAGCAGGTTTGTGGTTTGATGATGTTTAAAGTTCTGCCCATTTGTCAGGAGGCAGAATAGTAGATGGAGGGCTGCTGGGAAAGTTCCATCCTTTAAGCAGCGTGCATGATGATGACGGTGAGTAGGATTATGTCAGGCAGAGATGGAGTGGAGGGGAGGGTAGCTCAGATGGAATAACTGGTTTGACCGATGGCACTGAGGTTGGAAAACAGGGGTGTGTTTAGGAATTAACAACTCCATTTGGTGGTAGATAGAACGTAAAGGAATACTAGGGGATAATTTGGAAGCTGTGTTCTGGAGGATATTGAACACTGGCAGCCACTGCCATGAAAAGTTTTGGCGCACAAGAGTGACATGAACTTAGCTCATTTCAAAGGATACAGCAAAATGTAATCTCACTCCTTCAGATGCATAACCCCAGATGAGCATAAATAGCTCGAATATTGGCCCTTTCTTGGCTGGCTCTCCCCTGTTATTTCTTTCTGTCTTGAATTCTTTCTGTCACTCTTACTGTTAACATAAACCTGTCTCTGTGTTCTCTCTGTAACTGTTCACGATGTAGAACAGAAATATTATAATAATTTTTGGATATTTTGTGTTATTCTTAATAGTCATGAATATTTAAATTATTTTGTCTAGGTTATTCTTTCTCATTTTTGTATGCCAGACCTTTGACAGTTAACCAAGCAGGAATTAGAGATGTTTGACATGTTTCCCAGTGGAGAATTTAGAAAACTGGGAGCATGTGCCTGAATAGATACATGGCCCCTAGCCTTCCAGGCAATAGGTTAAGGGGCTGTCTGTGGGTAAGGCCAAGATTTTCATTAGGAAGTTTTAGAGCTGCTCTGATAACTATTGTGCTATAGAGCTTGGTTGGGATAATTTAAGCCAGGAGCAGATTTAAAGTTGTCATTTGTCCAGTTTAACCCTTAAAAAAAGAGAGAACAGAACACATCTAATTCATTTACCATAGAATTTGTTGTAAAATATTCCCTAGGTTATGAGTTAATGATCTGTTACAGATGCTTGTTGGCCAATTAATGAGGATATCAGTCAAAATTTTTTATTTTGTTTTTAGGATAGTTGAATTTGAGAGATTCTTTTGGAAAATAAATAGCAGGACTAGTTGCCTCTTAACATATGGTGGTATATCATAGTGTTCAAATGCATACTAGTCTGCCTGACTAGGCACGCATCCTTCTTATCCAGAGGAATTCTTACATTGTTAAGAAGTGAAAGGATGATGGTAATATATGTTCCGTTAATATGTTGCTTAGAAGTTTCAGCCTAAGATAATCTAGTACTTTCAAATCCCGTTTGTTAAATACATAAAGGAAATAAAAATCCCTAAACAGGTTTTAAAAGGTCAGTAGACTGTTTTGTCTTTGTACTAAGTATTGATTCTAAAAATTGCAAAGCCTTGGCAGCACTTTTGCACTTTAGATTTTTTACTGCAAATAGCATGTGTTCCAATTAGATAATTAAATAAGTGCCTTTCTCCTAATTTCCCTTAGGAAAACAATTAGTTGTTTGCTCAGGAGACTTAAGCTGTTCTACAGCATTCATTTATTTTTCCCCCATAAATTAATTGCTCATTATATCAAGAGCCTTTTATGTCTGTACTTATATCTTTTGGGTATGTTATTGACAGATGAATTTGGGAAGCCCATTATATGAATGTGAGATGACAAGGAGTATGAGAAAAAGATTTCTGCCTTCAAGGGTAGAACAATATTAATGTAGAGAGGAGATTTAAAAGAGTCAATTGATTATACCTTTCTTAAATTATATATAAATTAAAGTTTTCACTTTGACTCCCAGTGTCATCTGAATGAATGAAACCTAAAAGCTGCTTTTAAAATTTTCAGGAGAGATAAATGTCAGTGAGAAATCTAGTGTTACCAGAATTTAACAATTAAATACTGCATTTAAGGTACTGAATATTGACCAATTTTTTAAAATAAAATACAAAGAAATAACTGGAGCCTTTTGATACATTTCTATTTTCAGGGATTAATAACATTTTTGCTTTTAAAATAGTCATTACATTTATTAATATAATTAATAAGTAGTTTTATTTTGTGATTAAGAACCAGTGTTTAGAGACCTGAATTCTAGTCTACTTCTTAGTTATATAATCTTGGACTCTGACTGCTAGGGTTGTTGTGAGGATTAAGTGAGATTATATGAGTAGAGTGCCTAGAACGGACAGAGCAACCATTCAGTAGAGATGAGCTGCTTTTATTATTATGATGAACATTATATCACATTACGAAGTGAAAGATTATTTAAAAAGAAGAGAGTTCAGTGTAAATCAAAAGTGAATACATAATTTTTATGACTAGAAAGAACTTGACCTGGAAAGACAAGGGAATTGGTATCTATGGTGTACAAGCATCCTACAGGTAGGTAGAGGTGTTCTCATTTTATAGATGAGAAAAGTGAGGCTCAGAGCCGTTAAGGTATTTGCTTTAGGTCACAATATTAGTGAATGATATTGCAGGAATCCAGTCTGGTATCCTTTCTACTGTTCATTTACTGCCTTTCTATGGTTCCTGGAGAGTCTAATGTAGGAGTCCCAATTTTTTTTTTTAAAGAAGCTGTGTGTGTGTGTGTGTGTGTGTGTGTGTGTGTGTGTGTGTGTGTATGTTCGCGCGTGTGCTTATAGATGGGAGACAAATGCCTGTGGAACCTATCTGTCTTTTGGGAAAGTGCTCGTCTGTCTGCTAAGGGAGGTGTTCATTTATGAGGACGCACCCTTCTGATCTGGGAAGGTGTCCCTGTCTATGTGTGGGGTACCTCTGCATGTGGGCTCTGTCTGTACATGCTTATGTCTGTGAGGGGAATCCTGTGAGTGTGCTAGTACCTATGCACGTGCATCTGCATATATATGGCTCTGTGAGAGGATGTGCATGTGTGTGCTTGTCTTTGTGAATGGTTCTGTGCTTGGGTGCATGAGGATAGCTGTATGTGCTTGCCTTTCTCTGCAAGGGCGTGCCCCCTCTGTAAATGTGTGCCCACCTCTGTGTGTGTGCTTCTCCCTGTGTTTCTGTCTCTATGGGTGTGCTCTTGGGCCACCTGTCTCTCTGCATCTGTGTGTATGTGGGATGGAGGTTGAGGGATGGGGAGGGTATTACTGTACAGACTACTCCTGAGGATGACAGAAAGCTGGGGTTACTAACAGAAAAGATCCTGGCAAAGACTCTGAAGAGAGTACAGGCTATGTAAGCTTGGAGATCAACCAGGCTTAGAGATCTGATTTACTGCTTAATCATGTAGCTTGCTAGCTGGAACATTAGTAATGCAAGTAAAACAAATAGGAACAACAGAACAAATTTAAAAAGTGGGATGTGAACTCAGCTAAATCTTTCTCTTTTAAAATAGAAAACCAAAAGCTGCTTTTAAATGCTTATAGATTCTCTATTCAGTATTTTTCTAAAGTGATTGTTGGAAGGAAAAAAGTGGTCTAGGTGTTTTGTTCAGTCTTACTTAAAATTAAAAAATCCATTTATTATTTCTGTTTGACGATTTAACATATTTATTGAGCACCTTCTATGTACCAGGCACTATTGCAGGCACTGGGGATAGGATAATGAACACAACAGGAAAAATTCTTCTCAAATGGCGTTTACGTTCTAGTGGAGGGAGGTGATAATAATAAATAAAGCAGAAAAAAAATTTGGGAAAATGGGTAGGGATTGTTGAGGGGGTCTTGCAGTGTTTTAGTATTAAGTATTTAGTGTTTATCATTTTTTTCAAAATACTTCCAGAGATGAATACCTTTATCCTTGTACCTTGTTGCTTTTAGGAAGTTAATGTAGCCATATTATTATCATATCAGTCATACTGAAAGAAGAGAATCAGTTATGCATGTCCAGCAAGTTGGAGGTCAAATTGAGAGTAGTCCTGTTTCCATTTTTATACAGACATCATTTGTGTATTTATCACTGCTGATCCAATTAGGGGCTAGTCTGGACTCTTATTTTTTTCCCCATTCCTGCTTCTGTAGCTCATTTACCAGCCTTTATAGCCTCTATAATGCATTCCTAATGATAAAGGAATTTGTATTCAGGGATCTTGGTAAACTGTGCCGAAAGTAAATTTGAAAACAAATGACTTGAATGAGTTTGAGGTAAATTTTGATTGAGTTGTTTATGACCTTGAAGAATTATATAATATATTCCTACTTGTATAAGTCAAAGTGGGAAAAAAAAAATAATCTACTTTGCTTTTGTTATGCTTTCACATGCTGGATTTTCAAAAAGTCTAAGATCTATTTGTTTGTAGATATTTTTATTTTACTTAGAGGTACGCTTTGTAGTAAGATGCTCTGTTATTCTTTCACACAGATGAGCCCTTCTGTGTATTAAGAATTGTTCTAGGCACCAGGGATACAACAGTGAATAAGACAAGTTTCTTCTTTTACAGAGCTTGCTTCATTCACACTGGGAAGGATTCAGATAATTAGCAAGTAAATATATATAGCATCGAGGAATGAGTGAGGAAAATATGGCATTGAGGAAAATAAAAGTAGGGTCAGTGGACTAGGGAGTGCTGGTTTGCAGGCAGGGTGCTGTGTTACATAGGGAAGTCAAGAAAAGCTTCATTGATAGGGGACAGTTCAACAGAAACATGAAACAAATAAGGAAATAGGTTATTGTGAATACCTGGGGGAAGAACATTTCCTGGTTGTTCTTTTCCTGTTTCATTACCAAAATGGAGGCCAGTTTACTTGGAGTGAGGACCAAAAGGAGAGAAGAGTGAGGATCTTGTAGGATTTTATAGGTCACTGAAAGGACCTTGGTTTCAATCTGGGTGAGAGGAAGCCGTCAGGCAACTAGGAAAAAGGAGAGTGACCTGATTTTAGTCAGGGGTTTTGAAAGATCTGGCCAATGTGTAAAGCACAGGCAAAAGGGGAGTAAGGGAGGCTGTTGTGTTCAAACAGGTGCAAGTCAATGTGGACTTGGGCCCGAGTGGTGAGAACTGGCTGGATTCTGGATATGTGTTGAAAGAAAAGCTGACAGGATTTGCTCATCCTATCTGGGACATGAAAGAAAGAGAGCGGTCACATTTTTGACCTAAACAATTGAAAAGATTGACTTGCTGTTGATAAGATAGAGAATATTGTGGAGTAGGTTTGGGTGGGAAAATCAGGTGTTTGGTTGTATGTGTCAAGGGTAAGATACCTGTGAGACATCAAATTGGAGATATTTGAGTAAGCTGATGGATTTTTGACCCTGACATTTTGGGGAGAGGTCATGGATGATACTGAGGAAAGGCTTAAGCCTAATGATGATAGAGATTGACTTACTTACTTAAAAATGGATAATGATATTTATCACTATTAAGTCTTAGAATACTTCATATGTATTTAAAAAACCCAGTGTTTCTTATTTTTATTTTAATTTTAAGAATTTGACTTACAGCAAGAAAAAGGGGCAGACACTTTATGTAATAGCTTAGAGGACTGTCTTAGTTTTTAGTCATTTGATAAATCTAAAAAAATAGGAGAGAACATAGGTTAAGCTATTTTAAAAATATCAGAAAAGTTACAGGCCCTAAACATTAGTTTTTTGAAAGATTGGATTTAGTTTTTTGAAGGATTGAATTTATCTTTTTTTTCTTCAATTGTTGCAGGAAGTGAAGAGGGAAAAAAACCTAGATTGGGGTAGAATTAAAAGTATTACTGTGTAAGAAATGAATGTTCTGATTCAGTTACGGTGTTTGACATTTCAAATGTTTTTTGCTAATGAGAAAAAATTGATTTTGGTGAAATTTGATACCTTACTAAAAATATACACCTCATATTTAAACCACAGCCTAAGGTACTGAAAAGAAAGTTAATAGTAATTCTCTTTACCCATTTAAAAAAATTAAACTGTTCTGACTGGTCATATCTAATTTTAATTGCCTTTCAATTGAATTTGTTCAACAGAAATAAAAACAGATACAGGTTGAAGAAAAGTCTTAAAAAATCCTACATATACATAACAAAAGAAAGCACTGACTCTGGTACTGTTCTTCTGACTCTTTCTGGCTGACATGTGGTGCACTGTCATAGATTATTTCCTCAGTAGAAACAAGTGCCCCATCTGTCACTTTATAGATGGGTTTACTACTTACTGTTGTTATATTATATTTAATGTAATTGTATCTTTTATTTGAGATTATTGTTTGAAGTCTACAGTTCATAAAATCTTTGTTTTGACATTGTGTAGTTTTAAAAAATAAATTAGTATATGAAAAATTTCTATGATGCAAAAGTTCAAATCTGTGTGATGTTTAATGCATCATACTTGAACATTTTACTATTTATATTTTAGCATAAACTATGGCTATAATGCGGTAAAGTTTTACTCTGTTAAAGGCACTTTGCTGTTCTTAGCATAAAATCTTTAAATTTTGGTGTTATACAACCAGAATCTAGAAATTAAGGTTGTCTTTAGAATGCTAAATTGAAATACTATATTAACATCAGCTTTTTTCTTTCTTTTGCTAGTGTTTTATTATTTTAAAATTTTGATTCTTCTTTATCACAGAATTCTATTTAAAATAAATCATTTGAGTTACATCTGCTGTGGAAAAAGATTTGCTTAAAACTTTGACTAAAGTTTTTAAAAAGTTGACGGAAAACGTTTTTTTTCCCCTGTAATAACGTTTTTAGATCCAAAGGCAGAGACCAGATTATACATCACAGTCAATGATTTTGAATTTCATGTCTATAACCGTTCGGATCTTTATGGACGTCTTCAAGAATTGTTTGGTTTGGAGCCAACAATAATTCCACCTAAGAAAGAAGATGATAAAACACGAGAAAATGGAAGAACAAGAACCCAGTCCAAAATTGAAAGGTTGATTGTCACACTTGACTTTATTATTAATCTCCAATGTTCAGACATTTGCTTTTTTTAAAGTATCATTGACACTATTCACCTAGACACAGACTAGTCTTTCTTTGTAGATTAGCCAACACTTTATTCTTACAAATAATTATATAATTCTCTAAAAAATTCAAATAATACAGAATTTTGTAATGTAAAAAACCAGTCCTCATCTACTGCTGCTCACCAGTTCTACTTCCCTCCCATGTTGTTAACTACTGCTGTCAGTTTTTTTTTTATCCTTTTGAGTGCACATATATACATCTATACACACATATATATATACATTTTCAATTAAATATTTAATGGATAGTATGTCCCAGGCACTGGGATGCTATGACAACTGTTCTGTCTTGGAATTTATGGCCTAGTATGGGAGTTAGAGCAGTTACTAGGCAATTTTAGAGCAAGAAGTATAACATAGGGTCAAGAATAGAATTCTGTAGGCATATATAGAAGGATCAGGGAGGGCTGAAACCTTAGGGGTAAATGAATTAAGCAAAGTAGATGAAGAGTCTTCTACAGAGAAGAAACTTCATATGCAATAGGGAAGTTGTTTCCTGAGGCTGGAGTGAATTACTTGAGGTGAGGATAAATTAGACTAAAATGGTTAGCAGAGTCCGGGTGTTAGAAATTTGGCTTTACCCCAGGCAGCAATGTTGTGTTGTGATTGGAGGGAGGTAAGACTGCAGGCAGAGAGACCAGCTAGAAGGATGTTGTAACAATTCAGAGAAGAGGTAATTGTCAACTGGATTGTGACCAGAGGGCAGGGAGAGATGTGGCTGGATTCCAGATACAGTTAAGGCAAATGAATACTCAAGAGAGTGATAGATTAGATATGGAGAACGAGTAAGAACGATGAGTCAACAATGAATCCAAAGTTCTAATTTAAGTCATGCTTAGTCAGAGAACCTTAGAGAAAGAGGAGATTAGGGGAGATAGTGAGCTTGGCTTTAACTTTAGTTTTATGCACTGAGGGCTACCCTAAAACTTAAGTGGCCTGAAAATGGCTTTAGAAGTGTGACTTAGGAGTTAATCAGGTTATTCAAGGGATGGGCCCTGAGTTTTCATATGAAATCTTCAGTGAATTGCTGTGAATTTTTTGTTTCTTGAATTTTGTGTACTTTGTATATGGCCAGTTTCTTTTTTCTTACTCTTGATATATCATTTTCACTTTTTTTTAACATTTTTTATTGATTTATAATCATTTTACAATGTTGTGTCAAATTCCAGTGTTCAGCACAATTTTTCAGTCATTCATGGACATATACACACTCATTGTCACATTTTTTTCTCTGTGATTTATCATAACATTTTGTGTATATTTCCCTGTGCTATACAGTGTAATCTTGTTTATCTATTCTACAATTTTGAAATCCCAGTCTATCCCTTCCCACCCTCTACCCCCCTGGTAACCACAAGTCTGTATTCTCTGTCCATGAGTCTATTTCTGTTCTGTATTTATGCTTTGTTTTTGTTTGTTTGTTTGTTTTTGTTTTTGTTTTTTAGTGTTTTCACTTTTTGAGAGGAAATTATTTTGGCACGAAGTGGTGAGGTTAGGGAAGGAGAAGGGTCAGCTTCACTGTCAGAAGTGTTTAAAACACTTAAAACATCAGTGACTTGTACTTTGGTCATTTTTGTTTTAATCATAATTTTGGCTGTCTTGTGAAATGTTGTAGTGTAATGGGCATAATGGTAGATGTAATGACAGCATATCCTAATTTATACTTCTGTCTGTAAGCTTGTCATTCTAAAAATACTGTTTTGTTGTTAAAGCTTGCCTGTGTAAAAATTGATACATGAAGAGTACATTCTAAGAGTACTAAATGTTAGGGATATTAGTGTTCTATTAGATGGTCATCGTTTTGCTTACTGAGCAGTCATTAGATGTATTTGGAAAGGTACAGCTGGTATTAATAATGTGTATTGTGAGGAGTCAGCTCTATTCTCAGGTATTCAAGTTTTTTTTCCTGTATGTCAATTTTTGTCATTTCTTCTCAGAGTTAAAGTAAAAACAGAATCTCAAGACCCCACATCTTCATGGAGATCACTTATTCCAGTCATAAAGGTCAATGTGAGCACAGTAAGTAAATTTTACTACAATTAATGTTTGATGGGTTAATAACAGAATCTAATTTTCACTTAAGAAGATAATTTTGTAGAGTTTTTTTGGTTCCATTTTTCATAAAGTAAAAGAATTATTTCAATACCAGTACCATTTTAGCACAAATATATTAGACCTTAAAGGCTATTTTTTTATTTACAAGGGCTTAAATTTCTTTAAATACTGGTCTAAATTGGTCAGCAGAGTAATTTAAATAGTATAGAGTGCTAAAGTGGAATCATTTAGTAGTTACTTGAAAATGCTTGTTATTAGATCAACTAAGGAAAAACAGTATGGCCTGAATAGTATGGCATAATATCTCTTATCTGTTTTTTAGGGACGTTTGGCTTTCGGAAATCATTACCAGCCTCAGACTCTATGCATCAATTTTGATGATGCTTTCTTAACTTACACTACAAAACCACCTTCCAGTCATCTTGACCAGTTCATGCATATTGTGAAAGGAAAGCTTGAAAATGTTCGAGTCATGCTGGTTCCTAGTCCGAGATATGTTGGTCTTCAAAATGATGAGTAAGAAAGTCATAAAAATAACAAATAACTTCTTTATATCTAGTGTAGCTATCATTTAGAATCCTTAGCATCCTTTTAATTTTTTTGCTGTAAGTTGGGCAATAGGTATATTTCCCTATTAAATCAATTGGTAATATTCCTGTTTTATAAGATAAATGGATGTGTTATCCATTGGTAAACTTCTATTTTAATATTTTACTATAAGCTTATAAGTAATTTTTCTATCTTTTTCTCCTCACTGTATTTGGGAAACTTATTTTGGGCAGTTAAGCCGTGATATTTGTATGTTAGAAAATACACATTACAGGTAGGTTTTTATTTTCAGAAGGGATGGATAAATAGTAAATTCAACAAATACATAGTGGAATACCATTTGAGTTAACGATAAGTTAAAAATTGGATAAGAATTACTCTTGGAAAACTGATGAAGTTAGAACAGTTTTGGAACTTGTTTGACATTTGAGTCCCAGTCAGTTTTCCATGTGGCTTTCCTGACTTGCTTTCCTTCAGTGAAGTAGCTGCTTACATTTAGGAGACACAGAGTAATAAGGATCCACATTAGCGTCACCCTCACTGTGATGGGATGCTTTCATTCCAGTGAACTGGGACCCTCAGGTAATAGCAGACGTATGACTCCCATCTGGCCCCAGGCCACGTGCTCATGAGTGAGATGAGCGCTTTTGTAGTCTTTGTTATTCTCAATCTCTATTCTTTTTTGTGAAGAAGACTCTATAGGAGACTCTATGATTGAATTTGTGTAATTTAAGTATTCATATGATGAATTTCCACTATGTCTCAGCTTTTATTTTTTGTGTGTAGGCAATATAAAATTTGAGGTTATGAGACGCACGATTGTTCCTTTCTGGTTCCAGCTTTCTGGCTATCTTGCTATTAGAATTTCTAGGGATTGGCAAGGATGATAGAGTCATTTTCCCTACTTGACTACCAGAGAGGCTGTGGGTCTACCTGGTTTCACTCTTCAGGATCACTGAGTTTGCTGAGCATCTTCTGGAATGTGGGCTACGCACAGAGTTCTGTATTTATGGGTACAAGTTGTAATCCTGAATAAATAAATCTGTATTTCTGTGAAAATTACTAGAGAGTAAAATGCAAAAGTAATCTGCTATTAATTTGTATAAAAAGATTTTAAATTATATGTTTCCCTCTTCAAAAGTAAGCATGGAGATTAACTGATGTAATTATACACTAACCTTTGTGGTTTAATACATATTTAGAAGATGATGGCTAAATCTGTGTATGTTATATTATCTAATGATTGAGAGGTTAATTTTTTATGCGGATGAAAGATGTTGTGATGTATGACAAAGAGAAATTTGTTAAAGCAAGTAAAGATTAACAGTTTGTGGGAAATTAATTGACAGTATGGAAACATTCATTCCAGAATTTGAGTTCAAGATGTTTGCTTTAAATTTAGTTCAATTTATTTCAAGTTGATCAACTAAATATTCTTAGAAATAGATAATATAAAATTGTTAAAAATGACCTAACATTTTTTCTTATTTAATGTTTCTGAAAGATTGTACTTTATTTTACAGACATATAAAATGATATTTCTTATTATTTTGTATTGTTATTTATATAAAATGGTTGAGTTTTGTCTAATTTTAAATATTCTGTTGCAAATGCAGAATATGATTATTCTGTTCCAGCAAACATTGTTCTTCCATCATACTTAATTAAACTTTGATTTAAATTGATTTTTCTCATTCAGAACTTAAAATGAAACATGAAAAACAGATTTTTTTTTCCTTCTTGAACCAATTTACTGATCAAAAATTTTTAGTACCATTTTATTATATAGTCTAATATAGAAAGCAGTTATGGAACAACTTATTGTATATGTGAAAGATGTTTTCCCTTTTCAAGATGCTGCACCTGATTGCTTTTCAGTTTTTTTGTTTGTTTTTGCTTATTACCGTTTAATTAGAATAGTGAACATTTTATATTTGGAGATGTACTTAGTTTGTGTTTCCCCCCTTCTTTGTATAGACCGCCAAGATTAATGGGAGAAGGTTTTGTGGTGATGCAGTCAAATGATGTTGACATCTACTATTACATGGATGAGCCAGGTATTATTTTTTGAAAATAAGTTTCATAGCTGCAATTCTGTTTCTTCTATGAAATGCTAATATCTAATAATATTTTAAGTCTCCCTACTTAGGATGTAAGTAAACATTGATAATGGCAAATGTAGATGTAAGAATGCCTACCTAAAAAATATGTCATTTGTCAACAGTTGAATATTATGTATCAGATCAAAAGAGAACAGTATAGTAATCTTTCCTTCAAATTCCATTTTCACAAATATACCTCAAAAATTGTGAATGCAAGTGACCATGAGAGAAAACTTTTAGAGAATATGGTAGTAGTTAAGGAGTTCATGCTGGCTTAGGAAAAAAATCACAGTAAGTTAGATTTGAGGCTTAAATATTAAGGGTTGAAGTCCAGCTAGTTTCAGTATTTCACAGGCGGCCTCAATTTTATAAAAGCAGCTAAATACTGAATTTTTAGCCCTTTTTTTCTAATTCTCAATTTTTTTTATACATTTCAGGAGGTTTATGAGGTTAAAATATTTTCAAAATTAGGATGTTATTTGCTTTTTTTTAAACCATGTTGTACTAATGATGCAAAAGATACATGGTGGGTAAAACCACTGGTGCTTTAACACGAGTCGAGGCAGTGGTTCCAAACTGTATTAGTCATCACTGCCACACACTCACAATAAAAGTAACAAATGCCAGTATCATTTTACAGTGTTTTTGATCAAGCAGTAAAAATTATTTTCATCAAATCTTGACCCTTGAGTGAACTTTTTAATGTTCAGTGTGATAAAATGATAAGTACATATACTACACTTCTGCTGCATAACAAAGTACACTTTTATTTTGTGAAAAAGCACTTGTGTGATTGGTTCCAAGCTGAACTATTTGCTCCTTTCATGGAACACCAGTTTTGCTTGAAAGAGCAACTAGGGACAAACTATGTTTCTGAGTTTTCATGTGAAAATTAGAATTTTTAAATTTGGGTCTGCCACTATGCATTTGATGACTTTTCTGATGAGACCACTAGTGATAGTAACAATATGATTTTTTAAATGTTTAATGAAATTTGTCTATTTGGAAAAAATATGCATGTCTCAGTGAACCAATATTTTCCAGATGACCAATGTATGATGTTGGTAAAAGATTTATTCAAAATGCAAGTGAGATCAGTAAATTTTCACCTATCAGGGTATGAAAATTTGAGTGATATGATTTTAGATTCCATACTGCAGATAATCTTTAAGAAATTATCATTTGTTGAATTTTGGTGTGGTGTCAAAGAATATCCAAAATTATCTGGAAAAGCTATTAAAATATTCCTCCTTTTTCTGCCTGCCTATTTGTATGAGGCTAGGATTGAAGGATTTTCTTCAAATCCTTGAACAACAGATCAAATGTAGAAAGTTATGAGAATTTACCTGTTTTCTACTAACCTGGGCATTAAAGAAATTTGCCAATATAAAAACAGTGCCAGTACTTCTCACTAAATTACTTTGTTTTAAAAAATATGGTTATTTTGATTTAAAAATATTTTCATTAAAAATGAATTAAAATTCATTTATTTTCATTAAAATACAGTTATTTTCCACATATTTTTATTACATTTTATTAAACGTTTCATTATGTCAACATGTAATGAGTTTACTTTAAAAATAAAATTTAAAAATATTGCTCAGTTCAGATTTTGAATACAGTATATTTTTGATAGGATATAGTGCAAAAAAAAATCCAACTTTGGGATCCTGAATAATTTTTTAGAGTGTAAAGGGTTCCTGAGATCAAAAAGTTTTCTAGAACTGCTGATCTAATGAAACGTTTTAATGGTTATTTTAATTAACTACCTTCATATTGTATATTCTGCATTATAGGACTTGTTCCAGAAGAAACAGAAGAAAATGTTGAAGGAGAAGTGAGCAGTGAGGATTGCAAATTACAAGATTTACCTCCATGCTGGGGACTAGATATAGTTTGTGGTAAAGGAACAGATTTCAACTATGGGCCATGGGCTGATAGGCAGAGGTACTTGATTAAATTATATTTCTATTAAGTCTTTCAAATGTATTGGGATAATACTATAATTTTTATTAAAAACTACCATAGTATTTTAGAAGCTATTTTATTATGCAGGGTGAGATGTCACTAAACAGTTTAATCCAAATAATAACTCGTTTGTAGAGAAATTGGCAAAAGCAAGTTTGCTCTAAAGAAGCTAATTCATTAGAAAAATGGTGGATGAGCCGCATATTTATTGGTTCCTTTGTTTTTACTTTCGTATTTAATCAAGAAATATGCCAGAGATAGAAGACATATATAGTTCAGTTTTAGGAAAAAAGAAACAAAAGAGTTTTATTAAGTGCTATAATACAAATAAGTAAAAAGTCTGGATGAAGAATTTAGAAAAATACTGTATTAGTTTACTAAGGCTCCCATAACAAAGTGCCACAGACTGTGTGGCTTAACAGAAATTTCTCATAGTTCTGGAGGTTAGAATTCCAGAATCAAGGTGTTGGCGGGATAGGTTACTTCCGAGATCTGAGGGAAGGATGTGTCAAGCCTTCCTCCTTGGCTTGTGGATGGTCATCTTCTTCCTGTGCCTTCACATGGTCTTCCCTCTTATGTGTCCTGTAGGTCTCTGTGTCCAAATTTCCTCTTCTTAGCAGAACACCAGACATACTGTATTAGGGCCCACTCTGCTGACCTCATTTTAACTTAACTACCTCTCTAAAAACCCTGTCTCTGACTATGGGCAAATCTGAGGTCCTGGGGATTAGGATTTCAACATAGAAATTGTAGAGGGACACAGTTTAGCCCGTAATGGGTTCATAACTCATATTGAAGATTAGAGGAGAGAAGAATTGGGGAGTGCTATTTGGTATAGGTAACATGTGAGTTAAATTCTGAAAGACAAGTAAAAATTATCCAGGAATGAAAGGGAAGGATAAATAATCAGGGCAAGGGAAGAGCTCTGCAAATGTGTGATGTGAGTGGAGAATTGTCTTAATAGGTTCTGCAGGTTAAGAGATTCGTAGGTAGTTAAGAAATAGATAGATTTTATACTGGAGGTAATGGAGAATGTCTGAAAGATAAAAAAGCATTTTTTATTTCTTAGTTTCTGTTAGTTTTGGAATAATTTAAAAGTTGTTAATGTATTATGAACAACTATCTACTTATTGAAGAATTTTAAACAAAGAAGGGGACATTTACCATTAATTATGAGGGAACATTTAAATTTGTATGTAAACAGACATTGTTTAAAGATAGTTTAGTTGTTCATAAACTAACTTGAATGGAGAAATACAGGCCAGATCAGTCACTGAAGCAGATATTACTGGGCCATTGATAGACTAATAAGAGAGCTGATACTGACTTCTTGATATACTGTCTCTTTTCATACTTGTTTTAAAAAGTACTTTCTACCTAAGATTGTTGGAAGAGTTATGTGCTTTGTCAAGTACTGCATTCTGTTAATCTTGGTATCTCTAGTATATAGGAATACCTGCTCCATTAAGTAGTTATTTACATATTTGACAGTTGTGTGGTAAATGAAAAGTAAATGTGTTATTTGAAAACTTGCAATATGCTGATACTTCATTAAATTCTAGGTCAGGTTATTAAACTTGAAAGTAAACAGAGCTTAAAATTTCAGATTAGAAGACAAATACTTTTCAAATTACTGGACTTAAATTTTCCTTTTATGATGAAGTTTTTCCTTTTATGATAAAATTTTTCCTACACTAAGCCGTGCTATGTTTCCTATGAAATAGTTGAAAATGAGGGTTTTTATATTCCATTAAATGACATTTACATTTGTTATACTTGAAAGGAAAAAATTAAAGCAGTGTTTTAACACAGACATAAAATATTTTTTATTTCTAGCACTTGAATAAAGTGTGATTCTTCTTAAACTATATTCAATTTTTTTTCATTTAAAAAAGTATTAGGCTATATTTACATGAAAATCCAAGCTAAAATTCTTTCAATATATAATCATATTCACTTCTAAGGTGATATTTTTGTAATATAGAAAAAAGATACTGAAGATAACATGAAGGAAAAATTTGCTTTACCAACTCCCTGCAGTAGATCCTGCCACTGCTAGGAGAGAACAGCAATACATTTCTTAACCTGGACTTTAAAAAATCATTGAAAGAAAAGAAAAGAAGGAAGGAAGGGGGGAATTTATAACATGGAATTAGTTTCCTTATGTGGATAATAATAGTATTTATCTCTTCCCTTACATACACAAATGGTCATTTCCTGTTTTGTAGCCATTTCCTTTTTTCTTCCCCATATTGAATTTCTACACAAATATGAATTGTAATCAGAAATGAATAATTAGATTAGTTTTCTTAGTATCAACCTATTAATGTAAGAAATAAAGGAAGAAATCACAACTATTTTGCTATTGGATAGTTCACTTGGCATTTTGAAAAGTTTTTGATCATGTAGCATGACCTTTTAGCTTGTAGATTTTGATGTCAGTTCTGTTACCTTTACATGATTTTCTGAATCTTTAAGATATTCAATTTTTCCTTCATGATCTTATCTTTTCTTTTCTTTTCTTTTTTTTTAATAGACTTTATTCTTTTAGAGGAGCAGTTTCAGGTTCACAACAGAATTGAGCAGAAAATATGAAGAGTTCGCACATAGCCCTCCCCACCCACACATATAATACTCCCCTACCCTCAACATCCCTCATCAGTGTGGCATATTTGGTACAGTCGATGAACCAACATGGGCACATTATTATCAACCAAAGTCCACAGTTTACATTAGAGTTCACTCTTGATGTTGTACATTCTATGTGTTTTGACAAATGCGTAATGACATGTAGCCACCAATATAGTATCATACAGAATAATTTCTTTGCCCTAAAAATCCCTTGTGCTCCATCTATTCATGATATGCTTTTTAAGAGTTTTCATGATGGAGTTAAAATGCAAACTTCATAGATTTGTACTTAATCATTAATGATTATTTTAATAATGCAAACATTCCTGACATTGTCTAACTTTTCATTGCTTTAACTTAAGTGCTTTCATTTATATTTTCACACTTGATCTTCATAACGCAGTGAGAGGTACAAGGACAGGTGTGGTGAACTCCTTATACCTGTGGGAAAATGGAGATGCATAGGGGTTCAGTGAGCTGGGCAAGACAGTGAAGCTTTAGTATCTAGAGCCAGCCCTTCAAATCCACTGCTCATTTCATTGCATCCTACTACCCATTTACTAGTCCATGATCATCTAATGATCAGATGGATTCTTTGTCTTTAGTAGTTTCAGTTTTATATATTTGTGTGTCTTAGCCAAAACATTTGCAGACTTAATTTTCTTTTCATGTACGTTAATTTAATCATGGCAAGTTAAAGTCTGTCATGGATCAGTTTGCAAATTTTGTTGTGTTCATCTAGTTTTTCCCAGTCAGTTTATTCCATGCAGCATTTCCTGTTACTGGTGACTCCTTCCTCAGTTCTTCCTGTTTAAAAGTCACAAACTGGCACCTTTTTTGATTGTATGAGTAACATTATTCTAATTTTTACTTATATAGAAGACTCTGAATTAAAAATTTGTTGCTTTTTTTAATCTTTGTCAAATGATAAGGGGAGGCAAATACATTAGATTCTTACCCACCAAATACTTGTTTACTTGTTTAGAAATCTATTGCTCTTTGGACTCTTACTATTATAATATTGGCTAAAAATTATTATGAAAATCATAGAAATAATTGCCATTTTTTTCCATGTGCCACATACTGCCATGTCTTTTTCATGCATGTAGTCATTTAATCCTTGGATCTATTCTGTGAAACCAGTTATTGTAATCCTATTTTACAGATGAGGAAGCAGACATGTGTTCTCAAAAAGGTTAAGTAACTTGCCTAGAGTGGAATGATGGTTCTGATTAAACCATCTTCCTTCAGGTCTTTCTTTGCCATTTGAACAGGATGATGTACTTGTAGAAAGTCTTTAATTTCTCAGATATCTCATTTGATAATTGTATATTTATTAAGTGCTTAAAGCCCATTGATCTCTGGAAGTATAAAACATTGGAAAAAACAGTCTTTTATTTTACTGAAAGTATAGTAAGTTTTATTTTGTGACTGATTTTTTTCCTATTTAATTTCTAATTGTTAAATGAGATAGCGATGATAATATAAAATTATAATACTGATTTTGGTACTTTATTACAGGTAATTTTACTTGAATAACATATCACTTTTCTTTCTTCCTCTTTATATAGAGATTGTTTATGGAAGTTCTTCTTCCCACCTGATTATCAAGTTCTCAAAGTTTCTGAAATTGCACAACCTGGGAGACCAAGACAGATCCTTGCTTTTGAACTACGAATGAATATTATTGCAGATGCTACAATTGACTTGCTGTTTACCAAAAATAGGGTAGTTATTGAAATAATATAGTAGAAATAGTATTTAAAATTTAAACATTGTTTTCCAGACAGGTGACTAGTCCTGTACTTAGATTCATTTCTATGCGCTTTCCCTCTCCACTCCCCCCAATAATTATATGTGTGTTACTTTCATTAGGTGCCAAATAATAGAAAAAAGTTAGTTAATAATAATAATAGACTTTCATACTGTAATCTGACTTATTTTCTCCTTTATATCTGGCTAAATTGTTTTAGTATATTTTTGGTATAAATTTGAATTTTTGCTCTTAGGAACTTTTAATGCCTATTTAATATTATTGATGATTAAATTTTGTCTGTGATAAAATGTTTTATATTATTTAATTTTTCCTTTTGGTAGGAAACAAATGCTGTGCATGTAAATGTAGGAGCCGGGTCATATTTAGAAATTAATATTCCAATGACAGTTGAAGAAAACGGTAAGCTACAATGAGTATTTCTCTGTTTTAAATGATTAGTAGTGCAATAATTAATATATGAATAGTGTCAATCCATTTGGAAAAAAAGTAATGGGGTTTTCTTTCTCAGTTTTCTATTATATTTTGATGTGCCTGTAATTAGTAAATACTATATAATTATTCATGCACCTACAGAGGAAGGAAGAATGTTTCACTCAAGCTAGGTCTTATTATTCTATGCTTTCATTATACCTTATACTTCTCCTTTGTAAGACTGCACATAATTTGCTTAGCATATGTTTTTCGTGTTAGTCTGTTGCTCTGTCAGAGCAGGTACCGTGTCTTTCTTTTCACTGGTGCATAGACGTGGTGCTGAACCTAGTACCTGGCTCGTGGTCCATGGACAGTAATCGATTGATTGACTTATAGGCTTTGTTTTAATTTATATCATTAGTAGATTTTTGTCAGAGAGTAACTGGTACTTTGACTAGCACAACTTTAAAAAAGCAGAACATTTCCTATTTAAAATATTAAATAATGCTTTGATAGCTGTAGTTTCATCTGACCTAATATAGTCTAAATTCATTATACTTTCAGAATTTGGGCTCTCGTACAGGTTCATCAGTAACGTAATTAAATACTTTTTGTTAAATTTATCAAAATGTTGTATAACCTTCCTCATTTCTCCTTATTCTTCCCATTCCTTTACTACGTTTGTAATTGAGAGCAATAAGAATGAAATTCTGCTTCATTTATTCACTTTCTTGAGAGTACAGAGAATAGCAACATATTCTAAAATCACTAACCAGCAATGTTACTATTGCTGAGTATAATTATAGAGTAATGTTTATGTAATTCTTAGCTCTCTCTTCTTGTTTTCTGTCACTCATTTTATTGCTGCTGTAGCAGAAAGCAGGCAGAGGGATTGACTAGATTCATGGGCTTGCATATAAAGATAGCAGTTGAGTTTGCCTGCTTAGATAATTAATTGAAAAAGTGACTGAGAATGGCATACAGTTTCTTTTCCCTATAACTTTAGGGCTATTTCAGTGAAGCACTAAACTTTATCTTAGCTACTTTTAAAAGAATAACCATAGTAAGTCTTGAAGCAGAGGCTTGAGATTCTCTAGGATTTGGAGTAGTCACTTGGAAAGAAGCATCTTTTAGGACAGCCTTAATTACTGATGTATAGGATCTGTACTTCTATAGGGGAAAAGGCAGTTGGGGATTGCACGAAATTGAGAGTGGTTTGGTCAAGGAAGTGCTTCTACCATTTTTAAACTGATGATCCACCTAGGAACTAATATTTGTACAGTTTTCTTTGTACAATTGTTGGTGCACTGGGGTAAAGGGGCCGTCTGAAGAGTAAGGGATCAACCTCTTGAGCATATATCTATGATGAATTCATGAGAAGTACTGCAGCACACTGGTTGTGGAACTGAATGAGTGACGTTTCTAGGAAAGCCCAGACAGGTTCTTAGTAAAGGTTAGGTGACTTTTAAGATGACTGTCTTCAAAGGGGGAAAATAGACTTAGGTCTTAGACGGTAACAAAATATAACTCAAATACATTTAAAACTTTTCAGAGATTCAGGTGGTTAGGAGAAAATTGCCCAGAGCAGGATACATATTGAATTAGCCATATAATAATGACCATAGCGTTCCTGTTCACAGGAGGGCAGTCCATCAAGAAAAGAAGTGAAATCTCTGAATCCTTCTGCTTTTATTCAGAATGGGGCTGTGTTATTTGGTAACTGTCATTATGTAAGGAATAGCTGTTGTTTAGAAACTGTCATTACATAAAGAGGAGTTGAAAATGATGGAAATATGCACTGTTGGGTCAGTGAAGGGAAAGACATGGGAGCTGTCTTAAGTAGTTGCACACTATCATTTAGAAAATAGACTTGTAGTTTTGCTCTGGAGAGTAAAATCAGATAACTGTTACACGAAGATGGAACTTTTTTCCATCAGAGCTGTGTGAAGTGAAAAAGTTTACATTATTCAGGTGAATTTGATAGTGACTGATCACCATTTTTCAGGAATTCCTTCTTTGGGTGGAAGTTGTCTAGTCCAAAATTTTTAATTCTATCTATATTTTTTAGCTTCTTAATTTTTATGTTTTCACTTATTTTAGGTTACACCCCTGCAATTAAAGGACAGCTCTTACATGTTGACGCCACTACCAGCATGCAGTACCGGACTCTTTTAGAAGCAGAAATGTTAGCAGTAAGTCTAGAGTATATGATGATATACATACATACATAAAATACAAATTTGGTTTTAATTGTTTAATATAAAGTTTTAATGACCAGAAAGTTAATGGTCTGTCTTCTCTCTGAAGAACCACCAGGTGCTCTTGGCCCTATTTTGGGGAAGAGGAGTAGATTCCCAGTGCTGTGGACTCCCTTTGGCATCTCTCTGTTGCTCTTCTTTTGGGGGAAATGAATAATAAGACAATGATACATGGGTTTTTTGCCTTTTAAATTGTGGAAAGTTACTAGAATATTGTTTTTAAACTTCATTGTATGACTAGACTAACTCTCTCCTAAGCTATAAATAAGGTAGTTTTTTATGAAATGTTTTCTGGCCCCATCAGAGTCTTACTTGGAGCTTAATAATTCATTGTGTTTTTACTTGGTGAATATGGTAAAAAGAAAAAACTCTTATTGAGACCCAGAATTGCTCCATATTAGACACGGAATAAATATGGAAATGTTCATGATTAAAAATTGCAGATTGGGGGCTCATTAATGAGACATATTATTTTTTATTAGGGACAACAAAAATAACAACAATAATAGTAAAAGTCACTATGTAGAATGATATTCAGAGAGAATTCTTTTATATTAGATGGTATCATTAGGTCCTTAATTGCTTGTCTAAACAAGCATATTTACATATGATATATGTACATTTATACGGAAATTTTGCAATTACCAAGAATGTATTAGATAGTATAAATATATATTAAATTCACATATTCAGCATTTTAATGAATTTCTGAGCTCTTGCTGATAAATAGTGCTGTGCAGTAATGCTGTTCCTGGTCAAACAGCTCTTGCCTTTGCAAAATTGCTAGCCTTTGGCAGGTGGCATACACCACAAAGCACCATGTCAGATTTATAACTACTGTGCTGTCAATTGAGAAGCCAGGAGGCACTGGTGGCCAAACTTCTGTGTGACAGTATGCATTGCACTCCACCCTCCCTGACCCGGAGCCTCTCACTTAGCAGATTAGGTTTGGGGAAGAATTAAGGAAATTCGCTGTTAGTCTATTTGTTTAGCTACAGTATCAAAACTGTAGCCTGATTTGTTCTTAAAAATTTTTGACCACATCATGGCTTAATATTTCAAGGAGCTGGGTGTAACCACGGATACTGACCTTTAGCCACAGCCATGTTAAAATCTCTAAGGGACCTTCTGTTCAGCTCAGTAGGAAAATAAGTTTTAATTACTCACCAGTGTGAGTGAGTTCATTTCTAATGCTGTTCACACAATGTCACATTTTAGGCTCTAAACATTTTTACTTAACATTTGGTTTGCAGTTCCACATCAATGCCAGCTACCCCCGAATATGGAACATGCCACAGACATGGCAGTGTGAATTAGAGGTTTATAAAGCCACCTACCACTTCATCTTTGCACAGAAGAACTTCTTTACAGGTAATTTTCTAATAAGTATATACACAATGAGTTTTATCACAATGAACTTGTTTATATTCCATAAGTTTTGCTTTTAGATTCAACATAGGGATTTGATGACACAATTCATACTTTTTTACTTCTGTACTTCTTTTGAGGTCAAGGATATCAAAGGAGAAATTTAAATATACATATTTTGTGCTGTCTTCTAACCCAAACAAGGAAAATATGAACCCAAAATTGAGCTAGGAAGGAAGTGAAAGAATTCATCTTTGTATCAGTCTAGTCAAGGATAAGATGGGGAAGAGGAGTCAGTTCTTTCTCTTCATGAAGCCATCATCATGGCTTCATTATTTTGTTTTAATTATTGTTAACCACCAATAGCATATTCAGGTAGTCAAATATGTTATATTTGTATTTGGAGCCCTCTTAACTCCTTTCAGTTGGTATGTATGATTGAGTTGATGCTTTCATTAGTGGAAAAAATTCTTTCTTGTGGCATATTATAATAGCTACTCTTATTTTATGATTATGAGAACATGTAGTCTTAGTCTCTGAATAACATAAATATTACTACATAATATGGTATTTGTTTGACTGATTGCTACATTTATCTGTTCATCCATCCACCCACCAGTTGTTTACGAGCATTCTGTGCTGAGTACTGTTAGATATTTGAGGGTGTAGCAGTGACTAAGATAGTCACAGATAGTCCTGTCTTGACATTGCTTACTAGCAATATGATGTTGACCAAATTGCCTAATTGTTTAAGCTTCAATTTCCTTATCTGTGAAATAGGGATAACATTTTCTAACCTAATTTTGCTATTGCTAGAGTTTTGGCCTTTATAAATATGTTCAATCATAAGCCTTTTATGTTTGTTTTTTTACTTTGATCAAGAGTCTTATCTTGGGGACTAGATAGAGTGATTCTGCATTTTTGGAGTTGCATTTATTCTCTATGGCTCAAGTCAGAATCTCGGTAGTAGAAATTTTGACAAAGTGCCTAGCAAGTTAAACTTTTCTCATTGAAGCTGAACACTGAATAAATACTACTTAATTCAGATTTATTAAAAAAAATAATAGCTAAGATTTACAAGGTGTACTAGTGTTTCTCTTCTAAGTAGGTTCACATATTAAATCATTGAATCCTCTTAACTCTCTAAGGTCAATTTTATTGTCATTATCATAATTTATAGATGAGGATAATATTACAGAGTGGTCAAGCAGTTTGTCCAGGGTTACATGACTAAGTTGGTCAGACTAGAATTCCAACTCAAGTAGCCTGGCTCAAGAATCTCTTTTTGTATAGATAGCTTCTTTGCATAGCCTTTTCCCTCTCACTTAAGATTTTGTAGTTTTTCATTTTGCGAATCTTTTAAAATAGATTCCACCCTTTTCTTTTCTTTTAATTTTTTAAATGATAAATTATTCAATTTATTTAAACCTAAAGGAAAAAACCCTGCATTTTCACGCATTCAGTTCTTTACATTGCTTTCCTCTAGAATGTCATAATCTCAGACTTTAGCAGTGCTTAGACTAGTTGGAGGATAAGTATAAATTACTCAAGATTTCAACTTTATTTTGTAATAACACTTTTATTTAGACTGGACATTGTATTAAACAACCAAGTACACATTTCCTAAATTACAACTTTGTTTTTCCTAAATTATTTTCTTTCTCTAACTCTAATCTTTATGCTTATACCTATTGAAATTCACTTTTTAAGTAATTCTTTTCTAAAATTTGTTAGGGGAAATTTTTAAAATATGGACAGGTACAAAGCTTAAAGTCTCATCTCCAAGATTAGCAGTTGTAACATTTAAAGGTATTATTTCTGAAATCTTTCTAGGGTCCTTTAAAAACTTTCTTATTCTTTAAAAGGATACTATCAGAGAATGATACTAGTTTAGCCTTGGCAAGGACATTCTTGGTCATAGTGTTTGAATTGTTTTCTCTTTTCTTAGTTTTACATTTCTCTATTGACAGAATTTTGCAGAAAATAAATTGTCTATTTGATGTGAGGGAATACCTACTATTCCTCAAGAGCCATTCTCATGCCAATTATTAGTGAGATGAAATTGTTCTTAAGAGATTTCAATGTGGGATAAAGACAGCTTCATGATAAATAGAGCATAGAGCCTCAGGAATGAAAGATACAAAACAAAGGCAGAAGTGCAGTCTTTTCTGTAGATAATGAGATTGACAACTGATGGACATTTTATAGAGTATTTGCCTATCAACTTAATTATAAAGTGAGTTGTAGATGAGTTTTTTTCCAGACTTACATTTAGATTACCAACTTAACTTTTAAAATTTGTTGTCTAAATAAGTAAGGCAGTCATCAAGAGAGTGCTTCATTTTTCTAATAGATTTATTTGGTAAGACCGTCTGGTAATGAGAGCAGCTTTTGGTTTAAAGAGAAATACATATTGGAAATAGTTTTTGGGGTTCCTACTGAAAATAGTTTGTTACTATAGTTTTTAATGTTTATTAGTAAAGATGTTGTATAAGCTAGTAGGGAAACCATATTATGGAATATGTTAAAGTTTTAGGTAAGATATTGAAAAAAACTAGTAAGACTTGTTAAAATAGAAATTGTCTAATAACTTTATAAAATTACATTGGTTTCCTTAGATGATTAGTAGATTATTTGAATTTGTGTTTATTAGCAATTGTATCTGTCTTTTAAATAGAAATGTAAAGTAGATAAACACAACCAATGTAAATTGAAAGTTTTTTATGAATAATGATTCAGAACAAATAACCCATGATCTCAGCCCACAGAGAACTTAATAGGGGTATTGCTTATGGGCATTTCTTTATTTACCAGTCTCAAGTATATTGGCATGTGCACTAGACTGAGACAAATAAAATAGTACATAATGGTATTTATATATATTGAGTGCAAGCAAGAATTGTCAAGCTAACAAATGCATGTAAGACATGAATACAGAGGAAATCACTAAGATCTGAAGGTAATTAGAGAAAGTAAGGAAGGATATTAAGATCTGAAATGGTCTTTGTAAATGAACTCAGTAACATTAACTAAAATTTGCATAGTATGTTTCCATAAAACATTCTAAAGCATGTTCATTTTTATCATCTTCACAACAACTCTGAAAAAGGATAGCTGTTATTGTTACCCCTGAGTTAACAGTGAGGAAATTGAAGAAACATTCAATGACTTGGGCAGACTCATGAAGCTAGTAAGTGGAAGAGACATTTAAGGACAGTTTTTTGACTGTTAGATCCTGTACTCTCTCTCTAGTATCATGCTGTTGTTAACCTTCAACAAATAGGTTACCACAGAATGTGTTTGTTAGATAGGACGAATAGTTTGAGTAAAAGTGCAGAACCAAAGGTGTTTATGAGGGAGAAAAGTAAGAAAATCAGCTTAATGAATGATGAATTTGTATGGTGTCATTGGTTAATTCCAGAGATGACTTTTGGGCATCTCCCAAGTACTGAACACCGTGTTAAAGAATAAAGTTAGACAGTAGGGATGCAGTCAGGGTAAGTAGGATGGTATGTAGAACTAAAAGTTTAGAAGTAAGCATAGATACTATGAGGTATGAGGAACTACTGTGATTGCTTGTTAAATGAAATAGAAATATATTTGAAGTAAAATTGATAAATGGAATTTTCCTTTCTGTAGTCTTAGAACAGGTTCATAGGCAATTACATTTATTGTTGATATAGTACAGCTCTACCTCTTTTTGATATTAATTTATTACAGAAATTTGATATTAAATATATTATTTTGCCACTTTATTAAGAGGAATTTCTAATATATGTACACAAGTTTCTATACATTGCAGCTAAGCTTTAAATGAGTCCATATGTTATATAGCTTCTGATTTCATTACTGAATCTATATTTTTCAGTTTAAAAATTTCCTTTAAAATTCAAAGAAAACTACTTTAAATTTTTAATTATTTTTGCCTGTTATTTTTCATAGAATACCTTTAATAAGTGCTACCATTTGTGCAGCTCTTAACCTTGTGGCAGTTTCTGTGCTAAAACTTCACGTATATCATCTAAATTCTCACAATAAGTCTGAAATTGTAAAGGAGAAAACTGATAGCATTTAATCATTTGTTAAAGATTACATAACTAGTAAAATGATACAGACAAAATTTAAACCCAGGACTATCTGGTGCTAAGAGTTTGTGGTATAAAAATATTACTTTCAATTGTTCTGTCTCTCAAAGTCTGATTTTATATGCACAGCACTGTGTTATGTACTGTGAGTATACAGAGATGAGCTTGACACCTCTAGGAAACCATTTTTTGAAGGACATTATCACTGGGAATACACAATGCATGCAAATGATGTGAATGCCGGAGAGAAAAGTAGAGGAAAGCACCGTGATAGAACAGGGCTAACTTCTTTATATAAAGAGCTTTTGCCTGTTGAGGTTAAAAAAAAATAGGTATAAAAGGATAAGCAGACTAAATATGTGAACACAATTTTCAAAAGCAACAAGTAAATCATACATATCAGCAATACAGTAGTAAATCAGCAAACAAGGTGATTGATTGGCTATAATTCTAAGAAGGCCAAGTCTTTATTTTGTTCCCATTGTATTTCCAGGGTCTAGAACAGAGTCTGGAACACAGTAGACACTCTGTAGGTATTTGTTTAGTGAATAAAACAACATGAAAAAATATTCGATCCTACTTGTAATTAAGAAATTCAATTAAAGTGAGATATCATTTTTCAGTTACCGATTAGCAAGCTCCATCATCCCCCACCCCCATCAAAAAAAAAAAACAAAACAGAAGGAGAGAGGTAGAAAGAAATATAATGCAGGAGCAGGTACAGTGGAATAGTTCAGCATACATTTCTAGTAGCATAAATGGATACACTACTCTTGGAAGCAGTCCTGTAATTTATAATAGCCTTGAAAAAATTCATGAACTTTGACTTAGTAAATCCCCTTCTGGAATGTAACCTGAGAAACTAATCCTGAATATGTAGAATATCTTGCATGAAAATATACATGCTAACATTATATATAACAAAAATTTGGAAAGAATCTAAATATCTAAGTACAGTAAATGGTTAAGTAAATCTTAGCAAATCTCTTTAATGAACATTATTAAAATTTTTGTTAATGTGAATGAAATAACATGGAAAAGTTTTGAGTTCAGTGGAAAAAAGTAGTATCTATAACATGTACATCTAGGTAGTGTAAAAAATCTACATAGGAAGGAAAAAACTAGAATGAGATAAATCCACAATGTTAGATATTTGGGAATTGGGATATCAGGTGATTTTTTTTCTTTTTTCTTTTCTAAAGTTTGTTTAAAAACATAATAGGTATATGAGACACATAAAAATTTAATTTGAAACTGTGATTTGTAAGTAAACATCTTTACTGTCAAATCATTTAGGTACATCTTAATCACCTTTTAATATTTCAGTATTAAAGTTCTTTTTAGTTACAATAGAAAACTGCATTTTTGCTGTTAGAATATTTATGTTTTGTTTTCTGAATTTCAGTTAATTTTACCTTCTGTCTCCCACACCAATAATTTTAGATTTAATTCAAGACTGGTCAAGTGATAGTGCTCCAGACATTTTTTCATTTGTTCCATATACATGGAATTTTAAAATCATGTTTCATCAATTTGAAATGATTTGGGCAGCTAATCAACACAATTGGATTGACTGTTCCACTAAACAACAGGAAAATGGTAAGTACTTTTTAAAAATTAGATTAAGTATTCTGTTCATTAAGACAAATACCAACAAAGAAAATTGGTATTGATTTTGTAGTTTTTACTAGATACTAGAATTTATTTTTTTCCCATTGTCTTGTGAGACTCAGAATGATTTCAGAACTTGTACTGAACTAAGCATATTATCTTTAATTTTGTTTAGGTATGTATTTAAGGCAATTTTTATTTAAAAAATTAAAATTTTTTTTAATTAAAAGTAAAATTTTTTTTCTCTTTTTTTTGCAGTGTACTTGGCAGCCTGTGGGGAAACACTAAACATTGATTTCTCTTTGCCTTTTACGGACTTTGTCCCAGCTACATGTAATACCAAATTCTCTTTAAGAGTACGTATAATTGGATGCATTGTTTATTTCTCGAGGTTTATTAATAAGTTTGATTTCCCAGTGGTTATCTTGACTCTCCTGTCCATCTTGTTGCCACCCTGAAGTATTTCAGTTTTCCTTTCCTCCATTGTTCACTAACTTCAGTGTCACAGAATTGCTGCTGTTTCTTTTTTGTAGTTAACTGTAATGTTCTGCCATTCCCCTAAGTTTCCAAGTTCCCCTAAGAAGTTGGGCAATAATTTAAAAAGATACGTGTACCCCAGTGTTCATAGCAGCATTTTCTTTTACAGTAGCCAATATCTGCACTTACGGAATAAGAAACTAAGGAGGCAAGTTTATGTAACTTGTCATGTAGCTAGTGAGTGGCCAAGTTGAAATTTGAACCCAGGCAATACAGCTTAGGTCTCCATTCTTTTAATCATTCCACTGTGCTGCTTGTTAAGAAACCAGGCATCAAGATGAAAAGATTAGGGGACCTATAAGGAAAAAAGTGAAACTGGGTGAAGATCCTTTGATATAATTCTTAAAAGCCAGTTGAGAAACCAAGACTTACTAGAATCAAAAGAGACAATCATATTTAAAAATCAACAAAAATACAGAACATATTCCACCTGGTCTTAGTGAGATGATTTTTTATTGTATTTTTTTTTCTAATTACATGTGATAAATCCAATGATACCCATGGAAGATAATCTTTTAACTGTTCCCTAGAAACTAAACTATTTATTTCTCTGATTTTTTTTCTTGATTTTTCTAAGCAGAATTTAGTTTTAGTTAATGTAAAATCTTATTCCAGTTACTTACCAGACTCTTCTGTGTAGAATCTGCCATTTCAAATTTAGGTTTATTTTCTTTTGAATTTATTCACAAGATTGTTATAGATAGGCTATTCTGTAAATAGTAACCTAACAAATTTATGTACCTATTTTATTACTTTGGGTTATTATAAACTATTTTTTAGGGAGAAGATGTTGATCTTCATTTGTTTCTACCAGATTGCCATCCTAGTAAATATTCATTATTTATGCTGGTAAAGAATTGCCACCCAAATAAAATGACTCATGATACTGGTATTCCTGCCGAGTGTCAGAGTGGCCAGAAAACGGTTAAACCAAAATGGCGGAACATTACTCAAGAAAAGTAAGTACATGATATTAGTTATCTAAGTATTTTGTGTAGAGAAATTACTCTTCCAGTGCTTTCAAAGAATAATAGTAAAATTTGATTATCTCTAACTGATGTCTGTATACAATTAAAGGAATAAGCACCTGACTAAAAACTTTATTTTTTACTCTTCAAAGGGCTGGTTGGGTTGAATGCTGGACTGTCCCAAGTGTTATGCTTACAATTGATTATACATGGCATCCAATTTATCCACAAAAAGCAGATGAACAGCTAAAACAGTCATGTAAGTGTTTTTGTATAATTTGTGCTTTAAAACATCTTGTGTTATAATTGATTATCATCAGAGATACAAAAAAAGAAATTTAAAAATTTTGGAAATGTATCTATTCTTTTGACATAATTGTATACATTTAAAATCTTTTAAGAATTTTGATAGAATTATAGCTGACTTTCATTGAGCATTTATTATATATCAGATATGAGGCCAAACTGTTTCCTGGCTTACTTTATCTCATTTAATCCCTAAAGCAACTCCGTGAGGTAGGTATTATTAATGTCATTGTAAAGTTAAGGAAAAATGCTTAGAGAAAGTAATTCTCAAGGTCTGCTGAACTAGAAGCAGTAGAGCTGGAATATGAATCTAGGTGTATGTGAATCTGTATATTTAAAGTCGATTTTGTGAAATGTTAGTTTCTCTAATGCACTTTGACAACTGTCATACTATTTATAGCTTCCCTGAGGCTTAAGTGTGTCACCTTATTGGGATCCAAAATAAAATTAAAGTCAAGTGATATTTTCTTTGTATTTTTTTTTCCAGTGAATTTTTTTCCAGTTTTAGAGAATAGTTTTTATAACTTTCTTATATATGGAGCTTGGTAATGTCACACTGCATTTTAATAGCTGTTTATGTGAAAATAACTTTACATTTTAATGTCCAAGTATAGTTAAAGCCTAATTGTGACCCAGATTTACAACATATGGCCAGAACTTGATGAGAATGTTGCCTTTTTTAATAGGAATTTTTCATTGGTTCTGTGTAGTCTGATTTATGCATTTTCATGCATGTTTGAATAAAGTCCATTCTTTATTGCATTCTTAATTATTAGTCTTTCAGCTTTGTTTTCATTATATACTATAGGTATTTTATCACTATAAGTTGCTTTCATATTTGCAAAATACAGAATTTCTTAGTGAATAGTTCTTTGAAGAACTTCTAAGAAGTGTTTTTCCCCCTCCCCCAAACATTTTTTTCCCTTCAATTTTTCCCAGTGTCAGAAATGGAAGAAACAATGCTTTCTGTATTAAGGCCATCCCAGAAAACAGACAGAGTTGTTTCTTCTCCCTCTGCTTCTTCACGTCCACCTATTGATCCCTCAGAACTTCCACCTGATAAACTTCATGTAGAAATGGAACTTTCTCCAGATTCTCAGATAACTCTTTATGGACCTCTGTTGAATGCCTTTCTGTGTATAAAGGTATGGTTTTTAAAAGAACTTTCATATTTTTAATCATAGGCAAATCAATTAGCATCTAATTGAAATTGAGACCTTTTGAAATAGCCAGTCGGATGATTTAAAGTGTTGAGGATATAGTATGTAATGTTGACTGGACTTGTGGTGTTAGACTCAGTTACAAAATTATTTATTGAAAATAGTGTGCTCCTCAGTTTATCTTTTTTTTTTTTTGAGCAATTCATATATTCTGGGAATTGTGCTGATTGCTAGAGATAGAGATGCTTTAACACCTATTCTTAAGAAAATAAGCAGGGGGGATATAGCAGGATAGACATACATATGGACAGCTTTAGCACATTGTAATTAATGGAGCAGTAGAAGTATAAGAGAACCTTGTTATCTGAGGATAATTGTATCAGGAAAAGGCTACTTCAAGTGAGTCCAATAAAAACAAACAACTTTATTTCATGGTAAATAATAAGCAAAGATTTGTTTGGAGTTGTATCTTGAAAATTGAAGCAAATATGTGAAATGAATTCATTTCAGAGTATCACAGATATATGCTGTAGGAATATGTACTACTTTAAGCAAAACTGAATCAAGTGTTGATTCACTTTGGTATAATTTTTCCACTGAATTTGTATGATTGCATATTATGATAACACTTTAAGGTTGCTGTCTATAGCATGATTATGAAGAGAGGCTATTTTAAGAAAAATATTTGAGCACTTTTTCAGTTTTCTAAAAGTCATTTTTCTTCTTTTGATACTTAAGTCATACTTCTAAAAAGCCCCTAGCGAGTCATCACAAATTCTCGTTGATTTACTCTTTTTTGTAGGCAACTTCTCTAAGCCTTCTGTATTCTCACTTATCAGTGATAGTTTTACCTGTGATTTGAGCAGTTAGCCAACATCGCTTTTAGCAACCTGATGAAATTTTGCATTTTCCAGGATTTTGCAGATACATTTTGCTTTAGATTTCCGTTGTACCATTGGATGCTTACTACAGCTGATAATCAGAGAGACTAATTGTCCAAGCATTACCAGTTATGAACAGTAGAGTTACTTGTGGCATGGGGTGTTTGTGTGAGTCTAATTTTATCAGTGCTTACTTATTTGCTTCCTTTTGCAATTTCACAATTGCAGAGGTTTGGCTACTGAACCAAGGTTAGCAAGGAATCTCATAAAGTACAGTAACAGGAATAATTAATTCTGGAAAGGGTCTAGGATGAACAAGGTTTGCCAGGGAAGGAGTCACGGTTTGTTAGCAAAGGCTCTCTGAAAGAAGTGCGAGCCTAAGAAGCTTTGAAGTTTCATAAAATCTCAATATTTAAGTTACTGTATTACACTTACTAAAAACTACCATAAAGTATCAGATTATATAATTAAAGGTAAAAGATGCAAGGGAAAATGTGTTTAATATTTGTGGAAACATATAGTTTTTGTTTGGTTTTTACCTTTTCTTCACCTAGGATTTTAGAAATTCTTGGAGGAGTAATTCTCCAGATTCAAAGGGGAGAAACACATACACACACACACAGACACATTTTTTTCTCTGTTGTGACAATTTTTTGGCCTAATACAGTCTTCAAATATTTCTCCCAGTATATTTTCTTGGGATTGCATGTGAATAACTTTAAAGTATCTAAAATGGAATTTTCAAGCTATAATCTCCCTGAAGGGGCTGAATTATATTTTAATTTAAATACAAACAGTGATTTAGTTATCAGGTAAAATGGTTTTATTGATATAATATTACTTTTGAATACTACTAGAGATGTATTAACTCTGGTTTTTGCATTACCTCATGTACATGGAACCTCAGCTTTTTTAATTAAAAAAATTTCATAGTAATACGTAAACAAAAATAAGAGGACTGTAACAAAGAACACAGACCCAAAGAAATATATGCCTTTGTTTTAGACTTCTTTGTAAATTCTATTCCACATGTGTTACCTATGTCAGTAGTTTATTATGTTTTGATGCAGACTATGCATCACAGATTTTATTATAACTTTTGGCAGTGTCAAAGTTTGTTGCACTAAATATTACTATTTGTATTCATCAATTTAATTTAGAACTTTTATGAAGTATCTACTGAAACAAATGTAAGATTTTTAAATTTTGACTTATTATATAAAATAACCCAGTGAACTCTCTGCTTCCTTTTATTAGGAATATATGTAAGTCTTTAAGCTTGTTTCTTTTCTTTTCTTTTTTTTTCACTTGACTTAGTGTCATGCTGACATGGAGATGTTATCCTATCTTAAATATCTCTATTACTTTTTTTTCCATTGGTTTTAATGTATAACTTCTGTTCTACTTAGTATCAGTGTTAGAACTTTGAAACTTTTGAAAGTTAGTTTTGAGATATGTATAATGTATGTATGTATATATAAAAGAAAACAGAATATGAAAATGCACGTAACTGAGATTATATTTTTCTTAGTTGAAAATTAAACTCCAAGAAATTCTAAAGGATACACTAGGAAAAAAAAATAAATTGCCCTATATTTATTTGACTATAAAATTGACTTCCAAAATCCACAAAAGAAACTAGTCCTGGCATTATTATTACAAAGAATTCTAAGAGACTATAGTGAATGTCATCATAATTTATGAGGACATTTTATGGAAATGAGGGATCTTCTGAAGATGTAGACAGCATAGCAACTCTAAGCCCAAAGTCATTTTAATCATATTAAAACTTCATGTCATTTCTTATGTTGCAGACATAAGGTTGGATAGCAGTACCACTTATATTGCTTTTATGAATTGATTTCTCTTAGTCTCATTACATTTTTTCTTACCGTAAGAAGGAAATCTGAACCTCAATAGTGATAGCAAATCAGTGGTAGCAAATAGTAACTGTGAATGAAGGGTGTATATGGTGTATATGTTTTCCTTATTGAAAAATGTTTTCGTGGGGAATATAGCCAATATTTTGTTATAACCTAAATGGAAGGAAGCCTTTAAAGGTTGTATAAAAATAAATATTTAAAAAAATGGTTTTAGTGGTCTTGAACAGAAGACCGGCTATCAAGTTTCCATTTTAGAAAATTTAATATTGGAAACAGTATTTGTAGGTTTTTTCCCCCTGCATTTCTGATTTTATTTGCCATCTTCTTTTAATATTGTTGATAATTCCTTTTTAAAAAAAAATTTTTGAGAAATGAGTATCATTAGATTAATATGAATTTTTAGTTGAGGGAAAATGGAAGTCTCTTGTTACTTGAAGTAGGTTCCTTGACACTCATGTAGAAAAATATCTCTAGGAAAATAAAATTTCAGAAGACTGTAGTAAATTGAAAATGTAGCTTATTTTATCATTCTGAAAGTCATACATGCTACAAACTTGACAAGAGAACACACTTTCCCAATTCTGTAAATCCATGATATTTTTCTAGGATTGTTTAAAATGGAAATAGAATTTTTATTTCTATTTGTAAATATTTGTGTACATTTACTAATGTTAAAATACTATAGAAGTTTGCCATAACATATTGCTACTTGCCAGATACTTCAGTTAACCTTTTGGTAAATTTTTTTAGTGAATTCTTGAGAAATTAACCCTTAAAATGGAATTCACATATTAAAAACCCCCACAAAACCTAAATCAAACACCCAACATTAAACAATAATAGCCTAACTTTGAAAGAGTTAAAATTTTAAAAGTTCATTCTATTAATAATGTTCAATAGATACAAATGTGTTAACTCACATAAGACTCCTAGTGTTTTATAACTCTTTAAAAACAGTCATTGACACATTTAATACACTTTAGCAAATGTCTTCTACTATGTTGGAGATTCAGTATTTCCTAAAGAATCTGATACGAGTTGTTTCTGTTTTAGATAATTAAGTGGAGATGGGTTTAGTAGCAAATTGAACATTATACCCAAGACAATCTTCTTTTAAGTAGTAATCTACAGGTATCTTTTTTTTTAAGGTTAAAAATTATAAGATCCTGCAAGGGAATCTTTTAAAAATAAGAGATTATCAGGCTAGGATTATTAAAAATTAGCGAAAATAAGTATAACTTATTTCTGATGATTTGTTGGTAACTCTTAGTATGTTGAAAGCTAATAAGCATGCATAGTGTACGTTGACTCCTTAGGTCAGTTGTGTGGAGGGAAGATGGGGCAGAGATGATTGAGTCTGGAGGCCATTTGCAGATAAAATTACCAATGGAACTTTTCCATTTTCCACCTGTCTCTGGTCTCCATGACCACTGCAAACCTACTGAACCCATCTCCAAGCCTGGGATAGCTTGTATATTTTGAAAAGGCTTCTCAAATGATCTAAGGGAGAAATACTGCTTAGAATATCTAGGTTTTTAATGTTAGTTGAAGTCAATTAGACATTTATTTTTAGTTTTAAAATTTTAATGTTGGAATTTAGGATAAAAAACAACATCTATTTACCTTTCTATTTGTGCTTGAATTTGTCCCTGCTTCAGAGTTATATAAGCACGATTAAATCAAGCACTTCCAAATAGGACCTGTATTATTTAGAGGCAGATAACAATAGAGAATAGAGGAAAAAACACCAGTTCTGAGACTCAACAGATTTGGGATTTTAATGTTTGTCCTGCCACTCACTGATTAACTGAATGACCTTAGGCCCTTCAGCATCCTTTCCTATGAAAGGATATTAATTAATCTGATGTACAGAACCCTAGCCAGAAAATAAATGTGTCAATAATCAAAATGCAGAATTTACCAAAATACTGACTTGGTTTTAATATTGAGCAAATGTATTGTTAAAAATATTAACGAATATTTTAACAGCTTTTGATTACTACTGACAGATCAAGTAGGCAAAATTTAAATTCAGAATCAATGGGAAGAAAAAATAATTTCAATTAAAAAGAAATTTAAATTTTGATTCAAGAAAAACCAGAATATTGAGTTGAACTCTTCTGAAATTCTGTTGCTTAATAAACCATGATGAACTATGTGACAGGAAGTTCTGGTAATTGCTTATTACATGTTTTGCCATCAATAACCAAAATTGGACATTCTAATTAAAGCTTTTAAAACATTCCTGATAAATATTCCAGCTGGAATATATGAATTACAGATTTAGCTAATTGGATTTAGCCATATTGACTTTTAGTGCATTGATCTGCTTCCCTCAGAGGACGTCTCTGGGTGTTTTTGCCTCAAAACTCTGAGAAGCACAGATTGAAAACCACTGAACCTTACAAATCTTCATAGGTTTCTTTTAGGACCTAAATTGTAAGTTTTTGCTATAATTGGAGGTGGTGTTATCATGAAGTTTTACTATAAACTTCTGTAACTTTTTGTGAGTTTTTTTTTTTTGCTATAGAGTATTTATTTACTAAGCAGCCAAGTAAGTGTATATCTTAAATGTATCTTGTTTAGATTTTAAGGAAATGGACTGATGCTTCTAATTACATAAAATAGGGTTAAGGAAATGCTTAGTTTACCATTTTAGGTGAAAAATTATTCTTATATATATCTCTTTTGATAGCAGTTTAATCTTAATGTTTATAGGAAAACTACTTTGGAGAAGATGACATGTATATGGATTTTGAAGAGGTTGTATCAAGTCCTGTTCTGTCACTGTCAACATCGTCCAGTTCTGGGTGGACTGCTGTTGGAATGGACAATGACAAAAAAGAAAATGAAAGTTCAGCCAAGTCAATTCATCCACTTACCTTGCGTCCCTGGGATATTACTGTACTTGTTAATTTGTACAAAGTTCATGGACGTCTTCCTGTTGTAAGTGTTTACGTGTCAAAATAGTCTGGAGTTTATCATGAAATCCACCCAGCAGAGGAAACTATGTATGTGTGTGCACACACTCATATAAAAAAAATTCAGGTTCAAAAAATTTCTAAATTTATTATTTTATCTTGGTAAAGCTAGTTTATTATTTTTTTGTAGTATAATTACTTGATCATTGATAATTTTACTTTGTTTTTCTTCTTTCGTTTTAGCTCCTTCTTTGCTGTTCTGTGTAATTTTAGAATATTTTGGTATTGCGTTGAGTTGCTAGGTTTATAGTTAACATGATAGATTTTCTAGGACTTTACACTTTCTTAGCCTTTATCTTTAACTCCAGACCAGTTTGGGGCCTTATGGTGGACCTATTACAAAATCGAGATTCAAGCTGGACCCTGGAGGTTGAATTGTGTCAGAGGTTTAGATCTAGCACAGTATCCTGGTTTTCTCTGAGGATGACCCTTGGGCCAGTTGGGGCTGACTTGCAATGAAATTATATTGCCCAAAGAACCCATGGCCATTGGAGCCAGGCCAGATAGGGAGGGGGTGGCCCTAGAGCATAGTGCTGCATACTGGTTCCATGTCATGTACCTAGGGTTGCACAGCAGAGAAATCACCTCAGGTGCTTAGTGAACCTAATGCCTTTACTGGGATACAGAATAGTTATCTTTGTCCATAAGCACTGCTTCTCCTTTTTAGAAATCAAAGTGTTTTAATTATATAAATGTAATTTTTATTTTCCTTTACTTCCTTGGTTTTCACTTTTTCTATATCCTGATTATGGTATTTTTCTTGACTTTAGCATGGAACTACTGATGGTCCAGAGTGCCCTACAGCTTTTTTGGAAAGACTATGTTTTGAAATGAAAAAAGGATTTAGGGAGACCATGCTGCAGCTTGTCCTGTCGCCCCTGAATGTGTTTGTTAGTGATAACTATCAGGTAATGTGAAAGTGAGTTGTGGTAGAGACTTAGGGATTTGTTATCACTGTTTATGGGTTCAAAACAATGTGCTTACTTCTGTGCATAGAATATATAGTTCCTTAAATTAGAGACCTATTAACTAAGAAGTTTTGTATGTGTGTACATATGAGAATTGTTTTTTAAGAATCTTAGTTTTTTCTTTTCTTTCCCACTGTTCCTTATATATGTGATCCCAAAGAATTATATTTTATATCCATTGTTTTTAGAAATGGAAAGAAGTACTTTCCAACTTTCTCATATATTTACTGGAGGGGAAAAATTAATTTTATAAAATGTTGGTAGATTTTGTTGAAAATCACAACCTAAGTGTTAATATTAACCAGGACCATACATCTTGAAAGCATGCATATCTACATGGCCAATAATTTATTATTTTCATCTAACATACTTACAAGATAGTTTGTTAATTCCTTTAAGATATCCCTGAGGCTCTTTGGAAGAGAACCAGTGACATTCATCAAATGGGGATATTTTGCATTCCTGGGTAGATTATCACTTTATTATTATTATTTTAAAATGCCATTGGTTTCTCTTGGTGTCTACCACTACTTTAGGGTTCTCCCCTACTTTTAGTGAAGTTGTATGCTTTGGAGCTATGATAAACTCTAATGCAAAGCAAAGTAAAATTATAAACAGGAGGATGACTCTAACAGCCCTAAATCATCAATGGATGATAACTTACTATGGATTCTATGTAAAACTGATCATCTTATTTCAAATAGCATACCCCCTTTTCACTCTTTTGCCATAACTGACTATATTTTTTTCATAGAATTTTAATAATACTATCTATATATGTATATATTTATATTTGATGTAGCTGAGATCATAGTAGCTAAAACTTAATACTTAACATGCTTGTTTTTGTCACAGAATGTGTTTTTTTTTTAACTTTCATTTCGGAAGAATTATAGATTTACAGGAGGTTACAAAGGCAATACAGAGTTCCTGTGTTTCCGCCATGTTGATCTTTTACAGAGTTATGGCACTGTATCAAAACCAGGACATGGACATTGGTACAATATGTGTGCATAGTTTTGTGTCACTTATCACATGTGTAGATTTCTGTAACTGCCACCAAAAATCAGGATGCAGAACTATTCTCTAATCACAAAGATCTCACTTGCATACCACTTTTATTTTAACTTGTCACATGAAACCTTAAAAATAACTTGACCTTCTCTCTCTAATTTAGTGGGCCATTAGAATTGGTTGTTTTTTATTTTGGGAAGTGAGTGTGTAGAGAGGAAGTCTATCTGCTTTTTTCAGTCTCTTGAGGAAATTAATTAAGGTAAAAGGTAACTATCTTCTTACGGCAGGGTTCTGAGAATCTTAGGTGAGTATCTCTGGTTTCTTCTGAGTTCCTGGTGATAACTTCAACTTCTATTTTAATCACTGCATTTTCAGAAGACTTTACTAGATATAAAAAAAAACATTTTAGTAAGCTTACTCTGAGGGTTCACAGTAACCCTAATTATAGAATTATTGGCAAACTTGTACAGAGACCAACGTGTAAAGTATGATTTATTTGGCGATTAGAAGAGGAATTGATGGAGTGGTGATAGCAAGGCAGTAGTAGAAGTACTGGTGATATTTTGTTTCCTGGATTATTAACACTTCACATAGTTCACCCTGAAGACAAGTGTAGTCTATACATATTCTCATGGAATTTGCTTAGCTACTCACCTTGCTTACATTTTATAGAGCTAACATTCCTAAGAAATACCTTCTTCATTTGTCTCTGCACTAAGACTCTTATGGTGGGAACCTTCACTCTGTGACTACTCTCAGAGACTCAGCTCTGGGTCACTCAACTGTAGCTGCTTATTCCAAGTAGCAGAGCTTCTCATCTCAGTCTTAGTGCAGAGCTTCAAGGTTAAGGATCTAAAGCGATGGGTGGATTATTGTGTCTGACTTATGAGGAAACTGCACACTTTTTACCTGATCATCTGATGATGTATGTTAGTTTCCCAGGGCTGCCGTAGCAGAGTACCCCACACTGGGTGGCTTAAAACAGCAGAAATTCTTTCATAGTTCTGGAGCCTAGAAGCCTGAAACCAGTGTATTTGGCAGGGCCATGCTCTCTCTGACGACTGTAGGAGAGGATCCTTCCTTGTCTTTTCCTAGCTCAGATACATGTGTGGGCCCTCCGCATTCATGGAAAATGCATTTGGATAGTCATTGTGATAATCTGTGTGGCTAAAAATAATAAAAATAGATAAGCTGAGTGGCAGTGACAGATAAAGTCATTATGCCCTAAACCTCCCCCTCTGCACCCCACTGTCTGCCTTTTTCCCTCTCTATCTCCCTCTCTCGCTCTTTATATATATACATACATACTATGTATACACCATAATTTCTTTATCCATTCATCCACTGATGGACACTTAGGTTGTTTCCATAGCTTGGCAAAACCACAATCACCTCACATCTGTCAGATTGGGTATCATCAAAAAGAACACAAATAACAAATGCTGGTGAGGATGTGGGCAAAAGGGAACCCTTGTGCACTGTTGGTGGGCATGTAAACCTGTGCAGCCACTATGGAAAACAGTATGGTGGTTCCTCAAAAAATTAAAAATAGAACTGCCGTGTAATTTAGCAATTCCACTTCTGGGTAGTTATCCGAAGGAAATGAAAACACTAATTCAAAGAGATATATGCACACCCACGTTCAGTGCAGTATTATTTACAATTGCGAAGCTATGGAAGCAACCTATCCAGAACTTTACACTGAGAATTACTGAATCTCAGTGCCAGAAGTGATCTTTATTGATGATCCTCCCCAGCTCCCTCAGATAAAATATAAGGAGAGATTAGGTGATTTTATATACCGTCACACGACTTAGATGAAAATAAAATAAATATATCAGAAGAGTTTCTAAAGCTATTATTATCATCAGAAATTTAACATGACCTTTGAAGAATCCCTTATGAATTAGATTTACTATCCTTAAAAACACGTTTTTTTACAAATGCATTTCCCAAAATTTGTGTTGAAACCAGGCCTGTAAGGTGGCCTGCACATACACACTAAAAAGACTCTCATAGAAAAATTAAGGAAAATAGTGTCAAGTGTAAAAAGTTCTGCAAGGAGAGGTATAAGTTGCTTTGGTAGCATGAATGGTCTTGAGGTATGATCATGATAAAATTTGCCTTTTTGAAAGATCTCTGTGGTGGTTTTGTAGAGTATGGGGCAGAGAGATGTGAAAGTGAATGCTAGGAGGCTTTGAAAAGGTCCTGGTAAGAGATCGTATTATTTGTACCAGGATGATAGCACTGAAGCTGGAAGAAACTCAGTGCGTTTGTGAGAGACTGGGAGGCAGATTCTGTTGGTGACAGATGGGTAGGGCATTGCCAAATTTACTTGATTCCGTGTTCCTAAAAACAATCTGTGGAACTAGTGTTCCACGGAATACCCTATTTTAGGACATATCTTTTAGCTTTCCGAGTAGGTCTTAGAAATTTTCTCTTTGAAATGTTGCTGCTTTTTAGTTGTGAATATGTAATTATTCTCTGTAAGATCCTTTTTCTATTCACATAATTATGAAAATCTATATGGAAAATGGCTTTCTTCATTTGTTTTCTGTTTTATGGTTTTAATGGTCTTTGTTCTTCCATATTATTTTCTTCTTTTTAATATTCTAATCTCATGATTCCTGCCTTGCCACAAAAGATAGGCCTCTTTTTTTCCCTGTCAGACAGAATTCTTGTTTCTTTTTATTCACTGAGGCAGTTATCAATCAGAGATCTGCATTCTTTTAGGATTTTGCTGTCTTGCTTTACAGCTGGGCTCTTATGGATATTGTCACTAAAGAAGCTTAACTCAGACTATTTTTATGAGTACAAGGTTGTGTCAGGAGCTTGTGGATCCTAAAGTCTTATTTCCCAAGTAGTACGTTTCTACTCTTTGTCTATGTGAAAAACAACTAGAAATTATAATGCTGACTTTTCTTATAATTCTTACAGTCTTATTATTGCTTTCAGCAGCGACCTCCTGTGGATGAAGTGCTCAGAGAAGGTCACATCAATTTGTCGGGTCTCCAGCTGAGAGCACATGCTATGTTCTCAGCAGAAGGTCTTCCTTTGGGAAGTGATTCCTTAGAATATGCATGGTTAATTGATGTGCAGGCTGGAAGCCTTACAGCCAAGGTCACAGCACCACAGGTATGTTCTCTGAAGGCTAGCTCCTGATTTATTTTCTTTTTTCTTTACTCATTCATCTCCCCAAGAATAAGTTGTATGCCTGTTTGAATTTTCATTGCATTTCCGCTGACCATATGGAATTTTCTTAGCAATAGGTAAGGCACAGACAAGTTTCACTTTTGGGCTACATAAAATCAATGGGTGTAATGTTTTATAGTTCTGGGTAATACTTTGAAGAATTCAAGACTTTCTCTGGGAAAAACTCATGATGAGAAATTTCTGGAAATCAAGTTATATATTATTGAAATTATATTACTTGGCTCTCCGCTGTTGGAACAATCTTGTTTTCTCAGTGCACAGAATAATTCTCTAAGAATTTTACCATCCTGTATATTTCTTTTCTTTTTTTTTTTTTTTTTTTTTTTTTGCAGGAGGACGATAACTAGGTTTTACTGTTTATTTTTAGAGGAGGTACTGGGGATTGAACCCAGGACCTCGTGCATGCTAAGCATGTGCTCTACCACTGAGCTATATACCCTCCCCCTTCTCTTGTATATTTCTTAAGTAGTATTTGAAAGTAGCATTTGTGATATTAAGGTGGCATGATTCTTATTTGTAATGTCCCAAAGCATCAACATTTGTACCTGGACTTAGTGACGTGGATACTGGTTTAGAAAAAAAAGAATTTACTGGTAAGTAAATCTGGTCTAGAGTGCTAATTGTGATCCTTTTGGATACATTCCTCTCTCCCCTCACTGTCCTACTCAGTCTTTAGAAGATGCCGAGGACTTAAGGATTACAGTTAGCCGTCCCTGTCTGCAGGTTCCACATCCACAGGTTCAACCAACCATGGATTTAGCCAAGTGTAGGTGTAAAACCTGTGGATATGGAGGGCTGACAATATTTAGTTCTAGAAATTGACCATTGAAATTTAGTTGACCAGCCATATTACTGTAATATTTCATCTGTTGAGCCACATACAGACATACCTCATTTTATTGTATTTCACAGAGTTTGTGATTTTTTTCTTGCAAATTGAAGCCCTGCATCAAGCATGTCTGTCGGTGCCATTTTTCTGACATTTGCTCAATTTGTGTGTCTGTCTTATTTTGGTAGTTCTGGCAATATTTCAAACTTTTTCATCATTATTATATTTGTTATGGTGATCTGTGATTAGTGATCTTGATGTTACTGTTGCAGAAAGACTATGACTCACTGAAGGCTCAGGTGATGGTTAGCATTTTTTAGTAATGAAGTATCTTTTAATTAAGGTGTGTGCATTGTTTTTTTAGACATAATGCTGTTGTTGCACACTTGATAGACTACAGTATAGTGTAAACATAACTTTTACATACACTGGGAAACCAAAAAATTCCTGTGTCTTGCTTTTTTGTGATATTTGCAATACTGCAAATTTATTGCAGTGGTCTGGAACTAAATTCACAATATTTGAAGTATGCCTGTATTTGTAATGTTCCTGCTTATCTTGGCATTCCAGAAGACTGGAATGTGGTAGAAACATATATACTCAATTTTTAATAAAAGGTTACAGAATGAGTGTGAAGCAAAATTTAGAGGAGGGTAGTGGCAACAAGCAGGTGAATAAAGACTCTAGACACTTTGAAAGAAATTGTTGGGAGGGCATTTAAAATTAAGATTCCAGAAATAATAGAAAAATGAATGGAATTGAAAAGGGGTATTTAATATAAAAATGAATGAAAAGAAATTAATAATAATGGATGAAAACAAGTATTCAATGCTCACTACCCTCATAACTATCTTCTTCTCACCTGCCATTTTTTGTCTCTTATATACACAAACTGAAGCTTGTAACAAAATCATTTGTTCCCAAACAAGCATGCAGTGAAGCCATGCTGATCTTCCAAGACTTGACACAATTCCTTTAATCTAAGGATTGCTAGAATCTCATACACGTTGCCCTTTTTGAAAGATGAAACATTCTCTTTCTGCTGCACTAGAATCTTGGCATCACTATTTCCTGCAAGGTTCATAAATCCATAAGTACTTTTGGTGTTTATTCCATTTTTTATATGTTTTAAAGGTGAAATTCATGTTTTTTGAAAGTTGAAGTCATGTACTTTTTTGGAGGGGAATAATGTCATGTATACCCATGTCTTAGTGTGTGTATGTATGTATGTATGTATTTAAGTATAGCCAGTTTAGAATGTGTCAGTTTCTGGTGTACAGCATAATGTTTCAGTCATACATATGCACACATATTTGTTTTCATATTCTTTTTCATTATAGATTACTACAAGATCAATGTGTTTTGTTAACAACTCTAATCAATTATAAAATCAAGGTTTTTTTAAGAAGACTCAAGATTTGATGAAAAATTGATGTATACTTACTTAAGCTTATATTGCATAAAAGTGCTTTAATCTTCAGAATACCTGATTTTTCAAGAGTATAGTTTATTAGATACACATTTCACATCAAAGCTTGATTTATTATTAGGTGCTTTTCTTTGCAGAGGATTCCAGTTAGTCAGTCATGTAAGAAGAAAAATGTAACCTTAAAGAAAAATACTTGCTCTAGAAATTGCTGAAGTTGAATTTTTCAGTTGAAATGAGTTTTCATTTTGGCAAAGCTTTTTGTCATTCACAAATGAAAAGTAACTCAAGCTTATAAATGATGTCAAGTTAGAAAAATCATGATATTGGCTAATGAGTAGAGTATGTAGCAGATATAAGGCACTGTTTGGGTTCTTTCAAGCTGTATTAATATCTTGATAAGCTTTTGAACTCTGAACACTTGTTTAGAATGCTGACAGTGTTGTCAACTTGTTGTGGCTTATTTGTAGCTGGCTTGTCTCTTGGAGTGGGGACAGACATTTGTCTTTCATGTGGTATGCCGGGAGTATGAACTGGAAAGACCAAAATCAGTAATAGTATGTCAGCATGGAATTGATCGTCGGTTCTGTGAATCCAAGGTATGTTAACAAATATGTTAGCAGTATTATAAACATTAATCATTTTTCAAAATGAAAGGTAAGAGATATCAGCTTTAAATCAAATGCACATAATCATCAAGTAAACATCAAAGTTCAGGTTTTTCAGTTAATAAAATTACTTTGTAAATTCAGCGCCTCTTGTTATTGTAGTTGTAAATATCTAAAAGATGAGGTAATTATTAAGATACATATTCACAGATGGAGATATTATAAAATTATATAATATCTCTTACAGTTTTACTGTTGACACTCATGTGTTATTGCATTATTACACTCTTTGGGATATGGCTGTGTGTTTATGTAGATTCAGAAATTGAAGGAAGAGGAAGGTTAAATTCCTTACATCAGATTGTTTGCAGACCTTCTGGAACATACCTGTTCTCCATAATGTGATAAGATATGCTAGGCATTCCCCGAGTTTCCTGACTCCGAATCTTACACTCTTTCCACAATATTACACTACCATGACTAAGGCTTATTGCAGTACCTTCAAGAGGGTTGTGAAAAGTAGATTATAATTCCTAAGATAATATACAGTGGTAGTGAGATGTAGAGTGTTATTATGTAGTAAATACTGTTCTTTATGAATTTTGGGTTGGGGGACATTTTTTTTAAGTGTACTTATTTCAGAAAACCTGGAAAACCTGGCTGCTTCAAAAAAGAAAAATAACTTACTCGCTACATAGAAATAGCCATTGACAACAATTAAGTTTTGTTTCTAATTTCTTTCCAATGTGTCTTTCTTTTTTCTTTTGTTATAGGAACTATAATTGTTTGCTAGTATATTCCTGTGAATTGAAAGTAATTAATTCTGCTTTTAATTTTATGTCCAAAAAAATTATAACCTTTGCTTATTTACAGACAACGAGGGAAACAACTGTAGTTGGTAATAAAATTATTTTTTTCTTGTTATAAACACATCGCTAGTCTCCAGGGAATTCATTCTTTAGTCATTAATTTCTTCTAGATAATTTGTACATGCTTGCAGGCATCTCCTCCTCTTTTTTTTTTTTAGCACTCAAAGATTTTAGGTTGCAATGCAGTTTTTTAAAAATCAGCTTTATTGAGGCATAATTTACCTTCAATAAATTCACCCTTTTTAAGTTGCACAGTTTTAATTTTGTCAAGCGTTATATATACTGGTATAATTTTTACCACCACTGAAGATCTAGAACATTTCTTTCACCTTAGAAAATTCCTTTTTGACCCTGTGCAGTCAGCTACTATTCCATGTAACCACTGATATGCTTTCTATCATTTTAGATCAGGTTTTTATTTTTTTTTTTCGGCCTACTTTGTGTGGAGGAAACATATTAGTATAGAGCACTGACTGTCTTGCAAGGCACCTGCTTTCTAGTCCTGCCTTTGTCACTAATGAGCAGGGTACAGACTGTTGGGCTGGTAATTTACTCAGGGCTGCCATTTCCCAAAGAAGTTCATTGAAGTTGGTGATGTGTATGCTTTCTTCCAGCCTAATCATGACCAAATCTGTGTTTTGAGGAATAAAACAAAAAGAAAATTTGTGTGGATTTTCCTAGGTATCATCATAAAATTTATATTTCATATACTTGTGGATGTGGGCAAAAATATCATGTGTTTGTGTGTGTGTGTGTGTGTATGCATGGAGTATGGCATACTCATTAAAAAAATTACAAATTTAAACTCCTATACAGTTCTTATAAACCTGTCACATTGTTTATCAGTTTACTTTGGCTGTTCTTTTCAAGTTTCATTAACAAGTTATATCTGTATTCTGTCAGTTTAAAATTGCCACTTACCACTTTTGAGTGAAAATGGCACATGGTTACTTATATTAGTTTTCTAATCGGTAAGACTTGATTGAACTGCTGATTATTTTATCATTAAATATATATATAATTATAAATGTGTATCCTTTATCATTATAAAAAAGTGAAATTTAATTGATATTTTAAAGTACACATGTATGCAGAATTTTATTTATTTAAATAAGCAGATTTTAGTATCAAAATAATGCATAGATGATGATGAATTAAATGTTCAGTGCCTTTTCATTTTAGCTGAGTTGTATTCCTGGGCCTTGTCCAACTTCAGATGATCTGAAATATACTATGACTCGTTTAGCAGTAGATGGAGCTGATATTTATATTGTGGAGCATGGCTGTGCTACAAATATAAAGGTACATATTTGCCTATTTCTTGACCAGTGTTAATTCTTTTTCCTTTTTACCAAACCAAACCTCCATTTCTTGAAATAAAACACATATTTATAGTTTACCATCTCACAGAATACTACAAAATTCCAGGGGATAACTTTATTTTTTACTTATCCATGTTCTCTTCCAGTCTTATTTTTTTATGGCATACTTTACTACTTTTTTACTTTAACTAAATTATTATAACCTTGTTTTATGGCAGGGACATACACTAGTAGGTTGCTTTTATGGCAGGAATGTAAATTGGTAAATTTTTTAAAGATTCGATTTGAATGCCTTTAGGTTTTATGCATTTATATTTCCTATCTGTTTCCTGAAAACATTTGTTTGCCACTTCTGCTTTAAGGGTTACTGTTTAAAATTGAGTCTTGTTAAGATTCTGTGATTTCATTACTTAACTAGCCTTCTAGCTTTTCTTTCTTCCCTGATTTTTCTTTGGCTTTGTGTTCTTTATTTTTTTATCCTTTTTGTTTTATTTGATTGTTTATCTTTATTCTGTTACATTTACCTTTTCTAGTTCCCCGTTCTCTTTTTTTCCTTTCCCTTTTCTTCTTCTGTTTTTCATGCAATTTGAAATAATTACCAATTCTGTAGTCTATTGTAAGTTGCTTAAAAATACAGAAACTTCAGTTCTCTTTTTTCATTGTCTTCATTCACCTTTAGATGGGTGCAATTCGGGTTGCAAACTGTAATCTCCACAATCAGTCAGTTGGAGAAGGAATAAGTGCTGCAATTCAGGATTTTCAAGTGAGACAGTACATTGAGCAATTGAACAATTCCAGAGTTGGACTTCAGCCTGCAGTGCTGCGGAGGGCCTACTGGCTTGAAGCCGGGTCAGCCAATTTAGGACTCATTACTGTTGATATTGCGTTAGCTGCTGATCATCATTCTAAGCATGAGGCACAAAGACATTTCTTAGAAACTCATGATACCAGAACTAAGAGGTAAGTGAAATTTAAGAATGGTAATAGTCTCAAGTCTAGATAAAAAATATTAGATAATTACAGAGGAAATTCTACTGTTAGGAATGGAATAAGAACATCTTAAAGACCTAATATGATTGTGCTGGGTACATCTCAATGACTATTTAAGGGCCTGATATTTAAGTAATTACATTGTATATGTCATCTCTGATGATGGTGTGGTTGCTGGAAATAACATTATTTTTTGATGTGTTCCTAAGCCATGCTGTGTATGTTAACAGTGAAACAAATTTAAATTACTGGTCCTCAGTTAACATTTTGTAAAGCATTACACCCTTTCTCTCTCACCACAGCTCTCCTCTTCCAATTTGTCATTCGTAGAAAAACGCCATTGCTAATCACCACTTCTTCTATGGTACTTCTTTTGTAGGCCTTCACAACTGCAGAGAAGACTAAAAGTACCTAAAGCTTAAGAAATGGTCCTTAAGAAATGATTATATCTGCTTTTTAAAAAGTTGCCAAAGTTCATTTGTGGAGAATATTGTTTTAAACAACTTTGGTTTCTTTGTTTGCCCTGATAGCTGTTAGTATGAACAGAGTGCCTGTTCTGATAGATCAGGTGGTAGAGCAAAGTGCTAGTGAAGCTAAGGAGGTGGCTCCATGTGATTTAAGTGGTTCCAGTTGCCTCGTTTAGGTTGGTTTCAGTGCTCTGGTTTGTTAAGAATTGTGAAGAGTTTGAGATTTCATCCTACTACAAGCCGAAAAATTAGCCTGCAGTTTCACGAGTGCTGGCAGAAGGCATTAGAAACCTGGTAAGAGACAGAGGACTTTATTACTCACTGCAAAAGCACTGGCCAGAGTCATATGTGTTTGCATTGGTTCCCTGTGCCCTCCAAGTAGTATTGCCAGATAAAATACAGGATGCCCAGATAAAATTGAACTTCAAATAAACAACAAATATGGGGGAGGGTATAACTCAAGTGGTAGAATGCATGGTTAGCATACACGAGGTGGTGGATTCAATCCCTGGTACCTTCTCTGAAAAAATAAATAAACCTAATTACCTACCCCCGTCCCTTGCCAAAATAAAAATAGTTACATAGTACAATAATAAATAAATACATTTTAAAAAACCAACAACAAATAAGTTTTTAGTATAGGTACGTCCCAAATACTGCATAGGACAAGCTTATTTTTATTTGCTAAACCTGGTACCCCTATCCCTGAGTCCCATGGGAGTGACACAGAAGACCCATGATAGATGTTTGCACACTTTGGGATGCATTACAAAAGAGAAACACTGTAATAATAAGTGGAAGCAAGCTTGCTCTTTTCCAGGGTAAGACATTACCCCATCCTTTAAGGTTGCTCACTATCTGCACAACCCTGAGAAATGGCCTGGTCAGAGCCTTGCATTCTTGGCGTATCTAGCAAGAATGGGTAGGGGTGTTTAGGGCCCACGGTGAATTGCCTCTCCCTACACGGTAGTTCATTGATCTTCAGCTTTGGCTGCCTTAGTGCATGTTTGATTCCCAGAAGTTTTGGGGAGTAGGTATTTTCATTTCTGAAATAACTGGAAAAGTTACTAGACTCATAGACCATTAGTTTCATTAGATCAGTGTTTCTGAAGAGCATAGTTCCCAAACCAGTACCAACATCTCTTTAGATCTTGTTAATAATCAGGCCTTCCCAGACCTCAGTCAGTAACTCTGGAGGTGGAGCCCAGCTCTCCATATTTCAATGAGCCCTCCAGGTAATTCTAATGCAAGCTGAAATTTGAGGGCTAGGGCACTGGTTTATATGAAGATAGGGGACGGGAGCCTCCATTTGTTGTGCAGCTTCTGTATTCCAGATTTTGCATCAGGTGCTTTACGTATGTTACACATATTTTTCCTTCTGTCTTCTCTAGACTGACGTTCCTCTTCTAACGTCATATATTTATTCCTTCACTTTGAATTTGATATAGTCATTCCATCTCATCTTTCACATGTCATATATTTTTTTGAAAGATTGCCCCTGTTTTCTTTGTCACAACACCCTGTTCTTTACTTCAGAGTACTTACTGATATTTATGTTCAGATACTCTTGTTGGTGGCCTGTCTTTGCCTCTGTCTGTAAACTTGGTATGGATAGGCCTATATTAGTTTTGCCTGGCACAATACAAAGTCCCTAATAGATATGTTCAAGAAATATAAATGAATGAATGTAAAATGAAAATGATAATACCTATTCTGTCTTTCTAGTGAGATGATGCATGTGAAAATGCTTAGAAAAATGGACTATTAATATGAAGTTTTATTATTTAATGTAAAAAAAAGAATAAAGATGTATTACCCAGATTTGTATTATATAATATTTTTTAAGAAAAGCAGGGAGTTAAAATAAATGCTGATGGTTTTGTGTGTGGGTCACTCACAGAACATGAAGCATTTTTATAGACATTTACTTTTATTGTCTAAATTCTTAATACTTCATTCAGAGTCCTTATTACAATATTACTACAATTTTTTTCTCTAAAATACAGAATGGTGCATTATTTTTATTTTATTTGAGAAATCTTTCTTGCCCCATATTTATAATATTTTGGTGTACTAAATTTACCATGTAAAACAGGCTCTGAAGTGTTAAATGTAATAAATTATCTATTAAGCATAATGTATACTTATAGTTTGGTATATTTTTTAGATTAATATTTAAATTCTTTGTTCTTTTGAGAACGTTTACTGCTGTTTTTAAACTGGATTTAAATGTTTAATTTTTATATATGCTTTTTTTTTGGCTTTTTTTTTCTTTAGTATGTTTTATCTCTTACTATTGTTCCTACTTATTTTCATCTCACTGTGGTGAGACTTTTTTTTGTTTGCTTGTTTTAGAAAGGCAGAATAATTGAAAAGATACTTACCGGTAAAAATAAATCTGTGTATTTATGTTTAACTTGTCCTTTGAAAATATTAACAATTAAGTTTAACTGATTATCCGATCAAAAGTTTCTTATTTCTTAATGAGTTTTTGTTACATTATTCTTTTGTCTGTTTCATTTTGCATTCTGTTTAGATTGTGGTTTTTGTGGCCAGATGATACCCTGAAGAATAAGAGGTGTAGGAACAAGTGTGGTTGTCTTGGTGGCTGCAGGTTCTTTGGCGGCACAGTAACTGGCCTAGATTTCTTCAAGCTTGAAGAGCTGACACCTTCCAGTAGCTCTGCATTTTCAAGCACGAGCGCGGAGTCTGATATGTATTATGGACAGTCTCTGCTGCAGCCTGGAGAATGGATTATTACTAAAGAAGTTCCCAAAATTGTAGATGGTAATGTGTTGTCACTTGTGCTAATCTTTTACTGTCTTCATCCCTGTGCCATTCTGAGAGAAGTTCAGTGTTACTTTGTTCAACTCAGTTTTTTGAGCATTCTTATTAGTATAACATCTCTGTTTTGCAGGTGATTTAACTAAAGCCAGGTAAGACTAATGAGTTTTTCAGAATTGTACGGGGCAAAAATAGGTCTACTATTCAGATGTCCTATTGTTAACATGGGTGATTTTCCTAGCTCAGCTTACCTAAACATTTCCTTATAAATCAGTATTTCCCTAGAACTCAGATTCCAGAGATATACTTGGGAATAACTGTGCTTTGAGGTATTGGTTGTTTTACCGGTTTATTTTTATAGGAAAAAGTTGTCAATAGCAATATTTATACCGTTGGCCTTCATGTTATCAACTACTTTTACAATATATTCTCTTATCACTAAAATTGTACATGTCAAGAAGAGAAATGTGGTCTTTCCTTAAAGCCTGTAGGATAACTTTGCCAATACATGAGTTTGGTATGAGCAGTGAGTGGTGGCTTTAGGAATATTAGATTTAAACTTATCTTGTGTTTTTTCTCCAGAGACTTCAGAAATGCATTTCTCTTTCGGTTTCTTAGTTGTGTATTTCTGTAATTAAGTGCAGTATTTATTGTTTAAGCTGCCCTGATGTCAGAAAGTAAGATGTAGAAAAGTCTTCATATTTCACCAATATTTAGCTTTTTTTTTTCACTTGATCCATTAAAAAATGTTAACTTAGCTCTGCCTGTTGTCAGTAGGCAAAGATAGGAAAGAAATAGTTTTAACTCTCAGAATTTATCAATTTCCCATGTGTAAGGAGCTCTTAGAGGAAAAAGAGCTGGACTACCACATATGCCAAATTCTTATTTAAATGATTTTTCACTGAATATTAATAAATTTGCACATGTTATTTTAAGGTTGTTTGACTTCAGCAGTTTTACCAGAATAAGAGCAATTATCTTATAAAATCAGTAAACACCAAAACTTCTTGACATTTAAAGGACAAGGAAGATGCTAAGTAAAATTTAACTTAGCTGTCTTCTTATAATACTACTTTCTCACATTTGAATAATGTTTGTTTTTAAAATTTTCATACACATTTCTTATTTCACCCCCAAGCTACCGTATGATTTCTTTATTTTTCCTGTTTATAGTGAAGTAGATGAGGTTCATCACTGAGACTGAGTTGCATGAAGTCATACAGTCTTGTACATGGCTGAGCAGTAACTGGAATCAGAGTCATTGAAGCCACTTTAGTTCTTCCCACCATACTATGATTGTCACTTATTATGATTTTGCTTGATTTTCTAACTTGCAGATCAAAATGTAACCATCAAAAACTCAAGGAAGAAAATCTACAGAGAATTTACACAGGATATAAAAGGGGGAAAATAGCAAATAACAATGAACAAAGGAAATTTCATTCTAATTCTTATAATGTATAATGAGGAGTGTCTATATCTCTTAGTGATTCTCTCAGGAGTGAGTTGTAATTGGTAAATTGCTGTAAGCTTCTTGTGCAGAGAAGATTGGAATTAGTTCCTACATAAGTATCTGACTTTCTGATTGTTTAGTTTTCCAGGAGCCAAGTATAGATACACAGTATCAGGATAGAATCAAGGAGGGCATATTGGTAGAACCAAAAATTTCCTTGAAAGGTCAGTGAACACTAATTTTCTATCACTTAAAAGTGAATCAAGCCCATTTTTCTTTTGAAAGAGATGACTTTTTACCCCTTAAGTTCCATCTAGAACCGCATTCTGCTTAGGGAGATTTTTTTCTCCTATCAGCAGGTTCCTCTTTCCTGGGTAGCACAAGGAGAGGGGAAGCAGTGCAATGGTTGGTTTTTGGATCTAAGCAGCTGTCAACTCTCCTTTTATACCTCTCCACTCCCAATTTACATAACACATCACAGGGCTCTTATAAAAGGCTGAGGAAATGTCAGATTAAAGAAGGCAATGACAACTGAAAGCAATAATAAACAATCCTAGATTGGATCCTGTACTGGAGAGGGCAAAAGTGCTTTAAAGGATATTACTGGGTCAATGAGAAAATTGGAAAGCACATGGTAGATTAGATAACAGTATGATATAAACACCAAATGTACCAAGTTGATAATTATACTGTGGTTTTGAATTACTCTTAGGACATAAATGTTTAACTATTTAGGGTAAAAGGCCATGATGTCTGCAGATTACTCTTAGATGGTTCAAAAAGTATTATGTCTACTGTATATAAGTAGAGCACATTGGGCAAAATGTTTTAAAAAGATAGTTTCAAGTAAAAGATTTTTGGTGGCTTTGTACCACTCTTGAAAGTTTTTTAAGTTTGAAAATTTTTCATATAAATAGTTTAAAAAAAGAAGAAAAAATTCACTGTCTATGGACTCTGGAGTCATACTTATGTTGGTATCTTTCTGTAGTGTTTAGCACATTCCTATGTGCAATTAGTTACTTGTGCTTTTTAAAAATGATTTTATACTTAAAAACAGAGTTGGATTAAGTTCTCGTATTTTTCATAAATTGCTTTTGAAATGATTACATTTATCTAACCTACTTTTTTGTTCATTTATTTAGGTAATGTGAATGGCATGAAGAGGAAAGAATGGGAAAACAAATCAGTTGGAATAGAAGTAGAGAGAAAAACTCAGCACCTTAGTCTTCAGGTACCATTACGATCCCATAGCTCGTCCTCGTCCTCAGAAGAGAACAGCAGTTCGAGTGCTGCACAGCCTCTGTTGGCTGGTGAAAAGGAAAGTCCTTCCTCTGTCGCCGATGACCATTTGGTTCAAAAGGAATTCTTGCATAGTTCGAAAAGAGATGATGGCCAAGTAAGGTCAGTATGCAGTTAGATTTAGAAATCTGATCATAATAGGATTGTAAATGCTTAAAATTATGGTGGGAAAAACTTCTCCCCTCTCAGCTCATTCATTGTAGAAAATTTTTTCTCCCCCAAACCTATTTTTAAATATCCATTTGATACTGTTTTTCTGATTACAAAAGTAATACATATATATTCATTCCAGATATTTGGAAAATACAGGAATATTTCTTGTCATCTCACCACTCAGAGTGAACCAGTTTAACATGTGGATATTATCTTTCCAGTGTGGTGAATATTTTTTGTCCTTCTCTTGGCCCCTTGATAGTTGGCTACTCACTTCTTAAAACAGACTTTCCTCTTGACGTGATAGCATGTTTCAGATTTTCTTCCCATCTCCTTGTCTATTCCTTCTCAGTCTCTATTTCCATGTCCTCCATTTTTTTCCCTCCCTTTCTCCTTTCTCTTCCTCTTTCAGCCTGCCATTTGTTAAATGTTGCTATCCCTCAGGACTCTATTCTGTACCCCTTTCTCCACTCACTGTACTGTTTTCCTAGGCACTTTCAGTAAGTGTTTGGCTTCAATTATGATCTATAGCTAACATCTTATACATGTAAAAGCCCCATCCAAAACCTTGGTGCATATAAGCCTAGCTCCTTTCTTAATGTTTTTACACGGATGTTTCATGGAGACCTCAAACTCAACATATAACAAACGACCTTGTGCCTATTATGCTCAATTTGTTCTGCCTCAGTAAATGACACTACTACGTCAGTTGCCGAAGTCAGAAATACTGGGATTATCTATGATTTATTTCTCTCTTTTATTTCCTCTCATTTAATCAGAGGTCCCTGATATATTTTGTTGGACAAGCTTTTAAAAGATATGGGGGAATAAACTTATAAATGCATTAGTGTCCATGCATTATGGATAGAAGATTATACTCTGGGTTTCTTTCAGTTTTTATTGTGTTTTAAGCTGCCTTAATTTTTTTTTTTGGAACTATATGGGATATGAACACATACTGTGCTGTTTTGCTACTTTGTATATATGATCTATTATAAAATTTTACATTTGCCTTTATTTGTAAAGTGAATGATTAAAATTACAGAAAGGATTTTGTAAGTCCTTCTATTTATACTTGGAGTAAATTATATGATATGCTGTAAATGGTAATAGTTTTGCTCTCTGTTTTAGCATTCCTACAGAAATTTCAGGAAACAGCCCTGTGTCTCCTAATACTCAGGATAAGTCAGTAGGTCAGTCTCCTCTGAGATCTCCTTTGAAACGACAGGCCTCTGTATGTTCCACCCGACTTGGAAGTACCAAGAGCCTTACTGCTGCTTTTTATGGGGACAAGCAGCCTGTTACAGTTGGAGTCCAGTTTAGTAGTGATGTCTCCCGAAGTGATGAGAATGTCCTAGACTCACCAAAGCAGAGAAGAAGTTTCGGTTCATTTCCATACACACCATCAGCAGACTCTAATTCCTTTCATCAGTATCGATCGATGGATTCCAGCATGTCCATGGCTGATAGTGAAGCCTACTTTTCTGCAGCTGAAGAATTTGAGCCCATTAGCAGTGATGAAGGCCCTGGAACTTATCCAGGTAGAAAAAAGAAGAAAAAGCAAGCCCAGCAGATTGACTACAGTAGGGGTTCCATATATCACAGTGTAGAAGGACCACTTACTGGCCCTGGAGAAAGCATTCAGGATGCCCGAACTCTACCTTTCAAAACTCATCCTTCCCAAGCTTCCTTTGTTTCTGCATTAGGTGGAGAAGATGATGTTATAGAACATTTGTATGTTGTAGAAAGTGAGAAAACAGTAGAGAGTGAACAGATTACTTCTCAACAACCTGTGATGAATTGCTATCAGACTTACCTTACACAGTTCCAGGTAATTAATTGGTCAGTGAAGCATCCAGCCAACAAAAGAACCTCTAAGTCTTCGCTGCATCGGCCTCTCGATCTGGATACACCAACCAGTGAAGAAAGTTCATCATCGTTTGAACAGCTTTCTGTTCCAACTTTTAAGGTATGAGCCAAATCATTAGTTTCCACTGATAAATTTATTTAGGAAAATGAGTATTACTCTCTTGATCATTTTAGCTGCCTTTCTGAAAGATAGAATTCCTCAAGTCATGGCTTCATACATGACAGTAGGCCTCAGGGTTTTTGAAGAGTATTATAAATTTAGGCATATAAAATTGAGGAATAGTTTCAGACTTGATTGTCACAATATTAAGAATTAACATATAGTCTGTGTCTCCATTGTGCTGTAAGGTTGTCTGAATTCATATTGTCTGTGTCTTAAAAGTAAAATTTTGAAGTTCTTTTTAATAATTAGTGTTCTTTCTATTAATCCATAACTGCTTCTATGTAGATCCAGTTCTCCACACTTAATATTTGAGATCTTACAATTTAGTATGAATTGATTATTGTTCATCTCTGTAATATATTCTGTAAGTTGCTTTTTAAAGGAAAGCTAAAAAGTCAAAATATTTAGTAATAATACTTAACATGGAAGGATTTTTATAGAATTATAAATTTTAAGAGGGCTTTTTATGATTTTGAAGACCAAAATTGAGCATATAAAATCTTACTGAACTGATTCAACAATTCAAGAATCTTATGTGGTTTATACTTACATTTGCATATATACTTATTTTTAAAAGACACATGCACCCCAGTGTTCATAACAGCACTATTTACAATAGCCAAAACATAGAAACAACCTAAATGTCCATCGATAGATGACTGGATAAAGAAGCTACGGTATATTTATACATTAGAATACTACTCAGCCATAAAAATGACAACATAATGTCATTTGCAGCAACATGGATGTCCCTAGAGAATATCATTCTAAGTGAAGTTAGTCAGAAAGAGAAAGAAAAATACCATATGATATCATTCATAAGTGGAATAAAAAAAAAACAGAAGACAAATGAACTTAAATATAAATCAGAAACATAGAATACACTTGTGGTTGCTTGGAGAGGGTGTGGGTAGAGATAGACTGGGAGTTCGAGGTAAGATACTGACAGGTATATACAGACTAGATGAACAAGTTTATACTGTATGGCACAGGGAAATATAGTCAAGATCTCATAGTGGCTCATGGTGAAGAAGAGTATGGGGGTGAATGTGTGTTCATCTACGACTGAAAAACCGTGCTGTACACCAGAGATTGACACGGCATTGTAAACTGACTATAACTCAATAAATAAAAAGAAAAAGTAAAAAATTGAACTAGTCAAAAAAAAGTGTCTAAATGTTAATATACTCATTTAAAATTCAGATATTTATTATATACTACTGTGTGACAAGCATTTGATGTTCAGTGGCAAGGGTAATGGATATAGTTTATAGTGTGAAGCACTTGGCTTTTAAGCTTTCGTTGTATATAGTCTTTTACTCTCATTGCTGAATCTTTGCTGCCCTGCTCTGTTGTTTCTCTGAATAATCAGAAAATGAAATTGCCAATTGAATATTTTCTGAATTTATCTGTTAAACATTTATGTCATATATCAAAATCATATTAACAGGGTAATTTGGATATTCACAAATATCAGCTGATAGCATAAAATTAGAGAATAATTAATGTTAAAATTCTAGGCTGTAAGTAATGTTTTTATATTATTCTAGGTTATCAAACAGGGGCTCACAGCTAACTCTTTACTAGACAGAGGAATGCAACTTTCAGGATCAACTTCAAAGTAAGTTAAAATTACATACTTTTGAGGTTTAAAGTCAGTCTTTCTTGATTATGAGATAATGTAGAGTTTATTCTGAAGAATAGCCACTCTTTACTTGACTATAGTCTTTATTTTATGAATAAATTGCCCCAAATAACTCAACTCTGTTGTCTGTCATAGCTTTGCCTATTTGTATAAAGAGTCAGTAGCATTTCTTTTAGACGTACTATGCAAACCATAACTTGACATGTCAAAATTAGAAACTAACAAGAATTCAATATTGTAATTTTCGTATATTGGAAAAGCCTAATCAAGTAAATACATTAACAAAATTTTTTATCATTTGATACATTAACCATCTTTGATCAGTTTGTATTTTAGTGCCTCATTTGTCTTGTCCTCCAAGAGTATTTGGGATGTAAAATATCTAATCCAATTCCATGAAATTTTTAGGTGAAATAAATATAAGTTTAAGTTAAAATCAGTGTAACTCATTTTAAGGAAGCTCCAATTTCTATTCTTTTTCATGGTCTTTTTAATATATACTTTGCTTGTTAAATTATATAGTACACCATATACTCCTCTGGATAAGAAAGCCGTTGATAATACAGATGATGAAACATTAACAGAAGAGTGGACCCTGGATCAGCCAGTCTCTCAGACCAGGACAACAGCCATAGTTGAAGTCAAAGGAACTGTTGATATTGTTCTGACTCCCCTCGTGGCTGAGGCTTTAGACAGGTATTAATTTTGTCTAAAAAGACAAGTACTATTTTATAAAATAATAAATGTATGTAATATGGTTAGTATATGTGATATAATATTTTCATAAAATAGAATGTTGATGATGGCTATTTTGATTGAACAAAAATGAAAATATGTTTTAAAAGGTCTATATTTTAGTTATCATTTGTTACTTTTTCAGCCTAAATAATTATGTATTGCAATTTTATAATCATTATATTGCATTATATTTTTTACTTTTTGATTTTGGGCTGATGAGCATAAAATGATCAAACACCCAGGAATTATTAAGTTTGATATTCTTACTGCTGTCTAGTTAATGAAGGAATAAAGCAGAAATTTCTGTTCTGCAAGGAGATTATAGTCTATCTAGGGAGACAAAAATAATGTGAATAAAATCTGGTATGGAACAAAATGGAATAATTTAGATAGACCAGATCATAGTGTTAAGTGATATTAAAATGTTTCATTTACTGTTTTTCTTCCCACAGGTATATTGAAGCAATGGTTCATTGTGCCAGTACCCGACATCCAGCTGCCATCGTAGATGATCTCCACGTCAAAGTCCTCAGGGAAGCTGTCCAAAATAGCAAGACTACCTTCTCAGAAAATGTAAGAACTTTTTATTCAGTGAGTGTGGCAAATTGAGTTTTCTTCACATGCACATAATATCCAAAGTTGAAAATACTTGAATATGTTTAAATTTTATTAGATGTTTAAACTGGAATACATGGACATTCTATATAGTCTTTATATGTATGGCACTGGCTCCGTAAGAGATAGCATCTATAATTATACTATGTATTAAGTAGGAGTAAAATATTAATTAAAAAGTAGTGTTATTTTTTCTTTTATTTTGAAAGTAGCTTAATCCTAAGCTTTTCCTAAAGGGCTTTGCCTAAGTGAATGAGCATTCTTTAGGACTGGTACATTCATTTTCTAAGAAAGCAAAGCTGCATATTATTTTGGCTTTCCTCTAGAATTAGGTAACTTGTATCTTAATACTTTTGAGATTATTTTTGTTCACCTCAGGGAATCCAGTCACTCCGCTGGTGTGTGATATTCTAATGCTGTACTCCTGGTCATGAAGCCAGTTTCTTAGTGGTCATGTCCTGGTGCTCATCTTGTGATTGTCCACTTGACTTTCAAATTTATCTGTATCATATTTGGACTAGGGATCAGAAGCAAAGTGAAGGTGACGCTGATTATTTTTAGTGATCTAGTTATTCAAAATATATTGGCATTTTGTGTGATAGGTAGTTGGGGTCAAGGAGTATAAATCAAAAGAAATTTGAAAATATTCCCAGCCAGCAAGGAGCTAAGTATCAGAAACCAAATCTGCTCTCAAGTAGGTAGAATTTAGTGATCCTAAAAACATACCTATTATTATTATACATTTTTTTTTCTGTCTGTTTTTGTGTGGGCTAATTTCACTTTATTATGTATCACTCCTCTCAGCCCTGGGCTGCCAGTCTATTTTCTAGCTTTTCTTAGGTTTGGACTTTAAGACTAGGGGTGCTGAACCAGGTGGCAGCTGGTACATAGATGGGTATAGAGGAGCACAGTGAACAGCAAGCTGCTGTTGTGGATGATGTGGAAGTTATGAAAGGCCTGTGACATAATAATTCTACCTCAATCTTTTTAGCTATCTTCCAAACAAGATGTTAGAGGAACAAAAACTGAGCACCCTACCATAGGAATGACTAACCAAGGACAAGCACAGACAAATCTTACAATGAAGCAAGATAATGTAACAATTAAAGGTCTACAGGCTAATGTTAGCATCCCAAAGGTAACAATTCAGTATTTTAAAACATTTTCTGAAAGAGAATATTTTGGTAGTTTTTATCTTTTGTATTTGCTAAACTGAATGGTGATGGAATAGATTGTAATATCAAAAATATGTATTTTATTTCCTTGATGATCTAATATAAAGAATTAATGTAATGTAAATAGTTTACTTAAGCAAATTGTTGGATAAGATTTACTAAAATATTTCACATCCATCCAGTAAGAATTTAATTATTATTTTATGAGAGTCTGTATTTATAAGCTTTGCCCTCATTACTCTCAGACACATAGATATACCATTTCTAACAGTAGTTTTTCATTTTCCTGTATGTCTTATGTGTAAGTGATAACTTTTTACTTTTCACCTCTGAAATATGTGACATTTTGTGTGTTAGGTGAACTTATGTTTGTTACAAGCCTCAGTGGAAGAATCCCCAAGTACAGCTCCTAGTAGAAGTGTGACTCACGTTTCCCTAGTAGCGTTGTGTTTTGACAGAATTGCTACACAAGTTCGTATGAACAGGTAAGAAAGATTTTATTAATTTGAGCCAGAATTATCTTGCTGGGTGTAAAAGCAAGCCTTAATCATCTTTTTAATGCATTTCTGAAAATTCTAATGTTAAAACTCAAAACTACTATTGGAATTTCATATCTCGCTTTGTAAATTAGCAAAGTAGGTTTTAAAAAGTTTGTACTGTTTTTATTCATACCGTCTTTCAGTAAACACTGAAAATTTTGTTATTAATATTGGTTTAATTAAAACAGTGAAATGGTTTAAACACTAGTTAAATGTTTTTACTGGACTATATTATTTAAATGTTAACCATCATATTCTGTCTTTTTTCATAAAGAGGAGTGGTTGAAGAGACTTCAAACAATGCAGACCCTGGGAGAACATCAAATTTTGATAGGTATGTCCATGCCACTAAGATGCAGCCTCAGTCATCTGGATCTCTCAGGTCAAATGCTGGAGCAGAAAAGGGCAAAGAGATTGCGGCCAAGTTAAACATCCATCGAGTTCACGGGCAGCTAAGGGGTCTTGATACAACAGGTAAGATTCTACAACATGGTTTTTCTTTGACATGTGTAAATGTAAGAGGATTTTACAAAAGAAAACATTATAATGTTTTCCTTTGAATATTGCTATAATTTGAGTATTTTATAAGAAAGAGAAAAGTATTTCTGTTAATATTGAACACATAGTGTTTAGCTATACATTACTCACATTCTACACAGAATGGAAGGTAGACTTTAGTAGGAAGGTATGTGATACAGAAGTCCCAAATTAGGAACTGCTTCTGTCTCCCATCTGTTTTCTTCGTAGTACCTATTTGTTCATTGTAGAACAGAGATGATCTTTATAGTCTTTCTTTTAAAATTACTCTATTGGCAAAGCTTTGTTAAAAAAGAATTCATTGTGATATCAAGGATAGTCAAATCTGTAAATATAGCAGCAATAAGAATGATAGACATGGTTGTGCTTCTTAAAAGTCCCTGTGAGGTAAAAGAGAAGACTAGAGATATCATGTATCCTTTCAATATTTTTTATTCACTTCGGTGCATATGCTCATTTAGAGGCTAAATGATCCTAGATTGTCAGAGACTGAACCCAGAAAAAATTGAGTTTACTTGTCTTACTTGAAATGATTGCCATGCTGAAATCTGCATGATAGGCTGGTGACCAGTCCTGAATGAGCAAATGATTTCCTTGAATGTTCTCACTGTATTCTGTAGGCGCTGAAGGTTCCATGGTTCCTGTCTGCATCCTGGGTCTGTATAACTGCTGTGGCTTTCTCAAGGCTTATTTCACCATCCTTACGTTTGAGGCCCAAGGATTGTACCTGAGAGTGCCAAAAAAGAGATCTTTCATGACTACCTGAGATCTGTAGTCCTAAAGCTCATTCAAAATACAGTGGCTTGAGTATAAGAGACGTTCTCAGCTCTGTAGTTTGCACTGGTAGCCAGTTTGCACTTGGGTGTTTTATCGACCATAAGCAGTAACTGAATATAATTTTGAAAGGCACATCATCCAAAAAAACGATCAAAGACAAAACTCCCAATGAAATTCCAAGGTGGATATTGTGTAAAAATGCAGGGAAAAAATGTAAATGTCTTTGCTTATGTGTACACAAAATATCTGTGAAAGGAGACTCAATAATCTAATGATACTTGTTACTTATAGGGAGGAGAAGTAGATGTCTGAGTGTGGTGTTAAGAGGCTTTTCGTTGTATACTCTTTCATACTTTTTGGAACTTTAATCTATGTCAATGTATTATTTAATAAAAATTTTTAAATAAAATTCAAGTTAAAGCCTCACTTTATACCGTACATCAGAATAAGTTCATGGAATTAAAGACAAATATAAAAAAAAATGAGAACCATTATAGAAAGTTATAGGTGAAAATTTACTCTCTGTTCAGGGAAGACTTTCTAATCATAAATTCAAAATATAGTATTTTCATATGGTGAAATATTATATAGCTATTAAAATAATATCTTTGAAGCATATTTAATGAACTGAGGAAATTATCATGGTTGACTGTTACATGACAAGTGGGGACCAAAGCTGGGTTTTTATTTTTTAAAATGATCTCTAAAGGGCTAGAAGGAAACTTTCTTCAAATGTAAACAAGTTATCTCTGGGTAGTGAATTTACATGTGTTTTTTAATCTTCTTTTTGCTTTTCTGTACTGATTAGCTGTATTCAGAGAAAGAAATAGAAAAAAGTGAGATAAAATAAAAACCTCTGCCAGACACCCAGGAAGTTAGTTTCCATATTGCATATTGAAAGCGATGGAATTATGGTGATATCTGTGATGAATTGTAGTTATATAAAATATATTGGCAAAAAGCAATCTTTTAGAAAAAGCTGTAGTTTTCCTGGAAAATAATGTTTTTCCTAAGGCTAGATAACTAAAATTCTTTTTTTTGTAAAATGATGAGAAACTATTTAAAAATAGTTTACTTATGAAGCTGAATTATTCAGGAGCTTTTAACTTTAGGTTTTGAGAGTACCCTGTAAGCTTTCAGAAATGAATTTACCCTGTCTCTGAGCAGTTAATTTGCTAATTATGGAACCTTGTTTTCTTCCTCTTAACTTCCAACATGATTCTGGCACTTATTTTAAGTAGTAAGACATTAGGCAGAATTATTTTAGAAATTAGTTGGTTCATTTGTTTATTTTTCTTTTTGGTAGAATACTGAAATATCTTTTAAGACAACCGCTGTACCAGATGTTTGCATTATTTGTTGTTTTTTAAGAAAATATACAAACCTCTGTCTTTAAAAATGCTCATTTTGTTTCCTTTTGATAATAGATATCGGTACCTGTGCCATCACTGCTATTCCCTTTGAGAAGTCCAAAGTTTTATTTACTCTTGAAGAGTTGGATGAGTTTGCTTTTGTGGATGAAACTGATCAGCAAGCTGTTCCGGATATAACTCGAATAGGTCCCAGCCAAGAAAAATGGGGTTGGATAATGTTTGAATGTGGACTTGAAAATTTAACCATAAAAGGTAAGCTTTTTTTTTTTTTGAATTCTACTTAAGCTGGGAACAAATTGGTCCCACATTGCTGAAATATTTTAATCGTGACTTTCAATAACCTGAATCAGCGTTTTCAAGCAGAAAGTGTGGTACCTGGGATTATTTACTAGAAGTTGGTGCCCCGCCCCAGCTGTATAAGTGGAATTTTATGAAATTGTGTGATTCAAAACTAGCAGAGCATCTAGACGTACAAAGCCTCAGTGCCTGAGCAAAACAGTGTGATTCAGAAAACATTCCTGAATAAATATGAAGCCTCTTAACTTTTGGAAGTTTGTGTTTTTGGAAACTGGAGTTTTGATTTAGTAGAGCCTTGCCATATAGGATGAAAATACTGTAAATCCTTTATTCAGTGATACTGACTGACTTACATTTATTTTCTTTTACATTATTGACTAATATAGTAAAATAGGAAGGCTAAATTGTATATAAACCTTTTAGGTTTAGTCATGTATCCTAGTAGTATGCCTACAATTCATAATAGTATATGCCTACAATTCATTACCTGATAATTCAATATTGTATCACTTTTATAGATAGGAGCAAAGTTTTGGTGAGAAAAAAACTTTATGAGATTTTTATTTTTTATTTTTATCTTTATGGATATTGAATACAGCATTGAGACATCCAGGATTTTTAATAAGTAAATTCTTTCATTTTTATAGGAGGAAGGCAGTCTGGTGCTGTTTTGTATAATACTTTTGGAATTATGGGTAAAGCAAATGTCACAGAAAGTGGTGGAGCGCTGACATCCAATAATTCTTCTGATTCTCCAACTGGCAGTGGCTATAATACTGATGTCTCTGATGATAATCTTCCTTGTGACCGAACAAGCCCTTCTTCAGACTTAAATGGAAATTCTGTTTCTGATGAACAAGTTGGTGAATTTCTAATAATAATGATAATTTGGGAAAATAAAACAGAAAACCATATACCAATTCACATTTAATTTCTGGAGTATATTTGCTTGTCTTTCATAGTATGGATTTTGCTTTAATGGTAGTCAGGACCTCTTGGTGATTGTATTCTACTAGAGTATAATTGCCAAAAGGCAGGCAATGCATTGTAGATACATGTATAGCCATCATAGTACCTTGCATAATGCCTTGCTTATATTAGGCACTTAATAATATTTGTTGAGTTAATGAACTAATAGAATTTCAGAAAAGCAGGCTTTGTTTTTATGTTGTTTAAAGGATTTTAGCAGAATTCATTTTTAAATAAATAGTTTTGTTACTCATAGTATTTCACATAAGTTTAAAATATTTTTGTCAATACCTACCTATTTCAGTTAGAAGCCTGAAGAATATCTTATATGCAGCTCATTATTTTTATTATGGTATTATTTCATGGTGATGGATATGGTAACAGCCATATCTAATAATGAAAATATTCAAAATTCTAGATTACAGAACTGTGCTACTACCTGATTGGTGGCCTCAGGCAAGCTTTTTTTAACTTCTCTTAAGTTTCAGTAACAGGAGTATTGTAATGATAGTGACCTTCTAGAGTTGTGAAGATTGAAGGAGGCGGTACATATGGAATATAGAAGGCTTAACTTTGGTGTCTAGGGCATAGTAAGAACTTGGTAAATGTTGTTCTTAAACACACAAACATACATATGTACAATTCTGATCATTTGAAAATTAGACCAATTGAGGAGGAAAGAAACTAACTTTTAGTAAGAAATGTCATGGGTGTCTACTATTCATAGGCATAATCACCTCCTCAGGTATCTGGAGATTTAATTTTGAAACATTTATTTTGATTTGATGTATAGTCCAGGATTTTAATCACAGTCTTATGAGGTCTTTGGAAGTATTTGAGAGGTGGATGGGGATTAGCACTTTAATTAAGGTAATTAAAATATATAGCAGCTGTTCCCTGGACAAAGAGCTGGGAAGAACTTAACCTGTTCTTTCCCTCTCCTTCACCCACTAAAATAGTTGACAGAATGTCAGGTGTCTTCCTTGATTTCCCTAATCCTGTTCTCCTTGCTCAAAGTCCTCAAATTTTGTAACATTGCTTTCTTTGGTCTCTGACTTTTCTTGGTCCATTTCCTGATACAGTTCATTGTCCTTTTTAAATATGTGTGTTCTCCCCACATTCTGTTCTTGGCTAGTCTTCTTGCTCTTTGTGCATCCTTGCTTCATTTCCTAGTCCAGCTCCATAATCTGTTAACACTGCTTTCCCATTGGTTATGCTTTCAGCACCAACCCTTCACCTAAGCTTCAGAATTGTATCCAATAGTCTTTTAGGTATCATCATTTAGATGTATTATAGGAACCAAAAATTCAGTCAATCTAAAACCAAGTTTATTACTACTTTACTTGCTTATTACGTACAAGTCCCTCTCCCTTTTTTAAAGTTCAATTTCCTCTAGACTGTCTTGTATATATTTGTATACTCAGTGCCTGGCTCACAGCCCTTGTTTGAAACACACTGAGCCAGATGTGTTTGAGAATTTAGATGTTTTCTTTTAAAAGAAAGGAAATATGCCCTACCCCTATGTTGCCCCTCCCCTCTTTCCTCTCTTTCCTCTCTTACACTAGTAACCACTACTGTGTTCTCTCAATCTGTTTCTTTTTTTTTTATTCACTAGTTTGTTGTACTTTTTAGATTCCACATATAAGTGATTTAGAGATACAAATTATCATGTATAATAAGCTACAAGGACATACTGTACAACACAGAGAATATAACCAATATTTTGTAATAACTATAAATGGAGTATAACCTTTAAAAATTGTGCATTACTATATTGTACACCTGTAACTTATATAATATTGTGTGTCAACTATACCTCAGTAAAGAAATATTTTAAAAATACAAGCAAATATGATGTGTTTGCTAAATGCTGCATAAACTCCTAGTGGAATCTGAGATAGTACTGCATATTGAAATATTTGAATATTTCTGCAGCATGACATTAATAAAAACACCAACTGGGATAAACAGTCTCTCATCAATTCATATCAGATTTTGATGCCACATTTATAAAAACAGATTTAGATTTTTCAGAATGTTGTGGATTTTTGAATTGCAAATAAGGGAATGTGGACTTATATCTAATGTCTGCTAACTTTAAAATTACTAGGGTATGTGGTCCACATTGTCTTTTAACACTTAGGGTTTAAAGCTATTTTTTGGATACTCTTCATTCCTTAATCATCCCACAAGAAAATGCCAGTCTTTTCTTTATTTTGACCAAGAATATCTGAAAATGAATTAGAGGCCTGTAAACAGATGTAACAGGCAACAGACCTTTTTGTTTCTTTAACATTATCCTTCTTACCTCCCTGCATTTTGAAGACTGTTGATTACACAGTTAGGAAATACTCTTAATTGTCAGATTCAGGCTTACTAGCATGTAAGATAAATAACTCTACAATTAAAAATTCTCAGTTATTTGAACATAAGCTATAATAGTATTTCTTTTTATGGCACTTTATTTGGAAGTTTGAAATATGTTGTTAAAATAGAGTGAAACAGAGATTGCAGTAGGAAGCAGAAGTCCTTAATGCTATCACTCATTCTCCCACTTAATAGTTGTGTGACCTCTACCAGATCATAAAACTTCTTTCACTTTCTTCATCCAGGAAAACAAAACAAAACAAAACAAAACAAAACAAAACACAATATCTCTAAAGAAATGTGATTGAATGACATGATTAAGAGAAACCCCTTAGTTCTAAGATCTCTGGCTTATGGTTTGTTAAAATGCAGTGGTTTTTCACTGCTTCTTAGAGCTTCAAGGATCCATAGGTATTTCTCAGGATAATGGTTAGGCTGAGCAAGGTTTACGTTATCTTTTTTATATCAAGGTATTACCTATAGAATTTGGTTTGATGGAAAGGTTTTATGCTTAATATGTTAGTTACCTTCTGTGCTAGTGGTTTTAAGGGTCTATACATTAATAGGTTTGGGGTATTCTGTTTTATATAGGATGAAGGAGTTGAATCTGATGATTTGAAAAAAGATCTGCCTCTAATGCCTCCACCTCCAGATTCATGTAGCATGAAGTTGACCATCAAGGAAATTTGGTTTAGTTTTGCAGCTCCCACCAATGTGAGATCTCCTGCACATTCATTTTCTAGGTAAAAAGTTAAAAAAATACAATACTATCCCTTGATGTTTCTTTTGTTTAAATGACGTACAATTCTGTTTCATGTATTTTTTTTGAAGTGTTTTTCTATTAGATCTAGTATTAGGGTTGCCACTTTTTTCCCATCTTTCCTGCTTCATATTTTGTGTAAACATTATTCTCAGCTTTTTTGACCCTTTTTCATTTCCTAGGGTTTTAGTTTTATTTTTACACATCACCTCTACTAGGCTTTTATATTTTTCTTTCTTTTCTATTATTTTATTCTTTGCATTATGAACTTATATGTTCATAATTTATCTGATGGTCAGAATAATTTTGCCTGAATAAAATAGCCACTCAGTACAGTAGGTACAGGAGATTGTTTGAAATACAAATCTTGACAATTTTATAATTTTTAAATTTTTAAAGGCAGCTGAACCTTTTAAGCACAGCGACTCCAGCTGTTGGTGCGTGGCTTGTTCCTGTTGATCAACTCAAGTCATCCTTAAACAAATTAGAAACCGAAGAAACCTTGAGAATTTGTGCTGTTATGGGATGCATAATGACAGAAGCATTAGAGGTATGTCTTTGAACAACACAAGGCATCATACAAAGTTTGCTGTAGACAGTGATCCCTTCCTGTTCATTGTTGTTGGAAAACATCAGACCTGCAAGCTCTTAATTACTGGACATCTTGTGTTGGTCATAGCTTTGCTCTATCATTCTAAATCTGTTGTTTTTGCTTTTTTTCAGAATAAAAGTGTACATTTTCCCTTAAGAAGTAAATACAACAGACTTACAAAAGTTGCCCGCTTTCTCCAAGAAAATCCTTCATGTTTACTGTGCAATATACTACATCACTACCTGCACCAAGCCAATTACTCCATCATTGATGATGCTACAATGGTGAGTCACTGGAACTGTATGTTAGCTTTAAAAAGGCCTCTATTCTGTTGAGTAGCCATTGACCCACAGGGTTTGAGACGCATATAGGAAGTCCAAAGGAGAAATTTGGTTAGAAATATGTCTCTGCTTGTAGACAAGATTGGACTCAGATGAATGGTTTGGGAGTTGCCGGCATGAAGGTGTTAGAAACTGTGGATATGGTTGATGTGTTGAGTGAGAAACTGGTCAAGGATGGATCCCTAAAGAATACCAAAACTAAAGGGGAATGGAGAGGGTGCATAGAGGTACACAGAGTGCTGAGGAGGGACAGGAGAGGTAGGAAAACAAGGAAAACAGGTCTTGGAAGCCAAGGATATAAAGAATTTCAAGCAAGAGAGTAATCATTAGAGTCAAATTTCAGCAAAAATGTTTAATAAAATGAGGACTGCTTAATGATTGAAGGGAGAATTTATAATTGTCTGAAGTAAATACACTGTATCTCTGCACCAGCAAAGCCCTTTGAAAGATAACATGTCATGATTAGGGCGCTTAGAGCTCGAGGAGTCTTCCCCTCTCCTCTCCAAGCTTCTGGTCAATAGAGAATACACAAGAACCTTTAGCCAAAGTAGGAATCAATGTATCAGTATTACTAATGTCCAGTCAAGCTCCTGATGACCTCTAGTGAAAGAATCCATAGTAAATTACGGATTTGATAAAGGTACTTAGACCTGAGGCTGGTGTAGTGCTTTCTACTCTCAGCTTGTGAATTAGACTGGGAGGTCCATAGTGCAAGGTTAACTTGCCCATCTAGTCACAGGCAGAGAAACTAGAACAGAGAAAAGGGCAGGCATTTCCTGTGGATGGATGCACTGCTTAGATGTGCTTTCCATGTAAGAGGAGGAAACACAAGACGACTTGTGAGTCCAGGAATGAAGGGGCAGGCTAAGGAACCTGATGTTCCTCAGAAATTAAATGAGGTGATTCCTGTCATCCAATGAAGGGCTCTCTTCAGTCAAAGCCATTACTGTAGCACAAGGAATTGTAGGAAAGAGGAGGGAGAGGAAGTGGATATTTTCCTCTTAGGCTGAGGCTCCAATAGGCAAATTTTCTTTCTTATAGTCATTACCATATGGAACAAAATATATTCTAAATTATGTAACTGTTACCGATAAAACATTTAAGCTTCAAAGCGGCTATAAATCCATCGATGCCCCACATTTTACTATAGTAACTTATTATTTTAGTGTTAAAATGGAGGTGGTTACCTAATCTTTGAAGGAAATAATTTCATTTCTTCTTTGCTTAGTGAGTATTCCAAGTAGCAGAAAATACATTTAATTCTTCAGTTGAATGAAACAGGTAAAGCGGATTGAATGCTTCTTAAGGAGAATCCCAGTTTTATACCCCATGTTTAGTCTCTTATTCACCTGGTGCTGCTATGTTGCTTATGACAGAAAGATGCAACATTGTGTTCCAAGATTGAGTTCTGTAGTCAGCTTGAAATACTGACTCTTATGTAACCTTAGACAAATTACTTAATGTGTAAATTCTAGTTTCCTCATCTCTAAATGGGAGTTCTGAGATTTAAATGAATGTATGCAGAACACTTAAATAATAACTTTTTGTTATAGGAAGATTACTCCTAACCGTTTCATTGTTGTCATAGAGTGATGGCCTTCCTGCTTTGGTAACTTTAAAGAAAGGCTTAGTTGCACTGGCAAGGCAATGGATGAAGTTTATTGTGGTGACACCAGCCTTTAAAGGAGTTAGTATACATCGACCAGCTCAGCCCCTGAAACCTCAGTCAGCTGTGGACCATGAACATGAAGACGGACTTGGGCTGGACAATGGAGGTGGTCTTCAAAGTGATACCAGTGCTGATGGAGCAGAATTTGAATTTGATGCAGGTAACTTTGTAAATATTTTAGCCAGATATCATGTACTTGGTATCCAAATACATGTGATGATTTTAGTAACTTTTGTCCCAAATATGAAATTTTGCCCCAAATTCAGTCCCAAATTTGAAAATGTCATGGCTTAGTTAAGTGTGATTTGTCTTAGTCCAAATAAATGGTAATAGTGTTGGAATCTTTATACAGACTTGACTTTTAAGTTTAATTTTGTGAAATACATTAGATTACTTCTCTGATCTACCCAGTACAGTTAACAGGCAATCTTTGTATAGCTAGAATGTTTTGAGTGAAACACATGAATTTCTTTTTGAAATTTATACTTGTATTTGTTTACTTATCATGCTCCTTATGCCAGTCTTTTAAAGATTTGAATTTTGCGTGGTGCTGTTTGACTCTGATCTTGTATAGTGTTTAAAGTTGTGCATTCAGCCTGCAGTTCTGTCTCCATAATGGCTGTGCCAGAACACAAGTAGTAGATACGCATTTCAGAAGTATACGTGATATTGATATATAATACTTTACATACATAACATTGATATGTAATACTTTACCACGCTTTATTTTTTTTAAAAAGTTTGTATTTAACAAATGAATATGCTTCACGAATAGGCTGTATTTTATTATTTATTTTGAAAAATTTCACATCTGCACAAAAATGGAAAGAATCGTGCAGTAAACATCCCTTCTAATTATCAGCAAATGCCTAGGTTAATCTGTAAATGTTCCATACTTTCTTCAAGGTAGTTGAATTGGTTTTTGATCTGTGTACCATTTGGGTGGCAAATGTGAAAGACTGAGTAGGAGCCATTTGTTCCTTTCTTAAGACTGAATGAAAAGATTGGAATTTGATGATTAAAAGAAAAGAAGAGTGAATATTATAGTAGAGCCCACAATTAATTTGTCAAGAAATTTGAAAAGTTGAGTTTAGTTACACCACCAGGAACATTGGAGCTGATATTTTAAGAAAATGGTAATCTATTCTTACTCTTTTGAACTCTTTCAGCCACAGTCAGTGAACACACAATGCTCCTGGAAGGGACAGCCAACCGGCCTCCACCTGGTAGCTCTGGACCTGTGACTGGAGCTGAGATAATGCGGAAACTTTCTAAGACTCATACCCATAGTGATTCTGCATTAAAAATAAAGGTACATTGTTGCTGTTTTAGGTTAGAGTTACTTAGACTTACAGAAAAGACCTAAACTTTTATTATCACAAATGTAAATATTACGTATTGACCCTAAATATTCAAATAGTATTTTTATGTTGAAATTAACATGATTAGTAACTTTTAATTTATACATTTCTTTGAAAATTATGTCAATAGTCAGTATTTAATATTGAACAAGGACTACTTTAACTACCAAGCCTTAGGGCTCTCTTTTCAATTTATTGAGTATTGTTTTCAATAAAATACAATATTGAAAATGTTAGGTCAGCTTAGAATTATTAGTTTTAACAAGATGTTTTATAGGTAGTACATGATCAGTATATAGTTTGAGTTAGGCTATTTTATGATTTTAATTAAATTGTTTTGTTTTAAGAAGTGTAACCAATGCTTGATACAACATATGTATAGCACAGTGGGTGACTAGCACACCAGGAGGCAGACTGCCTTGGTTTCAGTCCTGACTCTACCACTTAGTTTCTTTGAGACAGAACAAGTTTTTAACTGCACTGTGTGGAAGTTTTCTCGTATGTTAAAATGGAGATTATAATAGTAACCTCCTTCAGAAGGTTGCTGTTAAGAAATAATTGAGTTAATATAAGAAAAATGCTACAATACCTGGTACATAGTAGGCATTTAATAAGTTATTTGTTGTGTTGTGACTTATTTATTTTTTGGTAGTTTCCTTTTCTGAGTACTGAAAACAGCAGAGTGTTAAGATTTTAACTTCCTTTGACAGTCTAGATATAATCTTAAATTAATACCAAGAATCTATTAGGAAAATTATAATTTTGACTATATTAAAATATAAAAATTTGTACACAGAAAAAAAGTATTGTAAACAAAATAGAAAGACATATGAGAAAGTGTTAATTTCCTAATATGTAAGATCTCTTCCTGATCACTAGAAGGGCACAGCCAAATACAAAAGAGTTAAAGGCAGTTCACAGAGAAATACATATACACATGTGAAAATGCATTCTCTTAGAAGTAAAGAAATGAAAATGAAATTGCATTTCCACCTGTCATATTGAAAAAACTAAAAGTTTGATAGTAAATGTTGGTGAAGTTATAAGAAAACAGACACAAAGAGGCACAAATTCTCTGAAGAACAGTTTGGCAATTTTTAAATATAAAATTTTAAATGTAATGCCTTTTAACCCAGTATGTGCATATCCAGGAACTCATTCTAAAGAAATAAATGCTCTTAGGTACTCAAGGATATATATCCAAGAGCGTTCTTTACAACATCATTTGTAATAGGAAAATAATGGAAACAACACAAAGGACTAACCATTTGAGGACTAAGAGACTAGTCAGTGTACCCTCATACAATGCATATTATGAGGACTTCAAAAAGATAAAGTAGATCTCTAAGTAGATACGGAATCATCACCAAAGTACACTGATTAAAGTAAAAATAAAGTATGGGACAATATGTGTCTGTGTGTCAAAAAGGCTAAAAATATATATGTGCTTATATAATCAAATTATTTATAGAAGGATAGATAAACGGTTGAGAGGACTTCTGGGGGAAGGGATATAGTAGACTGGAGTTCAGGGGATACTTACTTTTTATTAACTAGTCTTTTGTGCTTTTGAAGTTTTTATTCTGTGTGTATTGCCCTTTTAATTAAAACATTTAATGATGGTTTGATACACATTTTTTAGAAGTTTGGACTATAAAGCTCACTCTATTTCTGTAGTATAGTTACAAGACCAGCATACTTTAAATTCTCAACCTCTTAACCTGTCTCAGACTTTTTTCCTGGTTGACAGTTTTTCCAAACCCTCTGATCATGTTTAGGTCTTTGCTATTAATGCTGTTCTCTCTCAGAAGTCTTTTTGAGCATTGTTTATGGATTACAAAATTTCTCCAAAGACTTGAAATTACAAGTGCTTTGTTTAGATCTCTGCCTTTCAGGATCTTTCTGTTTGCATAGTCTGCCTGCCTGCCTGTCTGTCTGTCTTTCTCTCTCTTTCTTTTCTTTCTTTCCATTTTTTTTTATTGAGTTATAGTCATTTTACAATGTTGTATCAAATTCCAGTGTACAGCACAATTTTTCAGTTATGCATGAACATACATATATTCATTGTCACATTTTCATTGTGAGCTACCACAAGATCTTGTGTGTATTTCCCTGTGCTATACAGTATAATCTTGTTTATTTATTCTGCATTTATCTGTCAGTATCTACAAATTTTGAACTCCCAGTCTATCCCTTCCACCCTCCTCCCCCTTGGCAACCACAAGTTTATATTCTGTGTCTATGAGTCTATTTCTGTTTTGTATTTATGTTCTTTTTTTTTTTTTTTTAGATTCCACATATGAGCGATCTCATATGGCATTTTTCTTTCTCTTTCTGGCTTACTTCACTTAGAATGACATTCTCCAGGAACATCTATGTTGCTGCAAATGGCATTATGTTGTCGGTTTTTATGGCTGAATAGTATTCCATTGTATAAATGTACCACATCTTCTTTATCCAGTCTTCTGTCGATGGACATTTAGGCTGTTTCCATGTCTTGGCTATTGTAAATATTGCTGCTATGAACATTGGGATACAGGCATCTTTTCGAAGTAGGGTTCCTTCTGGATATATGCCCAGGAGCGGGATTCCTGGGTCATACAATAAGTCTATTCCTAGTCTTTTGAGGAATCTCCATACTGTTTTCCATAGTGGCTGCACCAAACTGCATTCCCACCAGCAGTGTAGGAGGGTTCCCCTTTCTCCACAGCCTCTCCAGCATTTGTCATTTGTGGATTTTTGAATGACGGCCATTCTGACTGGTGTGAGGTGATACCTTATTGTAGTTTTGATTTGCATTTCTCTGATAATTAGTGATATTGAGCATTTTTTCATGTGCCTATTGATCATTTGTATGTCTTCCTTGGAGAAACGCTTGTTTAGGTCTTCTACCCATTTTTGGATTGGGTTGTTTGTTTTTTCCTAAGTCGTATGAGCTGCTTATATATTCTGGAGATCAAGCCTTTGTCGGTTTCATCATTTGCAAAAATTTTCTTCCATTCCACAGGTTGTCGTTTTGTTTTACTTATGGTTTCCTTTGCTGTGCAGAAGCATAGTCTTTCTTTGTACTGTTTTAAACTGATCTGGAATTCGAATCTTAGATGTGACAGGACAGATAGAGATTCGACAATTGTGTGTTTTTGATTTTTTTGTTTTTCCTTGGAGAATTGCTGGAAATTCTTTTTGGCATATTAGAGCTGTACAGAGAATCTAGTCTTAACACAGAAATTCATTATCGGAGTCCTAAGAAGGGTAGTATAGTATTAAGAATTTTGGAATAGAAGTCTTGCCACCGGACTCCCTCTTCTGATTTTAAAGGGAGTTAATCATTGTAATTAAGTGAATGATCATTTAAACGCTGTCGTTTGTATTGTACTATAGAGTTATAAAACTTTATCATATACATTTGAGATTCACTACAATTCTAGTAGACACAGACTGTTTAGGTAGACACAGTAGTTTTAATGTGAGCAATAACTAGCAGTAATAAAGACAGTGAATAGTCGTGGTTATCAGCAGTCATTTTTACATGCATAAGAAAGAGCCCCATGTTGTTCCTTTTGTAGGGCATTCACCCATATCATTCTCTGAGCTATACCAGTGGAGACACTGCCACAGATTCTCCGGTGCATGTTGGACGTACTGGGGTACCAGTTAAGGAGAGTCCAAGGAAGGAGAGCCTACTCAGCTACCTGACTGGAAGCTTCCCGAGCTTGCACAACCTCCTGGAAGGGACTCCTCAGAGAAGCAGCGCAGCTGTGAAAAGTAGCTCCCTAACAAGAACAGGTATATCCTTAGTTTGGACAATTGTAAGTTTACTTCTGTAGGTTGTTAAGAAAACAAAAGCAGGACGTAAGTTTATTTAGATATATACTTTGGTTGCATACCTGGTCTTTTGTATTACACCTTATCTTTTAGAAAGTATTTTGGGAAATTGTTCTGTTTGTAGCTTGTTGGTATCTCGTGCCCTTAGTTTGCTGTCAACCTAGGTGTGGTGTGGAATGCTGTCTAAACCAGCCAACAGTGCATTTCCTCCCAATATAATAAAAATTATTTATTTATTAATGCCTTACCATCCAAGTACTAACATCATGCAGTTAAGTTTAAAAACATGTGCAAAAGGCAGATGATTTAACCTGACTTTTCAAAAATAATTACATAAATCAAATTTCCTGCTCCTTAGTATGTAAGTAATACTAAATATAACTCTATTTTCAGGAAATACAATGGCCACTGATATGTTATCTGAACACCCCTTGTTATCTGAGCCATCATCTGTGAGTTTCTATAACTGGATGTCAAATGCTGTGGGTAATCGAGGAAGTGTGGTACAAGAATCTCCTGTTACAAAATCAGGACACAATAGTCTTCCAACAGGTATTGAGCTGTCACATCATTTCATTTAACTGTCTGAGTAACAGTTATATGTAAAGTTATAGAAAAATCCTATTTTTCAGAAGATGATTAAAAAATCTCAAACGTTTAAGTAGTGTTTAGTTGAACTTGGCCCATTAATGAAATGCTTTTAATAATATTGCAATTGAGAGAGTCATAAGCAGTTGTTCAGTATTCTTATGGAAAAGCAGATATGTCAAATGTCAGGTGATATATAATTCAAAGAGTTTAAAACTTCCATTTAATGTGGCTAGTTTAATTTTCAAAACACCAAAAGGAGGTAAATGAAAAAATGTAAAGGATAATTACAACATCATGTACCTACAGTACAGGAAATATTTTCAGCTTATCCAGATTCCTCTGAGACATAATAACTAGTGTTCTTATACTCTCTATAGTCACTTAAATATTTAATTAAATTTAAAGGAATAGTAAAAGGAATAAAGTAAGATTCTTGACCTCAAGGACCGGGAGATAAATGAAGAAAATTTTATTAATTTGAAAGAAATATTTATAAGTAGCAAGAAGACTGGTAGGAAATTCACAGAGAAGTATTGGTGGCTATTTCTAGTAACATAAGTGGAGCCACCCTTTCTTTTTTATCCTTTTTCTGTTTTTCTATTTTTTCAAATTCACTAGATGTATTATTTTCTTGTAAGTATACACACACACACACACACACACACACACACACACGTATGTATATATATATTTTTAAAGAATATGTGAAGTAGTCTTTGATTCTAGTTAGTGAGGGCAGGTGAAATGAATCTGTGTAACAGCTATTTGGGTCACTAGTTAATTCTATTCAGACAGAAAATATGAAATTAAGAAAAGTGATTGAAATATGACTACTTAGTCCGTTCTCTTTTTTGCTGGTCTGTGGGCCACTTTTGCATTTGAACGTGATCCTAATTCTAACTCTTAAGAGCACAAGGACTTGCTGGTTTTTAGTATCAGTTCTTGGTTGAAGAAGCTAGAAGGATGGTGCGTCCACCAGCTCAGAGCACTTTTGTGGAGCTAGTCTCACCACTGCACAGAGTTTCACTTTCAAGAGAACCAGAAAGGAACTTTTCCTCTCTATCTCAACTCCTTTGCCTGGGGAGTTAAAGGATGAAGGAAGCACAGAAGAAAGAAATAGTGCCGTTTCATTCTCGTTCCACCTTGGGAAGGCACAGTTGGGAAGAAATTTATATGTGGGGTTCTGTGACACCTATGGCTTTTGTCCTGCTGCAGCTACTCTTTGTAGCCCTGCTACTGTCTGTAATGCTGTTCTTCAGTGCAAAGCTGATGGGGTATCAAGTGTTTTTCAAAGACCTTCCAGCCCTAAATTTGTATATTCTGGTCTGACTGACTCTTATACATATTTTGTGTATGAGAATGACTGATATATCCTGAAAACTTAGTTTAATTTTAGTTTTTATTAATAAATCATGTCTGTAAAATAACCTGAAAGTGCTGGGTTTTTTCCTTCTCAATTTAAATGGTCTGGTAATACTATTATAGTACGGGCTTCATAAGTTTACTTTGCTGTGTCCTTGTATGTGGTTTTCATTTCCCAATAATTTAGATTTTATTCTTGAACATTTTACTCTGTCAGGTGTTGCACCCAATCTTCCTACAATACCCTCTGCATCAGATTTCAACACCGTCTTGTCTAGTGACCAGAATACTTTGGATGGGACACATTCTCAGCATAGCACGAGTCAGGATGATGTAGCAGGTGTAGAAGAAGCCAACCAAGGGTTTCCTGCTGTACAGCTTGCTGATGCACAGGTGAGCCAGTCTGTTTTCCCTAATCATAATGACCCCTCACTAGGCAGTAGTTAGCAGCTGGAAGCATCAAGTATGTGCACCTTGGAATTCTAGTGAAAATCTTTTTCCTTGCCTCTCTGCCTAAAGCCTGCATGAAGAAAGGAGGAGCCTTTAGAAAGTACATTATTAATTATAAATGCATATTAAGCATCTATAGATATTCACTAAACCAAAGAGTGGTATGTAGTTAATTGTCTCATATAGCAACATTTTTGTTATTTGGAACTACAAACTGGCTAAATAACATGACTAGAAAGTTTAATTATTTCCTATAGTCTTTAGTGCTATGTTAAGAATTGAGTGAGCAGTGGGGAGGCACTGAAGATTTTGGAACAGAGGAAAAAAGTGCCTAGGACTGTACATGTAGAAATATTGTATGGATAGCAGTGCTTCAATGGATTGAAGTACGGAAACTAGAGATGAAAAGATGAGTTAATGAAGTAGCTCACAAAGTGGTCATGAAGCTGTTAGCTTAGATGGTTATGGCTTTGATAAGGTAAAAGAGAAATACTGTGGAGGTCTTATTTAACTGACTAAATGTATAAAGTGGAGAACAAAATCCTTTTAAAATGTACTTTTTAACTTGACTACAAGGCAAATGAGAGAGTGGGACATGGGTATTAAGAGGTACTACTTTTTCAGGATGAAAGCGACTTGAGCATATTTGTATACTTAGGAGGAATTAGGAAGGTCCTGATCAAAAAGGAAAAAATAAAAAAAAGAAAGAAGGGTAAACTGATAGAGTAGGACTCAGAGAGGGATGAGAAGTGTTGGAATTTAGAGTCATTTATGGAGAGAGGTGCTTTTAGACATAAAAAATACTTTTCCTTCTGAGAATTTTGGGGAAGGCAATAAGGACAGTTCATAAATGTACAGGTAAGTTTGCAAGTTGGTAGCTTCAGTTTTCTCTCACAATAGAAAGTGATTTATGTTAAGAAATGTGTCGGGTACTTCTACATTTTCTTGAGATTTACTTCACCAATACATTGAAGTGCTTTTTAGGGACTCTCACTTTTTTTTTTTAAAGAGAGAGAAAAGAAATAGTTATGTTTGTTCTGGCCTGTATATGCATTCATTGTATTTAGTAGCATTTGGTACACATTTTTAGAGATACCTCTACTATGTTACATATAAGAGTCTAAAATCTATCAGAGACATTAGTATTAAATAATATGATTTATTTAAAATGATGAGTGATTAAAAAAAAAACCTGTGTAAGGTGATTTAGACATATGTAAAGGTTGGAGTGAATCTGAAAGAGAGCTCAGTCACCACAGACCCCCAGAAGGATTCCCAAAGAGTGCTGAGGGCCTAGTTGTTGAGGTTGGTGTTGGGCTGGCAGTTAATGCACTTGTATCATTTCCTCTCATTGTCCTTAGCAGCTCAGCTATAGGAGGAGAAGCAGATGTAGGAAGGAAAATGAGGTGATAAGACATAATATACAGTCTAGGAAGTTGCTGAAATGGAGTTTAAGCTAAGATTGTTGGGGGAAAAGAAAGTCACATCACTTTGGAACTAAAGCATTCGTTGAGTTATCTGCATGGTGAAAGAAGTCATTCAGAATGATAAATTGGGATGAGAAGCAAAAGAACCAAAGTCCCTGGTAGGTTTGGAGGATTCACTAGGGGGCATAAATAGATGACAAAGATTAGGAAAGGTAAAGGACGGTTTGAACTTTGAGGAGGGAAGAGTTTTTCCATTAGGCTACAAGAGCAAATCTAAGATAGAGTAAACCCAAGAAAGAGTATGCCAAGCAAATACACAAGGTAGACAGAAATTCTCCCTAAGTTTCCAATGTTGAATAAAATTGAATTCTCTCATTCCAGGCTTTCAGACCATCAGAAAAGTAGCCTATCTTCCCCAGCACAATTGAGATGACTAATGGACAAGTGAAAATGAACTGGGGTCTCAGTGCACTTGTCTATTGTCTATTTTGATAGCATTTTCTAAGCTTCAGGATAAGATCACTAAGTGAGAATGTATAGTGAAAGAGTTAGAAGGGGGTCAAAGAAAGCATTGGATAGACAGCATCTATATTTAGGATGTCGAAGGAGGAAAAGGGACCATGCAGCAGAGAAGGAATCATCAGAATGATTAGAGTGATCTACTATTGAACACAAATAGTTGCTTCTATTTGCGTTAGCTCCCAGTGACTATGAATTTCAGTTAACCAGACTGATGTATTTCCATAAGAATTATACAATTCTTCAAATGTAAAGGAAGTCCTTTGTCAGAAAATACAATACATGTTAATTTATGTTACAGCCAAGTCATACCATTTAAAAATAGATCAGATGCTTATATGAAGTGCTTTTATATTAACACAGGAAATTGATAAACTGTTGTGAATCTTTTATTCCATATTCTTATGCTAACATGATAGATATTCATGGCTTTTTTTAAAAAGCAAGTAGAAGGATTTAAACTAATTCATGTTTTTATTTATCTTGTACTTTCACTCAGGCAGGATCAAGGAATCTTTGTATGATTAATTTGAAGATGAGTAGCATATAATAGGTTCTCAAAAATACCATTAAGTTATATTAGAGCTATATTTATTATACAAGACTTTTTTTTTTTTTGCTTTACATTACAGTAATATGTCCTGAGGTAGAGTGTAAGAAAAAAGCCACAGTAAAAATGATGGATTATAAATTGAGCTAATATCAAAGTATTATGTCTTTTAGGTTGTTTTCAAACCTCTTCTGAGTCATACAGGGATCCAGTCACAGGATGCAATGCCGCTCTGCTACCGAATGTACTTCGGAGAACATCTTTCATTTTCAGGGACTTTGGACTGCCTTAGAGCAGATATTGTGGATTCCGACACAGCCAAAGAAAGAAAAGGCAAAAGAGCAAGAAGGTATCTTGCATTATTGTTGTTTTTATGAAAATTTTGTGCAAAAGATATATTAGCTGTTTTTCAACTTTGCTTTCTTCTAATGCCAATGAGGAAGTAATTTTAATAGTTTAATGAGAAGATAATTTCCATTTAACAGAAATAGTGGCAACATTTTCTTAATAACCTGTTAAATGAGAATCATTTAAATGGCTTACGTTGTATTTCACTTTGGAGATTATTTTGCTCATCAGTTAATAAAGATTGTAGTTCTGGAAAAAAGGAAATAAAATCTTGTCATTTTCTTTCTTTCCTTTTTGTTTTCTTCACATTTTTTAGGCAAGGCCAAGTGAATCTTCCTCCACTTGAGTTTAAACCAGCATTAATGTTGGAAACCTTTAGCATCAGTGCTGTTGTGATGGAAAAGTCTGTGTGCACCCCTCAGAACTCTACCAGTGCTCTTTCTTTTCATGATCTCAACAAGCGTTACTACAATACCTTTCACTGCAATTTTACTATTTCCTGCCAGTCAATAAGCCAGCATGTAGATATGGCTTTAGTTCGTCTTATTCATCAGTTTAGTACAATGATAGATGACATCAAAGCGACTCAGACTGACATTAAACTCAGCAGATATACAGCTGGGTCAGCTTCCCCAACCCCTACCTTCAAAACCAGAAAACATCGGGATTTTCGCTCCTCTGACTTCAGCCGCAGCTCTAGAGGAAGTCTTAATGGTGGCAATAGAGTAAATAATGCAAAGAACAAACGGACCAACAATGAGAATAACAAAAAGGAATCTCGAAACAAAAATTCATTAGGAAGATCTGAAAGAAGAACTTCAAAAGTGTCCAGGAAAGGTTCAAAAGATGTGGTGGATCATATGACTATCCATATGGATGACTCTGATTCAATTACAGTGTCAGAGCAAAGTGAGCCTTCAGCTGAGTGCTGGCAGAATATGTATAAATTGCTTAACTTCTATTCACTTATCTCTGATCCAACAGGAATATTGGAAAAATCTTCAGAAACATTTGGACCAGCAGGTAATGGATATTTTTATATTTAAAAAAATTTCTGTTTAGAATAGCAATAATACTAAGAAAAGCAGGTTATTTGTCATTGTTTTCTTAATGTTGTAACTGGATAATTGAAATGCAGAGAAATTGGCAGTCACTCAAGGAGAGAAGATAGTAATGGTGATTAGATATTCTGCTACCCTCTTCCCATCCTTCCTAACCGTTACACAGTATGCTCTTAAAGAATTCCAACCAACCTTTCAAATGCTTTCAGATGCTTTCAAATATCTGACTGCTATTTATTTTCAAATATGACCATGGGGAAATGTTGAAACATTTTAAAAAATCATTTTGGTGGGGAAGAGGATTAAGAGGGCTGGTTTAAGGTTAGACAGTGTTTGGAATGTCCTTCCTTTTTGCAGTTTTCGTATCTAAACCCACATATTTCCATTTACTTATGAAGGAGTTCGGAGCCCTACAGAACCAACATGTAAAGTTGTGTTTGAAAACGAACAAGACAGTAACAGTTTGACTAAGACTCAGAGGAAACGTAGCTTGGTAACTTCTGAGCCTCAGCATGTTACTCTAATAGTGTTTGGGATTGGCATGGTGAACCGCACGCACCTGGAGGCAGACATTGGCGGGCTAACAATGGAATCAGAACTGAAGAGGATCCATGGCAGTTTCACACTTAAGGAAAAAATGAAAGGTAGGATGATGTTCTAACACTGTAGTGCTGCTTTTCGGAAGAAAGCCAATGCCATGTCTCCAAAATTCCTACTTGGCAATTTTTCTTCAGAAAATGGCACTTCCCATTTGTATGGATCAGGAGTGCTAGTTTGTGTAGTTTCTTTTTCCTATTCTTAATGTTTTTTAAATTTTTCTAAGTATTCTACAGTAAGTATAACTTCTGAGATTTAAAATATCAGTAGGCTGTTTAATTTCATTAGGCTCTTTAAATGCATGAGTGGCATGTTAAATTATGTATTTAGCATTATTCCGGTTTTGACATATAATAGATACGTATATATGAATACACAGAAATAAAAACTTCAAGGAAATTTTTAAAAAGTAGTTCCAAAATCGTTTAAATTTTATCATAACTTTAAATTATGTTTTGTTATTAAATGTATTATAAGTAAAATGTGATTTTAATATGAAGTGCAGTTATGTGATTTCCAGAATTCACATAATTATTTTTTCTCACATTTAAGATGTTTTACATCAAAAGATGACTGAGACATGTGCTACTGCTCATATTGGTGGGGTTAATATTGTGCTGCTTGAAGGGATTACACCAAATATACAGTAAGTATGTTTATTGTTTTCTTAAACTTATTTGTTACAGTTTTATAACTTAAAATTCATTGGCTAAATCCCATTTAGTTCTGAGGTTTACATACATAATATTATTACATACTTTAATTGTCATTGAGAATATCACCAAATGAAATGTTTTCAGAAAACATTTCTTCCCTTTCTAAAACTAGTTTATTACCTCCCCTGCCATGCTAAAAAACTGACTCCCAGTACAATTTAAGATTGTGTAACAAGAAAAATGATTACAGTGCAAACTTCAGTTAAACATATAAGATGCAAAAGCTCACAAATTCAAATAGTTAAGTAAAACAAAATTATAGTCAGAGAATAGAGACCCTTGATTTTGTGTTAACTAATCATTACCCATATTCATGCTGAGTTTCAAAACTTCCTCTTGCCGTTTTTTTAATTAGAAAATTTAACAATAAAGCCTAAGAGACTCTTCTAATAGTACAGATAAGCTTTCTGTAGTGAGCATACCATTCCATACTGCTTTTCTTTTGACTGTGCTCTCACCTTTTCTTTATAAGTTCTATTCTTACATATGTCCAAAATTGTTCTGATAATAATTACCTTTATATGTGATATTTAGATCAGGAATCTGTTATCAATATATTTAGCCATTGACTTTGTTCATACACTTGGGAGTATATACTTTCATTCCTAACATCCTTTCAGCGGAGCAGTTTCATGCTGTAACTACAAAATGTATTTTGATAATTTAGGTCAGATTTTAAGAATTTTCTCATTCTTAATATTATAACTGGTTAATGTCCTACTGCCATCCTATAAAAGCCTCTATCATGTTAAACATTGACTAAATGCAACATCAGAAAAATTAAATATTAGTTGTATATTGACTTGTTTCAGGTCTATTCATTGTATTTCAAACATGGATAATGTGGTGATTGTCTTGGGGAACAGTTCCTGAAATGGGTGTTTAAGTCTTGCTGGAGTGGTTGGGACCTACAAGTCTAGAGCCAAAGAGTACATTTCATTATAGCTGCCTAGCTGGTCCAGATTGCATTTCCTAAGCTGTCTTTCTAAAGACCAGAAAATTCCAGGAGTTGTGAGAGTCAAGATCTTTTCTGATCATTCAGTGTGGGAGGAGAGGTATTATTATGTAATAATTATAATCTAAAGAAGTATCTACTGTGGACCAGGAGCCTCACATACATTTTTTTTTAATCCTCAACACAATCCTGTTAACTGGAGTTGTTTTATCTCCACTTTACAAAGCAATAAATTGAGATTCAGAATGATCAGGTGTTTTCCCGAAATGGTTAAAATCACAGTCAGTAAGAAGAGATGCCTGAACCTGTGCTCTTTTCACCTTGCCTTAATGCTTCTGCAGACAGTCATCACAGACCATGGACTTCATGATTCTTTTGTTGACCTAAATTTAAAGTATTATGATTACTTTAAAGTATTATGGTTACCTATTCAAAAGGAGAACAGATTTCTTTAGGTGTCTCATGTGTTTTTTACTCTATCCTCTTGAATCTCTTTATCTCCATTATCAATTAGCTCTTTAAAAAAGGGCTTCAAATAGTCTATAAATTCATAAAACTTAATATTTATAAAACAGATTTTTTTAAAAAGTATTAGTTTTTTTTCATTAAAAAAATAAAAGTTATTAATTACTCACTGCCAAACTCTAGTACTGTTAAGACTTTCTGGATTTATTCTTTGGCTTTTCATTTCCAGTTTCAATTAGAAGGAAACGGAACTTAAAAAAATATAGTTGAAATGATTCTTTGAGGGAAAATTTTAACTATGGGAAATAAAAGCTTTCCAGATGATTGGTCATATTGTAACTAATTTATGCGTGATTGTTTCTTTGCTTCCTTTTTGTTTTCCTGCTTTCTCTTGAATCTTCATGTGTAGACTGGAGGATTTTCCTACATCTCCTACAAGCACAGCCAAACAAGAGTTTCTGTATGTCATTATTACTCTTTTTCATGGGCTTTGTGATTAACATAGTATTGAATAGTTTTGAAGATAAAATATTTAGATTAGCTGCATGGATGTGAATGTATGTAGCTAGTTATTATTCTATAGCTTTAATATAGATCCTTTTATAGATTAAAGCTTATTGATATTCAAGGAAAACACACAGGTAAGGACAACCTTTTTGGTAATTCACAGTTTGTTATGCCATTGAAAGACTGTAACACTGTAGTGTGTGGTGCTTTGTGCTTTTTAAAGATCTTCTAATATTAAAATTTATATTATCATAAATCCTTGTTGATGTTTGATGTGATAATAGAAGCTAAAATTTTTAACTTTGCAGAAGAGTTTTCATGAATTGGAAAAATTATTAAAGCACTAATATTAGACAATACCTACATATCTCAACCTTGTAATTCTGTTTTTAAGCTGGGGAGAATTTAATGCTCTATGTCAGATTTTATGTGTAGCTTTTACTATATATACTTTTATATTTTGAGTGGCTTGATTTGACCTCTTTATATCTGGTATTTTGTGGTAGTGAGTTATACCAAGTAGTATATTTAAATATTTGTAAAATAAGTCTTACCACCATGGCGATTTAGTATGTTACTTAGCACTGATTATTTCTCTGGACATTTTCTATAAAATTTGAATATGCTGAATAAATAGATGAATATGTATATTTATTCCAGGCTGGTAAGATTATCAATACCTGGTGAGATTTGTTTCATTGTGTATTGATAACAGGCCATCAATCAACACCCCTTTGTTGGGATTATCTGTGATCTATATCACTTAATCAGCCAACTAGAAGTACGAAAAAAGAATAAATTCACTAGTATTAAATTACAAAATTGATTGTTTTTTGGAAACCACTCTTCCATTTTAGTATTATCTTAACAGGTATAGAAAAAATACTTAATTCCACTTCAGTAGTCATAGTAGCTAGAGAAGATTTATTGTTTCCCTTCTTTTTATCACTGAGTTCTCTGGATACATATATGTATAAAAATTAATACTGTATGACTTTAGAGGGGATGCTTTTTAATGGCTGAAGATCAGATCTTCATCCACTCAACAAATTAGGTTATTAGGCTACATAGTATGGCCTGCACACTGTGTTAGGTTTCAGAGATACAATAGTAAGCAAATGAGAAGTGGTCCCTGTCATGATATCACTTAGAGGCCTACTCCCTCCTTTTTTAGGGCTTCTTGCTGACAGAGGTGACATGTAAGTTGAGAAAGAAAGTTTGAATGATTTTTAATAGTTAACTAAATAACACGTGATCACAACACTCTCTGTCCCTGCCTCTGCAGAGATTTTCAGGCAAAACTGAATTGAGGCAGGCAGCATTGACCAGGGGGCATAAATTAGTTTACTTCCTTTCCCTGCCTCTGAAATTTGGGCCTGCCTGCTAAAGTAGGTGGAGTAGGGGTGGAGATAGAGTAGAAATAATGAAGCCTCAAAGTAAATTCTCAAATCCTTCACTTAACCTGGTGCATACAAAGCTGGCCTACCTTTAAGGCCCTATTGCCTGGAGATAGGAAGAAAAAGATGGGGAAAGTCCTTGCCCTGTTAGGCACTGCAGCCATTGTAACTTAGGTTCACAGTGGACCTAGCAGAACCTTGTCAAATAGACCACCACTGTCAATGAATTCTTGAAACACAATTCTTGGTCATTTGCCATGAACTTTTTACATATATGAGGCATGCCTGGCATGCTGTAAGTTCTTATAGTCTTCTCTTTAGAGAGATTTGACCCATTCTTTCTTGTATGAAAGTCTTATATATACTACATGTTTTATGATCTAGATTAATGTCAACTATTTCAACAATTAAAATCAAATTGTGAATAGATAACTCATATTGGCAGCTTGTAAATTGTTGACGTCCTCATTCTGGGTCTCCTTACATCTTTAACATGTACAGGTTGACAAGAGTTAATCAGACATCCTCTACAGTGTCTGGCTCAGTTTGATCAGTGTAGGACTAGCTCCGAGGAACATTATTCACGTTGTAGTCATGGCGTCACTTACATAGCCTACAGTGTGAATATTGCCCTCTGGAGCTGAGCAACACAGAACTTCCAAGTCCATAACGTACAAATTTCCACTGTTGATACCACAGTAGGACCTACACTAGGAGGGCAGTGACAGCCCCATAGCTTTCTATTCGTGCTGGTGTATATTGAAAATCGAGGGTTGTCTGTGTACTTATATAATCAAAATTAATATTTAAGCAGACTTCTATAGATTATAATGGTAAAATAGAGAGATAAGTGTACAGTTTCTTGACTGTCATGGTAACAGTACTTCTTGGAAGATGTATGTTTAGTTTCATTCAGTTTGTGGATATTGTTCATAGTTTTGTAAAAAGCCCTTTGTATTTCAGCACCATCTAAGTGTTCTGGCTCATATTGAGATTGAATTTAAGATGGAATCTCATTGATGATAAACAGTAGCTTTATTTACTAAAATAGTTAAGATTCAAAATTCAGTAACTAGTCAGAATCCCAGAATCTACCCTCATGCCTGCTAGAACAGTTCCATAGATTACTTTTTTCTTTTTCTAGTTAGTGTTTGTTTCTGAGAAATAGTTTGCTTTGCATAAGAAAGCAAATATAGTTCTCTAGGAATTTATCATTTTTGAATTTTGTATAATACCTGGATTTCCCTGTCTGTAAATAATCAGGACTTCTGATAGAACCACTGTTATACTTCTCGAGGTTTATTCCAATGGAAGTTAAATGTAATGAACTGATTCCTTAGATACTTGAGACTGTAAATTATTTGTGAATCCTCTGTAGCCTAAGTAGATATAAATGTGAGCTGACATATAGTTAATATGAAATTTGCATTTTGTGTGTGTTGCTAAATCTGTTGTCAAACATCCTTTGCCCATTTGAAAGATAACATTTGTGTTAAAAGCTATCCTTCTGCTGTCTGGCCTTTAATAGTACAGTTCATTGACATGAACCTTTTCCACTGTATGTCAAGACTGCTTCATCATGGCTTTTACCTATATGCTTTATCACATGCTATCTGTGGAATTCCAAGGCTGTAGTGTTGAGTTGTTCTTCTGCTGTACTTCTTTCTACTCATTCATTTCACAAAATTCAGTGAGTGTCTATGATGTTCAAAGTACTGTTCTAAGCATTGAAAAGAAAGAACATGAAATCAAGAAAGACAGTATCTCTGCTTTATATCTGTACCAGTAAAGCCTACAAATTTTTAATTAAGTAGTAGCTACTCATTACGAATTGGACTTCTGTCATTTCTTTGCCACTCTCTGAAAAAAAATTGGAAAATGCAAGTTAAATTTCTTGCTTTGTATTAATTTCTTTTAATGTGTTAGATAATTGTTAGATTAATTTCTTTGGGTGATTAGATTTTAAGAAGTATAGTGAGGTTTTTTTTTCTTTTAATCTTCACTGTCTATACTTTTTTAGAGGTTGTACAGATCCCTAAGATAAATTGAAGAAAAGAGGAGTTCTGAATGGGGGAGAAAAACAAAATGGAATTTTGTGTGTTGTGTATGTGTAATATGTCAGTGTTCATTCTCTTACATGTCAGCCCATACATGCATTCTTCTGTAAACTCTAAGAAATAGAATAATATTTAGTACAAACAGCATAAAATGTATTTAAATATTTTTAGAAAATATTTTTTCTTCAGTATGATTTAAATGCATGAAAAATCTTAAGTCATTTACTTCATTGAATGATTAAAAAGCATTTGTCTTGCTCTCAAAATATTTTTTCAAAATTTCTCTTTACTTGGCCATATTTTAATAATCCTCCTTCTCCATTGCTAGAACTGTAGTGAAATGTAGTATTGCGAAGTCCCAAGCCCTGTACAGTGCCCAGAGAGGGCTGAAGACTAACAATGCCGCCGTGTTCAAAGTAGGAGCTATCAGCATCAACATTCCCCAGCACCCGGCCACCCTACACAGCATGATGGTCCGGAGTTCTCACCAACTGTCTAAGCAGATCTCCGATCTCATCAGACAGCCTTCCACAGCGTAAGTTATTTACTTAAGTTCTGTGGTTCTGTGTAGTATTTATGTCATTCTTTGCTGTGTTAACAATAGTTTGGAGGAAGACAGAGGGTTTAAATCTAAATAGTGACCATTATGGTTAGTGGGGGAGGTGGAAAGTAGCTAAACATGGTTGTAGGAGAATCATGTTGGATATTATTAAAGTTCTCTCTCACGAATGAAGTTGTCAGTTTTTGATATCACATCAGTAAAGCTTTAGAGATTTGTGGACCTCATAAAAGGTACTAATAAAAAACAAAGTGATAAATTCTAGGACTGTATCAATCCTTATGTGCTTCAAACTCATTGAAATTTGTGACTGCATAGGTTTATAAAATTGCAGTGGACATTTATGCCCTATGCGTGGTTTTGTGCTGTCCTCTGTATGAAATATTGTACATGGTTCAAGGCAGGATTTGATTATGCTATATAAATACTTTAAAGGCAGTAAATTGGACATTTGCACAGTAACCTTTATTCCCTGGGTCTGCATTGCTGAGTTTTATTCCTGGTCTCCAAAGCTGTAACTAAATGAATAACTAATAGAAATATAAGTAACAGGTAAAAATTTGTCATGTTATGTTTCCTCTTTCCTATCCCATAAGGTAGAAAAACATTAGTGCATTTTTTGATGGTGTCGTAAAGCAGTGGTTTTTCCAATTAGTCTATCTAGAGCTTTGCTTTTGATAAAATATTAATTCATGTCTGTTTGACAAAGTAGTAATAATTTAAATATGCTTCTCCTTTCAATGGAATGTGGAATCCAGGATGTGTACATGAGCCTTAGTTATAAAATACTCTAGGGAATTTTTCCTTATTAGAACATATCAGCAGTAAAGTGGAGTGGTTAAAAAAAAATCACTCTGGAGTCAGACTGACTGAGTTCAAATCTAATTTCGCCACTTTCTAGCTATGCTTCCTCATTTATAAAATGGAGATAACAGTACCAACTCACAGGGTTTTGTGGGATGAATATAAATGATATAAAACACACAAAGAACAGTACCTGGCACACAGTAAGCACTTGCATAATTACTGTTCGTGTTGGTGGTGGTATTATTTGTAGTGGCAGTAGTAGTAATAATGTTACAATCCACGGTAGAGTGCATACTGGTTAAGTCATGGAATTTGGAGTCAGACAAATGTGAGTTTAAACTTCAGTTTCACATTAGTGATATGAGTGGCCTTGGCAGTATAACATTCCAGTTTATATTGTTATGATAACTTCTTGTTTACTTTTTTCTACATCATCATTTTTCAGTGGCTGTTTTGAGGAAGTCAGTATGATCTGCTATTGGAAAGAAAACATCTGTTCAGTTTATTTTTGCTATTTTTTATTGAGAATTCCAGTTTCACACAGTTTTTGTTTTTTATACAATTTAAATTTTATTAGTAGCTGCTCTAATTCTCTTTTTTAAATTTTTTTTGCTTTATAGCCCACAGCCTGTAAAAGAAGATATTGCAACCCCACTACCTTCTGAAAAAACCCCAACGAGTGTTAATCAAACTCCTGTTGAAACAAACGAATTTCCTCAGCTACCAGAAGGTTTAGAAAAGAAGCCTATTGTCCTTAAATTCAGTGCCATGTTAGATGGGATAGCCATCGGAGCAGCACTTTTACCATCTCTGAAAGCAGAATACAAGATGGGAAGAATGCGAAGTCATGGAATGACAGGTAATGTTGAATTTGGAATTCATTCTTAAAATTTATGACTGGTTTCAGAAATTCGTAATATTTTGGTGAAAAGTAAATTTGGTCTTACTGATTTTATATGAAAATTTAGATAATTTTAATCAAAACACTTTTAAACTTCATTAATGATGTTCTTAAAAGTATCAGTCCATTTCCTTGAATGACCAGCATGGACCCTGCTTTCTTTAGAACTCTTCGGAGTTACCCACTGTTGAGACCATTTCCAACTTAAACTTAAGTTGAATAAATTTCTACATCTGTTAGATTCTTATAGACTGAATAACTTGGTTTATTTTCACATTGAGTGCATTTTGCTCAGATCAGAGGTGTTTGACTTTTTCAAAATAGCTACTTTTATCAGAGTTTGTGATCCTTATATATCCTCTCCAAAAGCACTTTGCATTTTTATTCTGATATGTATCATATACAAAAGTGTGTCAATTATATACACACAGTTTAAAGAACTATAAATTCACCAACCTATTACACAACCTAAGAATTAAAACATTACCAGCAGGTTGAAGACTCCTTCAAGGAATATTTTCATTATTAGATAAAATTTCCCATGATTGTCTGGTGAATAACCACTGTCAGGTATTTTGTGTTACCCATTCCTTTGCTTTTCTTTATAGTTTTATCACATATGCACATACTCATAAATAACTTTGTTTGCTGTTGCTTCTTTTAAACATTCATATGGAGTTTCACTAATGTATTTTTTAACTTGGAATTTTTTTTGTTGTACATTTTGTTTCAGATTCATCTGTATTCATTCATGTGTCTTTGGTTCATTCATTTTCCCCTGAAATAGTCCATTCAATGATTGTATCACAGTTTATTTATCCATTCTGCTATTGATGGAGCTTTGGCTCATTTTACTATTTTGCTATTAAATTTGTTCTGGTGCACATGTGCAAGAGTTTCTCAAGGGTATTTACTTAGGAGTGATACAGTTTAGATTGTAGGGTAAATGCACCTGCAGTTTTACCAGGAAATGTAAAATTGTTTTCCATAGTGCTTGCGTCCACCAGTATTTACTCTCCCACCAGTATTAGATGAGAGTTTCCACTGTTCCATGTCCTTACCAACACTTGTTATTATCTGACTTTTAAATTCTTGCTTCTCTGGTAAATGTGGAATGGTGTCTCATTGTAGTTTTAATTCATGTTTCTGTAATTATTAATGGAGCTGAATTTTTAAACGTGATAAAGAGGTCCTTATATGTTTTCTTATATGAAGCACCTGTTGATGGTTCTTACTCGTTTTTTGCCCATCATATCGAGTCATTTGAATTTTTCTTGGTTTACAGGAATTCTTTGTACATTTTGTATATTAAAACTTTGGTGTTAATATATTCAACATACATTGTCACCCAGCTGGAAGTTTATTTCACATTTTTTTTAATCTACAGGTAACTCTTAATTTTAAGGTAATTGAATTTACCAATATTTTCTTGTTTTACTGTGTGTTTTTATGTCTTGAAGAAATCCTTCTACTCCCAGCATCATGAATATATTCTCTTATGTTTACTGATAAATATTTTGAAGTTTTGCTTTTCATATTAAGTTCCTAATCTGTATGGAATTGACTGTTTTTTTCTTTAATGTGGTTTGGAATTGTATGCATAACCAGTTATCTTGGCATCATTTTTTGACTTGTCTGTTCTTTTTTCAGTGATAGATAATCCGACTTTGTAATCCATTAAGTGTTTATGTATGTGGGAGTCTATTTCAGAAATCTCTATTATGCCTGTTTGTACCAGTGTCATATCAATACCTGACTTTTTCTTTTTTTAGAACTTGTCCTGGTTATTTTTGGCTTTTTTGCTCCCTCATATACCTTTTAGAATCAGTATGCCACGTTCCCTGAAAAAAGCCTGTTTTGATTTTTATAGACATTTAATTGAATATGTAGATTTACTTGGGGAAGAGTTGAAAATATTGATTGATATTGAGAATTGATATTGTATTTAGCCTTCTTTTTCCTGAATGTCTACTTCTCTGTTTCTTTAGGTCTTAAAGAAGACCTATGTTTTTCTACAAGTTTTAAAATTTTTCAACTTAAGGTTTTTGTGTATCTGTTGCAAGATATATCTCTTTAGATACCTAGGCATCTTGTTGTTGTTATTACAAATGGTATATTTTGTAAAATGGCATCTTAAACTAGTGGTGGTGTGTACAAGTGTGCTTGGTCCTTTTATGTTAATCTTATATTCAGCAGCCATATTGTGCTATTCTATTATTGCTAAGAAGATTCTCTGGAGTTTTCTAAGTAGATATTCTTACTATATGCAAATAATATTTTTGTTTCTGCCTTTCCAGTCTTTATGTCTTTTTGTTTCTTTTCCTTACTATGCCTCTACTACAGTGTTCAATAAAAGGGGTACTTTGGGCATCCTTGTCTTACTCCCATCTTTTAAGAGAATTAATATTTCACGAGTGAATATGGTATTTGCTGTAGGTTTTTTCTGGGTTATTTTTATCAGGTAAAGAATATACTTTTATTATACTTTAAAGTATATACCTTTATTCTTAGTGTGCTAAGAGTTTCTATGAATAATTGGTGAATACTTGTTATTGGATACTTTTTTCTGCATCCATTGAAATTAAAATATTTTTCTCCTTTATTCTGTTAATATGATAAATTACATTAATCATTTTTTAAAAGTCATATATATGTCTATGTGAATACATACACATACATATATAAATACATACATATATGTATGTATTTTTGCCTACCCCCTAGCATCTTAGGTTTTCTTTATTAAGAGGAATTTTCTGTAGATCTTTTTGTTACCAGAAGCAGAAGCACTCTAAGTGCATTTCCCTATTTGGCAGGGTCAGAAGTGTTGGGCTTTCAGATACTGGGCTAACAGTGTCGAGCTCATCGTGGTCAGTTATTCAGGGCACCCATGAAATACAAGAGTCAACAGAAGCAGCAGGTCAGAAGCCAAATCTGCAGTTTAGAACTAGGAAGATATAAATATTTAGGAGCAAAGAACATTGTCAAATATCCAGACAGATAAGAACCCATAATTCTTCTGGATATGAAGGAAAGGGACAAAAATACTAAATGAATGACTGCACTAGTGATAAGGGATGACCTGAGGCCTAGAAGTACTTCAGCCTTGTGTTTTTAATTTGGTAATGCTGGTGGTAGAAACAGTGGTGGTAGCTGCTGTGGTAGACAGTCCTCACCCCTTGCAGCCTGCAAGCCACAGTCAGTGAGTCTGCCAGCCTGGAGTAATGAGTGAGAGGAGATCAGAGCAGTCATGACCTGTCTGGCCTTTCACAGTTGCACGAGTTGCTGAGAGAGCATTTTTCTGTTTATAGATAAACTCATTCCAAGTATAAATATTGCATACTGAGTGAGTACGGTGAATGTGACATATAGGAGAAGATCTTTAGTATTTTGAAAAAAAGAATTATTTCTGGCACAATTGAGAATACCAGGAACATATAATAAATTACAAATATAGGCAAAATAGGCTATTTAATGACGTTTGAGTGGAGAGAATTGGTATGTGCAAACAATATCAGTAGATTTTGTTGGTTGGAAAGGAACATGAGCCTATATCTTAGACAGTATATGTAACGGGCAATAAGAGATCTTGAGTTTAATAAGGTTTCTGCTACTCTTTTATGCTCTCATGAATAGTTGGAGGAATATTGCATGAATAATAGTACAAGTTGTGTATTTATAATTGTTTGAACAACTACATGCCAAACTGTTGATTTAAGTGTTTAGAACCAGCAGTAAACTAAGACTCATACCATATCCTTATTTGGAATATAGCGCCATCATTAATTATTGCTAAGGTGAAAGATACGTGTGTTTGTATAATTCTATACTTGATGAATATTTTCAGTGAGTGTGATTTGACTTGACAATTTCACTTTCCTTCCATACTGAATCAGGATCAGGAGGCAAATTATTAACTGCTAACTGTTTTCTGTGAATAGAACACTCTGTGGATTAGGGTTTTGGTGGGTTTTTTTGCACTCTTGTTTTAACTTCTTTTTTATAATAAGCTCAATTTCTTTCTGTTCTACCTTCTGTGAAGTAAAGAGAACATTTGTAAGTGTTTCTCTAGCACCTAACACAATGCTGTTCATAATGATACCTGCTGGCTTAATAATACTGCATGATTCTTTATAGTAACCATACATATATTTAAAGATAGGTAATATTTTATAAGCAAATTTAAAATATCCTTCTTAAATATTTCAACACAGTTTTTGGGAAATGCATACATTTTTCTTAGACTCCATCTATTGAACAGAGTAAAGTATTGAACAAATAAACAGTTACTTTTCTTATTTCTTACAGGTGCACAGACCAGGTTTACATTTGAGCTGCCAAATCACAGACTGCGTTTTACTTCAAAAGTTTCTGCCACAGATATGTCAACCATCCCACCTTCGGCTAGTCTTAACCTTCCTCCTGTTACTATGTCAGGGAAATATATAATGGAGGAGCATGACAGTTATTCAGATCAGGTGTGGAGTATAGATGAACTGCCTTCTAAACAAGGGTACTATTTACAGGGAAATTATCTGCGTTGTGTGGCCGAAGTAAGTTCAGTTTTTAATTCTTACTCTTTGTAATTTAGGAGTCTTGATGCTTTCGGTGTACCAAAATGTGTAGTAATCCAAATTTTTAAGACAAGTCATCAAGTCATTTATTCTTACAGAATTTTATACTTAATCTGGTGTGTGTGTGTGTGTACATACACATATGTATGTCTCTCTCCTTAATAGTTTTATTTAAACATGTTTTTTTTTGTTTTAGTTATCTTTGAATTTATATTTCTTACATTGGGTTTTACATCTATCTCTGCAATATTTTCGTAATTCATTTGATTATAAAACTAATGGCATCTAACATTTGTCAAGGCCTTTATATGTGTTGGCTTGTACAGTCCTTAAATCAATTCTTTGAGGTAGTTATATTCTCATTCTAAAGGGGTAGAAACAACCTTTAGAGAGGTTACATGATTCATCCAGGTCTACATACTTATCAACAATATAAAGGTCACACAGAATGATAAAATAATTACAGTTAGAATCACAGACTAATTTCTTTACTAAGGGAAGTGGAAAGCCAGCATATCTGATTCCATTATTATTTTTTCACTTTATATCTGTGCAGCTGTCACAAGTTTAAAAAACATTTGGAAAAATGTTTTCATTTGATTTGTGGTAAGCACGACATTTGTTATCATCCTAATTTGATACAGGAGAAAATTGAGGTTAGAGAGATTAAATCATTGTCCGTCAGTCTCCCGACTATCTAATGCGAGATGGAGGGGTCCCACGCTGTGCTCTCAGCTTACTTTGTCAGTTTGTAGAAACAGTTGCAACCTTATCAAAATTCAATTAGCCAACTATGTGTTTTATAAATTTTAGTCTCTAGACTATGAAGCATCTACAAGAATGCTCTTTGGCTTCTTTGCTAGAATATTACAGCTCTGTAGGACATATTTAAGGCTGACTTATCTTCTTTGGACCCTGCTTACCCTCATGCCTCTCTAGGAGTTGGGATTTCAGAATGTGAAAAACAAGTGACCCCAAAAAACAGTATACAAGATTCTAGAAATCAAATATTTATTTACTAAAAGATAGGTTATAAAGTGTATTTCATTTGTGCTTTCTACTTTGAAAAATTAGTGTCCCAAATTCTAGTTTAGCAATGCTATTATTAACACTTAATTTGACAGAAAAGAAAACAAACCTAATGCAATGTATTGCATAACTCCTTACTAATATTAGCTATTATAAAGGTATAAAGTTTGTAATTGGGAAAGAACATAATCAGGTTTACTCAGAATGCAGTTAATTACAAACATTTGAAGGAATCTAAAGTTGCATCTTTCTGAGAGGTGCCTGTTTTATTATGGCCTGAAATAGATGCCTGTGAATTCATCTTTGCCCATTTGATACTACTCTATACAAAATAAAAGTGCCCAGTGCAACTTAGACTTTATGTGACTTCTCACTTAAGAAGAGATTGCTAAATCTGTTTTGCTCTTAATTTTTGACCAAAATATGAATGCTTTCAAATAGACAAATGTTGGACCTTTTGCCTTATTCATAAGGATTTTTCAATCCATCTTTGCTTTATAAAATTCAACTTCAATTAGGGCCTATTTTCTCTTTAACTTATTTATTAACTAATTCTTGCCAGAAATTTTAATCTTTATACTAATCATAGGGCATGTATTATAGTAAAACTGATTGAGTATATCTGATTTGCTAATTTATTCAAATGTAAACTTCATGAGAGCCATAATTTGTTGTTTTTATTTACAGCTGTAACCTAACGCAGTACACAGAGTAGATGGTCAATAAATGTTTGAATGAATAAGTATATTTACTTCCACTTACACTTGTCTATGGTTCTAACACTACAACAGTGGTCATTACAAATAAATATTACTCTACATAAAATATCAGTTTTGAAAACTAGCATTTACATAGTTAAAGTGTAATTTTCATTCATTTTCAAATGATTTCTTGTACTTTTTTGGCTACTGTTATTTACAAAACTAGGGGGAATGGCTCATAACAACGTCAGGCCAGTAGAGTATTGGGGAATCTGAATATTTTTAACCCTTCTTTAGTATATTTCAGATGGTATGTAGATAATTAATTGCTTTTCCTCAGTTTGGAATGACTTATTTGAGATGTATTTAAAACTAATATAGTCCATAGTGTTAATCTAATATTCTGATTTTGTTTGGCAGGTTGGTTCCTTTGAACATAATCTTACAACTGATCTTCTAAACCACTTAGTATTTGTACAGAAAGTGTTCATGAAGGAAGTTAATGAAGTAATACAAAAAGTTTCTGGTAAGGTGATCTGGTTTCTTACAGAACATATAGCAGGTTTTTATTACCATTGGCTATATGATGTTCCATGTATCAGTAGTATGAGTATCAGTCCTATCATTTTGATAAATTGTTGAGTAACTCCCTTAAAAAAATCCACATTCTTTTTCTGGCTTTCTCACCTACAGATTCTTTTGCTTATTACTTTCGTTATGTGTAATATGTACATTTACAGTTTATAAACTAAACAAGGGAAACTTACGTTTCCCTTCTTAAAGAAAAAGCTTAGTATGTATCTACTAACCATATTAAGTTAACCTTACTCATTTGGGGACAAAATTTCGATCAATATTAGCTTTTGATTTTAACCTCCAGATGGTAACTGTATACTGGCTACATGGTAAATTGTCTGTAGCAATTCTTACTATGTTTTTGCTATTCCTCAAGAGATTACAGTCAAGTTTCTTAATCACTATTTTGTGTTGTAACAGGAAATGTATGTTTTTAAGAATATTTAATTGATTTTTAATTTACAAGATAAAGTAGTAAGAAAGTGGAAAACAAGTTGGCATTATATAACAATTCTTGAGGCTAAATATTTCCAGTATGAATGTAGTCATGTTAAAATGATAGTTAAGCCTCATCTATAAATTGGCATCAAGAGGAGATTCCTCAGCGTTGATAGATAAATTCATTCATTTAACAAATTTATTAAGTATTCAGGTATTCAGTTATAATTGTGATGAGTTCTCTGAATGACAAGAAGAGGGTGCTGTGTCTGTGTCAAAGGAGAACCTGACCTAGTCTAAGGAATGGAAAATGCTTCACAGAGGAAGTGATATTCAGAAAGTCATAAGTGAAGTCTCATTTGACAAGAAAGGATAAGTACAGAAGATTGAGGCAGAGCTTTTGGACCAGTATTTGATAAGGTCCTGAAGGAGAACAGAATTTACTGGATTAGAGAATTAAATTATGTAGCAGCTGAGTGAGCCAGAGGTTTTCCTGGTTCTCATGGGTTGATTCTGGTTGTATCTGAGATCAAGGAGCTCCTTAATGATCACACTGAAGAGGCCTAACAGAGCTATAGAATTGTACAAGTTAAGTGTAAAAATCAGATAAATCGGTTATCTTGGAATGTTTCTGAAAATGGTTGAATACAGATCATTACAGATGAGATGAATATATAACCCTTTCTGCCACTGAAGGTGTTTCTACTTGGGGAACATACATAGGTTTTGATGTGACCCATTTACCTGGTTAAAAATCACATTCGAACATTATCTATAATATCAAAGTTACCAGTATTTCAAGTTGGTAAATTTTTATGAGTTTTAAAGAATATTTTTAAGTCTGCTATTGATGAATGTGTATAATTTAAAAGTGAATAGACTCTTCCATAACTAATCTTGTCTCTCTATGGTAAAATCTAGGATTATAGAGCTCCTAGTATTAGACTCATACTATAAGCTGCCCCTGAAGTGGTTTTGATGAAAGAGAAAAGCTTTTCTTTACCTTTGAATTGCAGTCAGGTAGGAGTTACAAGTAAAGTATATTCCTAGGTCAATGGATATTGAACTGTAAAAGAAAACTGGATGTTAATATTCTAACCTTGAAGATTTGCTAATCACTGTGAAGAACAGAGGGATCAGATTATGATGCCAAAGTCACTGAGTGGCTAGGTCTCTTCCCCGAACCGTTCCTCTTGACTGTAGAAAAAGAATGAACCCTAGGAAAATAGCTGAAATGTAAGTCACATATCATCCAGCTGGCCCAGGGGCCTCATGGAGCACAGATGTTCCATTATACTTTCAAAACCAGAGAACGTAACAGATTATTGAGAAGGGATACTTTGAACCCTTGTAGCCAGATTTCTTAGTATTCTAATCCTTGTGTTGCTTTCCTATTCTCCCATAATCTTCATGATTGTTTTCCTTATTTATTTCTTATACTTTTTCCTTATGCTTTTTCTTCATGTTACCTTTAGCTTTAGGACATTTTCTGTTGCATACAAATACTCATGTTCACAACCATCATCAAGTATGTTAGGAAAATTCTTTTTTGAAGAATCAATTTTTATAATCTTATTGTCCATGGATTGCTTGGGTTTCAGAAAGATGTAGGTAAGCACTGTCCTAGTAAACAGAAGAGATCTGTTTTTGAGTATGTATATATAATGGGAAATATATGTATAATGAGGTTACCTTCTTAAAATTGGACCAGGTGTATATTTAATTTATAATGAGGTTAAAAAACTGTGGTGTTAATGTGACTAATAGTGCCTGTGGTAATTTACTAAAATTATTGTGTAATACATTTTGTAAGAGTCAGAGCTTTTCTTTTAAATTAAAACATTTTTTTTCTGAAACTATATAAAAGATACTCAAGGTAGTGACAGCTGAACAAAACAAATAGGCTTTTTAAAAATTAGGCTATTTTTAAAGCAGTTTTAGGTTTGTGGCAAAATTGAGGGGAAGGTGTAGAGATTTCCTAAATAACCTCTGCCTTCAGTCATGCATAGCCTCCCCCATTATCAACATTCCCACCAGAATGGTACATTTGTTATAACTGATGAATTACATTGACAAAACATTATCACTAAGAAGCCCATAGTTTAATGTTTGCCTTGTACATTCTGTAGGTTTGGACAAATGTACAATGACATGTATGCCCCTGTATAGTACCCTACAGAGTAGTTTCTGCCCTAAAAATCCACTGTGCTCTGCCTATTCAACCCGCCCTTGATTGCATCCAGGTTTTGGCCATTACGAATTAAGCTGCTATAAACATACTTATGAAGGTTTCTCTGTGGACATAAGTTCTCAGCTGTTTTTGGTAACTACCAAGGAGCATAATTGCTGGGTCATATGGGAAAGTATGTTTAGTTTTGTAGGAAACTGCCAAACTATCAGCCAAAGTGACTGTACTATTTTGCACTCCCACCAGAAATGAATGAGAGTTCTTGTTCCTCTTTGTCTTTCTACCATTTGGTGTTACTGTTCTCAATTTTGGCCATTCTGATGGATGTGTAGTGGTATCTTATTGTTGTTTGAATTTGCATTTCCCTGATGACATGATGTGAAAAACCTTTTTATGTGCTTAATTGCCATCTGGATATCTTCTTTGGTTAGGTTGTTGTTAAATCTTCAGCCAATTTTTAAATCAGATTGTTTTCTTATTGTAGGGTTTAAAAGCTCTTGGCATATTTTGGATATTTCTTTATTGTACATATCTTTTAGAAATATTATCTCCCAGTCATGGCTTGTCTTCTTCTCTTGACACTGTCTTAGAGCAGAATTTTTAATTTTAATAAAGTCTAGCTTATCAATTCTTTCATGGATTGATGTTGTATCTAAAAAGTCATTGTTATACTGAAGGTCATTTAGGTTCTCTCCTATATGATTTTTATACCTTTCTCTTTTACATTTAGGCCTGTGATCGATTGTGAGTTAATTTCTGTGACAGATTTAAGGTCTATATCTAGATTCACTTTTTTGCTTGTGGATGTCTATTTATCCAGTGCCGTATGTGAAAAAGACTATATCTTTGCTCCATTGTGGTACCTTGTGCTCCTTTGTCAAGGATCAGTTGATTATATTTACGTGGGTCTATTTCTGAGGTCTCCCTTCTGTTCCGTTAATCATTTTTGTCTGTTATTTACCCAGTAACCACACTGTTTTGATTACAGTAGCTTGTAGTCTCGCAGTCAGGTAGTTTTAGTCCTCTAGTTTTATTCTTCTCCTTATTTTATTGGCTATTCTGGATATTTAATTTTGTCTCTTCACATACACCTTAGAATAAGTTTGTCAGTATCCACAAAAACACTTGGTAGGATTTTGACTGGGATTGCATCAAGTCTATATAGCTAGTATTTCTTTTTTTGTGGTGCTAATGTAAATGGTATTGTGTTTTAATTTCAAATTCCACTGTTTATTGCCAGTGCACAGAAAAGTGATTAGCCTCTGTGTATTATTAACCTTGTATTCTACAACCTTGCTATAATCACTTATTGGTTCCAGAAAATTCTATGCAGATGATCAGGTCATTTGTGAACAAAGAGTTTTATTTCTTCCTTCTCAATCTGTATATTTTTAATTTCCTTTCCTTGTCTTATTGCATTAGCTAAGACTTGTATGATGTTCAAAAAGGAGTGGTAAGAGGGGATATCCTTGTTCTGTACCTTATCTTAGTTGGAAAGCTTTGAGTTTTTCACCATTGAGCATGATAATAGCTGTAGATTTTTTGTAGATATTCTTTATCAAATTGAGGAGTTCTCTATTCCTAGGTTACTAAGAGTCTTTATTATCAATAGGTACTGGATTTTGTCACGTGCTTTTTCTGCATCTTTTGACATGATCATTTGATTTTTCTTCTTTAGCCTGTTGATCTGATGAATTACATTAACTGATAACCTAATAGGAAAAAACTTCCTATCCCACCTATATATGACGCCTGTGATGATGCGAAACTCAATATACATACAGGAAAAAAAGGAATCATTTTAAGATGAATCATTTAAGATAGAATATTTGAAAGATAAACATGCAGAAAAGTTTTTATAATAAGGGAAAGAGAAGACGAAATAGAAGTTGTATTTTAAAATACTAGAATATTATTTCCTTAAGGCCACAAGGCCTGTGCAACAGGTGGTCTATTAATAGGAACTTTAGTCCCAGGGTCCCCTGTCCCCATTTTTTTTTTTAATGTATAGGTCAAACTTTTATTGTCATACTTTTTGTTATTAGCATCTGCTGCCTTATTTTTCATTTCTCCACCTATATTTTTTTTTCATTCTTTTTTTGTTTATAGCACATATACATATAAATGATAAAGGTCACATTTTTGATTGAAAAAATGAATTCAGTGTATTTTTTTCCCTCAGATATATTTTCTGAGATGTATAGTCATGTTTGGTTTAATTATATGTAAAAAAATTTAATTTAGTTCTTATAAAATATTCTTAATAAATGTCTATATATGCATTATTCTCCTGATCTTACATACATCTGCCTCAGTGAAATGTGACATGGCTAAAATTCCCTGTTAAAGATTGAGTTAATGATCAGTAAAAAGAAAGTGTTTTGTGGTTTTTATTTTGAAAACATACAAAGTAGTTATTTTCCTTTTTAAAGAAATTGCTTCTGGCCTTCAGTTATTTGACCTCTTTCAGGTGGGGAACAGCCTATTCCCCTTTGGAATGAACATGATGGAACAGCAGATGGAGACAAGCCTAAAATTCTACTCTATTCCCTGAACTTGCAGTTTAAGGTAACATAAATAATAATGCTTCTTTAACAAGCATTTTTCTAATCAATTAATGTATGCTGGAAAATTCATATGTTTCATGAATATGCCAAATAGAAAATAAAAATGAAGTATAATCTTATCCACTTAGAGAAAAGCTCTAACAATTGAATATCCTATCTTCTCCTTTTTGTATTTAGATATATGCATATACTTATGCATTTTTAAAAACCTCGAATACCATTGCATGTCAGAACATTTAGATCCACTTTATTTCCTTGAATAGCTGTGGTATATATTATGCAGTTGTAACAATTTAACTGCTTCTTTCTGATGAACATTTTGATTTTTTTTCTAATTATTGCTGTTATAAATTACTCTGCAAGAAATAGTTTGTACAGTGGTCCAGTTAACAATAATTAATAGAAACCTTACTATATCCAATATTCAAGATATATCTTAAAGATCATTCTTACGAAATAGTTATTTAATTGTAATGTATTCAACCCATGAACAGTCTAGGTTTTAAATACAAAATACTGAAATGAAACTTAATAGCTAAAAAAATTCCTACAAACATGAGAAATTAAAAGAATATTGCCAGTCTTTATCAGCTCATTAGACATCCTACATGTGTTTTAAAACCTGGCTATTTTATTTATCATATATTGAAAGATTTCATTTGTATGGATACACATTATTGACTTAAGATTCTGTTTTTCTCCTAACATATAATCTGCTAGGGTATTCAAGTAACGGCCACAACTCCCTCAATGAGAGCTGTGAGATTTGAAACTGGATTGATTGAACTGGAACTTTCGAACCGACTTCAAACCAAAGCTTCACCAGGAAGTAGCAGCTATCTGAAACTGTTTGGTAAATGCCAAGTGGATTTAAATCTGGCATTAGGACAAATTGTCAAACATCAAGTGAGTGCAGAATATGTTGATATTAGAACTGTGGCTTTTAAACTTTGTATATCAATTTGAACTACTTTTAGTATTAATATACTTAAAAAATTATTTAGTTTAAGTTCCTAAAATTTCTGGTTGTAAATTCTAATGAAAAATTGCTTAACAGGGCCCTTAATATTTTACCTTGGATTTTCATTGAGTATTTTGGCAGTAGATTGTTCTGCGCAAATGCAGTCACATGAAACTTAATCTAGTATCTTCATAAATATTTGTTTATAATTTTGTTAAACATTATTTTTTATTTTAACATTCTGTACTTACATTGGTCAGTCCTTAAAATGTTACTAAGTTTCTTAGTTGCCCTGTTTGATAATGGCAAATTTTACATGCCATAATGTTAAACTTGTCAAGTTAAAAATATGTATATACGTGCGCAACAATAAATCAGATTCTGTTTTATAAAAATTAACTTTCTTAGCTCATCAGAGAATTTTTTATTGTTGTTTTTATTTTTGCTAAAAATTATTATGTGGATTTTAACCTTTTTTCCTTTAATTTGAAGAACCGATTAAAAGAATACCAGTCACACTTTCAAAACTGAATGGCTATATTACAGATTATATGGGGGAATAAATGAACAAAAGTTTCATGTCGTCTCTAGAAAAACAGTAATTTTTCCAAATAGAAACATAATTTGAAAGGAGAGGGGATCTAGTTATCTTGAAACATTTAATATATTACCATTCAGAATATGGACCTAATCCTAGTTTTTGTATGAAATTTATGTATGACTTCATATTTATTTCTTATATACCTATTCATACTGTATATTAATTTCAAATGTTTATAGTACAGAGTATTAGGAATGTATCATTGATGACTGAAACTGAGAAAAGTGTACTGTAGTTCTTTTGGTGAAAAATACTATTAAGTGTTCAAACTTTTAGTTTCTTTAAATGAACGTTTTCCATTATTTTATTTTACTGAGTTTTTAATTTCATTTCAGGTTTATGAGGAAGCAGGTTCTGATTTTCATCAAGTTGCCTATTTTAAAACTAGGATTGGATTAAGAAATGCCCTCCGAGAAGAAATCAGTGGTTCTTCAGATAGGGAAGCTGTGCTTATTACCTTGAATAGACCAATTGTATATGCACAGCCTGTGGCCTTTGACAGAGGTAAGATAAACCATCAATACTATCTTACTAGATTTAGAAATGTTTTGGTAATGCTAGAGAAAAAATTATCTATAGTTGAGCACCACGAATGCTTAACAGCTAAACGTCTCTTAAATTTGAAATGTGACCATCCAGAAAAGGTTTCTCACTTACTCTTTTCAGTTTTTGAAGTTATTTTACTTTTTAAAGTTTTTCGCTTCCTAGATAGGAATGTCTGATTCAGAATTTCAATTGTAATGCTAAGGTTTTTGGTTTGGATAACTAGTTGCATTTGTCCTGGTGCTATCTTTATTCATTTAGTCTATAAACATTTATTGTTTACTGTCTAGAAGGAGAATATGAATAGGGAAAGCAGGATCTCTGCCCTCAAGGAACTCTCAGTGCAGTGGGAAAGAGAGCAAAGTAGACTGCAGAGTGGAGTTACATGTATATCTGCATCTGTGTATGTAAATCCTGATACCTGATGCAGCCTAACTTTCCCTGTGCTGCTTAGAGGAGAAACTAATTTTCCAGATTGTACTTGGAGTTAGGAGTTCACCAGTGGGAGAGGAAAGGAAAGCTTGTCTTATTTATCTCTGTATCTGAAGGCCTAGAACAGTCCCAGGCATACAGTAAGAACTAAATAAATATTTGCCAAATGAGAGAGAACATGAATGAATATATATGATCACAGAGGTATAAGAAAAATACAGCAGCAGCTTTCATAAAAGAAAATAATGGGAAATAAGGCTGAATGATAGATAGGGTCTAATTACTGTTAATTGGGCGAATATGTTGGAATTGTATTTTAGAAGTAATGAAGAACCATTTATGAAGCCATTAAAGATTTAAATTGGTGGTGGGCATTGGCAGATGATAAGATCAGTTTATTAGAAAACCGCCCTTTTGGCAGGGTTATGGATAAGATTTAATTTTGCTAAATCCAGTACACAATTTTTTTCATTTCTCGTCTTACCGACCTCTGGTCCGCTTTCAATAACTCCTTAAAGTACTTTCTACTCTTTGTGTCCATGACATAATACTGCTCTTTCTTCTACTTCTCTGCCCCCTTCATCTTTATCTCCTGTTTAGGCACCTCCTTCTGCATACTGCATTAAATGATGGCTTACCTTACAGTTTCATTGTTGTTAAAAACTCAGATGTCTTTGACTTCTCTCTCTAAATCACATCTTCTTAGTGTATATTCCTAGTACTAAGTACCTCTCCTTCAGAAATTTTTGACTGTAGTAAGAATAAGCTCCATAAGGTCAGGTCCCATGTCTGTTTTTGTTTGTTACTCCATCCCAAAGCCTAGCATTTCACAGATAATTTGTTGAATGAATGAACGGACCTGGATTTTCTTTTCCCTTCTCTCATTTTGCAGTTGCCCCCTTTCTGCTTTTTTCATTTGTCAAGTTAACTATTTCCTCTTAGATCCTGTCTAATTCTAATGCTACAGTTTTCTGGGAGTAATGTTTATTAAGCAATAGGATGTTGCAGCTATTGAGGCTTACTTGCTAGTATAGTATAGCCTTACAGTTTTGATTTTAATTTTCTTTCTGCCTTGTCTTAATTATCAAAAGCTGTGCTGTTTTGGCTGAATTATAAGGCTGCCTATGACAATTGGAATGAACAGCGAATGGCCCTACATAAAGATATTCATATGGCTACAAAGGAAGTAGTAGATATGCTGCCTGGTATCCAGCAAACATCAGCTCAGGCCTTTGGGACTCTCTTCCTCCAACTCACTGTGAATGATCTGGGAATCTGCCTGCCTATCACAAATACCGCACAGGTATGAAAAGTCAAATCATAGTCCATACTCATCATTGTTATGTATATAGAGTATAACAATGACTTTTCCACAATAACAGTTTATAACTGGAGTTTTAGTAAATAACAAGATTGAACTCTTTGAACTACTATTCATCCACAGTGTATTCAATATGAATCTCATGAAACTTTTCTGTGAAGCATTCTGATGTGCCTCAGAATAGTAATGAGATTGATAGCCATGTAATAAATCTTAATTTTTACCTTGGAAAATAAGTAGCTTAATTCTCAGAATTGTATTATTATTTTGTATTTAGCAAAGACATCTTTGGCATATACTTATTAATAAAATAGAAACAAAGGACATTTAATAAGAATACTATTTAATGATGTTTAATAATCTCAACTAAAATAGGGTAAGGAATTTCAAAATTCTTTTAAACTGTAATATTTAATGGTAATGAAACTTCCAAGTTATGTGTACTGGATAAAGGAAAAAATTTACCCTTTGTAATTTAGTACCAGTACTCAGGAAGACATATTTGCATGCACATGTGTATGAGAGAAAAGGCCATGGGCCCCTAACAGGCCATGAAGTTACAATTATAACAAATACAGAGATTTATATTTTACTGTTAGAATTTACCTTAAATAACCAGTAACTAGTTGTTGAATGAATCTATCTTTTAGTATTTAGTTTGGCAAGATAGTGTTAAGAAAAACTCTGGGTTGAGAGTTGGCAACATGATATGTTTGTGCTTCAGGAGTTGAAAAATGATATTTTAATGGCATGATGAACAGAACTCAGAAAGGTTGTACGCATCAGGGGTGGTGTCAAAATGAGAATGTTCCCCACAGCTAAAACAGAGGGTTGAGATAGAAAAGTAGATAATTAGCCTTATGCAAGTTTAGTTTTTTAAAAAATGTACATGGTGAATGCATTTCACTTGAGCAAAGTAATTTTTTAAAAGTAGGCATCCTTATAAGCTGCTTTTTAATGAAGCTCTCTAGGGTTGTCCCTTTCTAAATGTTTGATCCTATGAGTCATGTGAGATTTCCAAATTTTAAAAGTTGTCACCTTTTGTCTCATTTCTTCTTTAATATATTTTGCAGTCTAATCATACTGGAGACCTTGACACTGGTTCTGCTTTAGTACTGACCATTGAAAGTACTCTCATCACTGCTTGTTCTTCAGAATCTCTAGTTAGTAAAGGGCATTTCAAAAACTTTTGTATCCGTTTTGCTGATGGCTTTGAGACATCATGGGATGACTGGAAACCAGAAATTCGTGGGGACCTGGTGATGAATGCCTGTGAGTGTCTTTTATCTTCTGTATGAGGTTTAGAATTTTTAAAAAGTAAAAGATAACTCCAGTGTCTTCATTAGTTAAACTAAATAATGTCCAGATGTAGGAATGTTATTGAACTTTGTGAAATAAAGCCTATTTCTAATTAAAGATACCAGAACATATTTGATAAAAACTGCAGCTTTCCGTAGTTTTGGTAAGTAAACCAACTAGATATTCTTTTTGATGGTAATAACATCTGAAGTTTTGTTTATGCCCTGATTTTTCCTGTAATTGATCATGAATGACCAGGTAAAGCATCTTTTTCCTGTGAGGATCTTGAAAGAAAGTGATAAATGTGTAAGATCCAGTTCATCCTATAACATAGTATTGGATAACCAGGAGCAGGAACTCCAGCCATAATTATTATTGACATGAATAAATTCACATGTCCAAATTTGTAGGATACAGAGTGTAACACGTGTGAATTCCTCTGATTCCATAATACTCAAGGTTGGAAATAACTAAAGCTGTGTTTTTATGCTATTTTGAAGGTACAGGGGTTTATTTTTATTTTAATATTTTTAATATAACAGAGTTGATAAAACATCATTAATCTTAACAGTGAAGAGAAATTATATTTGAGGAATTAAAGATTGTGAACTAAAATTCCTCAGCCAGTCTGTAAACCAGAATTAATGCTTAATTATTCCTCAGAAGGTGGTATGCCATTGTTCAGCAATTTTTTTCCCCTCTCCACTAGAAGAAAATCTTTCTAGTGCTGGGTTTTATTTGAGAACTGGGAAAATGTTCCATTATTTTTACATCAAAAATTGAAGTTTTAGCATTCAGTGTTGACTAAAATTTAGATAATACTTTAGGTGAAATTCTTGGTTTTGAATGCTTTGCATTTAGATAATTCATAGGTAAAATACTAGTATTTCCGTTAAACATTTCAGGTTACCAAGAAGACTTGGTATCAGAGTACTCATGCCTAACACCCAAAAGACCAAAAATAGCCTTCATCAGGAATCTTACAAATAATCATTTTACATGGTAGTTATATACATTTTTAAAATTCACTATTACTCTCTTTTGTTTGTGTGTGTTTTTTTTCCTTAAAATAAATGTAAACCTACTAATTTTTATGAAGGTGACATTTGTTGTCATTATAGTTGTATTGGATAGAATATATTTGGAAGCAAAGGAAGGGTATCATTTCCTTAACAGTTTAAACAAAGGGAAATGCATAAGACATGTGCCTCTAACTCAAAAGAAAAAACACAGACTAAAAAACATGAACACTGGCTCAGCTCCTCAGTGTATATTAGACCAACAAAGTAGAACACTAATGTGCTGATAATCATGATAATCATAATTTATTTTGTGTTTTGGAGGGTATCAAGTGACTTGTTTTTGTAAAATGCATATTATTTAGTGCCTTGGGAGAGTGGCAAAGGAAATGAGTAGAGTAGTTGTTGACATAATGATAAGAATTCCAAATGATAAGTTTGCCAAGGTAGTTTGCTACTTTGTAGTTTTTATTAGTTTTTATTGGGTACAACTGACATTTAATTTTTTAAGGAAAGAGAATTGAGTTTAGGGCAAAAAAATAAGTAAAAGTAAGATTATGCCTTAGGCTTTTTTTTTTTTTTACAGATTATTTAAAAATTATGCCCTAGAAAAAAGACAGCCCAATTTAATTTCCTCTCTAGGTGACATTGTTTTTTGGGAAATGTAATAAAAATTAGGAAAGATGATCTGTAGGAAGGGTTCAATGGACCATGTAAGTAGATAGTAAAGATTAGACCCTTTTTATTAACATGTATTTACAAACCATTGAAAGTTTGAAAAATTCCAAGCTTTCTGTTAACACCTGGGTAACATTTGGTTGTAACAGCAAGAAAATTGCCATCCTGGATTCTGGCTGGTCCAACGCAGGGACCACAGGTACCATGGGGAAGAGCCCAATGGGCTTCTATCATCTCATCACTTTTAGGATTTGGATCTAGTCCTAAAAATTTTAATGTTCCTTGTTAATTCATTATGGCTCTGTATTCTGTAAATTTATATAATTTTTTTAACTTAATTTTTAAAAATTCTCTGGCACTTCTGGGGATTGGAAGTCCCCAAAGTTTTCTATCCTTTTTGAATTTACTAGTTCTTCCTTTCACTTGGCCTTAGTTATTCTACTCCTGTTCAAGGGTTTTCTTTTTATTGTAGAGTTGTTAGATTTGAAAGGGTAATGTGGGGTTTTTTTTGCTCTGATTTATAACCATGCTATTAAAGGTGAATTGGGCAATCTTTTACCCCAAGATCTAGTTCTTTTTTATAATTTGTGTGTGAGGCACAAGTACCATATGTTTCAAAAATATAATTTAGATTTTAAAGTTATTGGCATTGGGGAGGGTATAACTGTGGTAGAGCATGAGCATGGATGAGATCCTGAGTTCAATCCCCAGGACTTCCATTAAAAATAAATAAACCTAATTACCCCAAAAATTTAAAAATAAAGTTATTGGCATTACTCTTAAAATATAATAGGAATTGTCATTTAATAGATGCTTTTCCCCAGAATACATTATAGCATTTCTATAACTCACATTTGAGTAACAGTTGAATACTAGTTTAGGTTATGGAGTGAACTGCAAAAAGACATTTCATTTAAGGTGTACGTAATGTCAGGTTCAGATTGAAATTGGGTTTCCATTAAAGATTACTGAGAAAGGGTCTTAATTCTGTCTTTAGACTTTACTTTGTTTAAAAGTTGTTTCAAAGATGGTATGTCTTTGCTGATTAAAATTGTTGATTTAATTAGCCTTTCTTTTTAAGCTGGGGTTATCTGATTAAAGCTAAGTAGTAGTAAATGTTTCAAAGTTAAAGTCGGATATGTTCTGGGGATAGGTCATGACCTTAGGAGACTGACCTTATTAGACTGACAGTATGGCAGTCAGTCATCTTTTTCTCATAAAATGATCCTTGACAAAGTAAAACATAAGGCTGGTGAGTCATGTCTGTTACCTAATGTGGCAGTTCTTAGTTATCAAAAAATCATTTTTAAATCATTTACATTCTCAAAGTGCCATTCATTCGTAATGGCACAAATTGTCGTAGCATCAGGAAACTACACTTTCAAAGTTGGCCAGTTATTGTCACTCAGATAAGGAAATCACATGCAGAATGTAAAGCTAAAGCTGCAGTTAAATTCTTTTTCTTTCTTTACTGAAATATAGTTGATTTATGATATTATATTAGTTTCAGGTGTATGCAGTTAGGTTCTTAAAAATCAATAAGAATAAAATACTGTGAGATACAAAATAGGAATTACAAGTTATCTAAAGCAGTCCTTTCATTCCCCACATGAGAACTGAAACTTGGAGAGGCCACTGATCCTATTTATATTTAGATAATCATCTTTGGGTGAAAAATTGCAGTACAATATGTTATCGCAAGCATAATTTTATTGAAGATTATTTTGGGGGTGATTTTTGTGCAGGTGTAGTTCCAGATGGTACCTATGAAGTATGTTCCAGGACTACAGGACAAGCAGCTGCTGGTAAGTTCGCATTTGGTATTACTTTTGCTATATATGTCAGGTTGGATCTGCTTTTGCATCTATTTTTTCTGCCTTTGTATCAAAGGATCTTTTAACTAAACAAATTCTGGTATTCCTTAATGTTTAAAAACTATTTTGCAATAATATTAGCATATTTTTATTTAGCAATACATTAGACACCATCAGTGTACAATATACAGTACAAAATGTTTTGGGAAAGACAAAGATGATTAAGATATACTTTCTATGCTCTATAAATTTAAATTCGAATAATGGAGTTAGGGCCCTGTGACATAACTGAACTGCAATAAGTGATAAGTTCAATAAAATATAAAATTCCAATTGCTGGTGAAATTTACAGGAGAGAGAAATTTCCAAATTTTGAAGGATACTGAAATGAGAGAAAGCTTTATAGAACAAGCACTTAAATAAGGACTTGAAAGATGAATAAAATTATTTCTTAAGCAAAAACTGGAAAATACGAATAGAAAAAAATCAGGCAGAGAGAATAATAGGTGTCATGATGTCAAAACACAATGTCTAGCTAGAGTTGTTCAAATTGGCTAGAATAGAATTATATGAAAAAAGGATGGGAAAAAAGCTTAAGTCCAAATTAAGAGTTTGGACTTGATTTGGTGGACAATGAGAAAGCCACTGAATTTTTCTGAACAAGAAAGTAGATGGTGACAGTATCAAAGGGACAGGGGTCAGGGGAGAAAAACCCAGGAACCTGGTTAGGACATAACTATGGATATAATAACCTGTCTTGACTGAGTGTAAATTTGTATTATTTTGCCTGGTATAAAATTAGGGTATGCTAAACAAGATATTTATTTAAGAGCTCTTAAAATGTTGAGAAGGGTAGAAGCTGATTAAGATTAGGAGATTTCCTCTCTCTCCTTACTATTCCCTCTTATCCTCCCAAGCCTAGTCTCAGGACTCATCATAAGTAAATTGTCTCAGAAAGTAGCAAGGCCTGCAGTCCCCACTGACAGAGAACTGAAAAGCTTAGGAAATTTCCAGCAGTAATGTTAGAAGGAAAAGGTGATGACTGAGGTAAATACATACTGGGAGAAAGGTCACATTAAAGTCTTTGTCAGGACTCTTGTTTATTAGTGACAACAACCCACTCCAACTAGCTTAACCAAAAGGGGAAACCTCTTAAAAGAATATTGGCAGATCACAGTTAAACTTAACAATAGCTATCTCAGGGAAGAGAAGGAACCAGGGCAATGGAGGGGCCCTGAGGAACCACTGGAAACGATCTCAGCTGCCACCTGGGCTCTTTCCAGCTCTTGTCTTTGCTTCTGTCTGGCTGCTTCATTTTTCCTTACTGCTGACCTCCTTACACATGGCAGGAAACATGGCTGCCAACAGCTCATGAGCCTCATTTTCCCACCCTCAGTCACTAGAGAGGGACCAGTCTTTTCTCAAGTCCAGGGGAGGAGTCTTAGTTTTCCAACTTTGACCCTTACCTGAACTAATTATCTAATTCATTCTGGTGCATGAGGGAGGGTCATGCCAATTCCTGCTATAGCCATAGGAAGGTAGATCAGCTTGAGGGCTGGGGGGAGGACAGAATCCACAGGGCACAGGAGCAAGAAGGGTGCTGCACAGAGGGCACCACAGATATGATAGGGAAATCAATCCCATAATCTGATGTTTCTGACAGATCTAGCTGGGAGAGACATTAATCATTACACAGGGCCATTGTCCATTTTAATCCTTGAATGTAGAATTATTTAAATTTCTATACTCAGGTCTTAACCAAAAATGCCACTTCTTTATTTAAACAGAAAGTAGTAGTGCTGGAACCTGGACACTCAATGTATTGTGGAAAATGTGTGGGATTGATGTCCACATGGATCCTAACATTGGCAAAAGACTCAATGCTCTGGGCAATACCCTTACGACACTGACAGGAGAGGAGGACATAGATGACATTGCTGATCTAAATTCAGTGAACATAGCTGACCTGTCAGATGAGGATGAAGTTGACACTATGTCTCCCACTATCCATACTGTAAGTAAACCCACTGTTAGATTTTTTCAGGACTGGATTTTACCCTAAGAAAGGGATATTACTAAGTCAGTGTTATTTGCTGTAGTTGCTAATTGAGGAAGGAAGGGAATGGTGGTTTTCTGTGTATACATTAATATAATATTGTTTTTTACTTTCATAATATTGTCTTTCAATTGAGTTCCTTGTTTTATAATCTACCAACCAAATTGTACATTAACCTACAGGTAATGTATTAACATTGAAAGCAAAGTGCAAACAAATTTTTAGGGACAGAAAGTAGATTAGTGGTTGCCTAGGGCTGGGAGAGTCTGAAAGGTTGGGAGGGGGAATGGGAAGAGACTGATAACAGTTATAAAGTTTATTTGGGAGTTGGGGGGTGAAAACGTTCTGAATAGATTCTGATAACGATTCCACAGCTTTGTGAATATACTAGAAACTACTGAATTAATACATTTTAAATGGGTGAATTTATGGCATGTGAATTCTATCTCAGGAACTATGTTTAAAAATGGATGTCAAAAGCAAAGAGCATGCACACAAAATGAAGTATACATTTAAAAATATGTATTTCCATCTATACTGCACATATTCTTTAGTATCAGATTATTTGGTAGTTAAAAAGAAAGTTTCTCTCTGCTTTTATTCCAGTATTGATTTAAAAAGATTTTTGAAACATCTTTTAACTATTGTATTATGAAATAGTTTTGTTCTTGGAAAGAAATTTTTAAAAATTAATGTTACTGTTTATCATTTAGAGTTCAGATGGAAGTTCAGTAAGTGGAGATGGCCACAAGCTCACCTTTGGGCAGCGACTTGTAAATCACCTACTAGGCCTGAGGCGCCCACATCAGCGCTATTCTGTTCCTGCAGAGTATCTGTGTGACCCCGAGATGGGGGCCTCCCCTCAGTCTAGCCAGTCCCATTTGAAAGCATGCAGAGCTCACTCATGGGGAAACGTAGGTAGCAACTAAATAGATTCCTTATGAAAATGAAGGGATTCGAATCACTGGAGAATTCCAATCATCTTACTTAATATAGATGGCTTTGATTCTTGCATGCTTCCTTGATTTAAGGTGTTTTTTCTGTGATAGTATAGATTTGCTGTGTGACCTGAGGGTGTTACTGACAGACATGCTTTTGATTTTTCAGGAAGCTGTAGATTATCGAAGACAAGGAGCATCTTGTAGCCAGCCAGGAGAACTTAGAGGAAGAAAAATCATGAAACGTATAGTGGATATCAGAGAGCTGAATGAACAGGCCAAAGTAATAGATGATCTTAAGTATGTATAATGATTTTTAATTTAATATAGTATTCCCTAATAATAGAATCAGAATTTTAAATGTGAAGGAAACTGGATTTGTGCCAGTACAACTCCTTTAGTTTATAAGTGAGATCACGAAGGTCAAGAGAAGTTTGGTGATTTGTCTGGGAACATACACTCATTAGTGATAAAGTCAGAAGTCCTAGCCCAGTGCTCATCACAACTTCATTTTTGAACAGTTTATGACTGATTTTATGTCACATGCATGCATCTCTACGTCTGTGTACATACATGTGTCTTCATGTATGTATATAAATACATGTGTCAGTATTTTGGTAATATTACTGTTGTGGGAATGCAGATTTTTAAGAGGGGAAACAACTCTCGAATTTATTAAGCACCTATTGTGATTCTGACATATTACCTCAATTTAATCCTCCCATCATTTCTGTGAAGTTAGATGGCATTATCCAAACTTTATAGATGAGAAAACTGGCTTGAAGAGGTTAAAGAACTGGAATTTGAACTTGTGTTTGTCTGCATTCAAATTTCATGCTCTTCTTGCCTGCTTATATTAGCAGTTTCCTAGAACTGATGCGAGGGTAGAGTGAGTCAAGAGAAGGGAGTAGGTGGTAGGAGTTTTTTTCTTTGTCTGTTGCCTACTAGATAGTACTGACCAGGTAACACTTCCTCTGTAAGACTAAATATTCTTCTTGCCAAACTTTGAGATTTTTGTTTCCCCAAAAGGTGATAGTTGTGTCTCATCTTTTCTAATTTTATTACCCCTGTGTCTGTGTTTCTCTTGCATTCAAGGGTTACACAAATGTATGCATTGTAAATGAAGGTATTCCCTAAAAACTTGTCTGTAAATTACTTATGATACAGTGATTCACATTTTCCTGTTGACTTACATTACAGTTTGAGTTTTGTTCTCAGGGGAAAAAATGACTTGAAGCAAAATATACTTCCTCCCTAAATCTTACCTGGGGCTTAAATTATATGTAGAATTTTACATACAGATAGTCTTCTGCAGAGTGGGTCCATAGCTTTCATGAGATTATTAAAAAGACTTTTGATGTAGAAATAGGTAAGACATTTCCTAAAATGTTAGTGAAGCTTTTTTATAGTTCTCTGGATATGAGTGTTAACTCTGGAGGATTTTGGTCTGTTCATACATAATCTTTGATATTCTGATAAGTGAAAGAATTAAAAAGGAGCAAATAAAAATCACTCTCACTTTGTCACCTCCTTATGCTAATTGCCACATTTGTTTTGCATCCAGAAAATTAGGTGCAAGTGAAGGAACCATAAACCAGGAAATTCAACGTTATCAACAGTTAGAATCTGTTGCCGTGAATGACATTAGAAGAGATGTTCGTAAAAAATTACGGAGGTCCAGTATGCGAGTGAGTAAACATTTAAGGAGAATTTTATTAAAGTAGACTGTTTAAAATTTTTACTTTATGAAATTTTATGATGATACTTATGTTGTTCTCTTTCTTCCTCCATTGCTGGTGATAACACTTGATTTGCATATCCCATATCTACTATGTACCGAGCACTATTTAAAGTACGTTACATTTAACAATCCATTAAATCCTTAAAACAACCCTACATGGTAGCTTGTATTATTTTCCCCGTTGTAAAGATGAAGCAACTGAGGCACAGAGAGGTGAAGTCATTTGACCAAGGTTATACAGCGAGCAATCCCCGTGGAGCCAAGATTCAAACCTAAACAGTGGAACTCTACAGTATATGTCCTTAGCCACTGTGTTTTGTCTGCCTTTCATAAAGTCATGCTTTCTTTTTTATATCTAACTCAAATGTGAAATCTTTTGAGATGTCCATTCTACCCCATCCCACTTTCCATAACTGACTACTCTTGCCACTACGTACTCTCAGCACTTTATGTTAATTAACTGCATATTTAGTTGTCCTTACTAGAGTTTGAGTCTCTTAAAGGAAAAGTTATTTAGCTTTGACCTTACTGTCTACCACATTGTCTGGATTGAGTCCAGTTACTAAACAACTGAAATAAATATATAGATAAATATACTATTAAAACACAGTAGAAAATAATTCTAAAACTTATTCAAATGGAGGTAGGTTCCTTTGGGTCAAAGTGGTCTTGTTAGTAGAAAAACTAGTAAGTGGGTTCTTAGATATACATATATATTTATATTCATATTTATATATAATATTTTCAGCACACCCTTCATCTTTTGTTTTATTTTTACCAGAATAAGGTTTTTGGGTGGCACACCAGTACATAAAAACAGATAAAAATCAGAGCTGCTAAGGTCAAAGGAAGGGGGAGAGGTTGCAGGGATCCAGGATTCATTGTCTTGAATTTTCTTTGCTTGGTCACCACCAAATTCCCAGCAACCTCATTTGAATACTGTTCTAAATTATTTAAATTAAGAATAAAATTCAATTTGAGCTACTAATAACTGGCTTCTGATAGTACTAAATGGATAGTGATGACCTGTAATGCATAACTCTGTTTAAAAATTTTGCCACTATGTACTTCACAGTCATACAATAAAACTAAAATATTGCTTGCATACTGTTTATAAGGTAGGTTATACTTAGTAATTGACTGTTAAAAATAAAACTAGGTAGAGAAAATTAGGGAAATTACTGAAATTACATGTGTGTTCTTAACATTTGTCTCATTTGGTATTTCCTCCTCAATTGGTTTAGACTTTAAATCTCCATTGTATTAGAATCTTTTTTGTATCTAGGCCCCCAGCTACAAATTTGGAGAAGAGGGATTTGGAGACAAGAAGGGTGTTTCAGTCACCACTTCCTTTCCTGTCCTGACTTCTGTCACAGGGTGCCCTGGGGTGGTTGGTGGTCGCTCTCTCCGCCGCCCCCCCCCCGCCTCCCTCCCCCTTCCCTTATCTCCTCTTCTCACCCCTCCCCTTACCTAAGTTCTCCAAGAATCTTGCCTTTTAATTCTCATTTTCGTTCTCTCCTTTCTTATCATTTCTTTTTTCTCCCCTTATTTCTGTACTCCTCACCCTGCTTCCAGGTTTTTTTCTCTTTTCTCTCAGGCGAGAGCCCGTGGCTCATGTTCTCATTGTACAGCCCTCCTAACTGATGCTTGGACTAAAGAGTAGCTGATTCCTGCTGCACTTTGATCTAAGTTGTTAAGTGACATTTAAAGTTGCAATTTAAGATAACTTGCTATTGATCCAGGGAAGACAAGCTAACTTGTTTATTAGTACAACATTTTATTTGACGTCAGATATTACAATAGTAAACAACTGCCTAAAGTCACCCTTTTTCTCTCCCATTTCATTAGGCTGCTTCTCTAAAGGATAAGTGGGGTTTGGGTTACAAACCAAGTTACAGCCGATCGAAAAGCATTTCGGCTTCTGGAAGACCACCTCTTAAGCGAATGGAAAGGGCAAGGTAATAAATATTTCAACCAATGAAAGAATAAAATTGCTGATTTCTTTACCAAGGTTCATTACTGATTTATTGTGTTCTAACTGGGGAAATTACAAAATTAAGATAGCAAATGGACCTTATTAGTCAAAGACCAGTAATCAGGGATACTGGCAAACTAAATTTGAGAAATTCCTCTACACCATTTATACCACAGTGAGTGTGCTTTTTAGTAATGAAGTACATTGCTATTTAGACAAGTTTATGTGTAAACTTATATACTATCCAAAGAAATGAATATTTGCATATTAGTAGCTCACTGTGAATTTGTCATTTTAGGAAAAGGTATGATTAGTACACACATTTAGCATATGAAAAGATGGAAATTTTACATATTATTGAAGAAAACTACAGTTTTACTAGTAAATGAACATTGTAAAGTAAGTATAAATTCTTTTTTATAAGGTTTAGTTTTAGAAAATCTTGTGTCAAAGCAATGAATTTCTTTTATGGGATGCTAAAGGTTAAGAAATGGAATACCAGAAGTTCAATCCTTGGATAAGGTTAATGTTTAGAAACAGAATGTTAATGTTATTAATCAGACTTTATAAAGTCCAGGGATTTTTTTTGAACGAGAATGTTTATGTTTTATAACTTTCTATTTTACTTACAGTTCCCGAGTAGGAGAATCTGAGGAGCTCCCGGAAATCCGCGTGGATGCAGCATCTCCTGGACCCAGAGTCACTTTCAATATCCAGGATACAGTAAGAGATTATTTGTTAGACATACACAGTGCTAATAATTTTTAGGAATTACAAAATTATAATGGTTATGCAGTTTCAAAATACTACCTACCTACTGTGAAAGTGTCGATTGTGATGGTTGAAGTGTCTGTACATTACCAAACGGCAGGGCACCGCCTGCGCGCGGGCACCAGGGAGCCATGCTGCCGGTGTTCGTGTTTTGCATGTAGAATAAAGACTCCTCCACACCGCTTGCTCATAGGTGGAAATGTTTTGTTGAATAATTTTTCTTTCAAGTGCAAATCCACATTAAACCAGGTATTTTACACAGATGTAGATGTGAAATGTTTGTACTTTATATATTTTTATTATTTATTAATTTTAGTTCAGAATATATATAGATAATAGGAGAAACCAGAAATAAAAAGGTCAGCTTCAAAGTTGTATTCTAATTTTGTAGCATGTTAAAGTTTATGTTAAAATGTTCTGTTTTTTGTTTATTTGTTTCTTTTAAAGCATTGTTTTTTATTTTTCATGAATTTTTATAAGTTTTCTTATTATTTTAATTAAGTTGAAAAAAACAGTATGGGGAAGTACACCACAATCCAGCTGTCCTGGGGAAGGGTATTTTCAGGTACTTTTTAAGAACAACATAAATTTTGCTTTAAAACTAATTAACCACTCTCAAAATCTGCTTTCAAATATCTTCCTCTCATTTCATACTAAATTCATACCTTGAAGATGCTTTACATAGAGGTTTAAGATTGTTTGAATATTTTTCATCCTGTATATTTCATATGCTGTCGCATGAATGTATTTTACTTCTGTACTTCTTTATAATTTAATAGTAATTACTTGATCTCCAAAATTAAAAAAGGATTAAATCAGCTTACCAAATTAATTCAACCAAATCATAAGCCACAAACTGCCGTACCTTAGTTATTCACTAGTTCCTGAGTGAATCTCTTTTTCCTGCATTCAGCTACAAAATGAATCTTTTTAGGTAAAATTAGTTACCTAATTCAAGCTAGAATCAAATCTATCTCAGAACAACAAATTAATCACTGAATGTTATTTATTTTGAGTCACTTGTATAAAAAAGCATGTATAAAAGCAACCCATTAAAAAATTATGAAAATGTGGAAAATGTGCTACACAATCATTTATAAATTGAATTAACACCTTTATAAGCCACGTATTTTCCCTAAATAAAAGTTATAAAGTAAGATTTAATTTTAAAATTGTATCTGTACAGTAGGTATATAAATCTTTATCTAGGAACTTTCTGTCAAATTACGTTTAAAAAAAATGAAACTTATTCCACATTTGTTTTCTTTCCCTTCCCCCACTCGTTTAAGAAAGTCTCAATATAGATCCCATAGTTACACTGAATTTAGTCAAACTGAATTTTGTTTTAGAACTATAAGATTATAATATAGTGACCTTGACAAATATGTCCTTTTTTTTTTCTAAAAATGAGCTTGGAAATAAATCATTTACAGTGAATTAAATGGATTCTACTAATTAAGTGATTATTTTTTTCCTGTCCAACATTTTAAAAAATTGAGATATAATTGACATGTAACATTATTTTCAGGTGTATAACATAATTTTTTTACATACATATATATTGTGAAGTGATTTATTCCTAAAAGCATTAGTATTTGAACTGATTCAAGCCCTATTTTTAAATAGCAATATATGCTATCTATAAAGAATAGTATATAAGAATCATAAGTTACAAAGTAGATTATTAAGGCATAAATAGAAAATATAAAGCAAAGGGATATTTATCTATATCTATATCTAGATATTTATATCTATAAACTCTTACCACAGTTTTAAAAATTGAATATTTTCTGATAAATAAAATCTGATTTACTTATTTAGTAAATAATTGTATTTTATAAAACATGAAGAAAAGCTAGATTCTGCAGATGTTTGAGATTTTGATTATGGGATTTCACTCTGCATCTGATAGTAGCATCAATAAATTTACCTTGCACATTACACTTTACAAAGGCTTACCACATTCTCAAAGGGATATGCAAGCAACTCTCACAACTGGGAAACCAAATTAGGTCACAGGAAGTTTTGGGGTTTTTTGACCTATTTAAATACAGTAGCCTCCTGGTGCAGTTAGCGACGTGGTATTTATACAAACTATTCACCTTAAAATATAGAGTTCTTAGCTTTGGTTGATTGATATGCTTTATTACATAACTATTTGCACATCTGTCTTCAACCCATTAGGGGCCCATTTTTAATAGAGTTATCCACAAAAAAGTATCTAGAAGCTTGAAGTATGTTCTATACAGACTCTGCATGCTCTCCCATCACTAACTGCTCTCCTCCCCTTCTACTTTTTAGTTGATCACATTGTTTCTTTTGTCTCCACAGCATGTTTAATCTATGCTTCACTGCATGCTCTCCCATCACTAACTGCTCTCCTCCCCTTCTACTTTTTAGTTGATCACATTGTTTCTTTTGTCTCCACAGCATGTTTAATCTATGCTTCAAAGAATTGCAATATATATGTACTAATTAATATGATGATATATGCTTATGTAAAGTAAAATTTCACTCTTAGTTTTTCATGTGTCAGTGGTGTGACTTTCTGTGGTTGGAACTTCTGCTTCCTTCCTTGGTGTGCCATTTTGTATGTTCGTAAAGCTGACCTTTCTTTCAGATCAGAGTAAGGAAATTCAACTCTGAGAGAAATTTTAAATGCTTAAAATCTATCTTTTTCTTTTTCTTTTTTTAACCAAAAAGAAGTTTATAATGCAAACCTGATTTATGTTTTCTCTTTTTACAATCAGTTTCCAGAGGAGACAGAACTGGACCTTTTGTCAGTAACCATTGAAGGTCCATCCAATTACTCATCAAATAGTGAAGGATCATATTCCATGTTCAGTTCACCCAAAACTCCTGGAGGCTTTACACCAGGCATTGCTTTTCAACCTGAAGAGGGCCGACGGGATGACAGTTCATCTTCTACCAGTGAAGATTCCGAGAAGGATGAAAAGGATGAAGACCATGAGAGGGAAAGGTTTTATATTTACAGGAAACCCTCGTGAGTAGCCTTTTTCTTTTAAGATCATTAGGCAGTATTTTAGTATCTAGAATTGAGCTTAAAGCATTTTTTTACAGGAAAAATATCTTAAATATGCCTAGCCAGAGTGATACTAAGAGACATATCCATGGTTTACTAATATGATTTAGTTCCATATGGCATTATTTTTTCTTTCCTTGTTTTTCTTTTAATAAAATTTAGAAAGTAGCATTTAAATTTTACAATTTGCCCAAATGAAATCTCCAAAATGTGGAATGTAGTTCATACACTGATATCCAGACTCCTTAATGGCAGTGATGGTGCCTGTGTCCTGAGCATGTAGCACATTGCCTGGCATGTAATAGTTACTCATTATGTAGCTGTTGAATAAAATGTGACTCCATTAAACTAAGGAAAATCTTCAGTTAGCATGAGCTAGTTGAATAATTTGAATTTATGATATAGTAAAATTTATTTATAGACTATTGCTCACATAACATGATGGAAAATAGTTTGTTGAAAACTCTTCCCATTTTACTGCAATGTAATGACCAGCTGTTCTTTCTCTAGACACACATCTCGTAAAAAAGCAACAGGCTTTGCTGCTGTTCATCAGCTATTTACAGAACGCTGGCCAACAGCACCAGTCAACCGAAGTCTTAGTGGCACAGCTACAGAGAGAAATATTGACTTTGAACTTGATATACGAGTTGAAATTGATAGTGGAAAATGTGTGCTCCACCCAACTACCCTTCTACAAGAACATGATGATATAAGCTTGAGAAGGTAAGATATTGTTCAGAAAAGGGTACATATAGGTTCATTTGTCAGAAATACTATTTATGTGTCACTAATCAATACAAACATTTTCCTCCTACATCCCCAAATGCAGATTTAAAGAGTATATAATCATAATTGGAATCTTTGCATGTTTATTTGTATAACATACTATTTCTTTAAACAAACGTATATTTTCTAGTGATTAGAAATGGACATGTGATTTAGATTCTAGCAAAATTTTTAATTAAAATAGTTATATCTTTGGAATTCTCCTAAACAAGCACGAATTTCTCACTTAGTCTCTGTTCTTGTATTGTGCACATTTCCATTTCAAATAACAGTACAATACTCAGAGATATCTTGTTATTGGGAGTTTTGATGAATTCATAAAGATATAAGAAAGATTAGGAAACAATTGCACAGAGAGGCCTTAAGAAAATGCAATGTTGTTCAGGCTGTAACTGCAGCTTTACCATTTGTTTTCATCATTTAAGGAACAGTGGTATAAATAGGCTTACGGTTAGATTATTTTTTCTCTGAATTTTTATTTTGTTTTTACTTTCTAATCTAAAAAAGAATTATAAGAAAATAATAACATTAATGATTGAGTGGATGGGTAGGGAGTGGGTGGAGATGTAGATAATACAAGGAAGCAGAATGCTAACAGTTGTTGAAGCCGGGAGATGGATCCATGGGGTCTACTCTACCATTCTGTTTACTTTTTTTATGTTTGAAATTTTCTATAATAAAAAAATTTTTAAATGGTCTCTTTGTCTAATGAGGGTTTTATAAAATGAGAAGATAAAAAGACACTCTAAACAGTTGAATTCTTATAATAGTGATGATAAAAAGAATGACTGTTTATTTTTGGTTGAACCACAATAAACCAAAATAAATTGCCCATATACAGCTGTTTTTACCTGTGTAAAAGGCAGTTTCATTTGGTTCAACCTAATGTGCTCAAGTGAAACTAATTGTGACCTCAGGAAAGAATAAAGGTAACTGCCCTCAGTAGTTATGGAACATACGACAGAAGCCTTGTCCGTGCAAGGATCAACCAGTTTAGCTAGAGACACTGATGAGCTTCCCTTTCTCAACTTTATTAATATTTTACCTTCTATGTACTGTATAAATGAAAGTCTGATTTTAAACAAAATAAAAGGAGAGAAATGTCTTTTAAAAAGATAAAGTATTTTTCTATTTATAGGAGTTATGATAGAAGTTCCAGGAGTTTAGATCAAGATTCTCCTTCAAAAAAGAAGAAGTTTCAAACTAATTATGCTTCCACCACCCATTTAATGACTGGCAAGAAAGTGCCATCATCTCTACAAACAAAGCCTAGTGACTTAGAAACAACAGTATTTTATATTCCTGGAGTTGATGTAAAGGTAAAAACCTAAATGTCTAGGATACGGGATTAGGTTATTAGTAGCCATGTTTATCTTCTATCATATATGTTCTTCCTTCACCAGTTACATTAAAATGAGACTTTCTGAAGTTTTTCTCTGATATAACCATATTCTGAATATGAGACTGTCTAAATTGGTTGCCTTTTTTTCCATGAAATGTTGATAAAAACAAGTTAATTCTCTCTTTTTTATTCATTGATATTCATAACATATTTGTCAAACCTTGCCTAGTGCAACTTTATTAAACAATTGTTTTTTTAGACTATAGACATACACAATCCTAGAATGTTAAACTAGAAAGAATTTAAAATATTATCTAGGATGACCTTTTTAATTTTAAAAATGAAAAAAAGCTAATAAGGAACTTGCTGGTATCACAGAGCTAACTTGTAAAATCTGGCTCCTGGACCAGTGTTCCTTCTACCACATTTTTGTATATTTCTTGATTTTCCTCATCTGCATACTTTTAATTTGGAAGTTTTTTTGCTTCAATACAGTTGCATTACAATTCCAAGACTCTAAAGACTGAATCACCTAATGCCTCCAGAGGATCTTCTTTGCCAAGAACACTCTCTAAAGAGTCCAAGCTGTATGGTATGAAAGATAGTGCAACATCTCCTCCTTCTCCTCCTTTACCTTGCACTGTCCAGAGCAAGACTAACACCTTACTTCCTCCCCAACCCCCACCTATTCCCTCAGGTATTTAAGGAAAATATACTTTATTTTTAATTTTTTTCATAAATTAATTTTTAGTCATCACCTACTTGCTCTATTGAGATTTTCAAACTCACATGTTTAAGGAAAAAGGGCATAGACTTATTGATAGTGACTGTACAAAATTTGTATATGGAAATGTGGGCCAACTGCTTTTGGCTACTTCTCAAATTGATATGACCTTAGAATATCAGTTGTTAAACTTAATATACTAAATAGTTTACTGAATTTTTTAGATCCATGTATATTTAGAGAAAGTCTTATTTCAAATTTGAGAGCGCATGACCTAGATGCAAACATCAGACATATACCTTTAAGACAGAGTACATTGGACTTAACCACATTTATTAATTATCTATAATTGAGTAAGAAATTATGCAAAACTTGGTGGTTTATAATCTCAGAAACAAATTTCTGTGGGTCAGAAATTCATGAGCAGTTTGGCTGGGTGAATCTAACCTCACGGTCTTTTATGAAGTTGCAGTCAAGATGTTGGCTAGGGCTGCAGCCATCCAAATGCATGACTGGGTCTGGAAAATCTGATTCCATCCTATCCCATTCATGTGGCTGGCAAGCTGGTACTTTAGTTTCTCCCCACATGGGCCTCTCCACTAGGCCACTTGAGTGTTCTAATGACATGGCAGTCAATGTTCCCTCAAAATGAATGATCCAAAAGAAAACATGGCTGAAACTGCAGTATCTTTTATAGCTTAGTCTCAGAAGTCACATATCATTACTCCCACAGTATCTTACTGATCACACAAGTCGGCCTTATACAGTGTAGGAGTGAATTACCCAAGGGCACAAATACCAGGAGGCAGGGACCACTGGAAGCTATTTTGAAATCTGGCTACAACACCACATGAATTATATCTTAAACATGTAGTAGAATTTCCAAAAAAGGGAGTATTGGACTGGACAAGAATTATTTGAAAAAGCTGTATTTGAGAGATGTAACTTGATACATAAATCTTGTAAAGTAGCCAGAAATTATGATAATAATGCCTAATGTTTTATTTCACTTTTAAATTGACAAGTTATATGAATGTCCATTAAGTGCGGGACAGATATTAGCCCTGTTTTCTATAGGAAGAAAGATAAAGCTCATACAAGGTGAATTTCTTAGGTTTACAAACTAAAATATGTTGGACTTGGAAACCTAAACCAAAGTTAGCTACATCTTAGCTCTTACAACCACTCTGTTGATTGGAAATACTTAGTCAGGTAGAAGGAGAGAGAGATGCAGCCTGTGTAGGGAGGCAGTATAAAAATATACAAGGTAAGACCAGCAAGAACATAGGAAAGCCTATAAACAATGATGTTTTTCCTCACTTGCCACAAAACACTGTTCGTTAGAGGTCTCTATGTCTTACTTCTTAAGTGGACAAAATAATAAAAAATGAGAGACTAAAATAATACTGAGAGAGTTAGCAAAGTATAAACTTGAAAAATTGAGCCAAAATTTGTGACCTAGAGCAAGTAGGAACAACTGTTGTGTTTATATACACCATTAGTCATCTCTGAATTCTAACAATAATGTATCATCATTTCTATCAACCTATTTTTATTGCATTCTTCTATGATTTTAATTATAAGGTGCTTCATCCGATTAAACTGTCATAATTCTGATTTCTCACAAAATTATCATATGTTTTATGAAAACTATTTATTAAACTCACTTCACATTTGTAAATGTTCTAGCCAAAGGAAAAGGAAGTGGAGGAGTGAAAACAGCCAAGTTATATGCCTGGGTAGCACTTCAGTCATTGCCAGAGGAAATGGTTATTAGTCCCTGCCTATTAGACTTCCTGGAAAAGGCTCTGGAAACTATCCCAATTACACCAATTGAAAGGAATTATACAAGTGAGTGTCCTCCTTATATACTTGCATATCGCATGTATTCTGGGATCCTGCTACTTTAGAAGCATTTCTTAAAGCTATTACTTATTATTATATAATATATTCAATGATAAATATAAAAGAATTGTAGAACTGAAAAAGAACTTGAGAGGTCATCCAGCTTTCATTTACAAATGAAGAAACTTAAGTCCTGGTGGTGTTTTATGATTCTCCCACGGCCACAGCTAGTTAATGACAAACTTAACATCCTTAGGTCCTAAATTAGTGTGTCTCTTGGGCTGGAAACTCCTTGAGGGCAAAGGCATAATTACTGTTTTCTTTGTACACTGCTTGGTAACAGCAGGGAATCGGAGTTTGGAGGAATGAGTAAGAGATTTGAACAGGGAAAGATGTCCAGACTGATGGGCTGTGGAAGCCAGTCTTTCTGTGTATTTGTACCCTTGATCTCAGCACTAGCATAAGAGAAACAGATCTTTCAATAAATAATTTGCCCTTGCCCTAACAGTAAAACTTAAAGCTAAATATTTTAACAGCTGTCAGCTCACAAGATGAAGATATGGGACATTTTGAAATACCAGATCCTATGGAAGAATCAACAACATCATTAGTATCCTCTTCAACATCTGCTTACTCTTCCTTCCCTGTAGACGTTGTGGTTTATGTACGAGTTCAGGTAATATAGTTCATTTATTCCTTTTTGCTTTAAAGAAAAGCTTTTTTCTTAAGTTTATTTGAACATTTAAAATATTATTTCTCTTATACATTTTCTTAACCGTGAGTTCATGGACCTTTAGCATGTTTATGATATTCGAGGTTGCCTAAACCTCTGGGAAGTATATGTACAATTTTATGTGTTTATTTACTTTTCTGCTGAGGAGCTTCATAGATCTTCTGTGTTTTCAAAATTTAGATCTTATACTTTTGAGGCAAAAGTGAAAATATGTAAGTTAAAACCCCTTTTTAGCATTTTATGCCTTTTTTTATTATGGCACCTATTATTCTTGTCATTATGGTCATTTGGGGGCGGATATAAAGCAAAATTGAGACATCAAAGTCACATTAGTATCTTTGTTAGATTTTTCTGAGAGTTATATAACCTCTATTTAATATTTTATTCCAAAATTCACTCCTATCTGTAGGTCTTTAGGAATATAGGCATACCTCAGAGACATTGTGGGTTCAGTTCCAGAACACTGCAGTAAAGCGAGTACCATGAATTTTTTGATCTCCTAGTGCATATAAGTTATGTTCATATTATACTGTAGACTATTAAGTGTCCAAAAGCATTATGTCTTTAAAAAAAAAAAAAACGAATGCCCTTACCTTAATTAAAAATAACACCATTGGAAAAATGGCACCATTAGATTTGCTCAAGGTAGGATTGCCAAAAACCTTCAATTTGTGAAAAACTCAACATCTGCAAAGCACAATAAAACGAAGTATGGCATATTAGCATCTGATTGAGTCCATTTATTAAGGACGATTTGACTTGTATCCAAACTTCAAGGTGAAGTTTGCTCCGAATTAACATTTTATAATCAGTCTTAAGAATTAAAAAAAAAACAAACGGTCATCTGTTCAGATTAATTTGTACACTAGCAATTTGGTCAAAAGAGCTTCAGTTTGATCTTCTCTGCACTAGCTTTTTTGAAGATATGATAAAAACAAGTAATGAGTGAGGATTTGAGAGTTTATAAAATGAGTTATTAATGCAGTAGCCTTTTAAAATTTTTAATATAAAGGAAATTACTTCTTTAAAGGACTTGATTATGAACAATATGGACATAAATATCTTTAACATTCTGAATCATCTAAATGTCTACATATCTACTGCTAAAAGATAGTTCCCCAAATATTTAGAGTTTTTAAAAATGATACCATTTTATAAATACATTTTGGTTAATGTATCATGTGTCTATCTGAAAAACTAGGACATTAAACATAAAATTCTTTTAAGTGTCAAATAATACTGGTATATGTAGACTGAAATCAAAATTGAATGTACTGTTTGAAGTCCAATGGGAAATTTTTTAACCATCTAGTTCCTAAAAGCTTCTTTTTTCCTTTTGGCTTCCCACACTTTCCAGCCCTCACAGATCAAGTTCAGCTGTTTACCAGTGTCCAGAGTGGAATGCATGCTAAAGCTGCCATCCCTGGACTTGGTGTTTTCTTCAAACCGAGGAGAACTAGAGACTTTAGGGACGGCGTGCCCTGCAGAGACCGTCCCCCCCGGAGCTAACGCTGCTCAGAGTGGAACGAAGACTTGTGCAGGCAAAACTGCAACGCCAGGTGCGGAAACAGTCTTTGCTTTCCTGGATATAAAGCTAGATTCTGTTTTACCAGTTATTGATGTATAGTCGCAAGTAAATATGGAAAAGGAGAATGTTTGAGAATTAGAGTATTTATAGACAAAAACTATCGTAGATCTAAGTTTTGAGTGTATTTTGTCACAAGGGAACGGCAGTTGTATAGCGTTTTGCTGTTGGCTTGAATGTGCGTACTACAAGTGCTGTGAAGTGTGAATGATAATATGGTCAGGTACTTTTGAATGTTTTATTTTATGCTATATTTTTACATTTAAGAGTAATCAGTGTTACAAACGATAAATAAGAGATGTATTGTCTTGTAATTAAAATTGTATCAAATATATAGTTTTTAACAGTAAATTTTGTTATCTAACTCAAATGCCTGTTTCATAAAAGGTTTAGTTTTAAACCTTTAAAATTGTATCAAATTATAGTTTTTAACAGTAAATTAAATTTGTATCAAATTTATCAAATATATTAAATTAAAATTGTATCAAATATATAGTTTTTAACAGTAAATTTTGTTATCTAACTCAAATGTCTGTTTCATAAAAGGTTTAGTTTTTAAAACAGAGCCTCTGATGATTATTTGATGAGATAGTCACCCTTCACTATATTAAAACTCAGTGTCATTTCTGCCCTAAAAATCATATAGAGGTCACAAATGCCAGTAATAAGATTTTACTGGGTATTTTTGATGAGAGAACTGATAAGAGAACTGACATTAAAATAGTGGTTCTTGGGGGAGGTTTTAGCTCAAGAGGCAGAGTGCGTGCTTAGCATGCACGAGGTCCTAGGTTCCGTCCCCGGTTACCTCCATTAAAAATAAGAACAACTAAATAAACCTAATTACCTCCCCCTTCAAATAAATACATACGTACGTACATACATACATAACTAACTAACTAACAATGGTTAACCAGGGCGATTCTGTCCTGAGGGGATATTCAGCAATGTGGAGAAACGGTTAAAGCAAAACATTTGCTCTGCTCTGTGAATCTCTGGAAGTTTTCACAACAAAACAAGAAAACAAAAAGTTGATATTTTAGAAACAAAAGTTTTTGCCAATGCCATTGCTCACTGTTTTGCACTTAGCTCCAAAATATTGCTGTTGAAATTATGTTGTAGCCAACAACATATTGAAGTGGCATTGCCGGTTTTTGAAAACATTTTTCTGGGTATAAAATTAACACATAGTTCATTACAGGAAATACAGAAAACAGAAAAGTACTAAAAATGAAAATAATACCTCTTTATCATAGATAACCAGTATTATCATTTCCTACCTGCTCGCCAGCATTTTTGTGGCAATACAGTCTTTTTCCCAAGCAAAATTGAAAGGTGGTCTCTTCTGCTATATAACTTTAAAAAGTTTTAAATATAAGTTTTCCCAAATTATTAAATATTTAATATCTAAAATAACTTTAATGACTGCATGATATTCCATTATTTTGATCATATATTTGAAATTTCCTGGACTTTTTTTATTTTGTAAATAATATTGAGATGAATATCTTTGTATATAGACATTTTAAAACATCCTTAGGATAAATTCTTAAAAGCGTAATTCCTGAGTCAGAGAGTGTGAACATTTTTAAGGTGTTTGGTAGGTTTTACTCCCTAGTAAGATGATAAGATTTCTGCATCTTCACCACAGTGTGTGGACTCCACACTGTATTCTTCCCAACATTGTGCTTTAAATTTATTTTTAGTCATTGCTAATGTGGACTAAAATGGGATTTTATCATTTTAATTTATATTGCTACTTTATTGGCTATTTGAAGGAGGGGGATAAATATGCCCGTGCCCCATTTCTCTGTTGGGATATTCACTTTTTTCTTAAGGGCAAATGTCACAAATTATTAACACTTAAATTATTATAGCAGTGTATATGTACTATGGTAGGAATACGTAGTGAAAGGAATATAAAATGAGCAGTTATTTTTTATGCCCACATTTATTTTAGGAAATAAAAAAGTGAAACAGCACCCATCATTTTATCATCATAAAACATGCAAGAAGGAATGATGATGAGAATAAATGTATTAGAACTGTGGGTTATGATTCATGTCTGTTCTTTTAAAGGATCTTTATTGAGCTTTACTGAGTTCTGGATCAGTGCTAAAGGTTGGATATACTGTAGTGAACTTAGCAGACATGGCCGCTGCTAGTGTGGAACTTCAGTTGCACTTGGAGAAACAGATAGTAAGGAAACAAGTATATTTTAAGTGGAAACATGAAGTAGGTGAGTGTGAGTTAGCCAAGCAGAGAGTTGGGGGAATAAATACTCCAGGTACAGAATTCAAAATCTATGAAGCAGGAAAGAATTTGGCAACTTTGAAAAAGAAAAAAAAAGTATAAGTGGCGCATGGTGAACTAAGGGTATACTGGCATGAGCAAGATTTCGATAGATAAGAAAGAGCCAGATCATGCAGGGAGGCCACTGAAAGCTTCAGTAGGGAAGTGGACGTGATTATGATGTACACTTCTAGAACACTAGTCCAAGTGCGGTGTGACAGTTGATTGAAGGAGAACAAGAATGGAAGGAAACAGAACAGTTGGTAATTTCAGCAGCTCACAACTGATCATTGCTTAGGCTGGAATAGCAATGGTAAGATGGAGGGAAATGGACAGACTTGATATATGTTATTAGAAATGATACGGTGATAAATTTCATAATAGGAAGTTAGAAGTGAGAAGGAGGACAAACAACTCCTGGGTATCTGGTTGAGCTATTTGCATGGAAATGTTACTGGAGATGGGAAATACTGGAAGAGTAGCAGATTGGGGGAAAAGATCAAGAGTCCAGTTTCGGACTTGGTAAGCTTTAAATGCCTGTGACCCGCTCTAATGGGATGTCAAGTAACCAGTTGCAATATATGAATCCAAAGAAATCTGGTCTAGAGATATGTGTTTTAGAATCATCAGCAAAGTCATCTAATTCTCTGTTTAGATGGTCTCATATTTTTTAACTTAATTTAATTTATTTGTTTTATTTTTATTATAGTATAGTCAGTTTACAGTGTGTCAGTTTCTGGTGTACAGCATGTTTCAGTCATACAAATACATACAAATATTCGTTTTCATATTCTCTTTCATTATAGGTTACTACAAGATATTGAATATAGTTTCCTGTGCTATACAGAAGAAGCTTGTTTATCTATTAGTAACTGCAAATCTCAAACTCTCAATTTATCCCTTCCCAGTCTCTTTCCCCCTGGTAACCATATGTTTGTTTCTATGTCTGTGAGTCTGTTTCTGTTTTATAAGTAAGTTCATTTGTGTCTTTTTTTTTTAGATTTTACACTGTATTTTTTATTTTTATAGCATATTTGGAATTCACCTATCCGTGGTGAAGAGAAAGAGATCTTTAACTTTGTGCATTTGTGTACCTGGCTCTATTTCCATTTTTTCTATGGAAATATGGAGTCCTGCTGTATGATTTGAATTTTTTACAGTTCGTTCTCCTCCCTTTCTGCTTAAAACCCAGCTATTTTGTACCTCTTTGACTGCCTGCTTCCAATAGAACAAAGGAGAAAAGAAACAGGAAACCATGGAGTTGCCCAGTCATATGAACAAATAATTGTTTCAAAGATGAACAGAATATTTCCAATTAATTTACTAAGTCCTCATTTGCATTTCAGGATTTAAATCTATTGATCAGTTAATGTTTGACTATTTCATTTTATTTGCAAGTCATATTTAGTTCTTGAGACTATACTAGTGACAGGTTTTTTAAATTTTCTGTAGCTTATAAATACTTTGGATTTCTTGTGTTCACTGTAGGTTCATCTGGATTAGGCAGCCCTCTTGGCAGAAGTCGGCACAGCAGTAGTCAGTCAGACCTGACCAGCTCCAGCAGCAGTTCATCGGGTTTGAGCTTCACTGCGTGCATGTCTGACTTCTCTCTTTATGTATTTCATCCATATGGAGCAGGGAAGCAAAAAACTGCTGTCTCTGGCCTTACACCTGGATCAGGAGGATTAGGTATACTTAGCATGTTTGCATCTTTTTCAGATTTATAGCATCTTTTCAAGCTTTGATCCTTGTAGAAATCATGATACCTTTAATAATAGATATAAAACAAGATCAGAAACTTTATTTTTCTTCTTGATACTTTCTATCCTGTCTCTAAGTAATAAGTAGAAATATCAAACAAGTAATGCAGATAAATTAATTATATAGGAAATTTAGAACTCAGAATATTTTATAAGTGATATATACTGTACAGTCTCTTTGGATATAAGAAGTTACTTATGTTATTTAAATGTTTCACTAAATCACTTCCTATTTGTATAAAAAATTATATTCTATGAACTGTAAATGTTTAGAGTGTACATCATGTTTCTTAATTTAAAACTCAAATTCTACTGGCATTTTAGAGTGCAGATTTACCACTAAAACTGTATAAAAAGTTGATATTAGTGAATGTCTCTTCACTTATATAGATAAATAATAAAGACACACTCCATATCAATTCTAGTTTTTATTGGAGAGATGTTGCAAAAATCATCAATTATGCTTATGGGCTTGCACCTATTAAACTATTGTTAGGAATTTCTAATGCTTATTAGGTCATTCTGCTTAAATTTTTACCTCACTTAAGTGATTTTAATTGATGGCATATTCTAGTCTATTCGATAAATTCATGTAACTAGATAGTTGTGTATATATTATGAATATATATATATGTGTATTTATGTGTGTGTCCATGCGTATCTGTTTTGTTTTGTTTTTTAAAGGAAATGTGGATGAAGAACCCACTTCAGTCACTGGTCGAAAAGATTCACTCAGTATAAATCTCGAGTTTGTGAAAGTGAGTTTGTCTCGGATAAGGCGTTCAGGAGGTGCCTCGTTTTTTGAAAGTCAGTCTGTAAGCAAGTCTGCAAGCAAAATGGACACTACACTAATAAATATATCTGGTATTCAATTTTATAGTTTTTTAACTAAAATATTGTTTTCCAGAATTAAACAAGGGCCTCCTTTTTAAGTGTTTAAATATTAAATATGTTTAATAATATTGTTTATGAAAAATTGATTTAACAGAGAGAAATAACAGTCCAGCCAAGTACTATCTCAGTCCAGGTAATCAGTGTTAGAAATAGGATTTCTAGATAAATACATAGAAATATCACCTAAGGGCCAAAATATGCCTAATTAAATTACTGAGCTGCTGCTTTACTTCTCTACCATGAATTGGTAAAATTTCTGACTTTGTTTGATTTTTAAATTATAAATTCTTAAAACACTAAGGAGGAATGAGTATTGAAGATTTTTTCCTTGGTGTCATCAGATCTTGAGTTGTGTGCATGTGCAACACAAGCTTTATAACTAGTTACGTAACTGTGAGCAGATCCCTTCCTCATTTTCTTTACATTGTGATATGAGTATTTAGAATTAGATACATGTAGAACATTTTGCAGAATTTAGAGTACTATGTGAGTGAAAACTTTAAAAATTATTTATCAAACAAATATAGTAAGTACCCTCAACCCACTCAACACAGTATCTGTTTGGTCAGTGAACAAACATATATTGAGCCTGTATTTTACAGTGAACTTGTGCCAGTCACTCTGCTAGGTGCTTCAAGGTGCAGGCATGAATAAGGCAAGGTCTTGTTAGTGGACAGATAAATTACACTGCAGTGTGATAAATCCTATAATGGAATTTACTTAATGAAGAGGAAGCAATTAAATTTTGATCAGAGAAGGCTTCACAAAGGAAATGATATTTGGGCCAGATCTTCAAAATTATGTAGGAATATTCTTGGCTATAGCAACATGGTATTTAATGGCACAGAAGCATCAAAAAATATGCTTTTGGTTCATACTTTGATTCAGGGAGACTGAAGCACAGGTATAACTGAACATTTAGTTAGCTGTAAAAAGTAGGTGGGTTCCAGAGGGAGAGGGGAGTTGGCCAGAGGTAAAGCTGGTAAAACAGATCAGGACATGATCAGGGGGAGACTCGAATGCCAGGCCAAAAACAGGGTTCTGATCTTTTGGGCAGTGATAAGCCTTTAGAGGTTTTTAAGAAATAGGATGACAACATTGTCCCTAAAGATGACAATACTGTATTGTTTACTTAAAAAAAAAAACTGTTAAGATTGTAGATCAAATGCTGTGTTCTTACCACAAAAATAACCAGAATTATATATGAATTATAAAATAATCTGTTTAGATTAAAAATAGGAATGATGCTTCAGATTAGTGTTTTAGGAAGAGAGTTGATAGTAGAATGAAAAATGGGAGTGGAACGATACTTGAGAAGTCTGTTGAAATAGACTAAATAATAGGGTCTTGGAATTGTGATGGTAGAAAAAAGAGAAAAGAGAATGGTTTTAAGAGGAATAAGAGAATCCCAAAGCTTAAGGACAAATTGTATGAGGAGCAGCAGAGGAGACAAGGATACCTCCAGCTTTTTAGTTAGGTGACTGAAGGGACATTGAGGTCATTAACTTAGAAAATAAAGGAAGTGCCTAAGGACATTGAGGGGGAAGGGCCCTGTAGGCAGTTGGCTGATGGACTGTGTGGATATGGGCTCAGGCTGGAATAGAAACTTTAGGTTTGGGAGACATTGGTGTGTAAATGCAGAGAAGCTGTGGTGGAGGAGGGCAGAGCACATACAGCAGGGGCAGCAGAGTGCTCAGAGCAGAACTCCAAGAGACGGCCATCAGAAGCTTTCAGACTGAGAAGTCGCTGCTTTTTGTCTAAAAGGAGAACTGTAGGTCTTGCCATACAGGTTTGCAGCTACTTTTGAGGAAGTATGTATTCCAGCTCATTCAGATTCAGTTCCCATATTTGAGAGTTGAAGCTGGAAGCTGTAAGAGTGATCTTAAGACCCTCTGAGAATTTCATGATAAAGTGATAATAGAATTCCAGGTTGCCCTCCTCACCTTAAAAATGGAAATGGAACTAACAGTGCTAGAATATGCTATTTTTATTATTTGTGGGAGGAACACATTATCACTTACTAATCATACTATGTAACTTATTTTGGTATTTCATGAATTGTAACTGAATTATAATTCAGTTGTGTAATATTATGTCATATTATACCTTATGAAAATATTAAAGGTTTTGGTAATCTGTTTTAACAAATTTTATATATGCCTCAGCTGTTTGTGATATAGGGTCTGCTTCCTTCAAATATGATATGCGCCGACTCAGTGAAATTCTGGCGTTTCCAAGAGCCTGGTATAGGAGAAGTATTGCAAGACGCCTGTTCCTCGGAGACCAAACTATAAATTTGCCAAGTAAGTTTGTTATGTAATTATAAATTATATTTGGGCTGCTTTTAATTTTGGTTACAGTCGTTACAAGATCCACGATTGATAACACAAACTTTGTCTTACTTGATAAGTTGTACCATGCAGTTCACTCACTCATTGAGCAAATATCTATTGAGCCCCTTTAATGTGCTAAGTGCTGGTAATGCAGTATTATTGGAGGTCACAAAATGCTCTCTCAGGGATTAAGTTCAGTTGATTGTTATTCTGTGATGATTGCTCTGTAATCTTTGCAAAATCTAGAAGTGCAGAAATACATTTAACCAAGTTAATCATGGTTCATTAAGCATGGAAAACAAAATATTGAGGATGTGCTACCATACTGCATTTTTTCTCTTGGACTTAGATATTGTTGTAGTATTACATTAATAAGTGAAAGGTAGACTTAAAATGACATAGTTGAAGATATCAGAAATCTGGGCCTCAGTCTATTCTCTCATCTGTAAAATGGGAACAGAAGTTCCTGTCTTGCCCTTCTCATGGAGCTTCAGGGAGAATGAAATAAAATGACATGCTGGATTTTACTTTGCAAACTGTACACTGCTGTATATTTGTCAGGTGGAGAACTGGAAGGACTATATAATGTGATTATAGAAATGGTGGAGTGGCAAAATTTTATAATATGGTGATTTTACCCTGTTAATTTTGTTTTTGTTTTCTGCTTTTCTATTAGCATCTGGCCCAGGGACACCTGATTCCATTGAAGGTGTAAGCCAGCACCTTTCCCCTGAATCATCAAGAAAAGCTTACTGCAGGACCTGGGAACAGCCTAGTCAGTCAGCCTCCTTCACCCACATGCCTCAGTCACCTAATGTGTTCAATGAGCATATGACAAACAGCACCATGTCACCAGGGACAGCAGCACAGAGCCTAAAATCCCCAGCTTCCGTAAGATCACGGAGTGTGTCTGATTCTTCAGTTCCCCGAAGAGGTAACACTGATCCCTTCATTATCAGTAGCCCTTGGAGGCCCCCAAAATAAAAATCTTAATTAGTTACTCCCAGATTTCTGCCCCAGCTAAAGGGAGATAAACTCTTGCAGGTTTTTAGGGAAGACAAAGGAGAGGGGGACAGGTAAATCCCAAACCAGACAATAAATACTTCACAGTATTTGACAGCAGAAGGGACATCTGGATGGCTAGTAGCTTTGAAAAGGGATAGGGAGGGAGAGGGGATGAGCATATTGTTAGCATGCTCCATATGGTACAGCTATTTTTAGAAGTAAAATAAACCTACAATGTCGTAAAAGATATTTGATATTGAAAAGTTAATCTTTACATTCATTCAGTCATTCTTTTATTCAGCCAGTATTTTTTGAACATTCTTATATGCTCAATACTCGACTTGTGTCTAAGCATATAGAAATGATGTAGTTCATGGCACAAGGTAAGAGTCGTGTATAATGAGCAAATGCAGGATTCAAGATATACAGAGTCCATAAGAACACAGAAGACAGGCACCCCAGCCAGCCTCTGAGTTTCAGAATGGTACCTGCCTCCTAAGCTTTCTTTTTGGCAGCAGTAACTTACGATTTCCTCCTTTGTAAAGAAAATTTTAGAGTGATGAATGATCTGTATCCCATGCACACCAGAATTTCCTCATATAAAATGGAGGTCATATAGAACTTTATGCGTTTTCAAGAAGTAGAGCTGGCAACCTTAATAAAAATGCAATAAATACTAACTTATTTTAGAGGCAGTATAACAGCTATTAACTGATAGGTTTTAACACAAGAATATCATAATTTTACTGTTTGGATTATTGATAAGAGTAGTTTCTGCTTTGTAATTGGCTGAGCATCTATTTGAATGAACGTACATTTGATTTTTCTGTTTTTAGATTCGCTTTCAAAAACATCAGCTCCTTTTAACAAATCAAACAAAGCAGCAAGCCAACAAGGGACCCCATGGGAAACACTTGTCGTGTTTGCTATCAACTTGAAGCAATTAAACGTTCAAATGAATATGAGTAATGTAATGGGAAATACAACGTAAGCTATTCAGATACAAAGAAAATATATTTAATCATTAGTTTTAATTTTTCTCATATTGTAAAGCAATTCAAAACCTTTTTTTAATACTGAAATGTTTGAGACAGTAAAAACAGCAGATAAGATATAAATTGCTTTATCTTGAAAGTAGTTTCACCTTAAAGATACTGTAATATAAAACAGCATGAAATATGTTTTCTAAAAAAACAGAAAATTCTAAGAAAAATAGCATGATTTTCTAATTAAGAAGAAAGCCTTATCATTAATGTTAATAAACGTTTACCACAGTTTTTAGAAGAAATGTATTGTTTCATTGTCCAACCTTTTTGAAATCATCTAACTCCTGTTTTATTTAATTCATGACATTGGAAGCCATATGTCTAATTAATAACCCTTTTTCTTTTTTACAGTTGGACAACTAGTGGTTTGAAGAGCCAGGGCCGTCTGTCAGTAGGAAGTAACCGAGATAGAGAGATAAGCATGTCTGTTGGTCTGGGAAGATCACAGTTAGATTCTAAAGGAGGAGTAGTTGGAGGGACCATAGATGTTAATGCTTTGGAGATGGTTGGTATGTTGAAATTTTACAACTGAAAAATGTATTTTAAAAAAATATTTGAAAATTGATTTTGATGAGTTTTTCCCATTAGGCATTTCTTGACTAGTCATTTATTGTTTCTTTATTAGCTCATATTTCTGAACATCCAAATCAGCAACCCAGTCACAAAATTCAGATTACTATGGGTTCTACTGAAGCTCGTGTTGATTACATGGGCTCAAGTATCCTCATGGGCATCTTCAGTAATGCTGATCTCAAGCTTCAGGATGAATGGAAAGTAAATCTGTATAATACACTGGAGTCAAGCATGACTGATAAAAGGTATTTAGTAACACTTTTTCAATACTTTACGTGACTGCCCTTAACCTGTTTTCTATCATCTAGTGAGAAACCACAAACCATGTTTCCTGCAAAATGATTTTATATCATACCATTAATACGAATGAAAAGCTGTTGGGAAGAGAATTTTTCTTGTGCTTTTAAACTGTCTTCTATAAGATGTATGATAAAGACTCTGTTTTATGCTTTAGTGAAATTTTTGTCCATGGAGATTTGAAGTGGGATATTTTCCAAGTAATGATATCAAGATCAACTACACCGGACCTGATAAAAATAGGAATGAAGCTCCAGGAATTTTTCACCCAGCAGTTTGACACCAGCAAACGAGCTCTGTCTACCTGGGGACCGGTTCCTTATCTTCCACCTAAGACAGTGACTAATAACCTAGAGAAAAGTTCACAAGAACAATGTAAGAGTTAGAAGACTAAGACTTTATACATGCTTTATCTTTCACTAAATATGTGTTATGATCTTAATTTAAAACAGTAGCTATATACTTACAGAGTGATCCATATGCTCTTTATCCTTCTCACTCAGCAAAGTGCCTGATTTTCTACCCACCAGTGGAATTAGAGGTCATCATTTGGGAAGTCATTCATTTATTATCTCCTTCCCCTGCCACAGCTCATCTACAACCATACCATTACTACAAATTGCATCACTACATTACAAATTAATCATATTATTGCAAATTACAACTAATGATTATATTTTCTTTGTATCTGAATAGCTTACATTCTATTTCCCATTACATTACTCATACTCGAATGTTTAATACATACAACCATAATCCATGCTCTTGAATACTAATTATGATAATTCCACGTTCTGGTGGAATTATGAGCGATATCATATTAGACAGATTCTTGTTTTCACTGAGTAATTTAATCAGCAAACATTTATGCATCAACCATGTTCTTAAGCACTATTTTAGGCATAGGGGATCTACTAGTGGACAAAGTTCCTACCTTCATAAAGCTTACATTTTAATGGGACAGACAGACCATAACTAATTTACTGAGTAAGTATGTAAGATACTTTGAAGTCGAGAGAAGTTCTGAGAGGAAAAAAAAAAAGGCAGGGAGGATATAGAGAATGATAGCTTGTGAGGATAGCTATTTTAGAAAGAGTGGTCAGGGAAACCTTTTCTGAAGTGAAAGAGCTAGGCTGAAATCTGGGGGAAGAGAGTTCTGGGCATAGTAGGCTAGTGAAGTGTGCAAAGTTCTTACAGTCAGGAGGAAACTTGCTTGCTTGAGGATCAGAAAGGTGGCCCACTCTGGTGGAACAGAGTGAGAAAGCAGGAAAATGTTGGAAAGAATTCATAGAGAAAAGCCACAGATAAGATTTTTAATATGATGGGTAACTTGGAGAGTTTTGAACAGATTTGATATTGATTTACTTTTTTAAAAAATAGTCCTTTTTAAAGCATCACTCTGGCTGCTGTGTGGGGAATTGACTAAGGTGGTTAAGAATGACAGTAAGGAAACCACTAAAATAATTATCATTACCATTGTTACACACATAGTTACATTACCATTGTAAAGAGGACATTCTGAGAGTCCAGGCAACAGATGATGGGGGCTTTCACGAGAGTGATACATGTAAAAGTGAAACGTCAGAAGCAGGATAATTTTTATTTTTTATTTTTCCCTTTTCAGTTTTATTAGGGAGAATTTAGTACTAGAGTTTGACTGCACATATACATTATATTGCAAGTAAATATAATATACTGCACATTTTTTTAGTTTACATATATATACTGATCATTATTTCTAAGAACAGGTTAGAGCTTTAGCTTTTTAAAGTTACATTATTACCAAAGGATAATTTTTATTATCACAGAAGCAATACATATGCATTGGAAAAATAATCAGAAAATATATACAAGCAAAAATAAAAGCATCACATTCCACCCAGAAATCATCACCGTGAACACTTTAGAGCATATACTTTCAGATACTTTTCTATGCGCCTAAATACATGTGTACTTTTTACCAAATTATTATTCATATTGTTTTGTAACCTTTTCCAGTCAACAACCTCCACCTTTCCACTTTGCTAATTATCTCCTCTAGCCTTCTCATCCACAACTGACCTGAAATTATCTTTACAACTGGTTTGTCCAAACCAGTATATCCAATTTAAGTCACAGATTAAATATGGTTATATTCCTTGCTCTTTTAAAATTTAGTACAGCTCTTTTTTTAATGACCTGACTTGCTGAAGAGACTTGGTCAGTTGTCCTACAGAATGTCCTACCTTCTGGGTTTTTTTCAGTTGCTTGCTTGTGGTTTCATTTATCTTGTTCTCCTAGTCCATGTGTTTCCTTTAAACTAAGATTGGCATCAGGCATATACAAATAGAGGGCTGTTTTCCCAAATGCCTGGCCTGGATTCTTCAAAAAAGTCCTTGTCATGGAAAACAAACAGGCTTAGGGAATGTTTTAGATTAAAGGAAACCTTTAAAGAGGTATGCCAACTAAATACAATGCATGATTCTTGGTTGGATCCAGAATGAGAATTGTGGAAAACAGACAAGAGGGTATTACTGGAATAAGTAGGAAACATAAATATGAATTGTACAGTTGACCCTTCAAAAACACGGGTTTGAACTGCACAGGGCCACATACAGATTTTTTTCAGTAGTGAATACTGTGGTACCACGTGAACCGTGGTTGGTTGAATCCTGAAGAACTGTGGATATGGAGGGCCAACTATAAATTATATATGGATTTTCAACTGTACAGAGGGTTGGCACCTCTAACCACCGTGTTGTTCTGTGGTCAACTGTTTATCTGATTAGTTCTCAAAATTTAATATGCATCTGAAATACCTGGAGATCTTATTAAAATGCAGATTCTAATACAGTAGATATGGAATGGTTAGAAGAGTGAATTTCTAACAAGCTCCCAGGTGATGCTGACACTACTGGTCTTCAGACCTCACTTTGCAGCAGCAGCAGGGGTATAAAATAGCTAACAATGCTTAAAAATCAGGGATCTGCCTTTGATTTCTAGACTTCTAATCAATGGTTTACTTAGCCTCTCTTCTGCTTCACTTGAAGAGTCTAGATGAAATAACTAGTTTACAAAGTTACTGTGATAATTGTATAAAATTTCATGGAGGCATTTTGTAAATCATTAATCAGTGCAGAAGCATTCATTGTAAGTATTATTAGCAAGTTGCTACTTTCTTTCGTTCTGCCCATCCTTGTGCAGCATCATTTCCCAGGGTGTATCTTGATTAGCTTCTCTTAACATTAACCAGGTGCTGAATTGTTGTTTTCTTCCGTTATCTGAGTCACTTCAGCTATAGAGAGTAGCCACCTGCTGCCTTCCCACCCACCATTCAAGATGTTCATGAGACACTTGAGAATAAGTGGTTTTTGGTTTTCTTGCAGTGCTTGATGCAGCTCATCATCGACACTGGCCTGGAGTATTGAAGGTGGTGTCAGGATGCCACATATCCTTATTTCAGATTCCGTTACCAGAAGATGGAATGCAGTTTGGAGGATCAATGAGCTTACATGGAAATCATATGACACTAGCTTGTTTTCATGGTCCAAATTTCCGTTCAAAATCCTGGGCCCTTTTTCACTTAGAAGAACCAAATATTGCTTTTTGGACTGAAGCTCAGAAAATCTGGGAAGATGGTAAACTGACACACATTCAACTTTCACTTTTTCCCACCTTCTCATATGATTATCTATGACAAAGTAATTTTCCTTTCTCATATTTTTTATCTGTTTTTCTTATATTTCTGAAGTTCATCTCTACTTAACACATAGCTGATGTGTGTGTGAAGGAGTTTACTGCCAATGAGTCTATAAAGTCTGGGGCATGTTGAAGAACTTATTTCTGTACTTGCCATGTTACTCTGTTTCTTACTCAGGCAATTAAAGTTTTTGCTGCTGTGGCTGACCATAGCCATAATAGTAGTTATTGTAAATATTTCTTATAAAAACAAGAGAAGACACAGAGTGGTGGTATTAGGAAATTACTTCCCAGTCCAAACTATTTTCAAACCTTCTATGCACAAGGGCATGCTTTTTGCCTCTATTTATAGTTTCTTGTAGCATTAATTTTCTACTTAGTGGTTTCTTAATGATGAAGGAAAAAATGATGGATGCTCTTCATCTTCTGGGGATAAATCCATTTATAACTAAAAGAAAAAGTATCTGTGATTTTTCTCACTTATTTACTCCTCAGTTTTACAGCCTTCCTTATATAAGTATGACTTACCTAGCTAAATCTGTTGCTGTTAAGGCACAACTCTCTTCTTGCATCTATCTATCTATATCTATAGTTTGTTACTTAAGAAACTTGTTTTTCCCCTCTAGGCTCCAGTGATCATTCTACATATATTGTACAAACACTGGATTTTCATCTGGGCCATAATACTATGGTTACCAAACCGTGTGGTGCTTTGGAAAGTCCTATGGCAACAATAACCAAGATAACAAGGCGCCGCCATGAAAATCCACCCCATGGAGTAGCAAGTGTGAAAGAATGGTTCAATTATGTTACAGCCACAAGGAATGAAGGTTAACAGTTTGATTCTTTGGAGAGCTTGGTTTTGTTTTGTTCTATTTTGTGTTTAGAATTTAAGTAGAGGGAGACTTTTCATTTCTTTAAACAAGTTTCATTTTACTCCTGCTGCCATAAGTAACAGTATTAGTGCATGCTTCACCACCCTAGTAGTGCATCATCTCATAGACTAAAATTATTTTAGATGTAACTTAAAACTGTAATTGTAACTATATTTGAATGAGTATTTTTGTAGTAATGTTCACATTGGAGGTTTGGGAAAGTTGTTACACAGCTAAGTAATAGCATACCACAACCTTAAGGGTCAGGATGGCTGGAATAAAATGAAACTAAGTACTATTCTTATGAAGTCATAAATTTAAAGAAAGTGCTTTGATGAATTTTTTTTCATTTGATTAGATTCACCAGTCCTGTAGTAACTGCGTTCATGAAAATTGTTATTCTGTGATTGTTTTTGTATTAGAGTTTACAGTAAATCTTTTACCAGGCATTTTATCTGTATTGGGAAGCTGACTAGATTGAGACATGTTGAGAGTTGAATGTTTTACTTAAAAATGACCTCCTTTCAGAATGGAAAAGAAGGTGGCTTGGGCCCCATGTAAAATAATTGCTATGTATAGGCAACTGCAGGGATTAGAGACTATTAAAAATGTCCTGAAAACAAAGTAGGATAAGGAAGTATATTAGAAGATTTTGCATGTACTGACTATAATACCTTCCAAATAGACACTTCAGGGAAGGGATACTATGGAGGGTTATTAGCATACTGAACTGACACCTGTGTACCTAGAAAAGTGCTGTATTTTTATAACCCTAAGGTAACTATAGCACATATGTTGGGGAAAATCGGGACTTCCACCTGGTTTCAAGGTCAGGATCCTATTTAATCATAAATTCTGTAATAGTATTCGATCTATGGAAAACTTTTCAGCTTAATGAAACTCTTAAATTTACATATGAATTCAGTTGAAAATAATACTGATTTTAAAGTTCAAGATACAAAAACCAAAATGTACTGGATTTATCCAATCATGTTATAAAGCTTTGGTATTGAGAATAGTGACACATATATAAGTGTGTCCATATTTATGTCTATGTAGGTATATAGGTATATAACTAGTCTCAAAAACCAAAGCTTTATATGGCTCTATTTGTTTAAATGTCTTTATTTTCCAATTTCTGAAATGATAAAAGTTTTGTGTATCAGTGTCATGAAAACTGTATGTTTACCAATGCCTAATTGGTTTAATTTGATTCTTACTGTCTTTATTATGCATGTAGAGCTAAACCTACTTCGTAATGTTGATGCTAATAACACTGAGAGTAGCACTATGGTGAAGAATTCTAGTTTGTTGAGTGGATTCAGAGGAGGTTCTAGCTACAATCATGAAACAGAGACTATCTTTGCACTACCAAGAATGCAGCTTGACTTCAAATCCATTCATGTTCAAGAACCACAAGAACCTTCATTACAGGGTATGTGGAAAAATAATCTTTAGTTTCTTAAGTTACTAAGAAAATTCTAATGGATCTTCAAACTGCTTTTATTCCCCCAGAGGTTATTTTTGTAATATAATGAAATTGATTTTCTGGGTCAATTTGATTTTCTTACCTACTGTATGCCCTTTGGCAAATACTTTAATCCATTTATGTCTCTTTCTCTTCAAACGGGACTAACAGGACTTCATTTGTCAGGTTTTTATGAGGAATAAATGGCATATATTCAGAACGTGCTTAGTAAACAATCATCATCATTCTGTAAATCACATACAGGATCTTTTTTATAGTTGTATTTAAGTGGATGCATTTACACGGACCCATGTAAATCCCTTATTAACATGGGCCATGTAAAGGGAACAGGAAGGGACTTATTCCAGTAAGTCTGTGATTACAAAAGAACTTTTTTCCCATTGCAGATGTCAGTCTGAAGCCAAAGGTAGAATGTAGTGTGGTGACAGAGTTCACTGACCACATCTGTGTGACAATGGATGCTGAGCTCATCATGTTTCTTCATGATTTAGTGTCGGCTTATCTTAAAGAAAAAGAAAAAGGTGGGTAACATTCTCTTTTTTTCCTTTCAAGCTTTGGGAAAGGCAGCTCTTTACTATCATTTGTATGGATTTTTATGGTCTAATAATAAAATGAGTAGAAAGTGTCTACTTCCTCCATAAGTTACAAATATCAATAAATAATGTTAGTAAGACTGTATGATAGACTTTCTGAGTATCTGCTAGGTACATGGCACTCTTTTTCTAACCAAGCCTCAAACTGGTGTTGTATACTTTACAAAATGTTTCCATATATGTTATGTACATTATCAGGTCTTGTAAGATACTCTTACAAAGTTGAAGAAAAAGAGAAAGCCTCTTTGAAGAAATATTGCTAGTCAAAGTGGAGTGACTAAAGAAACAACTGTATAATAAAGTTAGCAAGAGTTACATACATAATTGGGAAAATGGAATTAATAAGAAATCTATTTGGAATGCACAGAACATTTTCTTTTTATAAATAAATTATTTAGACTTCAGTGGTGTTGTTTTGTTTTTATGAGCTAGCTAACATTGGTTTACTCAGTGGAAATTTAAATGTTTGCCCACTAAGAAACATATGGTGACACTAATATCCATATGGAATTGGTTGAATATAGTATGGTGTGTCCATATAATGAAATGGAATACTCTATAGCTGTTTAAAAGAATGAGGCAGTTTGAAATGTCATGATATGGAATACTCCAGAAATGCATGGTCTTTATTCGCTCAATAAACATTTACTGCACAACTATATGAATATATAGTGGTAAAACAACAGATGTGATTTGTTTTTAATTGCTTGGAATAGATGTAATTTATTCAGGTCACAATATAATACTCCATTTTTTTTCATGAAAAAAGAAACACAAAATTTGTCTTGCAGATATTTCAAAATAGCCTCAGGATGAATGTGTGAAGAAAACAGGTTATGAAATGACCATGTTGAAAGAGTACAAAAGTAGCATACATAAATTGAATTGGTCTTCCATTACTATTCATCTAGATGTGCCACAAATTGAGAGTGAAATCAATAATGATGGCTGGAAGAAATCTACAAGTCATTCAAGTGAAATGGTTGAAAGCATGTATTAGGAAATATGTGGAATATACGTAGATCCAGCTTTCACATAAAGCAACAACACATACCAGTCACTGTTAATCCTCTTGTTTTTCTCTCTGCCTTAATATTTAAACAATGTGGAGAAACACAGATTCTACATAAACCTATGAAGTTCAGAATTCTTTTTCTAGTCTATCTAGATTTTAAAAGCCTGCTAAATTTCTCTCAGGTATTATGTGAAACCTTTGTCATTTTATGAAATATCGTGTTCTGCCATGAGCTGTGTGTGTTTCTTAAAAATATGTATATTTTTATATAAATTGTTATAAAACATTTTAATGAGAAAAGAGGAACTAGGGGCTTGATTATCGGACTTAAAATAATACAATTACTATTTATGGGGATTTCAATTATAAGTAAAAATATTTTAATAGCTGTAAGTATATTTTGTTTTTAAAAACTAAAAGCAAGTAGTTTTGGCCAAAAGAAACATAAACACGCCTCAGAAAATTCTTAACAGTGTGTAAGACTAGAGCATACTCAACGTACTTCTGGAACATCAAGATAAACTGTAGCACTGTAACCACCACCAGTAATAAAAGCAGAGCACCAGAGCAGGCAATAACTGAAGACATCTATATTCTGATGCGGTGTGATGGTACAGCTTCATTCCTAGGTTCATTCCCAATCAATACATTATCCCACTGTTAATTAACAAAGTTATAAGCAGAGCTACATAATACACAGCATATTACATAATTATTTTATGCCCAGTTTGTGTCTTGAAAACCTGTGCTCTATAGAAATGCCATATTTATTAAAAAATGATCATATGAAAACTCTTTGTCTCAGAATTTGATTTTAAGTATATTTATGATTGCCAATTTAAACACTTGATTTTTCATAAAACATTGAGTTCTCAATTATAAAAAGATCTTAACAAAAAGCTCCTAAGTTAAACCACTGTTCAAATATATACATAGCCATTAACATATTAAAACCATGAGTTGTACACCTTAAATGAGTGAATTGTTATCTCAGTCAAGCTGTTAAAAAAAAGTCATTTACCTACAGGCATTTTTTAGGAACCCTACAACTGTCAATTTCAGAGCTCTAAGCCCACTATCAAATAAATCTCAATATTCTTTACCATTAAATTTAGGTACACAAATATATGTAAAATATGTGCTATTATTCAAAAATAAATGATGGTATGTTATTTCTAATTCTTGTAAGAGAATAAAATAACCCTGATGTTATCTTCCTCCAAGAAATACCAATAATTGGCACTTTTTTATGGTTTATTTTAAAATATTAGTTTTTAAGAAATGTAATTAAATGAATAAATAAAATAAATGGAGCCAATTACTTTATTCATATTAGTGATTTAAAATAAATTTATAAGATACATATCTCAATATTAATTTATCATTTTCATTATAGCCATTTTTCCACCTCGGATTTTATCTACTCGACCAGGACAGAAAAGTCCAATTATTACACATGATGAAAATTCCTCTGACAAAGACAGAGAAGATAGCATCACTTACACTACTGTGGACTGGAGAGATTTTATGTGCAACACATGGCATCTAGAACCCACTCTTAGGTAAGTAGTGGGTGTATATATTTACCTATTTCCTGTGGGATTATTATGAGAAAAAGGTTGTAAATAATGCAGCAGGTTAAATACAGTTTACCAAAGAATATTTTTATAAATTAGTCACTTATAACCTCTACAGCTTCTGACTAATATTTTTGCTGCTCCTTTCTGCTTCTGTAAGTGCTTCTAGGCAAGGCAAAAGGAGGACAAACACTGTGTATAGCTCAGTGCTGATTAGCTGTCCATTGTGTGACATTCTCTCGATCAGTAAAATATAAGAATAACTCTGCTTTCACAGTTGCTATTATTTTTTTCACCATCTCACCAGGATGTTATTTTCAGATGTTTGAGGTAGCTACAGTAAACTGTTTTATTACTTAAGTTTGGGAAGATGCTGAAGTTATACATCATCATTAAGGAACCGTTAACAATTTCTCACATATGTCATGACAGTGTAATAGGACCTACAGTGTCACAGTGTCTTTCTGTCTGCAAACTAAGTAATATAAAATCATCCTGAAATGTCAAATGTAATGCTATCAGATTCAGGGTCTTTTACTGCATTCATGTTCTACTACAACCATGATCCCAACTTGTTTTCATATCAAAATTTCAAAAGTATATTTTTAATTTTAATTATATTAAATTTCTGCTATAATTAGTAGTACTTGCTTTGTATGTCCTTTGTTTGTGATTTAACACAACTTTCCTATTTTTTCCCCTTTCCTCTTAACTGCTTTGTTAATCAAATTCTAACTGTCTAAAATCATGGAATAATGGTATCAAAAAAAAAAAAAAAAAAAAAAACTCCATCATAGTTCCACACAGTATTCTGCAGAATGATACATATTTCATTTAGGTAAGGTTATTATTCAGACATATTTATGCCACAAAATCATTCTAAACTATTAAGATCTCCATTATTCAGTGGACTCCTTGTACAAGCAGAAAGTAGTGACTTTGTGTTAGTAATTTGTATTTAATAAAACTTGTTGTAATCAAATCAATAAAACACTTTGGTATTAATTAATGCTACATGTACTCATGAGAAATATTAACAGCATCAATACTTAGGAACAATATTAAAATATTGTAAAGGTCTCCTAATGCAGAAAACTGTTTAGTATCTGTAAATCTAAAGAAATATAATGAAAATGACTAAGTATCTTTTAATTTAAAATGAAAATAAAAATAGTTGTTTGCCACAAATATACTTTTTTTTTTAGCAAATACCAAGAGACTAGTTAACTGATAAAATATAGTGGTGAAGAATGTGATTAAGAGCTCTGGCTCTAAGGCCAACTTTATAGCATAGTAGCTGAGTGACCTTGGCTAAAGGACCTAATTGTTCTTTCTGCCTCAGTTGCCTCATATGAAGAATTTGGAAAACGGTATTAGCTACCTTCTAGGGTTGTTACAGTGGTTACATGAGTTAATTAATGCAAAGTGCTTATCTTATAACTATTAGAGTTTTAGCAGATCAATGCTTAATACCCTCCTTTTCCCTACCTAAGTTCAGGACCAACTGAACTATCAAAAGAGACACATCTAGGAATCAGAAGGACAGCTTTAATACTGCTAAAGCTGATAACAGGGAATGTGGTTTGGTGTCAGGCAACAACGTCCTTCTACTGCAAAGTCCAAGTTTGAACCTACCTATAGGGTCTCAGTGATGCAGAACTCAAGGGCTGGGTATGGAGGGTGCTAGAGTTGTATAGTCAGCGGCCCTGTGTAATCACCAGGCCACAGGCAGCAATGAACACTCTTGGGCTATTTAGGGACCTGTCCTTGAAAAAACCTATGGCATGGAGGAAAGGTTCAAAATGAGTGGTTCCTAAGAGTAGGTAAGAAGGAGAATACTGAACTATCTATTCAGTTCCTCCGTCAATTTTTCAATCAGATAAATACAGGGCAGAGAATGACCAGGAATGTTTCACTAATGCTGTTCCTCTATATGGAAGGACACTGAAGGAAGAACCATTTTCTCCCTATTCTTTCTAACATGTTTAGCACATAGTAAACTCTAAGTAAATTTTAGCCTTTTTTCCCCAGCTTTATTGAGGTATAATTGGTAAAACAGATATTTTAAGTATACAACATCATGATTTGATACACAAATACATTGTGAAAGGATTCCTCCCAGCGAGTTAATTAACATCTTTTAGAAAGAACCAGACATCCTTGAAAGGTTTACAATGACCATGTAACTTAAGAGCCCTAAAATAAATTAATCATAATGAAATTCACTAAATTCAATTGCTGTGTAGGCTTAAAGGCACTTACAACCACATACTTTTTGAGTGCTATTACACTGAATCCAAGAATAGTAGGTAAGATAATCAGTTACACCTAGTGAAAATATTTTGTCTTGAGCGTATTAGGGAGGCTTAGTGATGTTACTGAACTTACTGTCAGGACTGTGCTAGGGCACTGTACTCTTTACTAATAATAATTTATAATTATTTTAGATTAATTTCTTGGACTGGAAGAAAGATTGATCCAGTAGGTGTTGATTATATTCTTCAAAAATTGGGCTTTCATCATGCCAGGACTACTATTCCTAAATGGCTTCAAAGAGGAGTCATGGACCCACTGGACAAGGTTCTGTCAGTCCTTATTAAAAAACTGGGTACTGCATTACAGGATGAAAAGGAAAAGAAAGGAAAAGACAAAGAAGAACACTAAAAAAGTAACCTGATCTGTGAATAAATTTTGATTCTGTCTGTTAAGCTTTATTACACTGGAGTGGTGGGGTTGTTTGTTTGTTTGTTTTTGTATAGTAAAATTATTTTAAATATAACTTAAAAAATTCTAATTTTGTGGCCATTGTATTAAAAGTTTATAAGTTAACCTGTTTATTCTAGTTCCACCATTCTGTATACAGTGAAGTATTACATGATAATGTAAATTTTGTGAAAAACTAGATTAAAATACACAAATCTGCTCAGTAGGGTTTATAATTATATAATGTGCAATATGACTTCTGCATCTTTAAAATATTTTCAGAATAACTGTGAATTTCCTTTGTTATTGGCCATAACTTTTAGAAAAAATCTTGTTGATAATGTGACTTTTTTGGTCTTTAATTGCTTTTTCTTTTTTTTAAAATGTAGACTTGTATAAATACCTATTTGTATATAGTATGAGTAATTGTGATGTGAATAAATACCACTAAAGTATTGTTTGTAACTACTGGTTTCAGTCTGTGTTTGAGACTTTTCTTTTATAGCTTATTTTTATAATTAATGATGCTAATCCTGTGTCGGTTTTCATAGGTATCATAGAAGATCAATAGAAGGTAATACATACTTATTAAAATTAGCTAAAGGAGGATACAATTAGGGAGATGCACAGCAGAGGCTTCAGAGATATTAGATATTCTATTTCTTAAGCTATTAGTGAATGAATACACAGCTATTTGCTTTATTATACTACATTCTTTATATGTTTATATGTATTCTTTGTGCCTATGAATATGTATAATGTAGTATACATATTCAAGTATAATTAATAAAAAGATTTTTAAAAAGAATAGCAAAATCTGAAATAATATTCAAAGGTAACTATTATACTGTTCATCACAACTCAAGTTTGAAATCTAGCCAAGTCAATACGGTTGGTTTAAAGGTTGGGTAAACAGTATAACTGAAGAACTATGAGGTACAAAACACCTCAAGAAAGCCTCTGATGGAGACTCTTGCACTTAGGTAGATAAGGCATTATTATCTGGGCCAGATTAAAAACAATTCCAGAGTGAAAATACTTAGCCAAGGTGGGGGGGGGGGTAGGGTGTGTCTGTGTACCTACACACACAGTGTCAGTAGAGGAATTAAGAACTGCTAAGATCACACAGCAATATAGTAACACAACTAAAACCAAAATCCTAGTGTCTAGAGTCACTATTTTAGAATAGAATACACAATTTTGTATTCTTTCTGCTAGACCATCTTATCCATCATCTGCTTTATCACTATATCCCCCCTAGTCACCCCTACAATTGGAAGCTATAGGTACATTATTTTTATTAGTCAAGCTTACCAGAGAATTATCTGAGATAGTTACTTCATGAAACAAAATAACTAAAAAAAAACTGGGGGGGGGAGAATATTTACTATTTTTATTTTTGCAACCCTTTGTGTAAGTGTCAAAATTTCTCAAATTTTGAAGGTGAAAAAACACTCAAAGGTGAAAAAACAAAGGCACAGGCGAAGAGGCCAGGGTTGCCAGAGCCCCACCTGTCATCTTGGCCCGCTGGATCAGTTTTGCTTGACATTGTGAAAGGATCAGCATCTGGTTGGTAAAATAACCAAATCCTACAGTTTTAGCCCACCCTCCCCACCCCCACCTGACCGCCTTGTACCAGCTTCATTCCCAGTGTCTGGCTTTGACTTGGGCGTCTTTCCTGTCAGCAGTGCCTTTCCTTTTTCTGTCTATCTGGATCTTGCCTAGTCTTCAGAGCCTAGTTTGAGCCCCTTTCCTCCATGAAGCCTTCCTGGACTGCTCCAGCTCATATTCCCTGACAATACCACATATGTGTCCATGTGATAGTCATTAACACTGCTTTTAACACTTCTCATCAGTTGTTTCCAACTCTGTCCACAGGTGCACCTGGTAAGACTGTACTTCCTTAGCCCCTGGTGTTGGGTGACCAGTTCTGGCCAATAAATTGTTGTCTCTTCAGAGCTAAGCTCTTTTTTTCTTTTTCTTTTTATATTTCTTTTTTTTATTGAGTTATAGTCATTTTACAATGTTAAAATTAGTTTCTTGAGTCTTACTTGACATATTAATTCTCTGCTTCAAAGAAACAATGTGCTACTAAGTTTTAGATGTTAAAAATTTCCTATGCCTCTAAATATTATAGACATGCGATTACCAAAAAATGACATAAGAAGTATAAACTTTATCTCTGGTACTAACTGTGATAATGCTGTAAAAAGAAAAGGGCAATTTAAAACAAATCTGTAACTGTTCAAAACTTCTGTGGCTCTATTAGACAAGCTATGAGAAAGCCATATTTGTACATTGCTTCTAGGAATGTAAACTGAAACAACCCCCATGGAGGACAATTAGGCAACAGCTGTTAAAATTACAAAGGCATATAATCTCTTACTGAACAATCCCAATGCTGGATATATCCACGTATGTGTAAAATAATTATCTAAGAATATTTATTGCAGTACTCTTCATACTAAATGGTTTGAAACAATTCAAATGTCTATCAACAGAAGATAGGTTAAATAAAATATGACAGGCCCACTTAGGTGGAATAATATGCAACTGTAAGAAAAAAAGAATAAGGATGCTCTCTGGTAGTGGACAATAATCAGCTTATTTTGCACATGAAGAAACTGAAGCTCAGAGGGCCAGGTAACTGACCAAGGTTAATTGTCTTCAAGTTTTTAACAGAAGTCTTCTCAGTGAGGTATTCCTTAAATATCCTATCTGAAATTTTAACTCCCTTCTCTATAAATGTATGTCTCCCTTCTCTGCTTTATCATTACCTTTTAGCACTTCGCACTAACATTGTATAATTTTATTTATTTATGTTTTCATTGTCTCACACTAGATTGTGAGCTCCATGGAGGCCAGGATTTTTTTTTTTTCTGTTTGTTCACTGTTGTATCCCCAGGGCCTAAACCAGTGGTGCATGGTAGACACTCAATGTATTTGTTGCCTACATTAGTGAATGGATGAAAAAGCAAATGAACAGCAATGCCTAAATTAAAACACTGCTAATTCCAAAAACTCAATTACTTGGTCATTATCTGACATTGCCTCTCACATATTCATTTATCTTCACCCACTTCTTTCTCAGATCTAAATAATTTTTCTAAACATTCTTTTGAAAGAAAAATGGAAAATGGCTAACTGGTAGATTACAGGGGCAAGAGTAGGAAGCAGGAAGACCTGTCAGAAGGCTACCACAGAAGTCGCCAAAAGAAAGAATGGTTGCCTGGACTAGGGTGGTAGTAATGGAAATGGTAAGAAATGAACTTTCAGGACATGTTATAGAAACAGAGTCAAAAGAGCCAAATGTAAAATAAGGCTAGGAAAGAAAGAAGTCAATGATAGTTCCTGGGCATAGTCAGGGTAATTATATTTATTACATTAGAAATTAAAAAGAACATTTGTTCGTCAGGCCAAAGAAGCTCCAAACCAAGGCATGTGAACTTCAGGCTCATTTGCCCCCTTGGCTCTGTGTCCTTGTTCACAACCTTACACTATGACCTTGCTCCTGGGTTTTGGGCTTGAGCAACTGGGTTAATGACGGTGTCATGTATGAGATGAGGATGTCACTATCATTCCATTTCCCATAGCTTTCCTTGCCAAATAATAAGGGCAGTCATGTCAAGTATGAAGGATGAAAGTTCAACAGCTACCAAAATGTCCTTCAAGTTATACAGTGTATTTTGGACCATTTGGTATTTAGTTAAATGTACGTCAATATGTCAAAATCTGAAAGCAAGGATTTAAATCTGGTGTATTTTCATGTATACACTAGGCAATCAATCATTTGTTAAGAGTGGTATTTATATGGTATCAAATCTGAGGCAGTTCACTTAATACATAAACAATATTCATATACCTTTGAAATACAAGATCATTTAAATTACACTGAAATGCCTTAAACACTAAATTACTTAAACTTTTTATTTTACTGTATAATTCACTGGGAATTTTATGCAGATTATGTGGATTATTGGTCCCAGAGTCTAAGTCAGATAAATCTTAATTAAAATTTATCCAGCTCTGGCTGTATGAATATTGTAATCACTTAAAAAAAAATAGGGCCCAAAATATTATACTGTATTGCTACAGCCTTCACATGCTAAACTTAACATGCTGATTGTGGCTGAAACCAAAAAGGAAGGGACAATAGGTATAAATTTACCCAGGTAAAACAGGTCAACTATGGTAACTGTAAAACCCAGCCTATAGCAGGGCCAGAATCAGGGTAGTTGGTATGTTATATCATTCTTTTTAAATGTACCCAAGATAAAATCCTAGGAATTTAAGGCTCAAAATCATTCATTTAAAAATATCAGAGAACTAAAAGTTTCAGCTTGGAGAGGTAGAGAACTGGTAAAAAGCACTGTGCTCATCATTAGAGTAAAAAAGCTAGACACACTGTAAATTAACAATTTTTCTTGAACCCATCAGAAAACTGAGGTCACAGTGTAAACAACTAACACAAAATCTGAAGAGAGACAGGCATAAGGATAAATAGGACCTGAGTGTTTGCTTACTAGGGCCACATACTCACAAATGCCATACAAGCTAGTAAGATTCAGCCAGTAATTTTTAACTAATTGTTACAGGCTGAGCACAGGCAAGAGTAAGACTGTGATGCCCTGGGGGGCCAGACATAGGGGCTTTTGTGCCTTCCCACAAGCTTTCTCCCCACAAATCCCACAAGATGCTCACAGGGTAAATCAAGGTGAATCATGAAAAAGCTTCCCCTATGGTGCTGGCTAGAGACTGGGAAGAACGGCCACCACTGAAACTCAGCCCAGGTCTATGTCCTCTATATCTCCTAAGGAATAAAAGTTTAATCTGCAGAGGAAGGACAACAAAACTGTTGCCTGAGGCCACTGGTGGAAAGTCACTGAAGCTGGAGGAGAATAAAAAGAAAAAAAAAGTTCTACCACTAGGAGAACTAGTCCCAACATTACATCTGAAAAAGAGCAGGAACTTCTAAATGAGCATAATACAGTCAGAAACTTGGATCTATATAAAGACATGCAGACTGCTGAAAGGGGAGTAAATGAGGATAACAAAAATATCTTTCTTGTTCTTAATTGCTATAAAAGACAATTAATTGTGTAAAGCAAAAACCAAAAAAACTATCAGTATATTGTGCTTACGGCATATAAAGGAGGAATTGGGACTATAATAAGATAATACTCACATGTTAGATGTTATAATATCTGAAGGTTGACCTAGTTTAAAATATTACTGTAAATTCTAGGGCAACTACTAAAAAAGTTTTTAAAAGACATAAATATTAAGTCAATAGACATGATGAAATGGAATCATAAAAATGTACAATTAAACCCAGAGAAGTCAGGGAAAAAATGGAATAGAAAACAGCTAACCTTAAGATGAAAGATTTTAATCCAACCACATTAATAATCATTTTAAATGTGAATTGCCTAAATACACCAGTAAAAAAACAAAAGATTATTAGATTGAATGAAAAAGCAAGAACTAATTATATCCTAACAATAATAAATTCACTTTATACATACGCAGAGACATTGAAAATAAAAGGATACATATTATGAAAACACTAACCAAAAGAAAACTGAAGTAGATATATTAACTTTAGGCAAAAAAACCTTCACAACAAGGAATATTATCAGGACAAAGAGGGATGTGACATAAGTGGCCAATTATCCAGGATGACATAATAATCCTACATGTGTACACACCTAACAACAGAATTTCAAAATACATGAGGCAAAAACTGATAGATACTAAAAGATAAATATATCCACAACCATAGCTGGAGGTATCAACTTGCCACTCTGGGTAATTGACAGAACAAGTAGGAAGAAAATGAGTAAGAATACAGATGACCTGAACAACACTAAAAGCCAACCTGACCTAGTTGGTATTTATAAAATACTCTAACCACCAACAGCAGAATATAGATGCTTTCCAAGTTCAAATAGAACATTCACCACAACAGACCATACTTAGCCGTAAGACAAACTTTAACAAATCTAAAATAGAAATCATACACAGTAGGTCTCAAACCATAACAGAATTAAACTAGATATCTGAAAAATCCTTGGAAACTAAACAACACACTTCTAAGTAAGCCAAGGGGCAAAGAAGAAGTCCCAAAGGAAGTTTTAAACTTTTTAAACTAAATTAAAATGAAAATATAATGTATCAAAATTTGTGGAATGCAAGTAAAGCCGTGCATAGAGGGAAATTTATAGAATTAATTCATATTAAAAACGATGATCTGAAATCAGTAAACCAACCTTGGAACTAAAGAAATTAGAGAGAAAGTAACAAATCCAAAGCAAGAAGAAGGAAGGGCATAATAAATATTAGAGCAGAAATCTATAAAATTTAAACAGGAAAATAAGAGAAAAAAAATCTGTAAAACCAAAAGTTGCTTCTTTGAGAACGTCAATAAAATTGATCAACCTCTAGCCCAGGTAAAGTAGATGCAAGTTACTAATATGAGAAATAAAGGAGGGGATATCACTATCCCACACACATTAAGATAATAATTAAAAATTATCTGGCCATAAATTTGACACAATTACACAAAACTTAGATGAAGTGGACTAATCTTGTAAAAGGTGCAAAATACCAAAACTCATCTAAGAAATAGATAACCTAAATAGTTGTATATTGAATAAAGAAATTGAATTTGTAGTTAAAAACCGTCCAAAAAACTTACTGGAAAATACAAAACAGTTAAGGAAGAAATAATAGTAATTCTACTTAATCTTCTTCAGAAAGTAAAAGAATACTGAACACTTCCCAACTGATTCTATGAGGCCAAATTATCCGAATACTGAAACCAAAGACATCACAAGGAAAGAATACTATAGCCCAATATTCCTCATGAATACAAAAATCCTCAACAAAATAGTAGCTAATTGAATCCAGCAATATATAAAAAGCATAATATGTAACACCAAAACAAAGTTCACCCCAGGAATTCAAGGATGGCTCAGCATTTGAAAATCAATATAACTCACTGTGTTAACAAACTAATTTTTTAAAAGAAGATCTCAATAGATACAGAAAAAGCATTCAACAAAATTCAACATCCATTAATGAATTTTTTAAAAGCTTCACCAAATTAGGAACAGAAAAGACTTTTCTAAGCTGAAAAACTTGTAGCTAACAATCATACTTAACAAACTGATGGCCAGGTCACCCAAATCTAGGTGACAGTTGTGTTTCCTCAGAGGCCCCATCACGCAGATATGGGTGACACTTTCCTTCATACAATTATGGAGGTTTTTACAACTAATTTGCAACAGTTTTCATTTGTAATACAAGTATTTAACAGTAACAACATATAAATATATACACAGATTAAAAAAAATTCTTTTGAACAAAATTATACATTACAGTATTTTCTTATGATATTCACTAAAACAATTTATACAAAATTGTAGTGTTTTTGGACAACTAGGACAATATATTTCTGTCTTTTTTACATCTCTTCTAGTTTTTTGTCATTCCAAAGTTTGCCTGCTTTTCTGATAACAGAGAACACACATTCTTCTTATTCTGCTTTGCAGATTTTTGTGAATTTGTGAATTGCTTCTGCTTTATCGCTTTGCATATTACTGAATGTAATATTTGGAGACTATAACCATTACTTAACTAAAAGTTAAGTTCCCTATCTGATATTTTAATCTTTTTATTTGCCTTTGCTGGATATATAATATGTGCACTTATGACAGAAATACCAATAAGTAGATGTAGTGCTAATTTCTGGTACCATTTAATACTTTTTCATAACATATGAAACCATCTGGTCACTTCTACTGATTTCACACGTTCCTTTATTATAATCAAGTATGGCTAGTGGCTTCATTTGTAAGATTGCGGCGACGAGCAGATGAATTTGAACCAGTACCATAATGGTTGTGTGTTTTGTCGAAAGTATTCTTATATCCTGAACATCTTCCCATTTCAGGATGACAATTCCATTGTCATCTTCTTGCAAAACCATTTCACCTCTTTTTAGTGGATGGACATAACATCTTTCAAAATAAACTTATTGTGCAATACAGTCCCAACAACATGAGTTTTCAAACGAAATATTTCAGGGCCAATTAGTACCTGGTGTAGAAGTTATCTATATACAAGGTATGTCCTTCATTCAGTAATTTTTCTGCAAGCTCAATGAAAACATTTTGAACTAATCCAATTTGCCTGACTCCACTATTCTCTCATCCAGAATGTATTTTTATTGACCATGTATAACCTTCAGTTGAACATAACTTAAATAATTTTATTCCATATTTGTGTGTCTTATTTGGCATATATTATCTAAACATAAGCTTTCCCCTGCAAGGAACCACCATCTCATCAATTATCAACAGTGATATTTTTCCAAATCTATCACTTCTTTCAATAGCTTCATTATTTGCAAAGTGCAAATCTGATAATAAATCAAAATGATCACGAGATATCATGGTATGTGGCAATGTGAAATTGTAAAGGGAGTTTTTTGAAAAATATTTAGTTATAAATATTGGTTTCTCACTAGACCCATCCAAATCAGAAGAGCAAGGAATTTTTTAATTTCTTCAGAAGTAGGTTTCCACCTCTTAATTTGACTATATTCCATATTTAGATATTGAGGTAATTTTTGTTCTGCATATGTTTGTCTCCTTTACCAAAAGGTTTAGTATTTCACTATCTAAAGATAGTGAAAGAACTTCACCTGAGCTGGTATCACAAGGTAATTCTGTCAAAAGTCCACTTTCTCCTGTAAATATAAATGACTTGTGTCTGCCACTAAACTCTTTCCACTGAGTATTGTCCAGTAACATCATCATCTATTTCTTCCTCTTCTTCTACAACTAATTGTTCTAAAACCTCCTCAATGTTTTCAACTTCAACATCACCTTTCTCCTCATTCTCTGAGATTGAACTTGACAAAATTTTATTTATGTATCTTCTTCTGACATGGATCACTTCATCAACACTGCTAGGATTGCTGTCAACTGTATTTTTACATTGTCTGACAGACATTGTAAGGATAAGAAAAATCACAGAATGATACTGAAAGATGCACAGACTCTGAGATGCAGAATAAAACTGCTGAGCCAAGTCGAACAGAGCAGGCCAACGAACAGAGTACCATTCTAAACAACCACTTATCTACCGGTTCTACTAGTCAGATCATATATCATTCTCAAGCTAATGAATATCAAAATAATGCCACAGAATCCCAGACTATTCTATTACCTGAATTTATTCCGTGCAGAATAATGATATTCCAAAAAGAAATAAAATGGTGAAGAGGTCAAAAATTGAAAATAAGAAAAAAAATTTTTAAACAATTCCAATTATACTGGAAAAATAAACAGATTAATTATAAGCACATATATTGTTAGTGCATCACACTGTGGTGAAGTGTGAATTTGGGCCCTGCAGGAAACACACTCAATCCACAGTGGGAGATCAACGTGTTAATGATGAAAGAATAAATTTTTTTCCTTTAAAATTCAGAATAAGGCAAGGATGTCTTGATTCACTGCTCCTCTACAACATCATACTGAAAGTTGTAACCAGTGTTTTTAGGTAAAATAACCTTCACGTAAATATGTCAAAGTGATTTTTGATAAAGGTGCAAAAGAAATTCAATAGAGGAAAAACAGTCTTCTTGAATGGTGCTGAAACAATTAAATGTCCATAGGCGCATACACACAAAAAGAAGCTGGACATAAGCTTAACAACTTATACAAAAAAAATTTATTCAACTTTGAAAAATGTACACCTAATATAAAACTTAAAATTATGAAATTGTCTAGAAGAAAACATAGGGGAAATGTGTGACCTTGGATTTGGGGATAAGTTTTTAGATACAATACCAACAGAATGAACCATAAAAGAAAAAATTGATACAGAAATACCTCATTTTATTGAGCTCTCCTTTACTGCACTTCATAGATCCTATTTTTTTTTTTTAACAAATGGAAGGTTTGTGGCAACCCTGCATTGTCAGGCGATGGTTAGAAGTTTTTGACAATAAAGTATTATGCACATTTTTAAAGGCATAGTGCTATTGCACACTTAATAGCCTACATTATAGTGTAAATACAACTTTCTCATGCACTGGGAAACAAAAAATTTGTGTGACTCACTTTATTGTGATACTTGCTTTATTTCAGTGATCTGGAACTAAGCTCACAGTATCTCCAAGGTATGCCTGTAAATCAGACTATCAAAATTAAAAACTTCTGGTCACAAGGACACTATTAAGAGAATACCCAAGCCAGAGGCTGGGAGAAAATATATGCAAATCACATATCCAATGAAGGATTTGTATAAAGAATCCATAAATACTCTTCAAACTTAATAAAAACTTAGAAAAGAAAATTTCCATGTAGAAAATGGGTAAAAGACTTGAACAGATACTTAACTAAGGAAAGTATATGGATGGCAAAGATATATGAAAATATACTCAACATCATTAGACATTAGGGAAATGCATATTAAAACTACAATTAGATAACACCTCAAATCTACTATAATGGCTAAAATAAAAGTTAAAAAACTAACAAAATACCAAATGCTGGTAAAAATGCAGTGCAATAGGAATTCTCATTTATTGTTGGTGGAAATGAAAAAATGTTATAGTCACTCTAGAAAGTTTTGGCAGTTTCTTCTAAATTTAAATATATACTATGGACTGAATGTGTCTCCCTAAAATTCATATGTCAGATATCTAATTCCCAATGTGATTGTAATTGGAGGTGGGGCCTCTGGGAAGTGATTAAGTAATCAGCTATCATGAATGGGATTAGTACCCTTATAAAAGAGACTCCAGGGGAGGGTCAAGATAGCAGAGTAGTAGGACCACATGCTCACCTCTCCCTGTGACTACAACAAAACCACAACTGACTGCTAAACAACCATTGGAAAAAAAAAAAAAAGACTGGAACCTAGCAAAAGAGATCTTCTTCAACTGGAAACATAAAAAGGGAACCACAGTGGGATAGTAGGAGGGGCATGCTCATGATATAATTGGGCCCCATGGCTCCCGAGTGCGTGACCCACAAGCTGAAGAACAATTAAGTCACAGAGGCCCTCCCACAGGAGTGAGAGTTCTGAGCCGCACATCAGGCTCCCTAGCTTGGGGTTCCAGTATTGGGAGGAGGAGACCCTAGGACATCTGGTTTTGAAGGCCAGTGGGGCTTAACTCTAGGAGCCCCATGGGACTGGGGGAAATAGAGACTTTCATTCTCTTGGGAAGAGTACACAGAATCTCACACATATCAGGTCCAAGGGCAGAATCAGTGATTTCATAGGAACCTGGGCCAGATCTGCCTGCTGGATTTGGAGGGTTTCCTCGGAAGGTAGGAGAGGGCTGTGGCTCACCCTGGGGACATAAAAGCTGGTGGCAGACATTCAGGGAGTGTTCATCTACAAGAGCTTTCCTAGAGGCTGACATCCTGATTGGATCATTAGCACCATGATCTAGCTCCACCCAATAGCCTGTAGGTTTAAGTGAAGGACAAACAACATACTGGGAGGGATTTCAGCCCCACCCATCAGCAGACTTCCTAAGCCACAAACACCTCTAGACACGCCCCTAGACATGGTCCTACCTATTAGAAGACCAGGACCAAGCTTCACCCAGCAGTGTGGAGGCACTAACTCCTCCTGCCAGGAAACCTGCACAAGCCTCTAATCCAGCCTCATCTACCAGCTAGCAGATACTAGAAATAAGAAAACAACAATCCCGAAGTCTGCAGAAGGAATCCATAAACATAGGACAGACACTACCCAGGGACTGGATGGATCCTGGACCTAGGGTGACAAGAGAGGAGAATAAGGCTGGGACGCATAGGATGTCTCCCACAGAGGGCCACTTCTCCAAGGTCAAGAAATATAACTAACCTACCTAAAAATACAAATAGAAAGGTAGACAATACGAAGTGGCAGAGAAATGTCTTCCAGGCTAAGGCAAGGATAAAATCCCAGAAGAAGACATAAGTGATAAGGAGACAGGCAACCTATCCAAGAAAGAGTTTAGAATAATGATGGAGAAGATGTTCAGAGAACTCAAGAGGAGTACAGATCCAGAGCAAAGTTTTTAGCGAAGAGCTGGAAAATATAAAGAATACACAGAGTTGAAGAATAAAATTACTGAAATGACTAACATACTAGAAGAAACCAAGAATAGACTAAATGAGGCAGAAGAACGGGTAAGTGAGCTAAAAGACAGTGGAAATCACTACTATAGAACAGAAAAAAAAAAGATGAAAAGAAATTAGGATAGTTTGAAAGAACTCTGGGATAACATGAAGCCTGCAAACTAATATTTGCAATATAGGGGATCTAGAAAGAGAAGAAAGAGAGAAAGGACCTGAGAAAGTTTTTGAAGAGATAATAACTGAACACTTCCCTGACTTGGGAAAGGAAAAGTCACCCAAGTCAAGGAAGCTCAGAGTTCCACACAGGATCAACCCAAAAAGGAACATACCAGTGCACATAGTAATCAAATGAACAAAAATTAAGGATAAGGAGAAAATATTAAAATCAGCAAGAGAAAAGCAACAAATGAGATACAAAGGAGCTTCCAAAAGGTTATCAGTTGATTTTTCAGCAGAAATTGTATATGCCAGAAGGGAGTGACACAATATATTTAAAGCGATGAAGGGGGAAAGCTTAACAATCTAGAATACTCTACCCAGCAAGGCTCTCGCTCAGATTGATGAAAAAACCAAAACCATCACAGATAAAAGCTTGCAAATAATGTGTTTTGATCTGAGTTCTTAAAACAGAACTTGATACAGTTTTAGATGGGAAGGGGATGGTAACTATCATAGGCCATCTTAATTACCCAAAATAACTGATTTCTCCTAATTCTCAAAGATCTTTATTTAAAAAATCATCCACTTGGGTGCAGGTTTGCCATGATAAGGCCTTATGCATTAGTGCTTAATACACATTTGTTGAATAAAAGTAATACTCAAAATGGGATTAGCCAGTCACTAGAAAGTCATTTTTATTGTAGTCTACCTGGTATGAGAGAAAGAAGTCACACATAAGCAAGGGGAAATCTAGAATGAATGTTGTGGTGTTGGATTACAAACAAACATACAGGTACAAACACATCTTTATGTATAGATACCAAAATACAAATGTGTCTGTATATATGAGTTAGTATTTATTAGCTCTGTTCTCTGTGCAGGCACGGAAGCAATGACACTTCAATAGCAACAAGTACCACTAGCTCCAAGATCTTAGCTTCTCTTTATGATTATCCAATGAAAAATAACCAGGGTTTCCTGAAGAAATGGCCAATTTTAGGTCTGGGGCAAGAAAAATACAAGCATCTTATAGTGCCAGAAAGTAAGGAAATACTTTTTTTTTAATGGGGAGATGTCAAAAGGGCACAGGAGTCAACATGAAAGAGCTGCCGAAGCTGGGACAATCAAAGCAACAAAATAGTAACAGTACTGGATTATACCCATATAATAATTTAAAAAATGACTCCAAACTGGTGTAAATGACTGAATATACATAAGGGAAGGGGACAATTTTTCTTATAAATATTACAAATAATAGATGTAGAAGGAATGAGGGAAATAGAAAATCACCATTAGAACATCACAGTAGAAGTTCTGGTTCAGATGATGAAATAGGAAGATCCCAAACTCTCCTCCTCCCACAGACACACCGAATGTACAGCTACATATAGAACAATTTCCTCTGAAAAAACCCACAAAACTAGCTGAGCGACGCCTACGCAATGGGCAACCAAAAAATCCCCACATCTACACAGGCAGAAGAGGCTGAGACACAATCTCGCCATAAACCCCACCCCTAGTGTGGCGGCACACAGTCAGTAAGGAACTCACAACTCCAAGCTTCTGCTCAAGGAGAAAGGGTTTGAATTCTACATCGGACAACTTTGAAGACCTGCACCTAAGAGATGAGCCCCTAAAACATCTAGCTATGAAATCCAATAGGGCTTGCATCCACAAGACACACAAAGCCATAGTGAACTGAGAAACAGTCCTGAAAGGGTTTGCATGGACTCACTGTGACTACATCCTAGGCCCAGCACTGAGGTAACTGACTGAAACATCCAGTCCTTCTGTAAAAGAGGACTATTTGCTTATCTTAAAGCTTTGGGCTAAGGAGAAGGCATCTAATTTAACACACATCTAGGGGTCTACCTAAATACTCTCCAAAGATCATAGAGGCCAGCAGGCACCATCTTTGTGTCCTCCCTCTGCCTCACCCCAGGTCACAAGTACCTCCCAGAAAGGAGTTTGTGCACATGTCTGGTGCCCTAGTTTTTGTGCATACCACCCAGAGGTCACCTCGTGATTGCCTGACTCTGGTGAACTCAGAAGGGCTTATGTTCACAGGTCCCACAAGACTGTAACAACAAAATTATTAACTGGCTATCCACCCAGGGCACAGTGGAGAAGCAGCAGACTGTGAAAGAGCCCTATTAGTTTATCTTCATACTGTGGCCTGAGGGGCAGGTTTCTACTTAAACACACATATAAGGGCCCACTGCAATCCTCTCCAGAGACCAGGGAGGCTAGGCTGGTGGCACTATCTTCATGTCTTCCCCCACGTCACCCCAGATCACCAGTGTCTCTCTGAGAAGCCTGTGCACATGTCTGGCACCCCAGAAGACACATCTCTTAATAGCCTGGCTCTGGTGGCTAGTGCGTGGGTTGGGTTCATGGGTTTAATGGGATGGCGGTAAACAAAGAAAAAGTTCTTAATTGGCTATCATCCCAGACTCAGTGCATCCCAGACTCAGAGGGGGCAAACAGAAAAGCCCAACACCCAGTCTCCCCCTGAAAGAGGTATATTTGCATACTTTCAAAGTTTCTACCTCAGGATTCAGCTTTCAATCAGACTAAATGTAGGTAATGACTAAAATCTTCCCTCCATTGGGTCACTGATAGGTCTTGACACACCCTCAACTATACAGAGGCACTAAGAACAAACTAGACTACTTAGACAACCACAGAGTTTTTGAGAAGCAACCATGAATGAGCTAGGGAAGGGCTGAACAATAACGTTCATCTCCTACATGAGGCCAATCCTTTAAGACTGGAAGAGGTGGCTGTTTTTTCTAATGCAGAGAAGTGGACTGGAGACTCAAGAAAAACGAAGAAACAAAGGAATGTGTTTCAAATGAAAGAACAAAATAAAACCTTAGAAAAAGTCCTTAATAAAAAGGAAGATAAGTGATTTATTTGAGAAACAGTACAAAATAAGTTATAAATGTTTACCAAGCTCAGAAGAATAGATTAAAAAAGTGAGAACTTCAACAAAGAGATAGAAAATACAAGTACTAAATAAAAATCACAAAGCTGAATAATACAATAACTGAACTAAAAAATACAATAGAGGGGTTCATCAGACTAGATGAAACAGCAGAAAAAATCAGTGTACTCGAAGACAGAGCAGTGGCACTTGCCTAATCAGGCACATGAAAGTGGACGACTATCTAACACCATATACAAAAATCAACTCAAAATGGATTAAAGACATGAACCTAATAAGACCTGAAACCATAAAACTCCTAGTAGAAAACATAGGTGGTAAGCTCCTTGACTTTGGTGTTGGTAATGTTTTTTTGAATTTGACATCCAAAGCAAAGGCAACAAAAGCAAAGATAAGCAAGCAGGACTGTATAGGGCTAAAAAAGTTTCTTCACAGGAGAGAAAACCATTAACAAAATGAAAAGGCAACTTACAGAATGGAAAAAAATATATTTTCAAATCATATATCTGATAAGGGTTTAATACCCAAAATGCACAAAGAACTCATGAAACTCAATACCAAAAAAATCAAGCAATCTGATTTTTAAAATCGTGTATACCAAAGAAGGTACAGAGATGGCCAATAGGTATATGAAAAGGTGTTCAACATCACTATCAGAGAAATGCAAATCAAAACCACAATGAGATAACCACTTCACATCTAATGGAACAGCTATTACCAAAAAGACAAGAAATAACAAATGTTGGCGAGGATGTGGATAAAAGGGAACCCTCATACACTGTTGCAGGGAATGTAAATTTGTTCAGTGGCTATGGAAAACAATACAGAAGTTCTGCAAAAATTAAAAACAGAACTACCATATGATCCAGCATTTCCACTACTGGTGTTTATCCTAAGGAAATGAAAACCCTAACTGGAAAAGGCATCTGCACCCCCATTTTTAGTGCAGCATTATTTATAATAGCCAAGACATGGAACAAAATAAATGTCCATCAATGGAGGAACAGACAGAAAGATGTGGTATATATACACAACTGAATATCATTCATCCATAAAAAAGGGAAATCTTGCCATTTGCGACAACATGGATTGACTTTGAGGGCATTAGGATAAGTGAAATAAGACAGGGAAATACAAACACTATATAATTTCACTTAAATGACGTCATAGATACAAAGAACAGATTAGGGGTTACCAGAAGCAAGAGGTAAGAATATCAAAAGGCACAAGCTTTCAGTTATAAAATAAATAAGTCCTGGGGATGTTATACACAGTATGGTGATTATAATTAATAATACTGTATTGTATATTTGCTAAGTTAGATCTTAAAAATTCTTATCACAAGAAAAAAAATTGCAACTGTGTGTGGTGATGAATGTTAACTAGATTTGTTGTGGTGATCAATATGCAATACACACGTATACCAAATCACGTTTTACACCTGAAACTAATATAAAGTTATATGTCCATCATATCTCAATAAAAAAGAAGAAATTTAACTGAGAAAACATATCTAAGAAAAAAAGACCACCACAGTAATAACTGCTTCAGGCAAAACGAAAATTAGACTCCAGGGTGAAATAGGATACGTGCATAGCCTCAATTATCTCTCTCAAAGTATTTATAAATATGGTGGTTTTAACATATGTTCACAAATTCTGTGATACTCCTCTCTCCAGGAGGTTGACCTCTATTTCCCTCCCCTTGTGTGTATGTCGGACTTCCTCCTAACAAGAGTATAGAAAATGGAAAACAGTAACTTCATAGTGGAAAAACCTGACAGATACAACCTTTACCAAGTCATCAAGGTTAGCATTGCCACTAACAGTTGATATCACATACTCTTTGATATGCCACAAGATGTGCACCTGACTTCTGTAGCAGTCTTCCCAAATTATCCTTAACTCTTGTATAACCATAAGAAAACATCAGGTATATGTAAATTGAGGACCATTTCACAAAACATCCAAAAAGGACTCTTCAAAAGTATCAAGGTCAAGAAAAATAAGGGAAGACTGAAAATTTATCATAGACCACAGAAAATTAAGGAGGCAAGACCAGTAAGTGCAATGCAGTATCCTGGACTGACTCTGCAACAGAAAGTGGACATTAGTTAAAAAACTGGTGAAATATGAATAAAGTACATAGTGTAGTTAGTAGTATTGCACCAAGGTTAATTTCTTAGTTTTGATAAATGTATTGGTGTGCAAGATGTTAACATTAGGGGGAACTAGATGGAAGAATATAGAGAAACTTTATAATTTTTCTATAACTCTAAAATTATTTCAAAATAAAATATTATACATATATGCTTTCTAAGAATAATTTTTAACCATTCCTTTTACTTTTTGAGCTTCTATTTCTACTCAAATTTGATCCTAATTATATATTTTTGTACTTTTAAGTTTTACTCACCATTCTTAGCATACTTCTTGGCACCAAGATTTTAATTTTTAAATTTCCTGTAAGAAAAAGATTATAAATGTTAAAGGGGGATAAAAGCTAGGCTTTTATCGTTACAATTATTAACGAGCACTGGATCAAAGCAACATAACACATTCTGATAGTCACTAAAGAAAAATATGCTGCTTTTATTGAAAATACATTGAGTAAAGAAATAAGGCTGTTTTTTCCTCCCATTTAGCCCATGTATCCGTAGATGGATGCCACTCCCATCAATTCTATTGCTGTTTTCTATTTCTTATTTAAAAGTGATTTAATCCTTGAGAAACTTTTACCACACACAAAAAGAATTAGAGGGGTATTTAAATTTTGTTATAACAATGTCAGTCAATTCCTTGACGTCCTTGTGGACTACATGCCAAAACTGGTTTAGTAATTTACCATTTAAAATATTTTCAGCGATCTATCAACTAACACCTCCACTAGGGCCTCCTTCAACTTTCACAAGAGTAAAGAATTGAGAACACCTATACTGGGTTTGTCACGTCTATATTAGAGCCATTAGCTCTGAACGCCCTCACCTGTTTTCATGATTGATTATTCTTTGCTTGGCTCCACCACTGAGGCTCCTGCAGGAGTCCAGGATGTTTTTTTCTGAAAACAGGAGAGACACCGTAAGGCCAAACCTTGTCCACAGGTGCAACCTTTGAGAATAATTAGGACAAAAAGAATAGAAACCACCCACACATATAGGTTCCCCTAGGACAGCCCCCCAAGCCCACTAGATAAGGAGGCCGCGTTACAGCGCTCTGTCAGGACGGAGAGGGAAAGGCAGGGTGAGAAGGAGGTGTGTGCGCAGGGCATCAGCCAGGAGAGTGACGAGACCCAACTGCGCGACTTCATAACCACCTTCTCCAGCACCGAAGGTAGCCAATAGGCCTGAGCACCCACGCTACGAGACCTGCGCGGGCATCACGTGGCCCTGAACGCGCGCGACGCTCGCGTCGCACCACTTGGAGACGACGCAGGCAGTGGAGCGCGGCAGGCACGCGCTGGCGCATGCGCAGGGGTGGGAGCGCGGGCCGCAGAGACGGTTGGTGATTGGATGCGGCAGGCGCAGGCGCGTCCGACCCGCCCCTGCAGCGAGGCCGCGAGACCGCGAGACCGCTTTTGAAAGACGCAGCGCTGGTCGCGTGGCTTTCACGCCAAGCGGTCTGAAGTGAGAGGTTGAGGCCAGCGGGGAGAAGCAACGGCGTCGTCGTCAGCGGCAGGCCGGCGAGCCCCAGGCCTGCGGCCCTGTCTGCGGCTCAGTCAGAACTACCCGCCAGCGGGGTCCGGCCAGCAGGGCAAGAAGGACAATTTTGGTGGGTGGGAGTTGGGCAGGGACTTGGGAGGCTGCCAACAGGCTGCTGCGGGTCTCATGTTTTTGTTTTCTTTTCTTTCTTTTTCCCTGACCCCCGAGTAGGTGTAAGGGCTCTTCACTACAGGTCGCTCATTCTTTTCTTCCTCTTTGTGGTAACGCTGTGGGGAGGGATTTAGGAGACAGTTCTGTAAAAAAAAATAATAATAATAATAACAAAAAAACAAAAAAAACCTGAAAGACTCCAGTCACAAAGCAGTCATGACGTCAGTTAAGACGCTTTGACTTGTGAGTGTGTATGTAAAGGCTGTTTATGGGAATGTGGTTATTTCAGGGTATTTTTAGTCTACGTAGTACCTTGGGTTTTTGTTTGTTTTCTGCCAATTTTCTTACAATTTGTAGGTGAGAAAATGTCTGGCAACAACGACTGGTTTCAGGGTTCTCGGGTCCCTAGCTTTGCTCAGATGCTGAAAAAGAACTTGCCAGTTCAGCCATCAGCCCAGACGGTATCTACACCTGCAGGATACTCCTCGGAGAGTTACAGCCTGTCGGATATGGCATCCAAGGTTACGCAAGTGACGGGTACAAACTCTTTTACATTTGTCATAATGCCTGTATTCTTTATGATTCTGGGATGGCCAGTAAGTTTTATTGAGCCTCTGCTTTAAATGTTTCCTGGATATATATCCGTTTACCTGTGGCCATGTACCGACTAAAACTTGAATTTGACTCCCAACACTGGAAATCCTTCCCCTGGCTGCTCACTTAATTGTTCTTTACCACATGAGATTAAACAATTTCCAGCGTGTCTTGCCTTTTTGAGGTGAGGCTGTGTTTTCCCCTTCAAGGAACGGAGCTGGACTTCTACTGGTTTATATTCCACATATCACTTAGCATAGTGTTGTGTAAAGCAGAGACAAACATACTTTAAAAATCCGATTGAATTCAACGTGAAAGTTTATATAAAATAGTGAATAGGAAGCAGAAACTGGGTTCTAGCCCCAAATCTGTCTGTCTTACGTTCTAGGCCTTAGTGATGTCATGTGTAGAAATGGCTTAGAGAGCCTCTGAAGAACTTGGCCGCGCTAAAATTCTATGATACTTTGATATCCCTTATGATACGGCAGTGAGAGCACTTTGTAATACAAACAGTCTTAATACTCCAAAAGATATATCCGGTAACAGGTTACACTTCTTTAGCAGTGGAAACTTATTTTTAATGAAAAACACATATGATTGTGTCTTGGAAAAATCTTCTGTTTTAGGGAAGAGTTTAGTGTTTTACTTGTCTTCTTCTTTTTTTAATTTAACCAAATTGACAAGCATAAATATTTATTATTAGGTAATTTTCCGGAACCATTGCTTTCCAAAGGCCTTTCATCTATTTCAAATCCTGTCCTTCCTCCGAAAAAAATACCTAAGGAATTTATAATGAAATACAAGCGTGGAGAGATAAATCCTGTGTCAGCCTTGCACCAGTTTGCACAAATGCAGCGGGTTCAGCTTGACCTTAAGGAAACAGTAACAACAGGCAAGTGCAAATTTGTATCTGGTTGTTACAGTACTGGGAAATACTTTCCTATTAAAAGCAAAGTATATAAGTAGTACTAAATTTGGTTATTTTCCTTATTTACCTAATGTTGGAGTTAGATAACTACTAGTATGTTTTGGCAAGTATACTTAAGAAATTTTTATGTTCATACTTCTTTAGCCATTTAAGCCTCTACATTTAACTTATACAAAATTTTTACAATCACTGAATTTTTCTTTTTATACATGGCTAGTTTAATGGAAATTTTATCAGCCTTGTAGATTTTCAGGTGTAAATAAGTACTCCTCATAGCACAAACATGCTTTTGTGTGAATATTACATATTTGGACTATGATTGTTTTATGAGTATTCTGTGATAATGATGCCTAACAAAAATTATGGTCAAATTTGGCTTCTGAAATTTAAAAATTAGAAGTGAAAATAGCACATTATTGAGTCTCTGCAAACTTTTCTGTTTTCTCCATTCTCTACTAAACTGCTCTCCCACCAGAAGAATCTGTTACCATACTGGGTCTGTGGAAGGCTGCAGGAGTACAGATTAGTAAAAGATGGGAAGAAGCTTCTGATTTTGTCACTTTATGACTAGTGATGTGGAAAAACTTTTGGAAAGTGGAGGGACAAGAGAATAAAGTGCTCTTAAGAGGCATTGACAGGCTTAAAGCATGAGAATCAAAGCACAATCTTTTAAAAAAGAATCTGTGTATGTGTATATAAGTGTGGGTACTTGTGTGTATATTTATACACACACAATCAGGTAGTTTTGTTTAATTTTCTCTTCCTGATACTAACTTTTGCTGGTAGGGTGTCTCAGAGTTAGTATCTTTGCAAAGAATTTAAAGCTTTCGAGATTTTTAGTAAATGTTGTCATACTGAAACAAAGTTTCTAGTCATTGTTTTGGATGAAATAACAGTAAATTAACAGGTGACAAAAATAGGGTCTTAATATAGAAGATGGAGTTTTTCTAGATCCTGTCACTATAGGTTGGATTACTTCATGTGATTAATACAATGGACTGAATTTCTGTATAACTAGTTTGCTTTCCTCCATTTTTCTCCACTACCCTTGGAAAATGTAAACTATTGGTCACAGTTAAAAAAAAATTTTTTAGGGCAAATCTTCATTGATCTGAATAGAAACTACTGAAAAATACAACTCAGTGATTGTTAATGGTGCTCATTTTATGTGCATAGTACTAGTTGAATAATCTAATTCAGTAGGTTTGGTAGAAAAACCAGAGAATCAGTATTTAACAAGCTCTTTAGTATGGATTTAGATGATCGTAAGGTTTGAGAACCTGACATATAAATAGAATGGAGCTTAAAGGCTCTGACACAGTACTCACTAACAAATTTGATGTGCGGTGCCTCCCACTTTAGAATCATCTGGGCCACTTGTTAAAAGTATAAAATAGTCTAAGGTTTAGTAAATTTGGTTTGGAACCCAGCTGATCATGAAGGAAGGAACTTGGAAAACAGGTCCTAAATGTTGGAAGGAAAGCAGTTTACTCTGATGCAGTCTGGAGTTGCTTGTAAAATCTTGGTGTACATCTTAGAGGAAAACCCAGCAGTTAATGTAATGTGTGAAAAGATAAGATAATAAAATAATAATGAGGCTTATGTGGAGTAACATTGTACATAGCCATTTGTAACGTAACCAGAATGGAGACTTAAGTTTCTTAAAGACCTTCTGTAGTCTGAATACCAGCAAGTAAAACTTGAACCAGGAAATTCTTTGGCCTTTTAATGTAAATGATTCTATTTCATCAGGCAGATAGGAAGACAAGGTAAATGCAATTAATTGTATAAAGGTAATTTTTCTGAGAATTTTGAATGACTTGACGTTCAGTTTAATTCTTTAGCATATTTTTTATTATTACTTATTTTTCGGTTTTCCTTGAGAATCCCCCTACCACTCTAAGGCTATGATGGGTAGTTGCTTACCATGACTCCCTGATAGGAGCATAAGATTTCTTCACAGGGATTCCTTCTGTTTGGAGCTTATAACAGTACTGAGGCACTCAGAGAGTAGGAGAAATTCAACTTTATGAATATTGAAGTTTGAAAGAAGAGAAACGTTGCTAGAGGCTCCACATTTACCTCTCATTGGTCATTTGATAGGTATTTGGATGCTTACCATTGCCAGGCACTATGCAAGACACTATTGCTCCATGCGTGACATGTACCCTGAAGCTGGCCCTACTGTTCATGCTAAATCTGGGACCAGAACAGCTACTTGAAGGATTCCTCAGAACTAGCTTAGGGGCCCACTCAACTTTGCTTTTAAACTGTATTGGCCCTATAAGAAAACTGATAGGCTGAGATAGTTTTCTACACTTGTACTGGAATATTTTCCTATGTAACAGACATCTTTTGCAGGATCATGTTGTGAAGTATTACAGCATTCACTCTGAGTTATTTTTTAAGGTAATGTCATGGGACCGTATTTTGCTTTTTGTGCTGTGGTGGATGGTATTCAATACAAGACTGGACTGGGACAAAATAAAAAGGAGTCTAGATCCAATGCAGCAAAATTAGCTCTTGATGAGCTTCTACAATTGGATGAACCTGAATCAAGAATTTCAGAAACATCAGGTAAATATTCTTGATTATAAAGTAGAGTTTGTAAAATGTATCATTTTCCAGAAAGAGTCACCTGAAAGATTTACGTTAATGAAGGGTTACTTGTCAACTACAACAAAGAGGTAGCAGGATTTATTTGAGAAAATAATGGTTTGAGGTCACATGGAAAATAGATTGAGGGTGTAAACTCTGGAATTAGATTGCTAAGCATTGAGTATTGACCCTGGACAGACAAGTTATTTGCCTTCTAAACCTAAGTTTCATCACTTGAAAAATGGAGACAAGGATAGATACCTCCTATGTCTAACATTAGGATTAAATAAATAATGCATGCAGAGCTTTTAACCAGTACCTGGTGAGGAGTAACATAATCAAACGGCAGTGGTTCTTATTAAATATTTATTAATTTGAGGAATATAGTAAACTTAGCATAGAAACAGTTTTTGTCAATATTGACTGCATGTTAGATTACATTTTGGTTAACTATAAATGAGGCAACTTAAGAAAAACATTTAACTTTGATTTAAACAGTGGCAGTAAATTCTTTTTAAATTCAAATCATCTATTTATTTTACTGCTGGATTTGTAAAATTTGTAACCTATTTTATTATTTCTTTTGTAACGCTTTTCTTAAGGTTATTTTCTTTAAGTTCAATTCTTATTTCATATATTTTAATTTTTCTATTGTTTAGTTAAAACCATTATTTAATAGTTGAAAATGATTTATTTTGCAACATCTCATAAGTTTTGATATGTAGTCTTTTTTGTTGTTTTCAAATAGTTTGTCATACTTTTGATTTAATAAGTACTTAGGAAAGTATTTTCTTAATTTTCATATTTCTGTTCACTATCTTTGAGATTTATTAAAATTTTTAGAGCTAGGTATGATGTTTTTGGTGTCTTAAACATGGTGGCAGTTTATTAATGGAAATTCCTTATATGTGGTTATTTTATCAGCTATTAACCCACCTAGTTATGTCCCCAGCAATATTTTCCCAGTTTCCTTTCAACTATAACGTGCAATTGAATCAATAAATCAGTGTTTTGAGAATGTGTTGAGTTCAGAGACTATGGTAAATACCAGGAATCCAGAAACAAATAAGCCCTGTCCTCTACCTTCAGGGAACTAAAATGCTTTGTTGAAATCAAGTTAAAACTGAGCTATAGAATTTCCCAAGCATCTGATTTAATTACCAGAAAAGGATACTTATGATTGGCTTCTCACGATAAATGCATTTTCCCTAAGGGTTTTCAAAATGTTTGTCTAGGGCTAGTAGATGTTTTGCCGTGTGAGCAATGATTTTTAGTGTCCAAACATTTATCTCTTCCCTTTGTGAAAATTAAGGTAGCATTTTCCCATTATCACTGATGCCACTTTTATATTCACCGTCTTCTCAAAAATTGCCAGTAGTGCCTTAATTATGACTAGAAGTTGTTTAGTAAAACTTTTTTATTGGCATAAAGCCTGGAAGTAATAAGGTCATCTTTTCACTTATGACGAGCCACATTTTCTTCTTTAAAATGTTTGTCTTAGACAGCCAAGTTTAATAATTTATTTTTCTTTCTTGTGGAGAGATATGGAAGTAAGTGTTGAGTATTTATTTTTTTTCTTAGCTGTTAACCTTACATTTGTTTTTCTAGTCTCCTCCACATTCATAATGTAAAATTTTAATTTTAAAAACTTACTTAAAAATTTTTTTTAATTCTAAATTCATCAAAATTAATTTTCATGTATATCTTCTTTCACATTTTGTACATGGTGTTTTAAAAAATATAGTTTTTTTAAATTTACTATAGGAAAACTTTTTTGCCCTGATTTTTTTCAAGGGCAATATGATTAATGATGCTATGATAGGTTTTGAAAATCTAACACTGTCTGACACAATGAATCTGGCTCTATTTCAGCACCTCTTAAAAAATCATTTAATAATGTGAAAGTAATGTAAACTTCTTATAATGCTATATTTAAAAATAAGATTTACTGTCTTAACCATTTTAAGTGTACAATCCAATAGTACTGATAGCAATAGTACAATAGTGTTAAGTACATTCACTTTGTTGTGCATGCAATATCCAGAATTCTTCATCTTACAAAGCTGAAATTCTATACCCATTAAACAATTATTCCTTATTCACCCCTTCATCAAGCCCATGGCAATTACCATTCTACTTTCTGTCTGTATTAATTTGACCATTCTGGTTACCTCATATAAGTAAAATCATGCAGTATGTGTCTTTTTGTGACTGACTTATTTCACTTAGCATAATGTCCTCAAAATTTCTCCATGTTGTGGCCTGTGTCAGAATTTCCTTTCTTTTTAAGGCTGAATAATAATTCTGTTGTATGCATAAACCACATTTTGTTTATCCATTCTTCTGTTGATGGACTTTTGAATTGCTTCAACTTTGGCTGTTGTCAATAATGCTGCTATGAGCGTGGGTATACAACTATCTCTTTATATCTTGCTTTCAGTTTTTTGGGTTTTATACCCAGTAGTAGAATTGCTGCATCATATGGTAATTTTATGTTTAATTTTTTTGGAAGAACTGCCATATTGTGTTCCATAATGGCTGCACCGTTTTACATTCTACCCACAGTGCACAACGATTCTTTTTCCACATCGTTGTCAAAATTTTTTTTTCCCATGTGCTTATTGGCCATTTGTATCTTCTTTGGAGATATGTCATACTCAAGTCCAATTCTCATGAATTGGATTGTTTGGTTTTCTTTTGGGTTTTAGGCATCTGCTATATATTCCAAATAACACTTCCTTAGCAGATAATATGATTTGCAAATATTTTCTCCTTTTATGAAGTTTTTAATTTTGAATAAGTCCAATTTTTCTGTTTTTTCTTCTGTTTCCTGTGCCTTTGGTTTTATATATAAGAAATCATTGCCAAATCCAGTGTTATGAAGCTTTTCACCCCTGTTTGCTTCTAAGGGTTATATAGTTTAGCTCTTTTACTTGGGTTTTTGATCCATATCAAGTTAATTTTTATATATATATTTTTAGCTAAGGGTCCAACTTCATTCTTTTGCATATGGATATCCAGTTTTTCCAGCATCATTTATAGAAAAGACTCTTGTTTCCCCCATTGAATGGTGTTGGCACTCTTCTTTAGAATCATTTGACAACATATGTAAGGATTTATTTCTGGGTCTCTAGTCTGTTTCATTGGTCTGTGTGTCTGTCTTTATGCCAATACCACACTGTTTTGATTACTGTCACTTTTGTATTAAGTTTTGAAGTGAGGAAGTGTGAGTCCTCCAACTTCTGCCTATTTGTGTATGGTGTTTCAAAATGCAAACCAACTTATACAGTCACATTTTCTTATTAATTGAAAGTATTGTGCTTGATAAATAGGATTTAGTATTTTTAGTTTTAGTATCTTTAGTTTTAATTCCACTTGATCCTTACTCACTGAGTAAATGAGAAAAAAATCCATCTTTCTCAGTTTTTAAAGTTCTGTTTATCTAAAGTCCAGAGTGTATATACCTAACTATAGTCAACATTTGCTTAACTAATGTGAACCCCAAGATGACATTGTCAATCTTTCTTTGCTGATTTCTGTGTATTCAGCTAGTTTCCCGTTTTACTCAAAATGAAGTCCAGAGTAGCAGTTCTATTTGTTTTGTCTTTTTGAATGATTCTTGAGAGATACTGACTACACTAGTCGAACCTTTTCTCTTGGAGCCTTCTCATTTAAGCTTTTCTTATCGTTTTTTGTCCCTTTGGTTTAGTGTCATGTTTCTTTCTTGTTTTTCCTGAATTCCCTAACTTAGGAACCAAATTGGAAAGCCATTGCTTCTCTGATTGAGACTGAAAGCTTGGAGAACTTTGAAGTATTCCCTTAGAAAATACTCTGGTAAAATAGGATTAAAATGATAATTTTTAGTTATTAAATTTTTGGTAGAATATTAAATTTAAATGTTTACCTGCTGTTACTGTAAATATGAAATTGTTCATAAGCATTCAAAACAGAGTTTGAGTTAAGTGATTTTCAGAATGTTGCATCTATTACAAAGCAAGTTATATAGTAGCATAAGACTAGGGAACCCAGACATGTGTTTGGTGTTTGTATAATTGATTTCAATATAGGAAAGACATGTAGCAAGGCTGAGCAAATAAATAATTGATGGCCTAGAGTTGGCAGAAGTATACAGTAAAAAATGATCATTCTTGGATTGCTATTTTATAAAGAATAGTATGATAACTGCTCTTGGAACACTGAAGTTTCATTTTTCCTTACACTTTTGTTTACAGGTCCTCCTCCTATTCCTGCCGAACCTCTTGCCCCACCTGAGCCAGTATATGTTTCAAAAGTACATTATGGTAGGAAAGACCTTTATAATTTTTAAAGAAGATTAACTGAATTAAAAATTATAACAACATGTAATTAAAATATGCATAAGTCTGAAAATATACATTAGTTTTTATTTTTACTCAAACCTGTCACACTTCTACAAAGAGGAGTATTTCCTTCCATACTCTGCTAAAAATTAAAGAAATAATAAAATTGGAAAGGAATGATGATGAAGAAATGGCTTTTTTCTTATAAAGAGATGGTTCATCATATCATGTAACTGCTTTTTTGAGAATTCTTTGCTTTGGTGGGATTGTCATTAATGAAAGCCAGTGGCTTTCTGGTGCTTGATGGTTGGGGTATTCATTTCAATTAATCTGTTCACTTTCTTTTAATGTTAGTTGGCACTCAAGCCCAAGAAAACTGTAACTGCAGTTGAAGTTACTAGTTGTGTGACCTAGGACCAGTTACTTCTCTATACACCTTAATTTCTCTGTAAAATGGCTACAACAATAATTACCTTATAGGATAGTTGTAAGGATTTAATTATTTATACATGTAAAATACTTAGATTGATGCCTGGCACACAGTAGGGTGCTCACTAAACAGTACTATTTTTTTCAACATTTTTTTATTGAGTTATAGTCATTTTACAATGTTGTGTCAAATTCCAGTGTAGAGCACAATTTTTCAGTTATACATGAACATACATATATTCATTGTCACGTTTTTTTTCCGCTGTGAGCTACAAACAGTTAAGGGCTATTATTTTTTATAATATTTTATTTTACTCAACATTATTTGGTAATTATTGTATGCTTTTCCCGTTAGATTGTGAATCCCCTGAAAAACAAGAAATTATCCTTAATTTGTATACTCCCTACATGATAGTAACACTTCACTTCAAAGTTTAGAGTATTTATATAACTAAAATGAAAAAGAGTGTTTCTTTGTCTTTTTCAGGTCTGAGGATTAGAATTTGAAAACACTTTTATACCTATTCCAGCTTGGTTTTCCATTGTCTTTCTGAGACACAGAAAGGCTGTGTACGTTTGTGTGCTTGTTTGGATTAAAAGGACCAGACCAGGGAAAATAGGCACATTCAAAAGGCAAAATCTCCAATTAGTTAAATATAGTCACTTGATCTAACAGTCACAGGAATTGAGGAACGGAAGGGCAGTGAGTAATCAGTCTAACGGCAGTGGATATGGGAAGGGGCTCTAGTCTTTCTTTTCAACCTCTGTGGACATTTTTGATAAATAGTGGGATCGAATCCCATGTCAGTGATTGGCAAGTAATTTAGATTACTGTTACCCTGAGAAAACATCAATCTATGAGGAAGAAAGAATATGTGGTTCACAATATGTTTAAAGAAGTACTATGCTTAAAAAGTCAGGTTTGGTAGGCTCAGGTAAGGAGTTAAAAAGTTAAAAACTGACAGTTTTCTGTCAGTCAGAAAAGGGAGAGCAAGCATTCTTCAGGCTATGGGTAAACACAGGAGTTGGATGTTACCGATTTGAAGATAAAAAGATTTAAGACTCAAGAAAATCTCCTGAACAGCTCCTTTGGGGCCAGTTATGTAGGGTATCACTATTTCACAGCCTGTCTACTTTGCCCTATTTTTACTGGACTGTGTCTTCACTTAATATAGGGATGTTTTGGCTCTGAAGATAGGTTCAGGTTACTCCTGATACTAAAGATCACTTGAAATTAGCAACTTGAAATCAAAGAGATGGTGTTAATTAGCATTATCTATGTCGTATTTTCTATCTCATTCTTCACTTCCAGTTATTTGTGAGAACATTTTATTTCCTCAGCAGCCAGCACGTATATATAGGAAAAATGGTATTGCACTTACTTGTTATTCCTTCACATGTGTGCCAATAAGAGATAGATATAGTAACTAAAATTTGATTATATTCACAATATTCATTACTTCCTTCAACACCAAATTTTAGGTCAAAAGATATATCATGATGGATGCTGTTAACTTTCAGATGTTTTTTATGATATTCAAGTACAACCTTTTTAATATACAGCAAAACATTTTCTTGTCACACATGTAATCTTGTTCTGTCAGTACTAATTGCAGTGTAGTTTTCTGTTCTATCATTACACAAAATAATTGCTGACTCTGCTATCTATATAGAACATGATTAAATAAATTATAGTTCATTCATTCTGTTGAACCATGAAGAAGAAGGAGGTAACACTAATATCTACCCTTGAATGATGCCCAAGACCAAGTAAATACAAAAAGTGGGTTTTAACAAGCCCCAGTTTTTATTTTTTAAAGTGATGTATATTATTTATTTGTTTATGTTGTTGTTTATCAGAATATCCAGATTGGTAATAGTGGTTGCATTTGGAGAGGGAAACTTCAGAATACATATCTCTTGTATTGCTGTTTCAATGAAAAAAAGTTTAATTTTAAAATATCATTAAACAAATTGCTTCTCCTGTATTTTAAGTTTTTGGTAATAAGCAGAGCCAAGTTTTTGATTACTTCTTATTCATATTTTTACTACATGAACACAAAAAACTAATTTTTATACCACATGTTGATGGTTTTACCAATTTAAGTGAAATACATGCCAGCATACAATTATAGTAATAATTTACACCTTCACATTGTATGCTTTGTGCTTAGATAAAAGGATATAGCCAGTAGTTCTTTCTTCTTTCCCTCAGTTTCATTTTGTATTTATGTTTGTGATGTTCTTTCACTCTTTTTGATACTGTGACTTTACCTGTTTTTGCCAAGAAGAGAGCATTAATGATATTAACAAAGAAACATTCCAGTTTGACAAATAGTAAACAAAAATATGTAAATGGCCTATGAAATGAGTTACATTAGCTGAGACTACTAATGTTAAATTTTTATCATTTGTGTGCTTCTTTAATGTAATTATTAAGCAGATACAAAGGATTTCTGTGAAAACTATAGTTAATTATACACTTCATATGTATATGCAGTGCATGAGAGCAAAGCTGTTTCATTACTTTTTTCCTCTGAAGATAAGATGGACTGAGAACAGTTTGCTAGACTACTTAGCAACCATCATGCAACATCAGGAACTATCAGTGGTTTAGTAAACAGCTCAACTTTGAGAAATACTATATTAAGTGATTCTGTAACTTCTCATTCTCTAGAGTAATGGTTCTTCCTTAGGAATATGCAGACATACACACACAAAGCAACAGATGGCCAAGGCACTCTCTCAGAACCTCAAGATCTGTCATACTAAAAAAACAAAATCCATGAGTAACTTTTGAGGTATATTTTTTTGGTTATAACTTCTATGGTAATCCTAATTACTTAAAACTATCTCCTGTCAAAGTTTGGAATGTTTTTTAGTGGGAACATGGAACTATATCAAGAGTGTAAGTGCTTAGTTCTTTTCAGCAGTTCTCAGTGGGGCAAATACTAAGTGCTTTGCAGTGGTTCTCAGTGGGGCACATACTAAGGAGTGTATTTTGATTGTCACAATAATTAGGAAAGACTGCTGACATTCACTGAGATGTTGCTTGTCCAGCAGTGTGAGACAGTTTTATATAACAGAGAATTGTCTTGTGTCTTGTGTGACTTTTTAATATTTCATCAAATATTAATTAGTAATCTCCTAATATGTAATAGTTAACACATCTTTTTACAAGAAGCTATCCAAAAAGCTCAGTATGAGTGGAACACTTTAACATCTCAGTCAAGACATGAATTATAAATTTTCATACATATCTCTATAAACTATTAACCCATTCAGTCAAAACGTTATAAAAGAAATAATAGTGGGCCTCTGGGAGAAAGCACAGTGTTCTTCAAATTCATTTGATTTTTTTTTTCTAGAAGGGAGACATATTCAGTTTGCAAAGATTTCACAGATTGTTAAAGAAACATTTAATCAACTAATTTCTAATCATTCACAATATCTGAAATGTAGCAACTCATTAGCTGCTTTTATAATTGAAAGAGGTAAGTGAGTATTTGGGATGTGTTTGTAAGAAAACTATTAAATAATTTAATGATCTGAACTATACTATAGTAATATTTTTATTAACTATCTTTGCTCCTGTTGAAAATGGTCCTGCATTGATTTTAAGTGGCCTTTTCTAGTAGGTGTGGGTCATTAAACACACAGATTATCAAAGGTAGGAATTAAGTATTCTAATCAGGAGCCAATAGAGAACTACAGAATAGTGAAATGCGAAACATTTTAAACAATAACTATGTTGGAATCACTACCAACCTGAAGCTATTGAGAAGACCTATATAAAAAGTAACTTTTTTCATTTTCAAGTAAGAAAATATTAAAATATGAAAAATCATAAATCTCTGGTTTTCCTTGAATATTATGATGTGATTCCAGTTACATTTTATCTTCTGTTTATCCTAATAGATAAATAGATCTAATGATCAAGAAATCATAAAGCATTTTTATATGCATTTCTGATATAGATGATACACAGATAATTTGATACTTGATTCCTATTCTTAAGGATTTTTTGTGACCTAGGTGGGAAGAGAAGATATCTATGATTGTTCAAGAGTCAGCCTTAGCTTGAGATCATGGAGTATATGATACCTGCCTCTGTGCTTTTTTGTTCTTTCTCAAGATTGCTTTGGCTGTTTGGGGTTTTTTTTGTGTGTGTTTGTATACAAACTGTATGTTTATTTGTTCCAGTTCTGTGAAAAAATGCTGTTGATATTTTGGTAGGCATTGTATTGACTCTGTAGATTGCCTTGGGTAGTATGGTCATTTTAAGACTATTCTTCCAATCCATGAGCATGGAATATATCTTTCCATCCATTTATTTGTTGTCATCTTCAATTCTTTCATCAATGTCTTATAGTTATCTATGTATAAGTATTTTACCTTCTTGGTTAGATTTATTCCTGTGTATTTTTTTCTTTCTAATGCAATTTTAAATGGGATTGCTTTTTAAACTTGTTTTTCTGATAGTTCATTATTAGTGTATAGAAGTGCAACAGATTTCTGGATATTCTGCATCATGCAAACTTTACTGAGTTCATTTATTAGTTGTAATAGTTTTTTAATGGAGTCTAGGGATTTCTGTATATAGCATGTCATCTACAAACAGTGGCAGTTTTACTTCTTCCTATCCAGTTTGTATTCCTTTTATTTCTTTTTCTTGTCTGATTGCTGTGGCTAGGACTTCCAATACTGTGTTGAATAAAAGTAGTGATGGTGGGTATCCTTGTCTTATTCCTGGTATAAGAGGAAATGTTTTCAGCTCTTCAATGTTGAGTATGATGTTGTCTGTGGATTTCTTACATATGGCCTTTATTATCTTGAGGTATGTTCCTTCTATAGCCAGTTTGTTAAGAGTTTTTTTTTTAATCATAAATGGATGTTGAATTTTGCCAAAAGCTTTTTCTGCATCTAATGTGATGATCGTATGATTTTTAGTTTTCGATTTGTTAATGTGGTGTACCACATTGATTTGTGGATATTAAACCATCCTAGCATCCCTAGGATAAATCCCACTTGATCATGGTATATGATCCTTCTTTTCGTGTATTGTTGAATTTGGTTTGCTAATATTTTTATTGAAGTTTTTTTTTGCATTTATGTTCTTCAGTGAGATTGGTCTGTAATTTTCTTTTTCTGTGGTGTCTTTGTCTGGTTTTGGTATCAGGGTAATTCTGGCCTTGTAGAATAAGTTTAGAAGTGATCCCTCCATTTCAGTTTTTTGAAATAGTTTGAGGAGAATAGATATTGACTCTTCTCTAAATGTTTGATAGAATTTACCAGAAGCCATCTGGTCCTGGAGTTTTGTTTGTTGGGAGTTTTTAAATTACTTAGTCAATTTCTGTTCATATTTTCTATTTCTTCCAGGTTATTCTTGGGAGATTGTACCTTTGTAGGAATTTATCTAATTCTTATTGGCTGTACACTTCATTGGCATATAATTGTTCTTAGTAATCTCTTACAATCATTTGTATTTCTGTGGTATCAGTTCATCTCCTTTTTCATTTCTGCTTTTATTTATATGGGCCCTGTCTCTTTTTCATGATGCATCTGGCTAAAAGTTTATCAATTTTGTTTATCTTTTCAAATAACCAACCCTTAGTTTCATTGATCTTTTCTGGCTTTTTTGTTGTTGTCTCTAATTCATTTATTTCTGCTCTGATCTTTACTAGTTTCTTTTCTTCTAACTTTAGGTTGTATTTATTCTTATTTTTCTAGTTCCTTTAGGTGTAAGATTAAATGATTTATTTGAGATTTTTCTTGTTTAATGAGGCAGACTTGTATTGCTTTAATTTCCTTCTTACATCTGCTTTTGCTTTGTCCGAGAGATTTTGGTTCATTGTGCTTGCATTTTCATTTGTGTCCAGATTTTTTTTTAATTTCTTCTTTGGTTTCTGCAATGATCCATTGATTATTTAGTAGCATGCTGTTTAGACTGCATGTGTTTATGGTTTTTGCTTTTTTTCTCTTGTAATTGATTTCCACTTTCATAGCATTATGGTCAGAAAAGATGTTTTATATGAATTCAGTCTTGTAAATTTATTGAAACTGATTTTGTGGCAGAGCATATGATCTGTCCTGGAGAATGTTCCACATGCACTTGAAAAGAATGTGTATTCTACTATTTTGGATGAAATGTTCCATATGTCTGTTAATCCCATCTGGTCTGGTGTGTCATCTGAGACCAGTGTTTCCTAATTTTATGTCTGCATAGTCTGACCATTGATATTAGTGGGCTAAGTCTCCTACTGTTATTGTATTATTGTCAGTTTTTCCCTTTATGTTTAGTAATATTTGCTTTATGTATCTAGGTGCTCCTATACTAAGTGCTTTACATTCATAATTGTTATATATTCTTTCCAGATTGATCCCTTTATCATCACATAGAGTCCTTTTTTGTTTCTTGTTATTGTCTTTATCTTAAAGTCTATTTTGTCTGATAATAAATGTTGTTACCCCATCTTTATTGATAGTATTCTTGGTTGTAGGTTTTTTTCTTTCACTACTTTGAATATATTGTGCACTCCCTTCTGGCCTGCAAAGTTTCTGCTGAAAAGTCAGCTGAAAGTCTTATAGGAGTTCCCTTGTATGTAACTAGTTGCTTTTCTCTTTTTGCTGTTTACTTCCTTCATCTTTAATATTGCATTTTTAATTTTAACATGTTGATTTGGACCTCTTTGTGTTCATCTTATTAGTTTCCTGTGAGCTTCCTGGACCTGGATTTCTGTTTTCTTTCCCAGGTTGGGAAATTTTTCAGCTATTATTTCTTCAGATCTAAGTTCTCTGCCCCTTTATCTCTTCTCCTGGGATCCCTATAATGTAAATCTTAGTATGTTTGATGTTTCAGAGATGTCTTAAACTATCCTCACTTTTTTTAATTCTTTTTTTTTTCTCTTTAGCTTGGGTGATTTCTGCTACTTTGTCTTCCAGATTGCTGATTCGTTCTTTTGTACTAGCTAATCAATTGTTGATTTTTTTCTAGTGTATTTTTTTTTCAGTTATTGTATTCCTCAGCTCTGTTTGGTGGTTCTTTATATTTTCTACCTCTGCCGAAATTCATACTGTGTTCATCCATTCATCTCTTACTTCTGGTGAGCATCTTTATGATCATTATTTTAAACTCTTTATCAGGTAGATTAATTATCTCTACTTCATTTAGTTCTTTTTGTGAGGTTATGTCTTGTTCCTTCGTTTGGAATGTAATTCTCTATATCCTCATACTGTCCAATTCTCTGTGTTTATTTCTATGTGGTAGATAGTTCAGTTACATTCCCCTCTCTTGTAGAAGTAGCCTTACGTAGGAGACATCCTAGGGGACCCAGAAACACATTCTTCTCTGGTCATCAGGGCTATATGCTTTAGGGGCAACCTCCATATTTAGTATCTGTGTGCCCTTCTGTTGTGATCTGGCTGACTACTCTGGGCATGCTAGTAGGCAGGGCTGGCTCTCAGCCCAGTTGGCTGTAAGGCCATGCCCCATGTAGTGGCCATGGGCCCAGTGGAGGACAGGGTAGGATTCCCTACCATTTCTTCTTACATCTGATGAATGTGTTTTTCTTTTGGTTATCCTTTTTCTTGCATTATCAAATTCTTGTATCTGCCTGAAATGTTGCAGTTTGAGTTTACAGAGAAAGAAGCTGGGCTCTTGGCTACACTATTGCCTGTTATAACTCAGAACTTAATCACCATTCCAGAACTTATACTGACACTATATAATTTCATTTTACCACCCCATTCCCCAAACCCCATATTGGAACAGCTACATTAGAGGTAATAGAACTTTTTTAATTTTTCATGTCTAATCCTAATCCTCCAGTTTTCTTTATCTCAGTAAATGGCATCCACTCAGTTGCTAAAAATCTTAAGTCATCTATTATTTAACCCTTTCCCTCACATCTTACAGTTCATTTTCAAGTCCTGTTTATTACATCCCCAAACTCTAACTCAGATATGATCATTTTTCCCCATTAAATCATCATTTGAGTCTTAAGTCATTGTCTCTTACCTAAACTACTGAAACAAGTCCCCTAATTCAGCTTCTTGGACCCTACAAAAAGCAATCTCCACTTAGAGTGGTGACCTTTAAATGTAACGCAATATGATTTTTGCTTCAATAGCTTCACCATAGCTCTTGGGTGAAATCCACAAACTCCTTCGTGAGGTTTGTAATACCTCTGTCTCTAACCTCATTTTATGCCTTTCCCTTCCACTCACCTTTACTGGAACAGCTACCCTGGTCTTTCTTTGCCCAAAGTCTGCACAAGCTATTTATTTTGACTGGAATACCCTTTACCTCATTCCTCATGCTGCTCACTCTTCACTGAAACTTAAAATTCAGTTTCATAGGAAGGGGTTCTGCAGCTAGTCTATCTGAGGTAATCTTTCCTCCTGTCATTCTTTAAATTGGCCCTGTATTTGTTTTCCTTCAAAGTTCTTACCACAATTTGTGGTTTGTTTAGTCTTTTTCTTCTCTCCTTTTTAGAAGCTTCATGAGGGCATGTCTTGCTTAATTTATTCCTAGCATCTACTTCAGTGCCTGGTGTTTGCTAGGACCTCAACAATTTTTATTGAATGAATGGAAGTCCTTTCTTAGATAGTTGCAAGTGTGGGAGTGAACTTTGAAAGACTAAGAATAGACATTTTCTGAAATCATCAACAGGGAGGTAAGCATAGAAGGAGATAGCTGCTCAGAGGAGAATATTTAGAGGAAAAAAGCAATGATGTAGTGACAAGGATATAGAAAGGCCACCTAGTTAGGATGTGAAAGGAAAACAGAACTATATCTGCTGAGCATAGAGTTTCAAAGAAATCTCTAATGGAGCATAGCAGAAGGTAAAGGAGCAAAACTACTAGAAAAAGCATAAGGTGCTAGTTTCTTCCAAAGAGCTGTCTCAGTAGAACAGAGAAAGAAACTATAATTTGCTTTGTAGAAAGTTTGAGTGGATTAAGAAAAAATTAGAGACATTATATATAGATAATTCATTTAAGACCAAAGTAGAATGACAAGTGAGATCTCTTAGCTAGCAAAATAAATCTAGATGTAGAAGAAACAGATCTATATTTGTAAACTAGTGATGTCTGGTGATTCTACTGATTATAGTAAAAAAAATGTAGATAAAGTATAATATAAAACAAACATCTGCCTTTTAAACTGAGATGTTATTGAAGTATTTTTAAAATTTTACTTCTTAGAAAACTCTCAATCTCTTACTTGAAATTGTGTAATTATTTTTCCATCATTTTGGTGAATATGGTAAAGATAGAGGTGGATATTGAACACAGGGAAGAGAGAGGTCAAAATAACCTGCTACTATTAACGTTTTCCTTTCAGCTGGACACCACGAAGTTGTAGCTATAGGCACAGGTGAATATAATTACAGTCAGTGCATTAAACCAAATGGAAGAGTGTTGCACGATACTCATGCTGTTGTTACAGCAAGGAGATCTCTCCTTAGGTAAAGTAACAGATACATTTAATATCATCAAATATTAATGCTCTTATTCGAAAGTAATCACATATGTCTTTTTTTACAAGTGGAATTTTACTAATCATTGAACCAAGGATGTGACAATCTCTTACTTATCCAAGCCATCTGATTATTTCCATGACATTTTTGGAAACCTTATAGTAATTGCAATATCTAGTCTGTGAATTTTAGTGGCTTCTATTATCAAGAGTTTATAAAGTCAGTTTTAAGTGTACTACAACCTTTTTTAAAGATAAGAATACTATCTTTATTACTGATTAGAGTACTTGGAGAGTATAGCTGTAGATCTGGACCAAGAAATTCACCCTGAATTAGTCATACTTACCTAAAGGCAGAAATCAGTGGGTCTGTGCAAAGTTTACCATATAACAAAGTGTTGATAAAGTATTCTTTAGGCTGACAGATCTCAAAGAGAAAAGCGCTGAGGTAAGCACGCATAGTATATTTTTACAAACTTATCAGTCATTCCGTTCTTTGTAAGAGGCATTAAGTAGCAGGAGTAGAGAGAGAAACCAGGAATGTTACTATTTGGAAGTCCCTTCCTATAAAAACGTGGAAAAGTGGGAAAGAAGTATTACTTTGTACAGTATTTACCAGCTTTTGGTTCTCTTTAAGTCATTGAACTTACTTTTTATAAAACCCTTTTTAATTGAATTTCTCAAATAGCCACAAGTGAGAATCAGTTAATTCCAGAATTCAGTTACCAGCATTCTGATACCAATCCAGTGATCATATCCAATTATTAGCATAGTTACTGGGATTTTGTTTTTATTTAATCTATGCTGCTTCACTTTTTGTTGATGGTGTTCTCTTTGCTCAAGTATTTAAAAACAAATTTAGACATATTTTATCTGAAAAACTTAAGTGTATATCTCTAATAATAAGGAAAGAATTCTGTAATCTTGAAAGCTTTTGGGAACCCCATGAAAGTTATTATGCAGCATCTTGTCCTCCCATCCCCCTTGGTGCTTACTGAATTATTTGACCTCTTTAAAGCTACCTCTTTTGTAAGTCTTTTCTTCCCTTGCCTGGCACTGTTATATATGCTGGTGCTTAATTTTTTATTATGTATTTCTGATGGTGGGATTAAAATCATGATTTTTTGAATAAGTAAAAATAATATTTGTCCTCTGATTTGATTAGTAGTTGTCTTTCAGGAAATCTGTTTCACTTCTTAATACTGCGGGCTTTATTATATTATTCCAATGCACTTGTGTTTTTGTCAGAACCATTAAGTAGCAGAAACCACAGTTACTCTCTGCCTGTTTTGTCAGGGAAAGGAAAATAGAAGTAAAGCAGGAAATTGACACTTTACCTAGGAGGCTGGGAAAGAGCTGAGAAAGAAGGAAGGAGTCAGTAGAGAAATGCATCTTTTGCAGGAAATGATAGCTGAGGACTTTAATATGAAATGAGGGTGGAGTGGTAGTTTAGGAATGATGCCTTAAGGTAGGACACAGGGCAGACTGGGCTCTAGTTGAAGACTTCTTAAGGGATTTAATTCTTCATTCAGTAAGGGTGACATCATTTTAGAAGTTCTTATCAATATCAAAACTTTTGACATACAAGGACATTACTCATGACATATGAATATAATGTTTAAGATACGTCTAAATTTTCTTACTCAGTAAAGTTACATCTCATTTAATTTAGGTACTTTTATAGACAACTTCTACTCTTCTACAGCAAAAATCCTGCTATGATGGAAAAATCAGTATTTTGTACAGAACCAGCTTCTAATCTACTCACTCTCAAGCAGAATATCAACATTTACCTCTACATGAACCAATTGCCTAAAGGATCAGCCCAGATTAAGTCACAATTGTAAGTTTTATGGAAGCTGTATTTGAAAGCAACTAGAATGGGCAGATCATACATTCTGAATCCATATAGCAAAAGAACAAGTAAATTCAGATCTCTCCATATACTACCTCCAGGCTTGAGATACTGTGTGTATGCTTCAAGTGGCCACAGATTCTCCCTCCCCTCTACTCAATCTAATCTGTTACTACTACTAAAATATACCATGTAGCTGACCACTTTCTTTTCTATGCTATTGAAAATCTACTTTTTTGTAGTTGTAAGTCTTTATAAACTTTAGGGAGTATGGATTTATACACTCTTCACATACTAACACAGGAGTTAGGGATTGCAGTCTATTCTTCTGGTTGATCTGTGGCCATAACTTGATTGCCTTGTTGAAGGCAACTGTCATCAATTAGCATGAAATCTGGACAACACAGACAAGCACAAAAAGGAAGTAAAATTCACTTCAAGTTCAACATCTAGAGAAAACCATGGTTTTATCGTTTGTTAAAAATCCTTCCAGTAACACCGTTTGAAAACAAGGGCAGTGAGTGTTCCTATAGAGAATCTTCAAGAAAAATAATTTTAGATTTTATTGTCTTAACATTTTATTGGACATGAATCTAGAATACAAATTGTCAGTTTTCTTTTTTTCCCTCATTTTGTAGTTTTTAAAAATTTTCATATGGAGAAAGGAAATAACTCAAAAACTATGGTAGGGACAAAACTAGGTTTTCATTTGATTTTAAGGGACATGAAGAATGGCAATAATATGAAATTTGTCCTTGCCAGAGGCTCTAAATATGGTTGATTTCTGTTTGGTTTTAATCTTGTAGAACCAAGTCACTCCATTCTACATTGCTTTGGGTTTGCACCTATTTCTGTTACTGAAATTAAATGTACACTGACGAGTTAAATAAGAGAACATGCAGATTTTACCTTTGTGATTTTACCTTGTTTTTTTTAAAGAAAGAAACCTTCTTTTCTTTCTCTAGGCGTCTTACTCCACACTCTATATCTGCATTTGAAGCCAATGAAGAACTGAGTCTCCATGTGGCTGTTGAAGGCAAAATTTATCTGACTGTCTACTGTCCTGCAGATGTTGTTAATAGAATAAGCAGTATGTCCTCAAGTGACAAATTGACAAGGTGGGAAGTGCTTGGTGTACAGGGAGCATTGCTGAGTCACTTCATACAGCCAGTTTATATCAACAGTATACTTGTTGGTGAGTGGGATTTCAGTATCTCTTGGCTTCTTTCACTAAATGGTTACACTATATTTCATTTATCAGTGTAAAATTATAGTTTGCATACATGAAGCTTTATTTAAGGTAAAAATTTTTTGTTGAGGTTTTCATTTCATGGTAACTTGTAATCACCTTCATAAAATATGACTTTTGTCATCTTGTCAGGAGACCAAGAATTAATATTTTAAGTTATTAGGCAATTAGATTTATACTATCTTGAACTTAAACTTGCGTTTGTGCAATATTCAGTTCTCCCCCTTCTTTTGAAAAATGTTTCCTTAAACTTCCCAAATTTAAAAGCTTATGTTTAGTTATGCCTGAAATAAGAAAAACACTAAATGTGCCTCTTTTGTTTTTTTCCTACTTTTATGCATCTATCATACATTTGGTTATGATTTTGATCCTTTAAGTAACTAGAACACAAATAACGTGAATTCATAATTTACTACTTTGATAGGGGTTGTTATGGGATGTATTCATATTTGAATGGTTTTCCAGAGATTATCTCATTGATAGACATTTTTGGCACTCATTTCTATAGTTTTCACAAAGCCCTAAGAGTTTTAAAGCTTTAGTTACCCTTGAGAAGCAATTTAAATACTACCATTACTTGGCTTTACTTTCCTTACTGTTAATTTTTGGTAATGATTGCACATGTACAAGCTTTAGATCCTCACATGAGTAAAATTTTTGTTTTTAGAAGGTGCTATTTCTTTTATTTCTTTCTTGTTTTTTTCTTCCTATATTTTACACCTTTTACACCCATTTCTTTAGGAATTCTCCTACAGACTTATTTTTTTCAGTTTTATATATATACATGTATATATAAATATATAAAGACTATATTTTCTTGCCATTTCTATTTGGTTTGGCTTTAGTAAATTTTAAAAAGGAAATAGTAATTTTTTTCTACTATTAAACTTATTTTCTTTATTTAGGAAATCTATTACTTCATTCGCAATTCAAAAGATTCAGAAGGATATTCAGTGAAAAATCTTCCTTCCATCCTGGTGTCCCAGGCACTCATTTTACCTCTGTGGCATCCATGCTAGTTTCTTGTTTTTCTTTCCATAGATAGTTTATGCTTATAAACGTAAATGCATACTTTTTAAAAAAATTTTTACACCAGTGGGATTATACAATTCATACTTTCCTGCATCTTGCTATTTTCAGTTAACAGTGTATCTTGAAAATTTTTCCATATGAGTATATGAAGAATTTTTTCATTATTATTCATAGTTCTCTGTATGATATATATAAATGTATTATGATTTATTTAACCAGTTGTGGATTGATGGAACTTTAGATTGTTTCTGATCTTTTGAAGCTACCAAAATGTTACAGTGGATGACCTTTTTATTTTACATTTGTTATTCACACATATAAAATATACCTATAAGATGAATTCCTACAAGTAGAATTATAGATCAAAGATGTATGCATTTGCAGTTTTGAAAAATGTTACCAGATTGCCTTCCAAATCATATTCCCCATATGAGAATGCCTGTTTGCTCACACCCTAAAAAGTGGTTATTTCTAACTTTTTCCAAATACATATTCTTGTAGATGATTTATTTCTTGGATTTAATTTGGATACCAAATTATTCATAATGATGATTTTTAGTCAGTTAAGATACTCTCTCAGACACTTCAAACTTTTCTTAGTCTTCTTTAGGAAAGGCTATTTTTGTTCTTAATAAGTGTCTTTAAACTATCTAAGAAATGTCTTTGCATCCTCTAGAGTCACAACTTTGACGAGCAAGGCTTTCTTTGACTTTTGTGAAGAAAGATATTTTACAGTTTATCATTTGTATAACATAACTCCACACTGTATTTAGTTTTTCAAAAGGATGGAGTCTTAAATAGATTCATTTAAAATGATTTAGTATTTAGTGGTTTGGATGGAGGCTTAAAAATTAGATCTCATCATTTTGACTGCCATCTTGCACCTAGCAACAGGAACACCAGGTAGTAATAAAAATACTATAAGACCTTGTAAAATTGTTTGAGTTCTCTTTCTTTGCATTTGTGGAGCATATCTGAAGTTAATTGTTATTCTGTCTGGCATAACTTAAACAATTTTAGTGTTTATTAAAAATGCAGATTTCTTGACCCCCTTAAGATCTCTATTGTATGTCTGGAGGGTAGTCCCAGATTTTTAAGAGTACCACCATGTGATTCTGATACAGATGATGTGAATGACTCACTTTGAGATGTACTCAAAGTGTAAAAGTGTGATATGTACAGCTAAAAGAATCTTGAGAGTTCATTGAACTTTATTAGTCATCTATTACAGCTTCTCACTTACTATACAAACTCTTTTTATACCATTTCTTATAGAAGATCATTAAACCCTAGTTTAAAAAGATCCAGGAATGTGGAGTATAGGATTTAAAGGCAATTCATTCCATTAATTGGATAGCTCCAATTGTTTTTAAAAATTCCTCTATTTAGAATTGAAATTTGCTTCCCTTTAATTCTAAACTAAATGACAACACTTATTATTTGATGATAATGACCTTGTCCCCTTTTAAGTCTTATGAAATCTTTTGCAGTTCTTTATTTTGATTCTTAAAAACCCATGTTAGTTTAATAGATCAGCTTCAAATGGGGAGAGTATTATACTTTAAGACTTCACTTAACTTTTCAAAAAAGTTGTGGAAACTGTGCAGATGTTCTCAGATGTTCATTCTGTCATTTTACGATAGTAGTCTTTTTCTTTTTTAAGGAAAAAAGTCTTAAGCTTTCATATAAAAAAGTCACTATTATTTGAATAGAAAATAATCCAGAGTAATCTGGAAAAAACTCACTTTGCTAAGATATTGAAAAGCTGGATTTGAATTATTTTCAAGCTTTTTAAGGTATATTGACAAATTTGCTATCCTGTTAAGATAAAATTATCTGAAAAAATACTTCAAGAATGTTTATCCAGAGGTAGTTCCATTCAGGAGTCCTTTTTATATGCTGATTTGAGTTGTACAATTGGATCGTAGAGAATCCTAAATACTGATTCCCTCCTAGTGAAGGGCTCTATTTTAAACACAGTTCATGGACTTTTAAGAAGCATATGATAACCTTAGAGATTCTGTTATTCATTTCTTTTTTTTTTTCCAGATCAGTAACAGGAGGTTTTAGAATGTTATTAAAATACATGCCCAAAATCATTAGTTTGCCTATTGACAGAACCTGGACTCAGCCTTCATAACTTCTCATGCTTCTGCCTTTAGTATTAAATTGTGTTCTGACAACTTTGTCTGAGCTAGCCAATGACTAGAATCTCACTACTGTGTCTGTTAAACTTGACAGTCTTGAAAGGCAGGTGCTTTTGCACACTCATCTTGGTCTGGTTTGTACTGGAAGTCAGTAGATGTTTCCTGGATAAATGCTTTGAGTCAGCATGTTTTATTTTTGAAAGTGCTTTTATTTTTCTTCTTAATACTAATTCTGCTGCCTAGAATACTTGAAAAATAAAATTTAACTATTATTCTTTAGTCTTGTTGCACTTTAGGATCACCTGGGAATCTTTTAAAATAATATGGGAATGGCATTGATACTAATATCCCAATCCATAGTGATTTTAATATGCATCCAGGATAATTACTGCTGTCTGATAATCTAATCTTTTATATTCGTTTTACATCAGGTGTTTATTGAGCCACCTAGTATATGCTAGATGATGTGTATTATTACATAACTCTCAGGGACACCATTCACATAAAATATAGAGTGAGCATTAAGAATAAAGACAAGATGGTTCTTGCTTTTATATCTTCTATATAGACATCAGTTGTGTTTCACAGGAGCATGATGTGTTTTCTCCAGATGTTCTGTAATATATGGGTGATGGTGTTAAAGTGCAGTTGTCTCAGACTAAATATGATGTTTCAGATGTGATGTGAGCAGTACATAGTTTTATAATAACGTTGTATACTTTGATTTAGACATTGTATTTTTATTAATGCAGCCTTAGTTTGTATGAGCACACCTTGAAGATATTGTGGGTTCGATTTCAGACCACCACAATAAAATGAATATCACAATAAAATGAGGCACACAAATTTTTTGGTTTCTCAGTGCATAGAAAATTTATGTTTACACTATACCATAGTCTGTTAAGTATGCAGTAGCGTTATGTCTAAAGAAGTACTTTGTTGCTAAAAAATGCTAACCATCATCTGACAACACAGGGTTGCCACAAACCTTCAATTTGTAAAAACCATAATACCTGCAAGGCTCAATAAAGCAAAATGTAGTAAATTGAGGAATGTCTGCATTATCTGTTTCAACAACTGTTTCTGTTGACTTATGTTAACTTATGGTAGACTAAGATTCTGAGATCTTTTCTGCATGAAAAGCTCACAGGTCATATTTGCTATAGTCTTTGATAATATTTAACCTTTAATGTTAATCTCTGAGCTTGATGTTATTATTTCAAATCATTTTAGATGAATCAACAAAATTTCACAATTATATGACATAGTTTTATAGAGGTGTATTTTTCCAGGAACAAGATTTGATTATATTCAAGATATAATCAAAATCATACCTCAGATATAGTTAATAATTAAAGCACATATATAATTAGAAAAAGTAAAATTTCTAATAAAATATTAATTTACTTGCCTTTTTCTATTAAATTAGCTTTTATACCATCACATTAAAATATATAGGTGAAACAGTTTGATGTTTAAGGAATCCTAATGTGGAGTTTCACTGGTAGGTTTTTTTTCTCTTTTCCTAAATATGATCTTGCTATTTTAGGTCCCGCCAGCGTCATTATCTTATTACAGTTTGTCTTAGTCTGTTTGGGCTACTCCAAAAAAAATATACACTGGGTGGATTAAACAATAAGCATTTATTTCTCACAGGATCAAGGCGCTGACAGATTCAGTGTCTGTTGAGGGCCTGCTTTTTTTTAATTCATAGATGACTGTCTTCTCAGTGTGTCCTCATATGATGGAAGGGGTTAGAATCTCTTTTCATACTGGCATCAGTCCCATTCATGACAGGTACAACCCTCATGATTTAATCACCCCAAATACCATCACACTGAGGATTGGGTTTCAATATATGAATTTTGTGGGGACGCATTTAGTCTATAGTACAGTGTGTATAATACATAACATTTTCTTTCAAATCCTTGTCTTCTGTTAATTATAGATACAATGACTATTCCACAGACTTTATTTCTCCCTAACTTTTTTTTTGTATCTAAGTATATCTTAACTAGCCTTCGTCAATACCTCTTAATTTGGAACATTCAAAGGAGTGCCTAGAAAAAGAATGTTGAAAACAACTCATGTTCTTTTTACTTCATTTTCTAGTCCCCAAATAATTATAAACAATACAAGCCCAGGAGCCATCTCAACAATTCCAGTGATGAGAAAACAAAACTTTGTGTGAAATATGACTAGTGATATGTAAAGATTCACTTGTGAGAACTTCAGAGCCTCTAAGGAGGAAAAGAGATGTGCTTTGGAAATAGGAATGACTGTCCCCTAACTTCTACCTTAAGTTTGATGCAGCCTATTATTTTATGGTAATAACACTGCATCTTTTGGAGCTTTCTTCTTCAACAGTTAGTTAACTGAGAACTCAGAGCTTATGGCATTGGTCTCAATTTTAACCAGAAATGGTCATTCTTTAAATTAATTTGTGTCATGAAACAGGAACGTTGTGGTACTGAAACAGTCATAATCTATGGCTATCAGATGTGGAAAAATAACTACTTTAACCGTCTATTTTTCAACCATATATATCTGCTACATTATGTTCTGGCTTCATGCTGTAATCTCAGAAATCAAGACAGAATGAGCCAGTTCTCTCTGGCAGAACCCTGTTAAAGTACCAACTTGTTTCTAGTCAGCTCTGGCTTTTTGCTTTTCTTCACTGGAATGTCAATATATTGTTTTCTGTAGAAGATTGTTTTTTGAATTGAAATTCTGACTGTTACTACTTATACTGGTTCTGGCAAAAAAAAAAAGTCTAGAATTAGCTCCTAAGAGAGTAGAAGTAGGAGAGAGAAGGTTGTGAAATACAGGATAGAGAAATGACCTGTTTACAGTTACTTATTAATTTATATTCTTTTTAGGGTCTAGTCTTTTGATATTGAACTTCTAAGTATTTATCATGTTTTTGCTTTGTAGGTGATGGGAATTGCAGTGATACAAGAGGCTTAGAGATTGCTCTAAAGCAACGTGTTGATGATGCACTCACTTCAAAACTTCCTATGTTTTACTTGGTTAACAAACCTCATATTAGTTTAGTACCTTCTGCATATCCACTTCAAACAAACTTGGAATATAAATTCCTGAGTCTAAATTGGGCACAAGGAGACATTTCTTTAGAAATTGTGGATGGCCTAAGTGGGAAGATCACTGAAAGGTTAGCATTACTAATTTCTTTAAAAATTACGTATTACTTAAGCAAAAGAATATATTTTAATATAGTTTTTAAAAACTATTTCAACTTTTTGGGTATAGTTTTTCGAATTCTGAATAATTATAGTTATTGAGTGTAACCATGTTGCAGGCATTGTACTAAATTAAAAACTCTTTTTCCTGATGAGGAGACAGACCTGGAGAAATGACATGACTTACCGCAGTTACACAGTGAGTGGTAGAGCCAGCGTGCAAAATTGCTCTCCACAACCTTTATTTCTCTAGTTATCATTAGCATTAAAATTATTCAATGTATATAAAAATCCAGTGTTTTTAAAAATTCAGTTTTTCCTACTGAATCTGAACGTCTTGATTTAGGGTTTAGGAAGCTGTATTTTGACAACTTCCTCAAGTATTGTTTATGCACACCTAAGTTTGAGAAGTACTGTACTGTGTTATTCTGCCTTATAAAAGTCCTGTAGGTTAGGTGGTATTGTTCTTTTACAGATAAATAAACCGAGATTCAAGCAAGGCTAAATATCTTGCCTAACATCACTCAGTTTATTTAAGTGACACAGCTAGAATTCTGATCTGGACATTTTATTTCCAAAGACTTTGTTCTTATCCATAATACATTATACCTTTTAGACATTTCTTTTTAATATCCCTGACACTGATTATCAGGTGAAACTAAAACCCTTCTTTTAGTGTGAACATATTTATAATGGGGTAATGAATAATGTTAAAAGCTTAAATGCCTGAATTTGCTTTCTTTATGAAAGATGGATTTAAATTAAGACCACATATAAATGTATTTTGATATGAACTCAGTTGAGCATACTATTAAGTATTTCAGCTAGGATGAATTATACTATTTATGCTTTGAATCAGCATAAAGAAGTGTTATCTCTGTTAATAACGGACTACACACAATCAAAGAAAAGATCTTCTATGAAAGACATTAAAAAACTTTACTGAAAACATAAGATAATAGTATAACACAGATGAAATTAATGTAAAATGAGCTTAACTCATTTATTGCGAATAAATGCTTGCCACGTGATTACAAACACACAAAAAAGCAGATATGAGCTAATTACTCAACAAAGTGTAATTCATCCCCAAAGCATTTCATAAGGTAGAAAACACTTCTGCAGTATAATTCACAAGGAAGAACGGTTATGAGTAACTATGCAACAACTAATGTATCAACATTCATAAAGCAGAAATTACAGAAAGCAAAAGGAAAAATAGAAACACACTATTAGTTGAGACAGTAATTCACCCCTTTCAGTTCATGGTAGATTGAGCAGACAAAACAATAAGCAAGAATATAGCAGTCTTAAATAACAATAGGATAGATCTGACTGATTTCTTCAAAACTTTGCATTATAAAAATATAAAATACACCTGCTTTTCAAAAACCTGCAGAACATTAACAAAAATTGGCTATGTGTTAGGCCACAAAGACAATCTCAGATTCTAAAAAGTAGAAGTGATATAGACAATATTCTCCAATTGTGATGCAGTAAAACTATAAATAACAAAATCAGAATACTGGATACTTATTTCACTGAGAAAAAATGTTTCCTAACTTTTGGTTCAAAGAGAAAATATAAAATGAAACCACAGAATATTTAGAAAACAAGGGTATTTAATGTGTTGCATTTCAGAACTTACGGATATATAGCTAAAGCAAAGCTGAATGGAAAAGCCAATTCTTTAGCTTGGCTTATGATAATAAACAGAATGAAGAGATTTGTAAAACTAGAAATGTAAATTAAAGAGCTAGATAGAAAACAGAAGTTAGAAATAATCATTTAAAAAAACTGATTCTGTGAAAAAAAAAAACCACTAGCTAATCTCATATAAAATAACAAGGGAGTAGTTACAGAAAAAATTAAGAGAAATCATAAGAAACTTCTTTGCTCATCCATGCATATATATTTGAAAATCTGGATGAAATGCATAAACGTCTAGGAAAAAATTATTTCTAAAATTGGTACAGAAAAGGAGAAAAAAACTAACATTATTTTCTTGAGAAAGAAAAAGATGCCCTACCTCTTTTCCAAAGAAAGCACTATTCTGAGGTGGTTCAGGGGAATTTTATAAACCTTTAAATAGCAGAAATTTCCAATGCTGTCTAAAAAGATGGAAAGCATTCAAATGCTTTTGTAAAGCAAGTGTATCATTGATTCTTAAACTCTGTAGAAGTTTGCTGCCCCCAACCACAGAAGCTATAGACCAAACTCAATTTTATGTCAAGCAAAATTGCTAAATACAGTATCAGAAAGCAGAACTTTAAAATAATATGTTTTATACAACAATACCACGTGGCATTTTTTTCTGGAAATGTGAGGATAATAACATAATAAAAAATACCAGATTAGAAACTCTTTTTGTTAATATAATTTGTCATTAATTGATCTAGGGGAAAACACCATATATTCAGCTCTATAAATTCTAAGAAGGCCTATAGTACAGCTATGCAACTATTTTAGGTAAAGATACTCTATAAAAAAGGAAAAGATATTTTTGTTAATGGTAAAATGTATCTTTTTTTTAATTGAAGTATACTCAGTTTACAATGTGTCAATTTCTGGTGTACAGCATGATAGTTCAGTCATACATATACATACATACATTTGTTTTCATATTCTTTTTCATTATAGGTTACTACAATACATTGACTATAGTTCCCTGTGCTATACAGTAGAAACTTGTTTATCTGTTTAAAATGTATCTTTACTAGTCCAAAAGTGTCATCATGATTAATGATGAAACCACAGAGTCATTTCTACTAACATCTGAAACAAGATATGATTGTTTACTGTTATTGCTGTCATTTAACATTTTATTTAATGCATTTGAACAAGAGAAATAAATGAGAGAGATAAAATATTGGAAAGGAGGAAGTAAAATTACAACTCTTTGCACACAGTACCATTTTATACTTGAAAAGTCCAAGAGAATTATCTGAAAAACCACCACAAAAAAAAAAAGATATCAAGGTGGAAAATTAGTATAGAAAGATCAGTACATTTTATTAACATGAGTGTATGTTAACTATTGCTGTTTATGAACTCTCAAAACTTAGTGGCTTAAAAGAAGAACCATTTACTGCTGCTCACAATACCTTAGGTCAACTGAATTGGATATAATTGGGCTCTCCCATGTGTCTGGGGTAAGCTCTAGGTCAACTGAAGAGCATCTTGGCTGATCTGGTCCACGTGTTCTCTCATCTTTAGTACACCAGTCTCATACGGCTCACATGGCAGAGGAAAGGGTCTTAAAAGAATGAGAACACAAAGCCTCTTGAGACCCAGGGTTGGAACTGGTACATTGTCTATTCTGTTCAGCAAAACAAATCACAAAGCCAGCCCAAATTCTTGGGGGAGGGGAATCAACCACAGTTACAGATGGAAGAATCTGAGAAGATACATTGTAAAGACCATGGAGACAGGGAGGAACAAAAGATTTTGGCAAATTTTGTAATCACAAGAACAACTAAGAAGATATAATGAAGAAAAAGAGTTAAATAGCAAGAAAGCTCATGATCTGTGGACCCACTTTTGTTAGAAACAGAAATATATATCCACATGCACATATATACACATATACATATATGGAGGGTAGTGAGGTAAGTGTGCATATTTTACTTTTTTATTGAGTTAAAATTTATATACAGTTAAATGCACTGTACAATTTCATGAGTTATGATAAACGTATATACCTGCGTACCCCATCTGTATATAACCATTATCCCAGTCAAAATATAGGACATTTTCATCATCTCAGAAAATATTTCTATGCCCTCATGTAGTCAATCCCTGGTAGAACCAATGTTTTACTTTGGATCACCATAGATTAATTTTGCCTCAAACAATAGAAATGTTCCAGATATCCATCTTCTGCTTTACTTTTTAATGTAATACTCTGATAACTTAAATTGTAATTTTATTAAAAACTAGCTTCAGAAAGTAAAGATTCAGAATAATTTTATGTAAAAAAATGTGCTATATGCATGCACATAATTGAGAAAAATATTGTAGATTCTATGTTGATTTTAATCCTTGCAATTGCCAACATAAATTTTTGAATAATAATTAGTAAATATTTCATTCCTTTCTACCTTAGTTCTCCATTTAAAAGTGGTATGTCAATGGCAAGTCGGCTTTGTAAGGCTGCAATGTTAAGTCGATTTAACCTGCTTGCCAAAGAAGCTAAAAAAGAAGATTTACTTGAAGCCAGTACATATCATGGAGCTAAGGTAAGTCTTTAAAGGAATGAAGTTGATCATTGAAGTAAAAAATTAAGACAATAATAATGTGGTAATTTGATGATGATGATAAATAGCAAAAGTTGTGGAATAGTACACGAAAATAAGATATTGCCATGTAGTGGTAAAATTAATTTTTAAATGAATATGCCAGAAATTGGATATGTAAATAAATACTGCCACCTAAAGTAGCTACCTCAGTATGATATGTACTTAGACAGTATTGCTCAAAACCTTCTGTCATACCTAGAGAAACAAAATGGTAATAAAATTTCTCCTGTATATGATGTTAAATATGCTAACTATTGAATTTAAGTATTCTAAAATAATGTGTTACTATATTTATGTAAATTAATTTGCCTATCATAAAATTGTGAAACACCTTTGATTTGAGCATGTAATCTGGGCTTGATAAGTGATGTAGATATACTTTTTCTGTCTTTAGAAATGTTTATTTTTTTTAGTATTACAAACATAATGCACATTTAAGTAGAGAATTTAGAAATTTTTTAAAAGTTCAGAGGGAGAAGTATTACTTGTAATACCACTTTCTATTCAGATATACTATTCCTAATCCTGTAAACATGTTATTTCAGTTTCTTGCCATGTATTTATATTTTTTGTGTATGCATATATTTTAAAATATTAAGATGATACTGGATATGCTTTTTAATCTGCTTTTTTCATTCAAAGTACTGTGACCTGAACCATGTCCTACTGTGACATTTCCATGTTATCAAGTTATTAAATACAAATTGTTTCTCATAACCTAATTTCAATTTCAGTAATGATACCGTATTGTATGCAAGTCTCTTTTTCACCACTATCTTTATGCTCAAACTGTATAATTCCAATCTGTAAAGCAATTAATATTAATTACAGGCTTACTTGTATGTACACATGTATTTTTAAGTATAAAAGCTTACCTAGACAATTTCTGGTTTTGGCATTAGAAAAGTTGCAAGTCATCTCTAAAACATAAGTATAAAACTGGATAAAATTGTCAAAAAAAAAAACACCTTTTTCACAGTTCTGGAAATTGACTAAAGACAGAAAAGATAATGAAAAGTGTATATTCTTGTCAAACTTTAAGAACTTGGATAATAACAACAGGAGTTTGTGGCACCTTTGCCCAAAACTGTTCCCTTTCTCCCTCCTCCCTCTCTACTAGTTTGAATGGCAAGACCTGTAGTTTTATCAGATTGAGACTGCCACAAAAAGTAGTAGATTTTCTGCTACAGAGGGGTGGACTTGATTTGGGGCAGAGGGTGGAAAAACAATGTTTTTTTTCAGCTAAATGTGCCAAACTTGGTAGGGTGCCATACTTGATAGGGAACCAAATGGGAAAAATCAGTAACTTTGGTGGCCCAAGGTTGCAGTCCTGGTTAGGGCAGATGGTGTACCAATTATTAACTTAACAGATAGATTTTTGGAAATGAAAGAGCCACGGTAGGGTAGAGATAAATTCTCCATATATCCTTGGTTGACTTAGAAATTATACTTATGTGCAAGGGAGTCTCAAGAATTCAGTGAAGAGTGAAGTTTGAAGTAGAACTGCCTGCAGCATTAAATACACAGTACCACCCACCCCTCCCCAAATGAATTGATTAGAAAAAGGTGGGAGCCTTAAAAGTTTAAGTTGTTTGAGCATAATATCTGCTGAAATCATTTGCTTGTCACTAAGCTATTTGCTTTTCACTAAGCTGTTCAGATATTGGGTAACCACTAGGAAGCCAGGCTAAAACATTAAAAAACTGGGAAGAGACAGTGCACACCATGGAGAAAGCAGATCTCACAATTTCAGCAAGCTAAAAAAAGAGAAAACCTCTTAGAAAAATAAAGCAATTCAGAGTTGCAACAATATATTATCTAAGAAGTCAACATTTCAACAAAAAAAACATATGTAAAAAACAGAAAAGTAAAACCTGTACTCAGGAAAAGTTAACATTCAATAGAAACTGGTTCTGAGTAGATCCAAATGTTGAATATAGCAAAGTCTTCAGAGCAGCTGTTATAACTGTGTTCAAAGAATGAAAACAAAGTATGACAATGTTTCATTGACTATTCTAAAATTGAAACATTTAATAACTGAAGTGAATACTTCTCTAGATGGGCTAACAGTACGTTTGTGATTGCATAAAAATATCAGTGGACTTTGAAGATAGATCAAAATAAGTTATTTTAAAGGACAGAATGAAAACAGATTAAAGGAAAATGAACAGAGCTTCAGAGATTTGTGGAACAGTATTAAGTGTACCCACTTCTGTATACTAGGAATCCTAGAGGAAAAAGAGAGACGAGGGGTCGGGAAAAATATTTGAAGAAATGACTGAAAAAAACTTCGTATTTGGTGAAAAACATTAATAGATCCAAGAAGCTGAGGAAACCCCAAGAAAAAAGTAAAGATTCACACCTAGCTACATTGCAGTCAGCCTACTTAAGATGAAGACAAAATCTTGAAAGCAGCAAGAGAAAAAATAGTTATCAACCATAGACCATACATTTAAAGGCTGATTTCTCATTAGCAATATTGGAAGCCAACTTAAAATAGCCAAAACAATCTTGAAAAAGAACAAAGTTTGAGAATTCATACTTCTGGTTTCAAAACATACTAGAAAACCATAATAATCAAGACAGTATAATACTAATATTAGTACAAACATACAGATCAATGGAATATAATTGACGGTCCAGAAATAACCCCTGGCATTTATGATGAGTTGATTCTTAGCAAGAGTGCCAAGATCATTAAGTGGGAAAAATAATCTTTTCAGTAGAGTCCTAGGACAACTGGATATCTCCATGGAAAAGATTGGACTTAGACCTCTACCTCATATCATATACAAAAATTAACTCAAAATGGATAGAGCTATGTAAGAACTGAAACTATAAAACTCAGGAGAAAACGTAGGAGAAAATACTTGTATTCCTAAGTTGAAAAATTTCTTAGATGTAATAACAAAAACAATCCATAAGAGAAAAAAATATTTTAAATTTCATTAAAATTAAAACTTTTGCATTTCAAAAATAAAATGAAACGGCAAGGCACACACTGGGAGAAAATATTTGCAAATCATCTATTTAATAAGGGACTTGAATCCAGAATATACAAAAAGCTTTTGCAACATAATAATAGACAGAAGACTAATTTTTTAAATGAGCAAAGGATTTGAATAGACTTTTCTACAAAGCAGATTTTAAAATGATCAATAAGCATATGGAAGGATATTCAACATTGTCAGTCATTAGAGAAATGTGGCTGAAGATCTTAATGATACACTATTTTACACACATTAGGATATGGCTATATTAAAGAATGATATTAACAAGTGTCAAGAATGTGGGAAAAAAGTTGGAGCTATCACACATTTCTGGCAGAAATGTAAATTGCTGCAGCTGCTTTGGAAAGTAATTTAACAGTTCCTCAAAAAAGTTTAATATAGAGTTATCATGTAACCCAGGAATTTCACTCCTGGGTATATATTCACATAAAATAATTGAAAACACCTATCCATACCAAAGCTTATACATAAATGTTCATAAAACTATTCATAACACAGAAAAGGTAGAAACAATCCAAATGTTCATCAGCTGATAAATGGATAAACAAAACATGGCCTATCAATACTGTGGACTACCATTTATTCATAAAAGGAACTCTGAAGTACTGATATATTCTACAATATGGATTACCTTTGAAAACATTATGTTAAATGAAAGAAGCCAGACACACAGAAAAAGCTACATATATGATTCCATTTATATGAACTATATGTCCAGAATAGACAAATTCATAGAGACATAAAGTAGATTAGTAGTTTCCAGGGAGGTGGGGAGGAGAAAATGAGGGTTGACTGCTAATGAATACAGAATTCCTTTTAGGGGTGATGGAAATGTTCTGGAATTAGTAGTCATAATTGTATAACTTTGTGAATATAGTAAAAGCCACTGAATTACACACTTCAGAAGGGTGAAGTTTATGATATATGGATTATATCTCAACAAAGCTATTGGAAATGAATAGAGACCAGGATGCAGTTAAATGACATGTTCAGGTGTGAAAGAAAAAACTTGGCAACCAGGAATTCTATACCCAGCAAAATAATCCTTCAGAAATAAAAGCAAAATAAAAACATTGTCAGGTAGACAAAAGTTAAGAAAATTTGTTAGCTGAACTTCTCTAAAAGGAATTCCAAAGGAAATCCTTGAGGCTTGGAAAAAATTATACCAGACAATAACAAATCTACAGAAAAGAAAGAATACTGAAAACAGTAATTATGTGGGTAGATATAAAAGATACATGCGTGTATGTTTGTCTTATTTTCTTTAAAAACAAAATTGTTAAAAATTATTTTAACACTGTATTACTGAATTTTTTTACATATAGCTGGAATATAATAATATTCTCTGTGCTCAAAAATAAAGCACAGAGAAAGAAATGAATCGATATTGAAACAAGTTGCTATATTTTACCAGGATTCAGTCAGTATGAATCTAAAGTAGCTTATGGTAAGATGAAGAGGCATGTTGTAATTCCTAAAGTAACCATGAATAAAATAACTAGAAAATACTAACAGAGGTAAAATACTAACAGAGGAAATAAAATGAGGTACTAAAAATTGCATTTTAAAAAAGACAAAAAAGCAGTAAAGAAGAGAAATAATGGGCACAGACTTGGAAAATAGTGAAATTACAGACATAAATCCACTGTATCAATAACTACATTAAATTTGAATATTCCAAATGCTCAAAAAAAAAAGACAGATTGTCAGATTGGGCAGAAAAGCAAGACCCAACTATGTGCTGTCTGCAAGAGACATATTAAATTCAAAGACACAAATAGATTGAAAGTAAAAGGATAAAAAAAAAGATATACCATGCAAACAGTAGCAATAAGACAGCTGGAGTGTTTATATTAATATCAAACAAATACACATCAAGATGAGAAATATTACTAGAGACAAAACACATAGTGGTAAAAGGTTAGTACATGAGGAACATACAACAATTGTATATGTGTATGAGTATAACAACAGAACCCCAAAATACATAAACAGAAACTGGCAGCATTTGGTAAATTGTGAAATTGACAATTCTACAATTATAGTTGGAGGTTTTAATATTCCTCTTTCATTTATTGATAGTACTACTAGACAGAAAATCAGAATATAGAAGGCTTAAATAACACAGACCAGCCAAACCAAACACTCTGTACTCCACAGAACAGCAGAACATACATTCTTTTCAAATATACATGGAGCATTCTCCACTATAGCTCATTTGGCCATAAAGCAAGTCTCAGTAAGTTTAGAAGGATTAAAGTCATACAAAATATGTTCTAATCACTATGGAATTAAATTAGAAATCAACAACAGAATGAAATGTGAAAATATACATTTGGAAATTAAGCAACATAACCTCTGACCCATGAGTCAAAGAAGAAATTATAAGGGAAAGTGAGAAATATCTGGGATGAAAATGAAAATACAGCACATTAAAATTTAGGGAATATAATCAAATAAGTGCTTAGCAATGCATAGCTTTAAATTTATTAGAAAGAAAGAACCATAAAATCAGTTATTTAAGCGTTCATCTAAAGAAGTTAGAAGAAGAAAAGCAAATCAAAACAAAATAAGGAGAGAGGACAAAAAACTGAAAATAGACTTACCATATGATCCAGCCATCCCACTCCTGGGCATATATCCAGAGGGAACTTTAACAATTCGAAAAGATACATGCACTCCAGTATTCATAGCAGCACTGTTTACAATAGCCAAGACATAGAAACAACCTAAATGTCCATCAACAGATGACTGGATAAAGTAGTTGTGTGATATATCCAATGGAATACTACTACTCATCCATAAAAAAGAATAAAATAATGCCATTTGCAGCAACATGGATGGACCTAGAGATTATCATACTAAGTGAAGTAAGGCAAAAAGAGAAAGAAAAATACCACATGATATCACTCATATTTGGAATCTAAATAAAAACACACACGAAATTATTTACAGAACAGAAACAGACTCACAGACATAGAAAACAAAGTTATGGTTACTGGAGCGGGGAAAGTCGGAGAGGGATAAATTGGGAGTTTGGGATTCACAGATACTAACTACTATATATAAAATAGATAAACAACAAGTCCCTACTGCATAGCACAGGGAACTATGTTCAGTTTCTTGTAGTAACCTATAATAAAAAAGAATATGAAAAAATATGTGTGTGTGTATAACTAAATCACCATGCTGTATACTGGAGACTTAGCACAGCATTGTAAATTGACTATTTCAATTAAAAATATAAAATATAAATATAAAAGAAAAAAAGAAAATTCTATGATATAATACATTATGTCAATATATTCAAGTCCAAAACCCACATACTTAACCTCAGTAGATGTATGAAATGCATTTGACAAGCTCCAACACCTATTCCCAGTAAAAATACTGAACAAATAAGAAATAGAAGTGAACTTCCTAAATTGCATAAAAGACATCAGTGAAAACCTACTGTTGACATGACACTTAATGCTGAAAGGCTGAATACTCTTTCCCCTACCTCTAAGGTTGGGGAAGAACGAGTCTGTTCTCGACACTTCTAGTCAACATTGTTCCATAGTTCCTAGCCAGTGCAACAAGGCAAGGAAAAGAAAGAAAAGGCGTCTAGAATGGAAAGGAAGTAGAAAAACTCTTCTTATTTCTAAATGATCTTGTATGTAAAATTCCTATGGAATCACCAGAAACAATGATATCATGCATGAATTTAGCACATGGTATAAGAACAGTGTAGAAAACTGAGTAGTGTATCTATATACTGTGAATGAGCACTCCAAAATTAAAATTGGGATAACAGATTCATCTATAAGAGCATAAAAATAAATTTAGGAATAAATTTGACGAAAGAAGTATAAGGCCTGTACACCAAAAATGATCAAACATTGCTGAGAGAAATTGAAGAATACCTAAATAGAGATATACCAATTTATAGACTGGAACTTAATACTTTCAGAATGTCATTTCTTTCCTAATTAATGTATGGATTCAATGCAAACTGTCAAAATCCCTGTAAACTTTTGTGTAGAACTGATTCTAAAGTCAATATGAAAAAAATAAATAAAGTCAAAATGTAAAATCCAAAGAACACAGAAGAACCAAAACAATTTTTAAAAAGAACAGAATTGGTAAAGCTACCCTACCTAGTTTCAACAACTTATTGTAAAGCCACAGTAATCAAGACAACATATTAATGTAATGATAGACATATAGATCAATGGAACAAAATAAGAGTTCAGAAATAAGCTCACATACTTATGGTCAGTTGATTTTGTACAAAGGTGCCAAGATAATTTAATGGGATAAATAAGTCTTTTCAACATATGGTGCTGGAATAGTTAGAGGTCAGTGAGCAAGCTAAAAAATTAACTTAGACTTACTCATTCACAAAAAAAAAAAAACCCTCAAATGGATCATAGATCTAAAAGAGCTAAAAACTGTACTTTCCAAAGAAAATGTGAGGAGATATTTGTATTCTGAGGTTAGACAAATTTTTTTAGGTGTGACACAAAAAGCGCAATCCATAATTACAGACTGACTGTGTATGAGTACAGGGGAACTTTTTGCGGGTAATGGAATTGTTTTACAACTGGACTGTTGATGGTTGCACATCCGTATAAATTTAGTAAAACAACATCAGACTGAATACTTACCAGTGGGTGGATTTATGGTATACAAATTATACCTAAATAAAGCTCGATTTTTTGATGTTTATTTATTTTAAAAATGAGAGGAAATAAACAAAAATATTAATAATGATTATCTATAGCTTGGGGATTGCAAGTGATTTTTATTTACTTCTTTGTATTTTCTCTATTTTTCAAGTTTTCTGTAATGAGTATGATTACTCTTAATTTAAAAATGTTTTAAAAAAGAAAAATTACCTTTTAGTTTTGGGGAAGGAAATTTTTTAGTTTCAAAAATAATACTGAGGAAACCAATGGGAATTCAAAAAGATTTTTATTAATTTTTAAAATGTCAAACTAAAGAAAGAAGAATAGGGCTACTTAATTTTCATAAGCCAAATTCTGCCTATATACTATAATTCAGTATTTTTTCTTTCTATAGCGTATGTCTGGATCCTATCAAGAAGCTAAAACTTTGTTGAAATCCTACTTACAGCAACATGGCTATGGCTCCTGGATTGTGAAATCTCCCTGTATAGAGCAATTTAGTATGTGAATTAAGCAATCCATTGTCATATTAAAAATCTTTTTTTTTCGTGTGTTTTGACTACTAAAAATGCTTTTTAAATATTGATGGTTTTCAGCTTTAAAAATCAGAGTCTTGCAGCAGCAATGTCCAGAGATTGCAGCAAATTTATAAATATTCATGTTAATTTACCTTGAAATGTTAGGGTTTTAATTTTTTTATTTTTTGAAAAAATAATTACCTGCTTCATTATGTAGCCATTTTGCATTTATTTTTTTAGAAATTATAAAGCCCTTATCCTTTTTGTAATTTAAAAGAAAATTCATTTTCTTTTAAATTTTTGCTTTAAAAGTTCTTTGTTCAGCAAAGCTATTCAACATTGTGTCCTGGTATTTCACTCAAGTTTCTTTTTTAATTAATAATTGGAATCCAAGAATACAAATAATAATTCCTACTAATTTGTTGATTAAATCAACAGGCATATGAATGCCTGATATTTGTCATTAACCATAGTGGAGGGGAAAAACATCATTTCTCATGTCAGAGAATCTCATGAATGCAAATTGCACATAAAAAAGCAGAAAAATATTAACCATGTTAGGGAATACTTTGATGAATTAGTTATTCTGATTAATAGAGGATTATCATAAATACTTTTAAAAAGATTGCCCATTTTCAGGTTTTCTGTAGATCCTCCAAATGTTACTCTTTATAATTTAGATTAATAGGGATTTCTAATAATAGATCAATGAAAGATTATTTAGCTTTATATTTGTATTTGTTTATACAGTGATTAGGTGAAAAGAGAAAGTTTAGTTATTCTTTAGTTAGGATATATATCTTTAGTGAAATTGTGAGTACCATACTTTAGCTTCTTCAGTCTCTTCCTTAATTTCAACCACAGATGAATTAAACATTAATTCTCAAACTTTGCCCCTCTTACCTAGGATTTTTATTAAATTAAGAAGTTTCACTTCAACCCAAATAAACGATTATAATCTCTGATGAGACTAATGTAGGTATTTTTGTTAGGAGGGTTTGTTTTTTGTCTGTTCTAAAAGTATGATAGGGTTTAGCTGATGAACATTGAAGACATGTATGTCTTTCCAGATTAGACTAGATTCTATACTTATTAATAGGTTGAAGCATGTGAAATTGCCATTTTAGGAGGAGAGGTAGGTTAAAAATGATCAAATATGTGTAATTTTATGTGGATCAACATAAATATACTATTAATAAGTTCTTTTTCCATCAATCAGATGTTTATTCCTTATTTCTCTAAATTAGTGTTTCCTGCTTAAATCTTTTTAGTCTCTTTTCTGGGTTGCTTCCTCCTATAGTGAATTTCCAGTCTCTATTTCTATTAGTTTGCCTCTCTTTGATAGTGAATTGACTTTGAAAATACAAAATTTTTCATCTTCTCATGGCTCTTCACATTCGTGAGTATTTTGCTTTTGACTGACACAAGCACCAGTTACGTATTTGGGGTTATGCAATATATTTTGCTTGAAGAAAAGCAAACTTCTAAATTTAGACTTTTAAACCTCTACTTTTTTTTAAAGATTTTTTGTTGAGTTATAGTCATTTTACACTGTTGTGTCAAGTTCCAGTGTAGAGCACAATTTTTCAGTTACACATGAGCATACATATATTCGTTACATTATTTTTTTGCTATGAGCTACCACAAGATCTTGTACTGTGCTATATAGTATAATCTTGTTTATCTATTCTGCATATTCCTGTCCATATACAAATTTTGAAATCCCAGTCTGTCCTTTCTGTCCTTCCCACCCCACGCCCCCTTGGCAACCACAGGTTTCTATTCTATCTCTGTGAGTCTGTTTCTGTTTTGTATTTATATTCATTTTTTTTTAGATTCCACATATGAGTGATCTCATATGGTATTTTTCTTTCTCTTTCTGGCTTACTTCACTTAGAATGACATTCTCCAGGGACATCCATGTTACTGCAAATGGCATTATGTTGTCGGTTTTTATGGCTGAATAGTATTCTACTGTATAAATATAGTACATCTTCTTTATCCAGTCATCTGTCGATAGATATTTAGGCTGTTTCCATGTCTTGGCTATTGTAAATAGTGCTGCTATGAACATTGGGGTACAGGCGTCTTTTTGAGGTAGGGTTCCTTCTGGATATATGCCCAGGAGCGGGATTCCTGGGTCATATGGTAAGTCTATTCCTAGTCTTTTGAGGCATCTGCATACTGTTTTCCAAAGTGGCTGCACCAAACTGCATTCCCACCAGCAGTGTAAGAGGGTTGCCTTTTCTCCACAGCCTCTCCAGCATTTGTCATTTGTGGACTTTTGAATGATGGCCATTCTGACTGGTGTGAGGTGATAACCTCATTGTAGTTTTGATTTGCATTTCTCTGATAATTAGTAATATTGAACATTTTTTCATGTGCCTATTGATGATTTGTATGTCTTCCTTGGAGAATTGCTTGTTTAGGTCTTCTGCCCATTTTTGGATTGGGTTGTTTGTTTTTTTCTTATTAAGTCATATGAGCTGCTTATATATTCTGGAAATCAAGCCCTTGTCAGTTTCATTGTTTGCAAAAATGTTCTCCCATTCCATAGGTTGTCGCTTTGTTTTGCTTATGGTTTCCTTTGCTGTGCAGAAGCTTGTAAGTTTGATTAGGTCCCATTTGTTTATTCTTGCTTTTATTTCTATTGCTTGGGTAGACTGCCCTGGGAGAACATTTTTGAGATGTATGTCAGATAATGTTTTGCGTATATTTTCTTCTAGGAGGTTTATTGTTATCTTGTCTTATGTTTAAGTCTTTGATCCATTTTGAGTTTATTTTTGTGTATGGTGTAAGGGAGTGTTCTAACTTCATTGAGTTACATGCTGCTGTCCAGTGTTCCCAACACCATTTGCTGAAGAGACTCTTTATTCCATTGTATATTCTTGCCTCCTTTGTCGAAGATGAGTTGACCAAAAGTTTGTGGGTTCATTTCTGGGCTCTCTATTCTGTTCCATTGGTCCATATGTCTGTTTTTGTACCAATACCATGCTGTCTTGATGACTGTAGCTCTGTAGTATTGTCTGAAGTCTGGGAGAGTTATTCCTCCTGCCTCTTTCTTCTTCTTCAGTAATGCTTTGGCAATTCTAGGTCTTTTGTGGTTCCATATAAATTTTGTTATGATTTGTTCTAGTTCTGTGAAATATGTCCTGGGTTATTTGATAGGGATTGCATTAAATCTGTAGATTGCCTTGGGCAGTGTGACCATTTTAACAATACTGATTCCTCCAATCAAGGAATATGGAGTATCTTTCCATTTTTTAAAGTCTTCTTTAATATCCTTCATCAGTGGTTTATAGTTGTATAAGTCTTTCACCTCCTTGGTTAGATTTATTCCTAGATATTTTATTATTTGTGTGCTATTTTTAAACCTCTATTTCTAAAGTTGTTCAAAACCCATGAAACTAATTGCATCTAAGTTTAAGTTCTCTTTCACCAATGGAAGCCTTTGCTAAACATATCTTAGTATTTTTCTGCAAGTTGGTGTTTCTGATGCTAATTTAAGTAGTATCATTTTGTATATTTTATTTTCTATTTATTTGTTGCTGGTATATAGGCATACAGTGACCTTTTAAGATTGGCTTTATAGCCAGTGACCTTCTTAAATTAATTGAGTTAATGTTTAGAGCTTTTTGGTTTTTCTTCATACACAATTATGTCATATGTGAATAACAAAAAATTTATTCAGTCCCAATATTTATTATCTAATTTCATTTTCTTTTTTTCCCCACTGGCTATGATTTTCCAGTTCAATGTGAATTGAAGTTGTGAGTAGTGTCCTTGTCTCATGTAGCATTGTCATGTTGGTGCCTATATCTTTTGATGTAGGCAATTCCTATAGTCTATATCCCAATAGTCTTTGTTGGCTTTCTTTCTTTCTCTTATGACAAATGTTCTTGCCTCATCTTGTGCATTTGTTGCCCCAGTCATGGACTTGGCCATTTCTCTCAAGAAGCCTCATTTCTTTTCATGGAAAGTCATGTTTAGAAACCATAATCTGGATGCTAAGGGTACCTATTCCTGAGTTGGTTTTTTTTCCTTAGGCCTTTCTAGAGAAAAGAGCTTGGAAATAATTATATTAATTTAAGATAAAATAATATATTTAGTTCACATTGATAGTTCCATTTCACATTCAGGTCTACTGGGTTTTTAGTTTAAACTCTTAAATCTTACATTTGAATCTAGTTTCTCTCACACTAAAATCTTGATTCCTATTGATACAACACAATTTCTTACTTACTTAAAAAATTTATTTTTATTGAAGTATAATTGCTGTATAGTATTACATGTTACATGTGTAAAATACGATGAGTCACAATTTGTAAGGGTTATGCTCCACTTATAGTTATTATACAATATATGGCTACATTCTCTGTGTTATATACTATGTCCTTGAAGCTTATTTTATACATAATAGTTGTGTCTCTTAATCCCCTACCTCTGTATTGCCCCTCCCCCACTTCCCTCTCCCCACTGGTAACCACTAGTTTGTTCTCTGTATCTATGAGTCTCCTTTTTTGTTTTATTTCCTAGTTTGTTTTATTTTTTAGACTCCACATATAAGTGATATTATACAGTTTTTGTCTTTTTCTGACTTATTTCACTTAACATAGTACCTTCCAGATCTGTCCATGTTATTACAAATAGCAAATATCATTCTTTTTTATTGCTGAGTAATATTCCATTTTATATATATATATATATATATATACATATATACATATATATATATATATATATGTATATATATACCACATCTTCTTTATCCATTCATCTATTGATGGACATTTAGGTTGCTTCTGTATCTTGGCAATTGTAAATAATACTACTGTGAACATTGGGGGGGGTGTATGTTTTTTGAATTAGTATTTTTGTGTTTTTTTCATATATATACACAAGAGTGGCATTTGGGTGCATACCTCCAAACTGTTTTCTGTAGTGGCTGCACCAATTTACATTCCCATCAACAGTTTTATGAGGGTTCTCTTTTCTCAACATCCTCACCAACATTTTGTTAATTGTCTTCTTTTTGATGATAGCCATTTTGACAAGTGTGGGATAATAGCACATTGTGGTTATGATTTGCATTTCCCTGATGATTAGCAATGTTGAGCATCTTTTCATGTGTCTGTTGGCCATGTGCATATTCTCTTTAGAAAAAATGTCTGTTTAGTTCTTCTGCTCATTTTTTAGTTGGGTGGTTTGTTTTTTTGATGTTGAGTTGAATGAGCTGTTAATAGATTTTGGATATTAACACTTTATCAGTCATATCATTTGCAAATATTTTCTCCCATTATGTAGATTGTCTTTTCATTTTGTAAATCATTTCCTCTGGTGTGAAAAAGCTTTTGAGTTTAATTAGGTCTCATTTGTTTAATTTTCCTTTTATTTCCTTTACTTAGGGAGGCAGATTCAAAATAAAAATTACTACAGTGTACATTAGAGAGTGTTCTACCTGTGTTTTTCCTGTAGTTTTATGGTTTCTGGTCTTACATTTAGTTCTTTATCCCATTTTGAGTTTATTTTTGTATATGATGTTAGAGAATGTTCTAGTTTCATTCTTTTCCATGTAGCTGTCGAGTTTTCCCAACAGTTTGTTGAAGAGACTATTTTTTTCTCCATTGTGTATTGTTTCCTTCTTTGTCACAGGTTAGCCATTAAGTTGTGGGTTAATTTTTAGGCTCTTTGTCCTGTTCCATTGATCTATATGTCTTTTTTGTGTGTGTCTGTACCATACTGTTTTGATGACTGTAGCTTTGTAGTATGAAGTCAAGGAGTGTGACTCCTCCAACCTGTTCTTTCTCAAGATTGTTTTGGCTCTTTGGGGTCTTTTGTAAAGTTTCTATAAACATTTTAAAATTGTTTCTTCTGTGAAAAATGCCATTGGTATTTTGATAGAGATTGCACTGAATCTGCAGATTGCCTTGGGTATTATGTTCATTTTAACAATACTAATTCTTCCAGTCCAAGAACATAGTATATCTTTCCATCTGTTTGTGTCACCTTCAGTTTCTTTCATCAGTGTCTCATAGCTTTCCAAATACAGGTCTTTCACCTCTTTAAGTTTATTCCTAGATATCTTATTCTGGGTTTTTTTTTACATTATTTTTTTGTTGAGTTATAGTCAGTTTACAATGTTGTGTCAATTTCCAATGTAGAGCACAATTTTTCAGTTATACATGAACATACATATATTCATTGTCACATTCTTTTTCACTGTGAGCTTAGATATATTATTCTTTTTGATGCAAATAATAAGTGGGATTGTTTCCTTAATTTTTCTTTCTGATAGTTTCATGATACTGTATAGAAATGCAATCAATTTCTGTAAATTAACTTTGTATCCTGCAACTTGGCTGAAATCATTGATGAGCTCTAGTAGTTTTCTGGTCGTGTCTTTAGGATTTTCTATGTGTAGTATCATTTCACCTGCAAGCAGTGAGTTTTGCTGCTTCTTTTCTAATTTGGAAAATTTTTATTTCTTGTCTAATTGCTGTTGCTAGGAGTTCCAATACTATATTGAATAAAAGTAGCAAGAGTGAGCATCCTTGTTTTGTTCCTGATCTCAAAGGAAATGCTTTCAGCTTTTCACTGTTGTGTTGTTGGCTATGGGTTTGTCTTAAATGGCCTTTATTATGTTGAGGTATGTCCCATCTACACTCATAATGTTGAGAGTGTGTGTTATAAATGTATATTGAATTTTGTCAAAAAGGGTTTTTTGAAGCTATTGTGATGATGATATTTTTATTCTTCAATTTGTTAATGTAGTGTATCACATGGATTGATTTGTGGATATTGAACCATCCTTGTATCCCTGTTAAAATCCCATTTGATCAACGTGTATGATCCTTTTAATATACTGTTTGATTCAGTTTGCTGATATTTTGTTGAGGTTTTTTGCATCCATGTTCATTAGTGATTCTGGCCTGTAATTTCCTTTTTTTTTTTTTGAGATATATTTGGTTTTGTTATCAGGGTGATGCTGGCCTCATAGAATGAGTTCAGAAGTGTTCCTTCCTCTCCAGTTTTTCAGAATAGCTTGAGAAGGATAGCTGTTAACTCTTATCTAAATTTTTGGTAGAATTCACTTCTGAAGTCATCTGTTCCTGGACTTTTGCCTGTTGGGAGGTTTTAAATGACTGATTCAGTTTCATTACTGGTAGTTAGTCTATTTATATTTTCTGTTTCTGCCTGGTTCAGTCTTGAGAGATTGTACATTTCCAAGAATTTGTCCATTTCTTCTAGATTGTCCTTTTTATTGGCATTTAGTTGTTTGTGGTAGTCCCTTATGATCTTTTGTATTTCTGTCATGTTGGTTGTAACTTCTTTTTATTTCTGATTTTATTGATTTGGGCCATCTCCCCTTTTTTCTTGGTGAGTCTGGTTAAAGGATTGTCAATTTTGTTTATCTGTTCAGAGAGCCAGCTTTTCGTTTCATTGATCTTTTCTCTTTTTTTCTTAGTCTCTATTTCATTCATTTCTGGCTTCTTTCCTTCTACTAACTTTGAATTTTGGTCATTCTTCTTTCTTTACTTCTTTTAGGTATAAGTTTAGATTGTTTATTTGAGATTTTTCTTGTTTCCTGATGTAAGCTTGTATCACTGTAAACTTCCTTCTTATAACTGCTTAAGCTGCATCCTATGGGATGTAAACCTATGGGTTTTGGATCATGTTTTTGTTTTCATTTGTATCTAGGTATTTTTTTATTTCCTCTTTAATTTCTTCAGTGGCCTATTTGTTGTTTAGTAGCATAATGTTTAACCTTGATGTGTGTGTGTTTTTTGCAGCTTCTTGTAGTTGATTTCTAGTTTCATAGCATTATGGTCGGAAAAGATGTTTGATATAATTTCAGTTTCTTAAATTTACTTATGCTTGTTTTTTGGCTTAGCATGTGATCTGTTTTGGAAATGTCCATGTGCACTTGAAAGAATATGTATTCTGCTGCTTTTAGATGGGATGTTCTGTTTACATATATTAAATCCATTTGGTCTAATGTCATTTAAGACCAGTGTTTGCTTATTGATTTTCTGTCTGAATGATCTGTCCATTGATGTAAGAGAGGTGTTAAAATCTCCTACTATTATTGTGACACTGTTAATTTCTCCTTTTATATTTGTTAGTATTTGCTTTATGTATTTAAGTGCTCCCAGTTAGGATGGATATGTATTTACAATTGTTATACCTTCTTCTTGGATAGATCCCTTGATCATTATTTAGTGTCCTTCTTTATCACCTGTGATAGTCTTATATTATAAAGTAAATTTTGTCTGATAGAAGTACTGCTACCCTGGCTTCCTTTTGATTTCTATTTTCTTTCACAAAATGCCGTTTTCTATCACTTTCAGTCTGTAGTGTGTATCTTTAGATCTGAAGTGAATCTCCTGTAAGCAGCATATAAACAGGTCTTATTTTGTATTCATTCAGCCACTCTATGTCTTTTGATTGGTACATTTAGCCCATTTATACTTACAGTAATTATTGATATGTGTGTTCTTACTGCCATTTTGTTAATTGTTTTGCGGTTGTTTTACGGACCTTTTTTTCCTTTTTTCTTTTGTTTTCTTCTTTTATGATTTTATGTCTAGTGTTATCTTTGGATTCCTTTTTCTTTTTGTGTATGTGTATCTATTATAGATTTTTGGTTTGTGGTTACCATGAGGCTTTTTCTAGTAGTCTGTGTGTGTGTGTGTGTGTGTGTGTGTGTGTGTAATTATTTTAAGTTGCTGTCTCTTAATTTCAAGTGCATTTTAATAACCATGCATTTGTCCTCTCCTCCCATCACAATTATTATTTTTATATCACATTTTTATATCTAATTGTTTTGTATATCCCTTAACTGCTTATTGTGGATATAGATGATTTTACTACTTTTGTCTTCTAACTTGCTTACTAGCTTTGTGTGTGGGTGATTTCCTACTTTTACTGTATGTTTGCCTTTACTGATTAGCTTTTTCATTTCTTAATTTTCATGTTTCTAGTTGTGGCCGTTTCTTTTTCACTTACAGAAGTTCCTTTAACATTTCTTGTAAAGCTGGTTTGATGGTGCTGAATTCTTTTAGCTTTTTCTTTTCTATAAAGCTTTTGATCTATCGAATCTGAATGAGAGCCTTGCCAGGTTAAGAGCCTTATAGTGTCTTTCCTTTCATCACTTTAAATATATCATGCCCCTCCCTTCTGGCCGGCAGAGTTTCTGTTGAAGTCAGCATAGCCTTGTGGGAGTTTCCTTATGTATTATTTGTTGCTTTTTCCTTGGTCCTTTTCATATTTTCTCTTCATCTTAAATTTTAACATTTTAATTACAGTGTGTCTTGGTGTGTTCCTCTGAGTTAATACTGTAACAGACTCTGTGCTTTCTGGACTTGGATGTCTGTTTCCTTTCCTAAGGCAGGGAAGTTTTCAGCTATTAAGTCTTTAAATATGTTGTTAGCATCTTTCTCTCTTCTCTTTTTGGGACCCCTACAGTGCAAATATTGGCATGCCTGATGTTGTCCCAGAGGTCTCTTAAACTGTCCTTATTTTTTTTTCATTCTTTTTTTCTATTCAGCATCAGTAGTTTCTGCTACTCTGTCTTCTATTTTGCTGATCCATTCTTCTGTATCATTTAGTCTACTATTGATTCCTTCTAATGTAGTTTTCTTTTCAATTATTGTATTTTTCATCTCTGGTGGTTCTTTATATTTTCTAACTTTGTTGAAAACTTCTAACTTCTCACTCTGTATATCTATTCTTCTCTCAAGTTCTTTGATCATCTTTATGATGACTACACTGAACTCTTTCTTGAGTAGGTTACCTAACCCCACTTCACTTAGTTCTTCTTCTGGGCTTTTATCTTGTTCCTTCATCTGGAACATGTTCCTCTGTCACCTCATTTTGCCTAAGTTGCTATTTGTATTTTTATATATCTTGTAGGTTAGTTATGTTTCCTGACCTTGGAGAAGTCTATATGAGTTCCAGCAATACACTCCCCTCCCATCACTTGAACTATATGCTCTAGGGCTTCCCCTTGTGAAGGCTGCATAGGTCCTTCTGTTTTGTCAGGCTGACCATGTGAGCAGTCTTTAGGCTAGGTTGGTCCCCAGTCCAGTTGTTTGCCAAGTCCTGCCTTGTAGACAGGCTGCCGGCTGCTGGTTGGTGGAGCTGGGTCACAGGTATCTGACTGCAGAACCGCAGATAGCCTCAAGGATAGCACTGGCTCACTGTTTGGCAGAGTTAGGGACCAGGAGACTCCAGGGCTGTTGCCTTCCCACCAGTGGGTGAAGCCAGGCGCTGGGGTTAACGCTGGACTACTGGCAGGCAGAGTCAGGTCCTGGAGTCTGGTTGCAGGGCGTAGGGTCCCAGTGCTGCTATCATATTGCTGGTGGTGGGGACCCGTTCCTGACACAGTATGGTGTCCAGGGTGTCCCAAACCTTACGCTGGCCTGCTAGTGGGCAGGGCTATTGCCCAGATGGTCCCAGGGTAGGGTCTGACCTGCTGACGGGCAGGCTGGGTCCATAGCCTGTGGGACTGTAATTGTCTTAAGTCTGATGTCTGCCTCCTGGTAGGTGAGGCTGGTCCAGAGGCTACAGCAGTCTTCCTGGCACCAGGGCTGGGACCCAGGGGATTCTGGTGCTGGTGCCTTCCCACTGGTAGATGGAGCTGGGTCCTGGGCCCTCTGGTGGCCAGAGCTATGACCAGAGGCAGCTGTGATCTCAGGAGGTCTTAAGGCAACCTATCTGCTGAAGGGTGGGGCTGTGTCCCTGCCCAGTTAGCTGCTTGGCCTAAAGCATCCCACTGGCACCTATAGGTTTTTGGATCAGGGCAGGGCTGGATCCTGGGGGCTAATGTAGTTGGATGACTCTACAATGTTGCCCACCAGTACTAATGTCCATGTGTTAGAAGGAGCTCCCAAGAATGGCTGCCACCAGTGTCTGTGTGCCCAAGTTGAGGTGCAGTTGCCTTCTGACTCTCCAAGAGACTCCAACAGCAGCAAGTAGGTCTGACCCAAGCTAATAACAAATTAATACTTTCGCCTTTTGTTCTGGAGTGTGTGATTTTGTGTGTGCCCTTTAAGAGTGAAATCTCTATTTCTCTTGATCCTCTGGAACTCCCAGAATTAAATCCCACTATCCTTCAAAGCCACATGCTTTGGGGGCTCATCTTCCTTCTGCAGGAGTCCTGGGTTTGGGGTATTTGACATGGGGCTCAGACCTCTCATTCCTGTGGGCAAACTTCTGCAGTGTGATTATTCTTCAGCTTGTGGGTTGCCCACTGGGGGAATGGGACTTTGTCACAAATCCACCCCTTCTGCCGATCTTTTTTGTGGTTTCTTCTTTATGTCTTAGTTTTAGAAGATCTTTTCTGGTAAGTTCCAGTCTTTTTCATTGATGGTTGTTCTGCAAATAGTTGTGATGTTCGTTTGCTTGTGAGAGGAGACAGGTGAGCTCAGGGTCTTTGTGCTCTGCCATCTTGACAGATCTTGTTCTTTCTTTTATTTACTTTTTTCCACTACACACAGGCAATAGTCTCAAAATAACAATACCATCACTACCATCAATATTATGATTTACTCAATTTAAAATTGTTTTCTTCCGTAAAATATATCCTACCAGATATGTACAGATTAATGTGTTTTAAAGTAACTTAAAATAACTTCTTCCTGACAATGTGTGTGTGCATGTGCACTCTCTGTTTTTACACACACAGACACACACATACATAAATACAATATATTTGTATGTAGGTAATTTAAATAGACATAGAGAAGTCAAGAATAGAGTCTGATTTGTCTGAAAAGATTTGAAATTTTAACATACATTTTTATGGTGTTAGTAAGATTATCAAGTGGAGATATTCAGCAGTTGAAATACAGTGACAAACACCTTGAAAATATTTTGGAGTACAGGTAAAAAATTAGGAATTACTTGCAAAGAGGTAATTAAGTTGTGAGAGAAGATGTTTGCTTCTTCTTAGGGAGTATAAAAGGAAGAACACTAGGGATAGAATCTGAAGGGACACATATTTTGAATTTGGAAAAATAAGAGAAGACATGGAGTTATTTGACAGGTAGATAAAGAGTGAGGATATCAGAAAGAGGAATTTCAAGGATAGAATAAGCATTTTCAAGTGCTACAAAGGGTCAATGAGAATGATGACTGGATTTGGCAACCAGAAGTCCACCAGTAACTGAAACAGCTATTCCCAAACCTGGTTACTTAGTAGAGACACCACTCCAGGTTATCTTGATTCAGCAAAATTGAGAACAGGCCCCAAATCTACATTTTAACAAGTTATTACGCTTTGAAAAACACTATCCTACAGAATGAAAAGTTGGTGATATTAGAGGTAAAGTTGGCCAGAGTCAGGGAATTAATGGGAGGTGAGAATTTGGGAAGAAATTCTGTTCTTTAAACAGCTGGATTATGAGAATAATATGGCTTTAGGAAGGTGGGGTTTTTTGTTTCTTTGCTTATAAGATTGGGGATATTTCATCAATGTTCATGAACTTCTAGTGGAGCCTCCTAATGTAATGTTTATGGCTTGTTTGAGGGGATGGTAGATACTAGGTTAAAGAATTGGCACAGCTGTGGTTGGGTCAGATCTGCTTAAGGAATCATGGGTGGTGTGAATGCATTACTGAAACGGCCCAAGCCAAAATAAAGGAAAAGAAAAGAGGGAAATTGAGTAGATGTAAAGAAATTTCATTGAAGGGGCAGATTATGAGAGAACAGGAGATTGTGTCAGTATTTTCAAAGTTTGAATTCTTAGAAATTTAACTCTGGCCTTTATTTTGTCATGGACTCCTCACCCTCAGTCTAACTCAGTTATTAGGAGAAATAGTACAGTAGGTAAAATATTGGCATAAGTGATGACTTACACAGGGAGATTTAGGGTTCAGTCTATTCAGCTTTTGAGGGGTCTGTGTGGGCCCAGAGACAGCTAGAGGCCTGGACAGTCGGCTCTGTCCTTAGGCAGCCTGTTATTTACCCCCATGTTCAGTAATTCTAGTTTTGTATCTTTGTCATGGTATGAAAAGTTAAGAAAGCAGTGTTCTAAACTGTTGAATAAAAAATGTATTGATCATGCATTAAGGCATTGCCTATAGAGGTAGAGCAGACATTAAATTGTATCTGTTATAGGAACTTAAAAAGTTTTAGTTGGGAGGTATTTAGATAATTACATTTCATTTTCCACATAAGGTGAAGTGACGTGACAGCATTATTTTATGGAAGCTTTAGATGATCTAATTTATGAAAAAATAATTTAAGGAAAATCTGTATATGAAATATGTACAAATAACTTTAAAATATTGACTGGGACTGGATATGAATGTTGTTAGGCTTCATAATAACAGTTAATGAAGGATCATGGTTACTTTCAAATGCAAGTTTATTGTCTTTGAGAATGAGCTGAAATTGATTGTTCCTAGATAAAGGTAACTGTTCTTTGATGTGAGAAAGGAGAAAGAATATTGTTAAGTAAACAGGAAGCATGAGAATTTCCTCTTTAGAAATCTTTTGATCCTGAAACCATCCTATAAATTAAGTTGACTTAAACTACAACTTACTACTCTGTCACTTCTTGTGTTATAATAGATGTCAAAAATAATTGATTTTGTTTAATAGTCTCAGTAGTACCAAAGGAACATCTTGACTACCAAAACAGTATTTGTTCCTGGAAATAACATACATGTTTCTGTTGTTAAAAATTCTGCTGAGCCTGAATTCCCTTTCTTTATGGTACTTTAAATCTGGATTATTTTCTTAGAAACTATAATTTTTATTAGTTACATGATGATAGAGGTTAAAAAGGTCTACTACTCCTGGAAAGTTGGTATTACCATTTAAAACTTTTAAATTAATTATTTATTGAGAGTTGTAGTTTCAGTTGTTCTACGTGTTTTAATGTTATGTTTGTCTGTTAGAGTTTTGATCTTGATCGTCCAGGCAACCTTTTTTTTTTCTAATAGCTGCCAGTAGTTGACAGTGCCTGAGACCAGTTAGTATCCCAAAGGGGAAGATTTCAGCACCTAGAATCTAGGCTGATTGGAAGCCAGACCCTCAAGAAGTAGCTTTTAAAGTATGCAAATATATATAGTCCTAGTGGGGCTTAGGACCACAAGCCTACAAGCCTAAGCCCCACAGCCTTCAAGAGCCAGATAATCTGGAGGTATCCCCAGAGCAGCATTCACAAAAATCAAGACTCCAGATGAGTGTATGAGCTCCTTTTTGGGAGATACTGTTGAGCTGTAACAAGGCAGAGGGAAAGTGCAAAAATGGTGTCCCCTGGCCTGTGTTCCCTGAGAGCACATTCATACCCTCTAGATGGTGTGCCAAACCTGAAGCCTGCCCTTAAAGCCAAAGCTCCAGGACTAGCACTTAGGCCTCTTTCACAGAAAACCTGGGGTTATATGTAAGTCAGCTGTGTGGTTCCCTGGAGGATGATAGCTTCTATGTTAGTCCCATGATATCCAAGAATGCAAGTCCCCCTGGCCTCTAGAGCTAGGCAATCAAGGGATATCCCACGGTCAGCAGCTACAAAAGCCAGAGAATCAGAGAAGGTTATGAGTTCTTTCTATAAGATACCAGTGAGCTGAAGTGAGACAGAGAGCACAAAGATTGCATCCACCTGTTGGTGTCCCCCGAATGCACCTCTGTAGGTCTTACAGAGTCTCTTAGGTCCCTATATATGTGTCAGACTAGAAACCTGCCCCTCAGACCACATCTGGACAAGGAAATAGACCTCTTTAACAAAAAGACTGGTGGTGTGTTTCAGTATGCAACTTGTGCAGTGCCCTGGGAATGACAGACTTCCAAGAACTGTCTCTCTGCTTGTTATAGCCCCATCAGACCCAGGAATGCAAGCCCTTGGTCTCTGGAGCCAGGTTATCAAGGGGCATCCCCTGGGTGGCTGCCACAAAAACTAAGTCACCAAGTATAAAAAACCAGAACACCAGATGTGTGTAGAAGCTCCCCTCCAGGAGATACCAGCATTCTGAAGCACAGCAGAGGAAGTGTGAGTACAAAGATGGTGTCCTCTGGCTTTAGCAAAGTGGAACAAAAGCAGAAAGATGGCACCCACCAGCGTCAGTTCCTAGAGAGTATCCCATCAGGCCCCTGCTCCTGAGCCCAGTGCTTTAAAATTAGGAAATGAATCTCTTTTATATAAAGTCTAGGTTCTTTTCAAATGACTGCTTCTACACTGGCTGTGGAGCAGGTCAGCCTGTGCACAATCCCTTTAAGAGCTGTCCCCATTGGTCCTCAAAGCCAAATATTTGGAGGGCTTATTTCTCAGGTGCTGATCGTAAAAGCTGAAATGTCCAATGTGTGGCATAAGCCCTCTGCTGCTCAGTGAGAAAGTCCAGGTTTTGAGTTTCCTCCTTGTTTGGATCACCTCACAGTGGGTGGGGTTTATGGTGAGATTGTGTCTTAGCCTTTCCTATCCTCTTTGATGTGATATCCCTCTCATTTGCCCAATGTGAGGGGACAAACTTGTTTTTGCTGGTTTTTAGTTTTGTTTTCAGAGGAAATTGTTTAGTATATAGCTGTAGATTAGGTGTGTCCCTGGGAGGAGGTGAGTTCAGGAATTTTTACTTCACCATCTTGAATTGGAGCCTCTCCACTCAGTCTTTATCCAAATTCTTCCTATTTTAAGGACAGTTTCAAAATAAATTTTCCATGAAATTTTCTCTGAAACCTAGTTTTAAATATCATTCATATCTCTGAACTCTCACATATCCCATTCCTCCATTAACACATTTTTACTTTTTATCACTGTCACTAAATTGTAAATATATTCATTTTTTACTTACTGCCTCCTGAGCAGTGACTTTCCTATAGTAATTAGTTAATAAATATTTACTTATTGAAAAGTTACCAAGTTTTTACATTTTTCCCCAAGAAAGATAGAGATGTGTGTAGGCATATCTAGAAACAGCTTAATTTACTACTATAGAAATTTGGAATGTCTCTGGGTCCCTTAGATATAGATGTTACAGATGAACTATCTGATCACTTACTGCTAGAATTTTAATGACTACACCTCCTGTATACTGCACTTACTAAGGTGACTTGTACTTTTAAAAGCTAAGAACTTTCTGAATTAAGAAAGTATATGACACCAAGTTGAATGTGTTTTTTTTTACTTAAAAAAAAAGAACCTAAAAACAATTGTTTTCTCTCAGAATTTTAAAAACCTTTTATTTTGAAATAATATAGGCTCATAAGAAGTTGCAGAAATAGTACAGAGAAGTCCTTTGTACCCATCACCCACCTTCCTTCAATGGTACATAATTATAAAACATAATCAAAACCAGGAAATTGACATAGGCACAATACAATTAACCAGACCAAAGAACTTACTCAGATTTTACCAATTCTCGTATGTACTCCTTTTTTATGTGTACAGTTTATGGAATATTTTCATATGTATACATTAATAAAACTATCACCTGCATCATTTTGCATTCCCGAAAGCAGTGTACGACAAAGGTTATCAGTTCCTCCACCTTAGGCTTTATAGTCAAACCTTCTCCAACATCTGGGAGTTTGTTCTCTCTGTATATGATTGTATCGTTTTGAGAATGTTATATTGATGCAATTGTATAGTATAATATTTGGAAATAGGCTTTTTTCACTCATTACAATGACCTTGAGATAAATCCAAGTTGTTGCAGGTATCAATAGTTTGTTATTTTTTATTGCTGAATAATATTTCATTTTATATATTACCATAATGTATCCCTTCACCCATGAAGGTGAACCCATTTGGGGTTTTTCCAGTTTTGACTATTACAAATAAAGCAGCAGTGAATGTCTATGCATTGTTTTTACTGTGGTAGGATATACATTACAAAATTTACTTTTAACCATTTTTAGGTGTACAATTCAGTAGTAGTAAGTACATTCACAATGTTTTGCAACCATCACTACTATCCATTTCCAGAACTTTTGTATCATTCCAAACGGAAACTCTGTACCCATTAAACAATAACTCCCCACTCCTTCTTTCCCCCAGCCCCTAGGTAAGCATGAATCTATTTTCTGTCTATGAATTTGCCTATTCTAGATACCTCATGTAAGTGGAATCGTAAATATTTGTACTATTGTGTCTGGTTTATTTCACTTAGCATAGTGTTTTCAAAGTTTGTTAATGATGTAGCATGTATTGAAATTTCCTTTTTGGGCTGCATTGTTTTCCATTTGTATGGGTATGCTGCATTTTTTGTTTATCCATTCATCTGTTAATGGACACTTGGCTTATTTTTTCCTTTGGGCCATTGTAATTCATGTTGCTGTGAATATGAGTATGCAAGTATGTTGAGTCCTGCTTTCAATTCTTTTGGACACATACCTTGAAGTGGAATTGTTAGATCATATGGTAATTATTTAATTTTTCAAGGAACTACCACTGTTTTCCACTGTGGCTGCATCATTTTGCATTCCCGAAAGCAGTGTACAATAAAGGTTATCAGTTTCTCCATATTCTGTCAACACTTGTTATTTTCCATTTTTCTGGACATAATGCTCAAGGATTTCTTATGTAACCTTATATATATTGGTCTTTTTTCTTTTCCACTGCTCTGTCCTTATGTCAATACCATGCTTAGTTATTATGTAGCTTTTTAATAAGTATTGATATTTGGTAACGTGTCCTCCAGCTTTGTTTTTCTTCAAGAATGTCTTGGCTATTTTAGATTCTTTGTATTTCCATATAAATTTAAGCTTAACCTTTAGGTTTCATACTGCCCCTCCACCACAAACACACATTTAAAATCTATTGAAATTTTAAATTGCATTAACTCTATAGGTAAATTTAGGAAGAACCAACATCTTATATTGAGTCTTACAATTCACAAACATGGTAGATCCTTTCTTTTATGTAGGTCTTAATTTCTCTTAGTAATGTTTCTTTCAAGATAGAAGTATATATTTCATGACGTCTATTCCCAGTTATTTGATGTTATTTGGTGCTGTTGCAAATGGTACTGGTTTTAAATATTCTCTCTTTGATTCTGGCATATAAAAATACGGTAGATATTTGTATATTAATCTTGTTACTAGTAATCTTACCATGGTCATCCATTAATTCTAATAGTTTATGGTTGCAGATTCTTTTGGACATTCTATTTGTACAGAGTCACATCTGTGAAAAATGATAATTTTAATTATTCCTTTCTAGTCTTTTACTGCTTTTCCTTTGTTACACTTTTAGAGTCTCTACTACACGATTGAATAGAAATTGTGGTGGACATCCTTGTCTTGGTCCTAAACTCAGGAAAGTGTTCCATATTTCATAATTAACTTATTGGCTATGGTTTTGTGACAGATATACTCAGTTTAAGGAAATTCTCTTAGTTTTCTGAGCACTACTTTTTTTAATTTTCTCAACTGATTTTTGTACACCACTTGAGTTGATTCATGTAGTCTATGTAAATTTCTTTTTTTCTTTGTATGTGGTGAATTAAATTTTTTAAAAATCATCAAACCAATTTTATATTCTTGGAATAAATCCAATTTGGTTACATATATTACCTTTTATATATAAAACTATTTTTATTTGCTAATGTTTTGTTAAAGGTTTTGCATTTGTGTTTATCAGAATTCCTGGCCTATATTTAATCTTTCTTATAATGTTAGTTTGGTATCAAGGTTAGGCTAGTCTAATAGAGTGATTTTTTTAAGTGTTCCTTCTTTTTCTATTCTTTTGGATTGTTTGTGTTAAGATGGCTAGTATTTTTTTTTTAATATTTAGAAGAATATAACAGAAAGGACATTTAGGCCTGGAATTTCCTTTATGAGAATGTTTTAAATTACCAATTCAATTTCTATTATTTTTGACCATTATTTCTTCAAAAATGTTTTCTCTCCTTTTTCTGGTATTTCTATTTACCTATATGTTAAACCACTTGATAGTATCCATTGAGTTTACTTTTTTCTCTTTGTTCTTTAGTTTCATAGTTTCTCTAAAATAGTATGTTTAAGTTGGTTGATCTTTTCTTCTTCAGTGGCTAATCTCTTGTTAAGCCTATGGTATGATTCTTAAATTTCATATATTTTTCAGTTGTAGAATTTCTGTTCTAGGACTTTGGTTCATTTTTATAGTTTTAATAGTTTCCATTTTTATAGTTTCCATTTCTCTGTTAGATTCTCTACTGGTCCCTTGTGTTCAGTTTGTCTTTTAAATCTTGAACATATTTATAATAGTGAATTCCATCACTCCTGTCATTCTTTTTTCTGTTTCTATTGAGCTGTTTTTCTAGTGGTTATAGGTCACATTTTACTCCTTTTTCACATGCTTGGTCAGTCTTGGTCTATGCTGGACATTATTGATGCTTTGTTGCATTTCTAGGTATCGTTGGCTTATTTTAAACAATGTTGAATTTTGTTCTGAAATAGAATTAATTTACTTGTGGATCATCTTGAGTCTTTCAAGACTTGGTTTTAAGCTTTATTAAGGCAAGGTTATTAGAGTAGCCTTTACATTAGGCTAGATTAGTCCAACTTCTAAAACACTTTCTACGGCTTCTACCAAATTCCTAAGTTGTTCAACAAGGTTTCCTTTGTTCCTATAGTTTCACTTTATTCCTTTTTTAGGTTTATTTTTAATATTATGTTTTCTCCTTTATTATTTCTAGTTGTACTATTTTTTAAGAGATTACCCTATATTATAATATTAAATTTGATTTACTACAGTCTATTTAAACTTTATTCTTTGAGCACTTCTCAAACAATACAAGTTTTAATGTAACATTTTAATGCTATTTATTATCTTTTGCCCTTAATTCTTTAGTTGTCAAATATTTTACTTTTGCATATGTTAAAATGCCACAAGACATAGTCATCCTAATTACCCACTATTTCCCCAGTGTGGTACTACTTCTTTTTTGCAGTTCTGTGCTTTCATCAGGGATTTTCCTTTTGAACCTAAACTTACTCATTTAGCAGTACTTGTAGTTCAGGTCTTTTTTTAACTAGTTTTCTCAGCATTTTGTCTGAAATGTCTGTTTCATCTAAATTTCCAAGGAATTCTGGATGCAGAATTCTACATTATTATGTATTTTGTTTGTTTTATCTCTTATATGCCATTCCATTGTTTTTCAGCGTCCATAAATGTTGGTGAAAAATTAGCAAACAGTTTTATTATTGCTTTGCTGAAGGCATTGCCTTCCCCCTGCTACCCCTGCCCTGCCCCACTGGCTGCTTTTTATCTTTGCTTTTCAGCAGTTTTGACTGTGATTTCCCTAGGTGTGGATTTGAGGGGTTTGTGTGGGTATTTGTTACTGTTGTTGTTTTGTATTTATCCTGAGCATCTTTAATCTGTAGGTAAATGTCTTAATTGTTTATGAAATTATTAGCCATTATATCTTCAGATATAGCTTCTTTCTCTTTTTTTCCTTGTCTTTTTTGATTCTAATTACCTGTATGTTAGATCTTTTTACTGTATTCTATTTGTTTCTTAAAATCTTTTGTTTGTATCTCCCCCCCCACCCCCCTAGTCTTTAGTTTTGTTATTTTTTATTGGTCTGTCTTTGAGTCAGTATTCCAGTCTTCTGCTATTTCTATTATGCTATTAAACACATCTAGTGATTTCTTAATTTCAGATACTGTATTTCTTAGTTCTAGAATGTTCAGTAGATTCCAGCTTTCTGCAAAAATACATGTATTTGTCCATATTTTAGAACTGATGCCCTATTTTCTTGAACATATTAATCAGTTATTTTAATATCTGTGACTTATAATTATATCTGAATTCTTTACAGAAGATTTTTATTGGCTTTTGCCTTGTAATTTTGAGTGTGTGTGTGTTAGTCATAATTTTTTGACTTATGCCATATGTGAATAAAATATTATAGAGGCTCTAGATTTGGATTTGATGATGTTATCTTTAAACTAGATTGTGTTTTCCTGAGGAGGCAAGTAGGATCTGGCAGATACCTTTCATCCTGTAGAATCTTGGTTTTAGGCTTTGTTAGAACTGTTCTGTTTCAGATTTGTCCTTATTCTAAGGCCAATTTACTTAGAGTCTTGGCCTTTCTTTTTTCTCATCTTAAATCCTGATGTATTTAATAGACCCTTCCCCAATGGCAGAGCTTATACTCCAATATGTGTCTCCTCAGCACCACACAGCTCATTTGCCTCATTTCTGCTTTTTTCTGCCATTTCTTTTGGTGATTGGAAGGCATCTTAACTTATGCATGTGCAGGTGATGGATCAGCCTTTGAGGGGAGTTTGCATGTAGATATATGGATGGGATCCTTCTCCACAATTCCCTCTGTTTTGCTTCTCAAATCCCATCCACTTTGACAACCCTGAACTCCTACCTTTATTTCCTCATAGGTCTGCCACTTGAGTTCCATTTTCCTGTGCTATAATTTGGAAAATGCCCTCAGTAAAAAAGCCAGGATGTCAGTTGTGCCCATTCTTTCCCTTGAGGAATGTAACCTGTGAGACCTGTCTGCATTGGTCCCTCTCCTCACACAGAGGAACTGTTACCACTCATAGGGTTGAAGGGAGGAGATTACTAGAAACTTGAAGGTCAGGATCATAAAGAAAGGGGCTACTTTGAGAGGAGTATGACCTTTGGTCAAGTGATGCAGCATTCTGTGGCCAGATACTTCATCCAGCTCTTACCAGGAATTTGACCAAACTGGAAGGCAGGAGGCACATTAATGTTGTTCATTCATATAAGTCAGCTTAACAGGGTGGAAAAGGATGTCAGGTTGTCAAGGGGAAAATAAAAGATATCTAGCACAGTTCACCTCTTTGTTCCTTAACATGTCCTCTCTTTCTTCATTTGGGAGAAAAGTTTGTATCCCAAGCAAGGAATTTTGGTATCATTGTGAGGTAATGTCAGTTCAGCAGTAGTTTCCTGAAACTTAAAACATTAGGCACACCACCAGTATTTTTCACATAAAGTAAGACTGTGTGAAGTCCCATTTGACATAGTGGGAGCAAGAATATATATAACTACTTGGGTCTGTTCAATTGGCAAGGAAGTTGGTAGTCATGAAAGTTCATAGTCATGAAAGTTGGTGATCATAACTGCCTTATTTCAGTATTCATTGCACATTCCACTTTATCATTTGCCCTTACTTTGGCTGGGTGGAATTCTTTGCCTGGTGGCAGACTCCTGATCTCAATTTTGTGGTATCTGAGTTTTTGGGATTCTAAACACTTTGAGAATTGATGCAGTTTTCCATTGATCAATACAAGTGGAGAGAGCTAAGAGATGTCCTGCTGAATTTCCCAGGTTCCAAATACAGTGTTACCAATTGTGCAGCAGTTGCCTCTGTTCTATAGCAGGATCGCAGTTTCCCTTTGTCATCAAAATCAGTTAACTCTGCCACTACAATAGTCTTTTATATACCTGTTGGTTCAGCTGCATGAAAAGCCCCCAGATGCCCAAAAGGTGTCTCAGCTTCCATTTAATCAGTTTTCTGGTAGAAGTCAATGTTCCTGGTAGAAACATGCCTCATTGAGCATTAGGACCTTAAAATTGACCAAGCTAATGTTTCATTGGTAGGAGGTTAAAATTTTTTTCAAGTGAGTCATTTAGTATAATAATAATAAGATGGAATGCTTTTGTTTATACTTCTTGATTCCCAGACCTGTGCACTCTGGCTATGGGGAAGACTGTACCATATATTGGCTGCTGGTTTAGCACAGCGATGTTGAGATCTTAACTCCCATGTAAGGCATGGAGGCTGTAAAAGATAATAGAGGTGTGTTCTGAGGAAAAATATCCTCAGTTTGTGAGTCATTGGAAGGTTTTTGAGTAAAGGTGTGATTTTTCCTCAGAAGGGATACTGTTAAAGAAAAGAAGTTGTCTGTCAACAGGAAAGACAGATGTTCAAGGTTCTCAGCCTCTATGTCTGGCAGAATATCCACATCCCATATCGCAGAGCCCCACTCCTTCCCCACCCTTAGTATGAGAGACCTGGAATGCTAAAGCTTTTAATTGGTACTACATCTTTGCAGACTTACATCAGACTCTTGGATTTTTCCTTTGCCATATATGTTCTATGACTACAAGAGATAAGGAACTGCTTCAGAACTACCAATGAAGACTTCTGGTTGCCCATGCATGTTTTTAATTGTATATTTATAACTTTAATTCTTTCCCTTCATTCTCTATCTTGGGCCATCAAAAGAATACAGATGATTATCACAATTTTTATAACTACTATTGCTGAAGCAATTAAATGTCACAGTCATTTCATAACATTTTGCTCTACATCTGCACCTTATCCTATGCTGCCATTGATGATAACTTGAATAATCAGGATGCTACTACATCCTATAGATTTTTCATAGTCCTAATTTTGCTGTGCTCCTTGAATATATGAAAAACCTGGTCCCAGAAATCTGTTTTGAGGATCTATTTCTTAGGTACAATTACTGTGTCTGAGTCAAAACAGATGGCATACTCAGACTAATTTAAGGAGAATCTAATAAAGAGACAATTTACAAAGCTATGGTCAGGGTACAGGAAAACTGCAAGAGACAGTTCAGTACCCCAGAGCTGGTAATAGTACAGGTGTTACCATCTTTAAAGGGTGGAGTGGAAAGAAAGGTTAGCAGAACCCAGAAGGAAAAAGTCTCAAGAGAGCCACCTTGAGAGAAACTGGGTTCTTTGGTCAAGAGGCACAGCCATCCAGTGGCTACTCCATAGAGAGAAAGGAATCTCTTCTGTCCCTCAGACCTCCTACCGGAGTCACCCAGTGGCAGGACCCAATGGAAAGCCAGAGGGTAGGGGAAAGCTTTGGTATAGGTTATACAAGTGTGTGTCCTGAAGGCAGAGAGCAAGGTATAAGATTTTGAAGAATGGAGGAGAAACACACCAATTATATGAAGGTGATTTCAAGAGTGTTTTTGTGCTGGCATCTTGTTTAAGGCATGACCTGGAGAAGGAAACCAGTATAATTTGATGGGATTTTCTCAGACTAGAATTAAGAATCTAATCAATTCATGAAAGGAGAAAAAAGCAAGAGCTTTGAGAAGCCCATTTCCCCAATGGGGAAGGGGTACTTTTTTAAGCATCTTAACCATCTTGTGAAAAGTTTACATGAGTATTTCAGAAATATTTTAGTGCTTACTCTGTGCTATTCGCAGAATAACAAATATCTGGGCTTGTTTTTATTCATCAGCTTTATTAAATAATTTTATTAACTGACCTACATAGACATGATATTTAACAGTTCAATATAAAAATAAATACTTTAGGATAAATAATTTAAATGAATTTTTAGAGCCCCTAGGGCTTACAAAAAGAATCTTAAAAGATCCATATTTATCATCTGAGGAGTAAGAATAATAGTTACAAAGATAGAAAACCATACATCAAAAAATAAATATAAATTTTAAATACTCAAATAAATAGCCTGATAACATTTGAAATGGGAAGCACTTAATCATCAAGTCAGTGTTGAGTAGATACTTTGACAAAAGGTAATCCATTTGTTCAGAAATTCTACAACAGTTACTGTCTCATCATCATATTCACATGTGAATCCTGTTTCAGATCCCTGTAAAAAAGAAAACATTTGAAATTTTGTTTTAGTTCAGGGCAGTTTACCTTATATATAATTATTCTCAATAGTGTACAATTCAAAAAAACAGTCTTAGACAAATACTTCATTAAATGCTGCTAGTAAAATTAAAGTTGCTAAACCTCTTTTTCTCTGGGAATATATCTGATTTATGTCTATATATAGTTACATGTATGTAATGATAAGCTCATTATACTTTATTCATTATTAACTTTTTAAGTCTCCTATGTTTCTGCTTGAGTGAACCTCATATTTTCCCCAAAGCAAGATAGAAACAACCAGAGTAAGTTAGGATAAGCTTTTGTTTGGGAGGAAATTTGTATGCAAAACATTTTCGTAAATACTCATCCCCACTCCCACCCCACTTCAGTATCAATGCAGTTAAGTTTCCCAACTTTTAAAGATCTAAACACTAGAAATTCTGTAGACTGGCTTTTTAGAAATTCACCTCCTCTGCTGATAGGGACTATTTCAACTCTGCCTCTAGTTGACAAGCTAAGAAGAAAATATTTTGATATATAGCAAGATAAAAAGAGAGGAAATTTTCACATTTGAAGTAATTCCTATCCAGAAAACATAAACTAAGTGAGATAAAGTATTCCCTTTAAATAAACTACTGCAGTGTTTTATACACTTTTACATATAATCATTTAAATACCATAATCTCTTGAGGGGTTAGATTATTTTTTTTTAAGTATCTGGCTTCTGAAACACTTTCTGATTTTTATGTAATTTTTTCCTAATTTTGCATCTAGAATGTAGAATGAGTTTTTCTGATGTTGGTCAAGAATTTTAGAGCATGGATGATAAATTGAGTCTTTCAATGACAAGATGACTTTGATCTCAATGTATTTTTTAAATTAAATGGAAAGCAACGGTCTATTAATAAAGAGACTTATTTGGAAGCAGTTATATACTTTTAGAAACTTGGTTCTACTGTAATTAAAATTATGCTGTTTATTTAGGATCCCTATTAATTCATGAACTTTGTACTTTGGCAGATGGATGAGAAAAGAGAGCCATGAATCTCTTACATCACCTGGGTTCCTTGTATATTTCATGCTTCCTATGCATTTAAAAATACTTAAGGTCCTGAAAGTGAGTATTACCTCTAAATAAAAAGTTAATTATCTGGTCCATTGGCCATTTTACTGGTTGCCTTTTTTTTTTTTTTAAGACAACTCTCTTAGTTCTACCAAATGATAAGAAAAACCCATTTGAAAAGCCTTTCAGGTAATCAGAATTAGCTATTCTGGAAAATGAGCTGAAGGAATTAAAAAATATGTAATGAAACCTGTTTGCTTTCTGTGAAATTCAATTCAGTGTTTTATCCCACTCCCAGTTTTGTGTTAATGTGAGGGGTGACAGACTGAGGGATGGGGGCTTGTTCCTGAGTAGATGGTAGGTGGAAACCCTCTAGCTTACACTTTTTAAGCTCCACAATTTATCATCTAACATAAAAGTGACTTATGTTCACAGTGGACTTAAAATGCATGAGTACTTCACAATACCAAAAATGTTATACCACTTTAAAATGCCCTTCCATTTATGTTATTTTCAGGAGAGCAAATAATGTCTTACCTTCAGTTCCGAAACCGTTAAATTGATATTGTTCATTGAGTCCTTGATATTTGTCAGGTGAGAGTTTTTGCTTTGAGCTAAATTTAGCACTTCCTCCAAAGGTTTGAGTTCTTCCATGAGACACTGAAGGTGTTTCAATTCTGTAGCCTTGAATAATAATAAAAATAATTATCAGGTCAGTCTGCCCTGACAAAATGTCAGAATCAGAAATTAATCTCAAATTTATTTTATTGATAGTGGCAGTATATAGTTTTTACCATTGTTCCTATTTTCAACATTACTATAAAGATGGACCAATGTGGTTTACATTATAAGACTGAAAAACTAGAGATCAGCTGCCCATGGTTAGTATTAACTATTAGTTAACAAATAATGAGTCATTAATTTCAGCTTAATTTGACTTTGCAAAAAGTCAGCATTTCTGCACCCAATTGCAAATCACCAGTGTAGGTTGAATTCTTTTCCAGTCTGCATAGAAATTATTAGAACCAGAGTAGTCATAATGTAGAAGTATAGGATCACATTCTATGATTCTAATATTTAATAATCTAAGAGTTGAGAATCATAGACTGTTTAGGGACAGAGGGAGCTCTTGGATGCCATCTGTCACAATCCTGACATTTTATAAGTTAGGTAATTATAACTAGTTAGTAATGACTCAATATAGCAAATCACATATAACTGGATTTAAATTTTTTACTTTTCTATAATAAGTACAAGAAGGTACATTTTAAAAAATTATTTGCCAAATCAAATAAAAGCTTACAATATTTGTAGGATTTTTAGATGAACCTTCTGATTTAGTCATAAACACACACAAACATACACACTCATATATGTAAAATACTAATATTTCATAGTTCGTGGTACATTTTAATGTCCTAAATAAGCCCATTTAAGTCTCAGAGCCACCTTTTGAGATAGGTAATCCAGTGTGTTATCTCCATTTTACAAATAAGGAAACTAAATCTCAGAATTTAAGTGTCTTCCCCAAGGCCACATGAGTAGGTGGAGCCAGGATTAAATTTCAGTTCTTTATAGTATTAACATCACAACCTTTGACTTAAATGTTTTTATAGCTCTTTAAATTATTTTGCAACCACGGAATGGTTGTAAAATGAACAAATGAATGGAGTTTATCACATTACTTTTGGTTTCAAATAGATTTTGCATTGTCATTTGGAAACTTAGATTTCAGAGAATTCCAACACCCTCTAAATTATGCACATATTCTCATGTTATCTTTCTAATAGTTTTTAGAGGGAGAGGTAGGACTACACCACATACATCTTATGACATTTCCATCTAATGCCCTTTCAACCTGCATTAGTACTACAAGTTCTGCAAGTTCAGGGCTTAAGTTTTTGGCATGAACAACTTGGAGCTATTTCCCTCAAGAAACAGTGTAGTGTCTATGTTGCTGGAGGTAACATGTGACTGATGAAGCTAGGGAGCATCTCTTAAGTTACTTCCTTTTCATCTTTCAGAAGAGCCGTTTGAAGCATAATTTCCTTAAATTTATGAGAGGTGGATCAGTGAGATTGCATCTATGATCCTTAAATCCCACTTTTTTCTGGACCATTCACCCTAGGACAAGCTCTTTCTAGCACCAAAGTTTTGCCCATTATTTACTGACTGGCATGACTACTAGGAAACTTTACACTCCAAGTGTAGCTCTAGGAGCTTGGATGATGCTTATCTAACTATCTGAATCCCCAGATGACCAAATGAAGCTTTTAGTCTTGGAAAATAAGCCACATAGCATCAGAAGTCTTTAGGTCTATTGACAGAAAAGATGTCTAAGTCCAAACTGTAATTTATACTCTCCAGGAGGAATTTTGTCTTTACTATTACTAATAGCTAATGCTTATATGGTATTTACCATATGCCAAATGCTGTTCTGAGTACTTTACATGTACTCATTAAACCTCATCAGAACTGCATGAAGTATATATAGTTATCATTTACATAAGTAGATAAGAAACTGAGTCACAAAAAGAATAGGTAACTTGCCCAAGATCACAAAAGCTAGGATATGGCAGAGGTGAGATTTGAGTTCAAATAATCTGGCCCTATAATCTGTGCTATTGATTACTGCTATGCAACCTCTCAAAGATAAATCCTTAGGAATCTCCTAAAACAGTAAAGAATTCTTTTAAAGTGGGCTTCTGAAATCAATTTTGCTAATTTGGATGGTAAAGCAATATAATTGAATATCTCTTGAGTTTTACATTTTTAAATAGTAGGTCAACACAATCTTTTTAAAAACTGTCCCACTCCCTCTACCCCAAAACACACACAAGTACATATTAAAAAATATTAGCAAAGCCATTTTCAGAAGCCCCATTAGTAACTGGAGTTACTAATTCTTCTCCAGTCAATGTGCAGATTTTCATATTACTTTCAATTTTATTAAAATGTAAATTGAATGTTGAAAGTTGCACTTACCTTCTTGGGCATGTAAAATTTAAATGTGAGCATCCTGGAGAGTTTGAGGTTCTCATAGTTCTGAGAAAGCATAACAGATTGTTATTAAAAAACAAACTCCAGTTAGAAAAATTAAAATTAATAATTTTAGTAAGAAAGGGAATAAACTTACATTAACTTCCTTCAAAAGAAACTGTAAATCCAGCAACAGTGGCTCCAGTTGTTTCTTTGTGTCCTTCGTAGAGCTCAAAGTAGGTGCACTGTTTGCTACGAGTGCAAGAGTTAGTGCAATGCAAGACAAGAGTTGCAGCTTGTACATTGTGGCAGCAGTTGAGGTTACTGTGAGTAGTGATTAGAGAGGCTGATAGGAAGCTCTTGAACAAGTGAAGTAATTTATACTGTTAATTCTGGAAAAATATTATGGGGGTGTCAAAATGTTTTACATATTACACATATTTTCAAAGATTCTACCTGTGTGGCAAAAAGCATTACCTTTATTTTTCCTCTTCTGATGACTCTTTGGAATTTCTTTAAACCCCCATAAACTGACTGAATGGATGTAGGTGAAATCCCTCTTGGTTACATTAGCCCACACTTAGGTGGCAGTTCTAATTCATACAGCTAACGCCTTCTGTATGAAACAGTTTTTCCTCCCTCTTTCTTTAAGGGGGTGGGGATACAAAAGTGGCTCATGAAAAATTTCTCTTTGTCATAAAACTATGGGGAACATGTGGAGCACCATGTTGTGGTGGACAAGAGCAAAAGTAAATAGTTGCAAAGAATAGATTTTTAGATTTGTTGGTTAAACAGGAAGAATATTGGTTTCCTGTTTCAGGATGGCTTTACCTTTTTATCTCCACAATGACTGAGCTAATGCATACAACGTGATAGATTACTTCTTACACAATCAGCTAGAGAGGTATTAAGATTAGAATACATAAAATGCTCACTGAGCTTGAGGCACTGTTTTATGCTGTTTTAATTTTAATATGTTTCTTGTATCTATTTATTAAATCCCTTAGTGTCTGTTGTACTTTTTTCCCCCCAGGGTTTGGTGTTTAACAAATACTCAGAAAAGGATTTGCATATGAGGGTGCTACTAATGCTAGGATTTTTTTTTTTTGGTCCCTCTTTTTTTGAGGACAAGTTTAGTTTTGCTCCTTTATTATTTTTGCTGGGTATCCAGGGGATATAATGAGAGTTGGAATGTTGCCAGAACCAAAGATGCTATTTCTTCCTCTCAGTCTCTCAGGGGCACCTGAGCTATTCAGATCTTCCCCCACTTCATGTCCATTTCATTTCTTTCTCTCTCTTTATTAAACAGATTCCTTATTTTTTTTAAAGGTAAGGCAGAAAATGAGCATAGCAATAGGGATTCCCATGTTTATTTGTTAATAGGAAACTTGCTAACTGGAATTTCTGGATACCATACATACATTCTTTAGGAGAAAGATAATATGGCCAGCTTGAAATGTACCAATACTGGACTAATTAGTGTGGCTGGGGATGAGAAAGGCAAGGTAACAAACAGTCCAGGAGCCCATAGTGAGCCATGGGACGCATATATGTGTGTGTGTGTGTCTTGTGGAGTGAGAGCAGTCCTCAGAGAAGGGGTATTTGGGCTCTTACAATACAGAGGCCAGAACTCAATCAGCAGAAGTTACTGAGAGGGGGATCTGTTACAACTCTTGGAGCACCTTTATGGAAAAATGAATAAAGTACTACAAAAAAAACTTGTGACAAATACTCAGAAAATGGTTTACATCCAAGGGTACTGATGTTAGTTTTGTAATAGACTATGTGGTTTATAGCCATGTATAAGCCAACTTTAAGTTTCTAGTTGTTACATTTTCACTGTTTAATAGATTTAGATTTAGCCTCTAAAGCACCTGAGACACTGTGAGTATAAAAATATTTGTTATGAAATAACATCAGATCAGTATTTTTCAGTTATTAGATCAGGTCAGATACTAATGTATAGTACAATCAGTATAATGCACTAACTACTTGAATGACGGTATAGTTATATACTTCTACTTTAAACTTGGGAGAGTTGAGGAAATCCTTTCTCAAGGAGATTTCTAGTAACTTCTCTGTTTTTACTACCTTATTCATTTCTTGTCTGTTCTTTTAAACATACTTATCTATCACCTATGATGCTGTCAGGTATATAGGGAAAAAAAGGATAATTTACAGATACACAGTCTAGTTTAAGCCTTATCTGTGAAGTGATGGTATCATTTTATAGATTAGAAAAACTAAAGCTCAGAGGAGTTAAGTATTTTTTTTTCTAGGTTATTTATCCCTTAATGCCAGTTTAGGGCACAAAAAAGATTTGAAACCAGAATATTCTGACGCCAAAGCCCACACTCTCATCATTTGTATTCCTTCTCAAAGAACCTCATACGTAATAGAGAAGACATATAGACAACTGTAATCCCAGGTAAAAGGTGATTACTGCCTCAAGAAAGGTGGACATAAAGAATTTTAAAGAAGAAACGTGACTTTAAACTGAATTTTGACAACATGGTTAAAATGTAGATACATAAATTTAGAATTAAGAGGAGAGTGGGTAGGCAAGAAAGGTTACGCATTCTAAGGAACACTTAATTGTACTTAAAAAGAACAGAAAAAATGGTTCAATACTCTATGCATTAGGCAATATTCTGAAGAATATGAAGCATCTCCCTAAAATTTAAAAATAAGCGTTACAGTTCTTTAAGTGGAAAAAAAATGGAGATTAGAGGCAAATAATTTTTTCTTTAGAAAAGATGAGAGACAGGTTAGAGACAAATAATCATAATCTTTTTATTACTAAAAAAATGCAAAATGTCTCTCTACCTTTCAAATCAAAACCACAAATTTAGCATTGGGTCTAAGGGAAAGGCTATTTGGTAATGTGTGTCAACTTTATGATACTTGTTTCACTTCTCTATAAAGACTTCAGTGTCTCATCCCAGCATCATCAACTTAGGCCTTTACCCTTCCAGAATGGAAGAATTCACGCCCACACATTTTTCTGTGTGGGGGCTTTTCCAATGAGGCCTTTGATGTTCTCATAGTCTAGATATTTATATTTCTCCAGCTATTTCCATTAGAGAATGGGTCAGTATATGGCTACATTGACGGGACCTTATAGAAAACTGAATTCCTAGGCCCCTGGCTTATCCTCGTTATTGCATAAAGGCATCCTTACAGAAGTTGGCCCGATCATTTCATGAAGTGCTTGGGGAGAAAGCTGCCATATGCTGTGGCAAACTTTCACTTTTTAACGTGTCTGATGCACCAGCTGGCATCTCTAGTACAGTGCTGATAGAGTCAGTAGTAGGCTGCTTACTGCCACATGTGTCACACCCCTTACTTCCCCTTTGAAAATAAAATTTTAGTATTCATTAAGAAGCTATTTTAGTTGCTTAACATTGTCAGCATCTTAGACTCAGGAGTAACCCAAGTCCTTTAAAAAGGGAAGCCCCAGGCCCTGAAGGTGCCTCCTGAAGAGGGTGATCAGTCAGTTGCGTAATTGTCCATCCATCAAAGCTGACTTTCAAGGATTCTTCCTCCTGCAAAATTTCTTCTTTCTGAACCTCTTTTGCAATTAAAGTTGTAAAACTTTACTTTGGTCTGGAGCTTGATGCATGTATTAATGCGTCTCTTTTCAGTTTCTCTAAAGGCCTCTTGACTTTTCAAGATACAGTTCTTTTCCTTTGCAGTTAAGACATATTGTTGATAATCTCCGTATCACCTAGAGAGAATTTAGCTAGGAGCGCTGTGTTTCCTGTAAAAAATACAGATTTCCTCAGGCATAGTCTCATTCTTTGTCTTTATTAGACTGGTGGTCTTCCATAATGTGTTAACACTTCTGTAAATCTGTCTTTGGATCACAGTTAAGTCTCGTTTGTGTGTGCTCTTCTTCCATGAGGTAAATTTTAATGATGTTCATAACCTTTGGGGATGGAAGAATTATTTCCTTGGTACTTTTAATTTTGCAAAGCGTTTAAAAATTCATTATCTCATTGAGTCACATTTTGCTGATAAGAAATTGGATGTTTGTGAAGGTTAAGTGACTTGCCCAAGATCACATTTTTAAATTAGTTGTGAAAACCCCAAGCCTTCCTGTCCCTAACGATCTCATGTATTTCCCATGTTACATAGTGATGCCAAATTCTAGGCCCATTATGCTACATAGAAAAAACTGAATTAAATTGCTCCTATTTTCCATCTCACTTCACTCTCCCAGTAATAGCAGGTGAGTCAGGCGAGACATCATCCACCTCCACATAACCAGCACCTTGTCTGAGCAGCTTTAAGATTCTGAAGAACAGAGAGGAGCTGAATTCCTACAGTAGCTACAAAAACTGGATTTTGCTCATGTTTTTTAATCTCTTTCTGGCGTCTTTTAAAAGCACTAGAGCTCTTGATGTTTCCTAACACTTCTCACATATCTAAAGTAAGAAGATTGTTGTAGCCAATGTGTATTTAAACTGCCTTGTATTTTTAGGAGTGCAGTGCTCTAAGGCTGACATGAGGATATTGCTCAAGGTAGTAGTCTGCATTTGACAACTAAGAGACAGCTCACTGCTTAAATGCAATGAGAAAGGGAGTATCTTCAAAACCTTTGGAAATCTTCTTGTGTAACTATAAGACCCCTATGACAAGTCACGCAGCAGTTACTAGAGGTAGAACATGATAATCTTCTGATGGTAATAATAACTGACATGCAAAACACTTCCAGTTCATAAAGCACTTTCACATCTGTTTATTCCATTTCACAGCAAAATAGCTAACAAAAGAAATTTTCTGGTTGTATATATTTTATGAAGACCTTTATTTCCTTCATACATTAAGAATTAAGCCTTGCAGCTTACAAATAAATACTAGCTTTCTCTTCTGCCAAGATAAATGCCTTCATTAAAATTATTGTGAAGGTAAAGTTGTTATTTACATTTATTCAAGCTTGTCTTCATCTGATTGCTCTTCCTACCTAACTTTGTTTCTAAGTTCTTTCCTCTTCTACAATAGCTTTGGATCTATCATTGACAGTCCATTGCTTCATCATTCCTAATCTTAAAAGGTAAACTGAGGCATACTGAAATTTTTTTTTAAGTTTATTTGAGCAAAACTCAATTCAAATCAGGCACCATCCAATCTAGCAGATAGAATGGAGCTCTGAAGAGCTGTACAAAATGAAAGATTTTCACAGTCAGAAGGGACTGGAGGTAAGGAAATTATACCGGGCAAAAAAGTAGGTTGCTTATCGCAAGGTTACTTTCCTATAGGGGACTGCAGAGCTTTATCAGGCAGATTACCTAACTGATGCTGATTAGGCAGTTCCTGATTGGAGTTCTGGGTAAGCCAAAACTGTAAGTAAGTCTCAGTTTGGTGATGTGAGGCTTAGCATAAGTAATTCCATTTTGGGCTCGTTTTTAACATTAATTTTTTTTAATGATTATAGTCTGATTTTGTTGTTTAAAAATGACAACATCTAATTACAAAATAATGCATATTCATTACAGAAAATTTGGAAAATACAAAGAAACTGAAAAAAATGAAAATCAACTGTAATCTTAGTAGATAGAGGTAACTATTGTTATCACATACTGGTTTGTATGTCCATCCAATCTTTTTTGTGTGTGTGGTACAGTTTTACATGCTTTTGCCTCTTAATCATGTGTTATAAATATCTCATATATTAAGTGTTCTTCTAAAACATTATTTTTAGTAGTTGCATAGGATCTGTTGTGTGACTGTATTCTGTTACTGGGATTTACATTAATTCCAGTCATTCACAATTATGAATAGTGCTGTAATTCACTAAAATCTTTTACACATAAATATTTGTGCAAATTTCTGATAATCCTCTTAGGATAAAATTCTAGAGTTGGAATTACTGGGTCAAAGAATATGAATATTTTAAGGCTTCTGACACTTATTCAGAAAGTTCTTAACAACTTAGCACTCCTTAACAGTGATATAAGCCTGTATTTCTGTACCAATTACATAGTTTTCATATTAACAAATAGGGGTGGAGCAAGAGAGAGAAAGGAAAGGGAATGGTGAAATGTATGCCAACTGGTGATTATACACTCAGTTCCATATTTGAAATTGGGAATCAGGTAGACGTGAGCACCAGTGCTCTCTGTCACTCGCTGGCTGTGTGACCTTGTACAAACTACTTATCCTCCCTAAGCCTGTTTTTTCATTTCTAAAATGACAATATGGACCTAACTGGACTCTTGTGAATGACAAATAAAATAGCATAAATGAAAGCATACAATCCTAATCTGTTAACTTTGATTTGAATAAATAATTTCACGACTTGTTTCTGATACACTACATCCTCTCCCTTTACCACTGAGTTTTTTTTTTTTAATGATGGCATTTATTTTGCAAAAAATGTTTTATGTCATCCACGTTTACCAATCTGCCTAATATGAGGGTTGAAAAAAATGAACAAGTGGAAAATTTCACCATGCCAGCATTGCCCATGTTAAACTTAGGTAAAATCTAATTAACCAAATAACTTTTAATCATTCTATAAAGTTTCTAGAGATAAGGTATAACAGATATTATTCCATAATATGTCAGTCTATCTAAGAAGATTTCTATCCATCATAGAGTAGGAAAAGTTATTTTCCTCTATTCTTCTCGGTGCTCTGCTGAGACACCCACCCCCACCCCACCATGTAATAAAAGACAGATTAATGGGAGAAAAAATAAACAATTTTAAGTACATACATGTGTAGCTATAAGAGCCCTTAAAATTTTGAGATTCAAAAGGCAACCAGATGATTGAGACTTAGATACCATCCTGACCTAAGGAAAGAGGTAGGGATCTGGGGCTTAAAAGGGAGAATGCCTTTCCTGGGAAGGTGAGAAGAGGAAATGTTTGGTAAGCAAAGGTTGCCCTGCCATGCAGGTAAGTCTCTCGCATAAAAAACGTTATCTCTGGTAATAGCTTCCTTCTTAGTACAGACTTCTCTCTAAAAAGGAATTTAATGTAAATTTCCTTTTTAAGTGTAGGTTTCCCATACAGAAGGATAACTCCTATTTTCAGAGCTTCTCCTGTGTCTGAAGTTTCTCAAAATAATCAACTAAAAATAATCTTTATGGCCAAAGGGGCATATTTTGGGGTAGCCATATTCTGCTACCCTTCACCATTAAAATTGACCTATCCTGATCTGAGTTGAAGAACAACCTCATTTCTCTAAAGCAACCAAAAATCTGAAAGTTAATTTTTAAAAAGTCTTATGATGTGCTGAATTATTAACAGTGTCTGCTTGGAGTGCTGTATTGAGAATAATTCTGTCCTCAGAGGAGAAGGGCATGTGGATATTTAGTCTGCAATGGGCTCTGGATGTCAAGTAATAGCCTGCATGCCAAGTCTTTAATATTTCTGCTCTATTCTCATGGTTCCTTTAGACCCAATTCTAGCCAGCTTCGTTTTTTGTTTTCAAGAGTAAGGTATTAGAAGCAATTGTGGGACTGGGCTGCCTGCAGAATAAATGATCATTGACAGTTTAAAAGGATGAGGCATAGGACATAAATATAAAAATAGAAAACAAGTGAAGCATAAAAAAATGAAGGAAATGTGGGAGCCAAAGAAAAGCACAGTCTTTTGGGACCTTAGAATATGATCCAGTAACCCCTGTGCACCCCAATAGCCCTGTATAATAGCAAAATATAAATGACTGATATTCACAGTGATGACCTGCCTCCTCAAAGAACATTGAAATTATGTTTTGCTTTATTTAAATCTGCTTTGTTTAGGAAGTCAGAGTATATGTCATAATTTTGAGAGAGATTTCCATTCGAATGTTCAAGATAAAAACAAATTTGATGTTTTAGCAAAAGCAAGTGAAAGCACGTCTTCACATGTCTGCAGATCAAGGCAAAAAAAATTATAGAAGACAGTAATGCCCAAGAAGAGGAGGAAGTCAAGCAAATTAACACTCTATCAAGCCTCACTCATCATGCAAGTCATAGATACGGAAGGAGGAACCAATCTTTGCAAATAAGATGCATTTGTATCTTCTGTTACAGGGAACAGAGGAAGGCTTTCACACCACCTCCTGGTGAATGGGCTTTTTATATTGATAGAGCTTCCAGAAGTAGTTATATCAGTGGCTAATTTTTAGAGTCAAGCTTGCTTCTTATATAATTTTTTTTAGTTTATGAATATGTACTTTATTCCTAATTCTCTTCTCTATATTTGACATTATTGGGCAGATAATTTTGGACTACTTACCTGATGATGTTAGGATCCTTGTAGAGCTCATTTCACCTCTTAGGCCAAACTTGTTTATAGATTAACCCACATGGACCTCTGTGTTTGTGTGTGTATATATGTGTATATAGATAGATAGATAATCTGTAATTACTTCCTATTTCTTAAGAAATCAGGCAAATTGTAACCACAGGGTAAGAATGTATTATAGAACTTATAGGAATTGGCAAATCTCTGGGGCATTTTAATCTGATTGATAAATTGTGAGCTGTACTCATCACCAATAGACAAAGTTATTTTATCCTAGGAGGAAAATCTTGTAAGTAAATTTGTTGACACTCATTATATCAGCTCTTGCACACAAGTATGAAGAAGCGTCTAACCATACTGAAGGCACATAGTCACTGAAAATATTCATATTAATAACATTTTTCCTATGCAGAATTAACCTGGAGAAATTTATCTTCCTCTCTCCCGCTCTTACTTTTTACAGATTTCTCAAATTGTGAGTCTGCAAAATAGGGAAGTTCTTAACAAAACCATTGAGCTAATATTAAAATATGGAGCTTACCAAAAACCTAATTACATCTAGCGTCCTTTCTTTCCTAAGGGGAGGGAGTAAACCCTTGGTGCAACCCATAGGCCATCTGAGAGGCACCCTAGATGTGGCCATAATGGAGGACCTTAGAGTTTCATTATTCTGAGTTGAGGTGTGTTTAGGGGAAGCAACACCATGAAGAATTCTTAGAGGTGTATACTTACTCATGTAAGGTGCAGGTATAGTTACTAAAAGAAGTAGTTGCATGTTGGCTGCTTCATGGACCAGAATGATGATGAAATGTTTTGAGTATAGCAGGTGGTAACATAATAATGCTTAAGAATTTTACTTCTTCTGTAAGTGAGGAATAATTGTTGTTTACCTTAGAACTACCTATAAACATGGTGAGAGACAGCATAAAATTTTAAAAAATATTCTCGAGGTAAAGCAAAAGAGAACTTTTGTTTTCTGTGTAGAGTGTGCAGAAGACAAAGAGTAATTTTTTGTTGCCTCGTATTGGAGGCAGACTGTGTAATGCAAGATAATACACTCTTTTACTCCCACATTCCCTCTGTGTTTGGCTATGTTGGCTGTGATGGTTAAAATCCTGACTATTAGAAATACTTGTGTGGTTGAAATATCACTGAAAGTTATGATGACATTCTCATATACTCCTCAGAAGAATAAATATAATAAAGCTCTAGTATTTAGATTTCAAGAAATTCATTGTTCTCTATACTAGAGTAAGTTTCAGGGGATATGGAACAGTAAGATATTAGACTAGGATTTAGGAATGACTTAGATTTAGGTTGTATGGTACTATTTCCTGGGGAATATAAATTTAGGTGCCACACCACAATGGTGAAGATAGGACCACATGAGGGTCCCAGATGGCTAGGGCATCAGAACCTGAAAAAAAAGAACAAGCTTCACATCCATCCCAGGCTCATCTAAGTCCAGTCCTACAGGAACAGCTATTAGACACTGAATTACTTTGAAGCTTCCTAAATTCCTCATTTTTTTCAGACCCAAAGGAATTTTAAAAAGTTACCCTGTTATTTCTGTGTAGATAATGCTAATATTCTCTTAATATCTATTCTTCCTTCCTGCTTAGAATAAGAATCTTGAGTTTTAGCTGGATACATTACTACTCTCCAATAAAGACCACATTCCCTAATTTTCCTTTGCAATGTGGTGTGGCCATGCAGATACAATGGATTCTAGTGACTCTCCTGCAGCTAAGGACAGGGCACCATACTCTAGGGATGTTAGAGCTGAGAGCTAGGATACCGATGTTTTCATGGAGCTGCCAAATCAACTATGGTTGCCTGATTTCTGAATTGTTTTATGTGTGAGAGAAAGAAACATATCTCATTTAAGTCACTGTTATTTTGGGTTTCTCATTAATATGCCCTTAGGACTGTATGAGTACATTAGGCTTATTCTTTTTAGACAATCCTATATGGTTTTTTTAACTAAAACATTTCAGGTACATTATTGAACATCATCATGGGCTATGAGAGTACAAAAATAGGTTGCTACCCCTCACATACATATTTTAGTAGGAAAAATAGACATACAAAGATGTTCCAGTACAAGACCATAAATGCAAGGGGATGTTAAGCATGTAATCTGCTAGCTTTTAATGGCATAAGAATGGACCTATAGATTAATGGAATAGAATTGAGAGTCCAGAAATATACTTTTAAATTATGGTCAATTGATTTTTGATAAGGATGCCAAGATAATTCAATGGGAGAGAAGCCTTTTCAACAGCTGGTGCTGGGACAACTGGATATCTTCATGTGAAAGAATGTAATTGGATCCCTGCTTCATACTGTGTACAAACAAAATGGATCATAAACCTAAATTTTAGAGCTAAAATTACAAAACTCATAATAAAACATTGGGGTAAATATTCTTGACTTTGAACTAGGCAGTGGTTTCTCAGATATGTCACTAAAAGCAAAATAACAAAAGAAAAAAATTGTACCTCATCAAAATTTAAAACTTTCCTATTTAAAAAGACACCATAAAGGAACTGAAAAGACAACCCACAGAATAGGACAAAATATTTTCAAACCACGTATCTTATGAGTGATTTATATCCAGAATATATAGAGAACTCTTGCAACTCAACAATTAAAGGACAAATAACCCAATCTGGCCAACCCAAGTGGCCAGATTATTTGAATACACATTTCTGCAAAAAGTACACATGATCAAAAAAAGCACATGAAAAGATGTTCAATATCATTAATCACCAGGGAAAATCAAACCAAAACTACAATGAGACTTCATACCAATTAGGATAACTAAAATAAAAAAGACAATAACAAGAGTCGACAAGGATGTGGAGAAATTTGAACCATGAGGCATCGCTGGTGGGAAATTAAAATAATGGTACAGCTGCTTTGGAAAACAGTTTGGCAGTTCCTCAGTATGTTAAACAGAGTACCATGTGCCCAACAATTCTACTTCTAGGTATATGCTCAAGAGAAATGAAAATATATCTTCACAAAAGCTTGTATGCAAATTTCATAGCAGCAGTAATCAAAATAGCCAAATGTGGAAGCAAGCTAAATACCAGTCAGCTGATGAATGGATAAACAAAATGTGGTATCTCCATATAATGGAACATGATTTGGCAATAAGTACAGAAGTACTGATACATTCTACAACACAGTTGGACTTTGAAAACATTAGGCTAATTTCAAGCAACTGGTTACAAAAGGCCCGATTTTGTATGATTCCAGTCATATAAAATGTCCAGAAAAAGCAAATCCCTCATGGCAAAAGTAGATTAGTAGTTTCTATGGGCTGGAAAAAGGGAGAATGGGGAGTGACTGCTAATGGGTTATGGGGTTTCTTTTAGGGTGATGAAAATGTTCTAAGGTGGTGATGGATGCACAACTTTGTGAATATACTGAAAACCACTAAAATATACACTTGTGGTATGTAAATTATATCTCAGAGCTGCGAAAATTTTTTGCTGGCTTCACAATTGTGGTCGAAACATTTGCAGTGTGCTTCTGGTTTGTGGCTAAACTGAAATAATATCACCAAATGAAACTATATTCATCTCCAAGAATTGCGTATATAACCAACATGTGTAAAATAACTATTATTACAATTAAGGAGAATGAAATGGGTTGAAGTTTTAAATTGTCTTTATTGTTAAATAGTAAAAGATACTACAGAACATTCAATCACAACTCCTATGGTCAATTATCGTAACCTAACTAAGCCCCAAACATTGTAGAAGTGGTGATACTTTCTCTTTGAATAGTAAGTGAAAATAGCATCCTAAAACACATCAGTATATTCAGATGCTTGAAAATATATTTTAAGATTAACTGTATCAACAAATACTATAGAAATGTGGCAGCAGTTCAAGAAAAGATGATTCCATAGTTTTCCCTATCACTTGCTAATGGGAATCCCAAATAGTGTGAACTGCTCGAAACAACAACAAAAACCTCTGCAGTCATCTTTGTTTTCTTTCTTTCTCTTGTACTCCATATTCAATCTGTCAAAATTCTTGTTCTATCCTCAGAATTTATCCTTGATCCACCACGTATAACCACAGCTATCTTAGCCACTCTAAGCGATTATCATCTTTTGTTTGAATATTTTAGTGATTCTCTTAGTTGGTGCCCCTTTTTCAAGTTCTTGCCTCTTTTCACACACAGCGATTCTTTTAAAATCAAAATCAAATTATGTCATGCTGACCAAAAAGCTTCAAGTGGCTTCTTATCTCACCAAAAGTAAAAGCCAAAGTTATTGATTGGCTTATAAGGCCCTACTCATCTGACCTCAATAATGTCATCTTCCACTAGTCTCCTCTTTTACCTCCTGTCACACTGGTCTCCTTGCTATTCGCTCTCTTTCCTGCTTGGAATGCTCTCTACCCCAATATCCTCTTGACTTCCCTCATCTTCTTCAATTCCTTGTTCATGTGTCTTTCACTCAGAGAAACTTTTTTTCTGATCATATTATTAATATTGACCTCTCAGTAACTAGCTCTCTCTCTTCCCTGCTTTTTCCCCTTCTATAGCTTATTATCACCTTCTAGCACATTGCATTAGTTTCTTATTTATTCATTAAGTATCTATGTGCTTCCACTATATTATAAACTCTGAAAGCAGACATTTTTGTTTGTTTTGCCTATTGCTACCCTTAGGGCCTATAACAGTATCTGACACATAGTTGTCACTCAATAACTATAGTATGTCACTCTGAGAAAGTAGGCTTTTTCCTGAGTACATTGCAAAGATACTGATAGAGTGTTATACTTGCATTTGATAAAGATTCCTCTAGTAATATTATGGAGAAGAAATTGGAGGAGCTAAACAAAGAAATAGCTGTTTTTCTCATATCAAAATTTTGCAGAAATACTCTATTTAGAGCCTGAACATAGCTTGAAAGGCCTTGAGAAATGCCTGATTAATTAGATACAAATAAAACCTGAATTTTATTTGCTGTTTTATGAGCATGAGATACAACATCAGGTTTGTATTTAAATTTAATATGCACTATTTGCTATTGAGAGATTTAAAATGAAGCAGTACTATTATTAACAAGAGTGTTGAAAGTTTGGTAGGGAAAGTTGGAGTGGGGGGAAATGTGGATTACTGAAGTTCTGACGTGGAACTATTTTATCATGGAAAAACAAGGAAATTGTTCTTTTTTTTCCTTATGAAGACCAAATAGAGTCCATTTTATAGTATTCTGGATGGAAAAAGTTACTGCATTTCAAATAAATGAGTGTCTGAATTCTAAGGAAGCAAAAGGTGTCCCCTGAACAGAGTTTTGAGAGAGTCAAATCCTTATAAAAGTAAACAGTCTCCTTTGTTGATTTACACTATGTATGATCAAATATATATTCCATGTTTTTCTTTTGATATTTATAATCTGAAATGATGAAAAGTTGGGCTTTCCATGGAACTCTTCCATTTTGATACTTCTCTTTATGGTTAAACAACATGCTTTTATGGTTTTTTTTTTGTGATTATGCCATATATTGATAAAAATTGTGATGTGTATTTATAGTGGGATAGATAAAGTTTGTATTTCACAATTACCACAACCATCTAGTATGACATATAGTTTATTCCCAAACATTGTGCTTTCTATTAATCTGTGTCTTGCTAATTTTCTGGCTAAAAATAACTGAAAGAGCTGTTGTCTTAAATCAGAAAGCTGAGTGAGAGACACTTGTTTCTGCTCTATGAGCAGATAATAATCAAAAAAAAGCTTCTCAAATAGTCCTCATTTGTGAGTTTTCTCCTTCAGTTTATTTTTTCATACCTGTTCTTTCTTGAATTCATATGGTTTACAATTTAAATAATACTGAAAATATTTTTACTTTAATTTCCAAAAACACTAATTCCACAGTGGATTGATAAGACTGGATTCAAGGATAAAAGAAAATAATGTTTATTAATTGAAGGTTGTATTACCATTGCCAAGAGACACCTGTTTTCAGATTGCTCAAGTTACATGGACTGATGTTTGTGCTTTCAGTCACACACAAGAATGACAACTTCAGAGAGAAATCTCACTGCTTTCCCATTTCTTTGTAATTGTGCATTTCTGCGTTGAAATGTTGTCTCCATTTCATGAAAACAAAGGCAAACCAATCTTTAATAATTTATTTTCACCCATCAATGTCTGCAGTCTTCGTAGCATTTTAGCAAGAAAATAGCCATACTAAAATCTTTTATATTTCTTCAAATAGCCATCCCATAACCATTCCACTGGATTTCAGTGTTGTTTGGCCATTTATATTGAGCTTAAAATTTTTAGCCAAATTGTAAGTCAGTAACTAGATACAGAGGAGATAAGACATTAAATTTATTAAGTTAGTGGAAATTGGTTAACTTCCCACTGTCTCAAAATTTACAATTTAAACTAAATTATCTAGCATGATATTTCTTCTGTTTCTCCAGATAGACAATAGGAGGGCTTGGAGGGGAATTGGCATTAGTGAGTTTGGGAGTAAACCCAATTCACCCTACTCAACTGTTCATCCTCAGAAAGATTCACTCACCTTCTATGAAAAAGCAACTATCCCCAATTTTAAATCAGTATGAGATCTAAGATGGAAAAACAACGAACAAACCACAAACCAGTGTCATATAAGAGAGATTTAGATATTTCATGAATTAGCAGTCCTAGAATATCCATCATCTTTTAATTTGGTCTGCAAGAATCTTCCGTAACTAGAGATGTTATTTCATGAGCAAACACTTTATTAAATTGGAAAATCTGTTTTACATTTTATAGTTGACCACATTGAAGAGATAGTTCAACCATATCTGAACCTAATTTTGAAGAATACAAATGTGTCAGGGATTACTAACTTATTTTTCTACAGCTTTATTGAGGCATAGTTGATATGCAAAAAACCACACATATTTAGTATATACAATTTGATGAGTTTGGATATAGGCATACCCATTAAACAATCACCACGATCAAGGTAATAAAAATAATCTTATACCCCCCTTTTTTGTGGTAATAACACTTAACATGAGATTTATCCTGTTAAATTTTTTTAAGCACAGGATGTATTATTATTAACAGTAGGCATTTTGTTGTACAACAGATCTCTAGAACTTACTCATCTTGCACAAATTAAACTTTATACCCATTGAACAACTCCCCATTTCCCCCTCCCTCCAGCTTCTGAAAACCACCATCCTACTCTCTGTTTCTATGAGTTTATTTTAGATGCCTCATATAACTGGAATAATACAGTATCTATCCCTCTGTGACTGGGTTATTTTACTTAGCATAATGTCCTCCAGGTTCACCCATGTTGTTGTATATGGCAAGATTTTTTCTTTTTTAAGGCTGAAATAATAATCCATTGCGTGTGTATTACATATGTGTGTGTGTGTGTGTGTGTGTGTACACCACGTTCTCATTATCCATTCATTTGTTGGTGGATATTTAGGTTGTTTTCATTTCTCGACTATTTTGAATAATGCTGCAGTGAACATGATAATTCAGATATTTCTTTGAGATTCTGATTTCAGTTCTTTTGAATATGTCCAGAAGAGGAATTGCTGGATCATATAAGTTTATTTTTAATTTTTTGAGGAACCATCATACTGTTTTCCTTAGCAACTACACCATTTTACATTTCCACCAACTGTGTACAAGGGTTCCAATTTCTTCATGTTCTTACCAACACTTACTATCTTATGCTTACTTTTTTAAAGTAATAACTACCCTTACAGGTGTGAGATGATACTTCATTGCGGTTTTGATTTGCACTTCCCTAATAATGAGTGATGTTGAGGTTCTTTTTACGTATATGTTGGCCATTTGTATGGTCTTCTCTGAAGAAAAGTCTATTCAAGTTTTTTTGCTCATGTTTTAATTGGGTTATTTGTTTTGTTTTGTTGAGTTGTAGGAGTTCCTTATAGATTTTGGATGTAACCCCTTATCAGCTATAGTTTGCAGATAATTTCTCTCATTCCATAGATCCTTTCATTCTGTTAATTGTTCTTCGCTGTGCAATGGCTGTTTAGTTTTGGTGTAGTTCTACTTGTCTATTTTTGCTTTTGTTGACTGTGCTATTGGTGTCATACTTAAAAATCACTGCCAAAACCGGTATCAAGAAGCTTTTCCTCTGTTTTCTTCTATATGTTTTACAGTTTCAGGTCTTATATTTAAGACTTTAGTCCATTTTGAGTTGATTTTTATCTATGTTTTAAGATAAGTGTCCAGTTTCATTCTTTTGCATGTGGATATTCAGTTTTCCCTACATAATTTGTTAAAAAAAATTATTCTTTCCCATTGTGTATTGTTGGCACTTTCGCTGGAAATTAATTGACTGTATTTGTATGGATTTATTTCTGGGATTTCTATTCTGTTCCATTGATTTATGTCTATCTGTATACCAATACCATACTGTTTTAATTACTGTAACTGTAATATATTTTGAAATCAGGAAGTAGGATGGCTCCAGCTTTGTTCTTCTTTCTCAAGATTGTTTTGGTTATTCAGGAACTTTTATTATATAAGTTATGGTATAGTTTATTTTTAATTTATGGAATAAAATTCATTTATTCCAAGTGAATTTTAAGGATTTTTTTCTACTTTTATTTAAAAATGTCACTGTAATTTTGATGGGGATAACATTGAAACTATAGATCACTTTAGATAGTGTGGACATTAAACAATATTGTCTTCCAGTCCGTGAAAATGGAATGCCTTTGCATTTATTTATGTCTTCTTTAATTTCTTTTACCAGTATTCTGTAGTTCTCAGTTTGCAAGTCTCTCACATTTATGGTTAAGTTTATTCCTAAATATTTTATTCTTTTTGATGCTATTATAAATGGGGTTGTTTTCATAATTCCTTTTTCAGATAGCTCATTGATAGTGTATAGAAGTGGAACAGATTTTTGTGTGCTGATTTTGTATCCTGCAACTTTACTGAATTTGTTTGTTAATTCTAACTGTTACTTGATGGAGTCTTTAGGGTTTTCTATATATTATGTCATATGCAAAGAGAGATAATTTTACTACTTCATTTCCTATTTATATGCCTTTTATTTCTTTTTCCTGCCTAATTTTTCTGGCTAGGACTTTCATCACTGTGTTGAATAAAAGTGGTAAGAATGATCTTCCTTGTCTTGTGTGACCTTAGAGGAAAAGATTTCATTTTGTCACTGTTGAGTATGATGTTAGCTATGGGCTTATCATATATGGCCTTTATTATATTGAGGTAAATTTCTTCATTATTTATTTAAATAAGCTTCCTACCCCTTTTTTTCTCTTCTCCTTCTTATACTCTGTAATGTGCATATTGGTACATTTGATGATGTCTCATAAGTCTTTTTTAATTTTTGTGTGTGTATTTCTCTAATTGAGTAATTTCAAATAACTTGTCTTCAAGTTCACTGATTCTTTTGCTTGATCAAGCCTAATATTGAAGCTCTCTTGAATTTTTCACTCTAATTATAAAATTCTTGAGCTCCAGAATTTCTATTTAGTTCTTTTTTATGTTTTCTTTTTTGTTGTAGATGGTCTCATTTTTCCCATGGGTGTTCCTGGTTTCAGTTAGTTGTCTATATATGTTCTTTTGTAACTCTCTGATCTTCTTTAAGATGAATATTTTGGATTCTGTGTCAAGAAATACATAGATCTCTATGTACTTAGGGTTGCTTACTGGAGATTTATTTTGTTCCTTTGATTGGGTCATATTTCCCTGAATCTTTGTGCTTCATATGGTTTGCACTGGTGTCTGTGCATTTAAAGAAACAGCCACCTCTCCAGGTCTTTATGGACTGGCTTCAGTAAGGAAAGATCTTCAACAAACTTAGATTATATGCCATAGACAGAAAAGGCCTCTCTTATTTTCTTCCTTTTCTGCTATCAGATGGGCCATCTTTAGTCCCTGATTCTCTCTATTACAGGATTCTACTAAGGCAGCAAGAAGTAGCTGATTCATTTTAACATCCCTAGTTTTTCCTATAATTTCCTTGAATACTACAGCTTTAATAGTCATATGTCAGCCCCCAAGGTAAAAAAGAGTTTTACTAACTTTTTCCCAAGCAAGTTTCTAGAACTTCTGAAAGAGAAACAATAGCAGGGTGCCTGCTGTCATTAGTCCCACATTCTCTACTCAAGAAATTTCACATCACATTTTAGAGTCTAAGATTTGTAGCACTTTAGTTTCAGGTACTAAATTCTGTATCAGATAGGATACCCCCAGCTTTAAGTAACAGAAGCCCTGCTTCGAATTGGCCTGAATACCAAGGACATTTATTTCATATATTAAGAAATCTTAAAGTAGGGAAGACTTCTGAGCCAACTGATTCAGCACCGTCGAGATGTCATCCAGGACCCACATTCTCTTCTGCCAGAGATGGCTTCCTGCTAAGACTACTTACTCTCATGAACACAGTATGGCTGCCAGCAGCAACTAAAATAATGTACTTCCTTGTTTACATCCAGCAGGAGAGTGAAACTAGCTCCTTTTCCCAGAAACTTAAGTAGGTCCTTGACCTAAATTGTCTTAGGCCTGCCCATCCCCCAATTAACCAGTTCCAAGGATGACAGTCTTATTGTGATTGGTTTATACTGACCCTCTGAGATAGAATGGATGTTGTAGCTTTGATATCCTCTACAGCCAAGCCTTTTACAGTGTGCACTCATAAGCAAATGAAGATCTTGACTCCCTAATACCTCTTCTTTCAGTGCTAGCCAAGTTTCTCCCATTGCTCTCCTACAGATCTTAGAATGAAAACTATTGCATGCATGAGTAGATATTGGCAGAAAAATTGATTGACAAAACTATGCATTTGTCATTTCACTTTTGGCTTAAGTTATTGTCGACAACCAACACTTTAATAATTCAATAAAGCTAACCAGACTCCCTGTATCATTTAGGAAAGCTTTAAGGTTGAAAGTAGCATAACCCTAATATAGTGGCTTAAACAGGATACTATTTGTGTCATATAAGAAATCTGGTCGTATGTACTTGCTTGTGTTGACTCAGTAGCTTGACAATGCAATGTCAAGGTTAATGTCTGATTCTTTTATATATATATATAATTTTTATGTATATATGATATGGTGACAAAACAGTTGCCACAATTCCAAATATCAAGTTTATATTTTAAGCAGGAAGTACAGGGAAGAGTGATCTTACTTACATGTAGAACTAATGACCCTGGCCACCTCTAGCTGGTAGGTGACTGTGGAGATGGGGTCTGGGTAAACCAAATACAATGTCTGTTGTACACTGACAGCTAGATAAAGTATGTAAGCATATTCAGTTTAGTGCAGAGTAACTTACTTTCTTCCAGAAGCTAGAAATGAGTTCATAGCTGGTGATAGCCATAAGGATCTAGATATGCCCAATCCAGTTGCCCCGTCCTGTCAGAGTGCTTCAGGCTGTCTACCTGTGGTGACTTTCCTGACCTTGGAAGACTGTATGCTCTCCATGGCCCCCTGCTACCTTGTGGATTTTAGCTCAACTTCCTGAGTTCCTGTTCATAGGAGTCCAGTTAGTTTGGAAATTGAATCACAATTGATGTTGCAGGAAGCTGTGATGGACCAGATTTCTTGTTACCCCACAAACAGCCTTCATGATCTATTCTCATAACTCACAGTGTCCATGTGAGGAAAAAGGGATTCCCTGAGCCTCCCTTTCCTCCCCTGCCTCCCAAAGTGGCCTCTGTTCTTTTAGGCTTGGCAAGCTCTGTCGGACTGTGGAGAGGACTTTGCCTCCTTGCCTAAGCCTCAAGAGTTGCCCTCTTCTTTGTTTCAGCTCTCTTCTCTCTATATCTCACTGGACAGTGGGTGTGAAGAGGCTGCAGTAGAGGGACGTGGGATTATAGTAAAGGGAACTTCATTTTTGGCGTTCATTAGGTCCTGCTTTGTTCCCACAGAATCTAGGAGCTCGATGCAGAATAGGGCAAGACTGGGAGGCCTACTTCCCATACTGCCACCATTCTTCGGCTTGCCCTACTGTGACCAGAAGAAAAGACTGATGGCCTCCTGGTGACTCAGAAATAATAGTCTAGCCTCCTTGAAATCCCAGAGCTACTTGGAACCAAGACAGCAAATGGGTAATTTTCTTCTGTTGCCTTCAGTTCCTATTGTCTTCTCTGTCAGAACAGAGCATATGAACTTTCCTTCTGAGACCGCTTCTTAAATCCTACCATGAAATTCCACCCCCTCCCGCCACCACCACATGCACACATTAGTGGTTCTGTTCCAAGGCAAAGAGAAGTAGAAAATTATTATAAATTTCTGAGTCTGGGGAACTGGTCAATGGATTTTCACAATTGGAGCTTGAGGGAAAATGATACATATTTTCATTTTTTGATGGAAACTGGACATTCATACAGAGAGGTGATAGACAAATAGAAAGTAAGCATCAGAGATCCACACACTACTCTTTTGAACAGATACAGCTTCCAAGGCAATGAGGATTAGGGAGTAGGAAGTGTCTAGAACCAAAGAAACTAAGTGGTGATAGGCTTTCACATGTATCCAAAACTCCCTGTGCTCTTCTTCTCCAAACTCTTCAGATTTTGGCCAAGAGACTTAAGTTTAAAATAGGCATGGATTGTTTGGAAGGGCAGAATTCTTATAAAGGTATTTTGTTGTTTTTTTTTTTTTTTCAGTCACAGTGTTGGGCATATTACTATATGCTATACTTAGAAGCAGCCCTGTTTTCTGGATCCTTCAACAGCTGTTGACATCCTAACAGTCTCTTAGTACTGTATACTACAGGGGAGAAAATCAAGTGGGCTTGATTTTAAAAACGATCCCTGATTTCCTGAATAGCTTATTGGCTGCTCAGGAGTGAATCTTAAAGATGCTACAAAGGGGAAAGAGAAGGAAATCCTGAAAGTTATTTGGTTTATTTTGCTCTTTCCAGAAAGAGCCCAACTTAGATCTTTTCACACAAATGCATTTTTGAATCCCTTGTACCCAGCATAGAGTTCAGAGCTTTTCTTTTTAAAGTTGACTATTTTTTCCTTCTGATTAAAAAATACTACATGTTCATTGTAGAGATTTTGAAAAATATAAAAAATACAAAGAAGACAAAAATTATAGCCCCATGTCCCACAACTATCCTCTCTAACAATTTGATGCATTCTTTCCAATGTCCCACTTCTTTCTCTGCCTCTCTCAATTTATGTGTGTTCATGCCCCTTACAATATTGGAATGATAACTATGTACGTGATTTTGTATTTTGCTTTTTTCACCCAACAGTATATTATAACTATTTCCTCAGGCAAATACATATTTTTAAAAACATATTTTAAGATGATTTTATATCTCATCAAATGACTATCAAATTTATTTAATCATCCTCTTAAAAATAATCCATCCATTTTCTGAACAAATTTTTTAACAAATTTTAATGGTATTTATAGCGTTTAAATAACAGGTATATTAAAATGAAATCAACTGAGACTTAATTAAGCACATGAAATGTTCAGTGTCCTGTGCTAAATGCTATGAAGCATATAAAGAATTATAAAGTCAGTTCTCTGATCTCAGTATGATTTTAGGTTTATTATGGTATGATTTATTTTAATTAAGAATACTGTATAGCTTAATACTTAAAACACATAGCTCAAAGTTTAAAATAATTAGTACTTACAATTAATTACTTAAAAATATTATTTATTTTGCATTCATTCTACTTTCCAAAATTTCATGAGACAATTTACCATAAAAGAACAGCTAAAATAAAAGTGAAGGTCATCATAAGTAGAGGAAAAAGATAGGAACCAAGACATAAAGGAAAGTAAAGGAAGAAAAGAGAAACAGACCAATGAATTCAGAAAACCTAATCTAAGAAAAATTACTGCATGGACTGAGAGGTACCCAGCTTTTATTATCTAAAGTTCATTCCTTCAATTATTCATTTATTCTTTCAGCTCACAAGTATTTATTGAGCACTTCCCATGTGCTGGATTCTGAGTTAGGTCTGGGAGACAATGATGAACAAAATAGGCTTGTTCTCATAGAACCTGTATTTCACAAAGAGAGGCAACCTTTCTTCTAGCTCCTAATGACAGTATGCTTCGTAGAAAATTCAGAAATATTCCATACCTCCTCATCTCTTATAGGTCCTCAGAAGAAGCAGTGGGCACTCAGTCAAAATACTCAATATAAAGTTTGAAAAATACAGTCCATCAGTGCAGGATTTGAAGTAGAAATAATAAAGCTTGGAGAATCTAGAGTATGAAGATGTAGCACATTCTTTATGAGATTTCATATGTATATTAACTATTCTAGCTAGTCTTTTGATGATAATACAGTTGACCATTTAAAAACGGTTCATTTTTTAAATTATCTAAGAAATATGAGCACATTACTAACATTTTGACAAAGAAGAAAATTCTCTCTTAAGGCCTTGACCTGACCTAACCATTAATAACATTTACTTCTCTTTCCAGTCTTTTAGATTGTCATATTTTACATACTTGTAATCATACAGTACATAAAATTATCCTTGAGTTTTTTTCACAAATTATTATATCATAAGTATTGTACTAATCAGGGCTCTCCAGAGAAACATATGTGAGAGAGAGGGGAGTATTGAGACTCGAGAGAGAGAAGAATTGGCTCACCCAATTATTGAGGCTGAGAAGTCCCAAGAGCTGCAGCCAGCAAGCTGGAGACCAAGGAGAGCCAATGTGTAGCCCCAATCTGAAAGCTGTCAGGCTTAAGACCCAAGAAGAGCCAATGTTTCAGTCCAAGTCCAAAGGCTGGAAAAGACCAATGTTCCACTCAAGCAGTCAAGCGGGAGGAATTCCCTCTTACTCAGCCTTTTTGTTTTATTTATTGGATTAGGCCCACCCACACTTGGAAGGGCATTCTGCTTTATTCACTCCACTGATTCAAATGTTATTCTCATCCAGAAACACCCTCATAGAAAACACTGAGAATGGGTAACAGATATCTGGCCATCCACAACCCAGTCAAGCTGACACATAAAATTAACCATCAAAAGCATTTTTTATGATATATAGTCTTCATAAGCATAATTTACTTACATTTGGGATTACTGTATTTTTTTTATTATTTCCTATTTTTTCCCATTTAAAATTAACACCAAGATGGACATGTTTGTGATACAAATATTTCCATATTTTTAACTATCTCTTTGCAAAAACTCCTCAGATGGATTTCTTTTTGTTTGGAGATTGGGATGTGTGTTAAGTTTCCTATTCTGCTGTCACAGAATAACACCCACCTGTTGGCTTAAAACAACAAAAATGTATTATTTTAGCTTTTAGGTATTTAAAATAAAGATTTCAGCAGAGTTAGGTCTGAGAAAGAATCTAATTCTTACTCTCTCCTAGCTTCTGGTGGTTGCTAGCAATCCTTGGTATTCTTGGCTTACGGACAAATTAGTCCCGTCTCTACCTCTGTATTCACATGGTACTCTCTTCTCTGTCTTCACATGGCCTTCTTGTAAGACACCAGTCAATGGGTTTAGGGCCCACCCTGATCCAGTGGCCCCTGTCAGGTGGTTATGTATGTCAAACATGGTGCTTTGTAGTTTTGAGTTTCTTCATAGATGTTCTGAATTGTTCTGGAAATAAGATAACAGTGTGGTTATGTCTTACTGATGATTTAACTTTTTTTTCAATTTGTAAATGACACGTTTTCTCTCAAGTGAGCCTTTTTGGCTGGGACCAGAACTGCTGACAGTATCTTTGTGCCGGGAAAATGTATAGGCTCTCACACAGGCTATTCAGAGTTCCAGGACAACCAGCAGAAGGGTGCTGGGTTGCTCCAGCCCTTCCGAGTTATAAGGAATGTGTGTAGTTACCTCAGGAGGTAAGGGCATGCAGCAGATTAGGTCCACTCAGGCATAGTAGTCTGATGAGGATGTGACCGTCATTTTAGAAACAACCGCATCATTCATTCAGACCTCAAAAACAGGCATGGAGAGCTCATTCAGGGTACAGTGCTTGCTCTAGTGACAGGCAGTTTTATTTTTTTCTCAGCAAGTGCCTGCTGCTCCATAGTAGACTAAGCTCCACCTAGTAGGCTACTTCTTGTCTATATCTCTGTGTCTTCTACTGCTGACAATGAGCTGACCTTACTTCCTTTACACCTTTTGTTTAGTCATGGCTTCTATTCTTCTATGGCTTCTGTTTCCTGCCCACTCTCGCTATCTCTTGGCTTCTACCTACACTGTTGTCTGCTGGTTCTGATACTGAGTGATCTGAATTCAGACTCCGCAAGAAAGTGGTTCAGACTTAGAACTGTGTGACCCCAAAGTCCAGCTCTTTCTACTATGCACTAGGGGGGAACAGCATTCCTATACTGAAAGCTTTGTTGGGGATTATACCAGCACCTGCCCTCTTCCCCTGTTTATGAAAGTTTTGGTTCTGTTTTGTTTTCTTTTATGGTTTGTTTTTAAATTTCTGCTTTGATGGGAAGTAAGTCAGTTTATTCTGGATGAAAACCAGCATCCAGTGGATTCCAGAAGTTTTGTTAAGAGTCTTTCTAGGATGTCTTCTCCAAATATAGAGGTAAACTGAAACGACTTGGACTTTTCTGCAATATCAGATGCAGGGAAATGAGTTAAAGTATCCTCCCAAGTAGAAGTGCTCCCTACCCACTTCTGTGGTCTTTTGAGCCACTCAGGAGCTGTGGCCCCTATCAGGTGATTATGTACGTCAAACATGATGCTTTATAGTTTATGAGTTTCCTCATAGGTGTTCTGAATTGTTCTGGAAACAAGATAACAGTGCGGTTCTGGCAATTTTCCTGAGCGATCTTTAGGGCTATCCTGTGTGGTTAATTTGATCTGTGGAGCTGCTGCGTTATGGGTAATTTTGAAACACGGGGTTTGCTTATCTGTCTATCTCTCCAGATGACAACAGTTAAGTATTGGTTCAAGGGGCAGCACCAGGTTTTTCTTGAAGGACCTAGAAAGGCTCATGCACAGTCTCTCTCCTTCTCTGTCTGTTCACCTGTCTGTCTGTATGTATCTACATGAGGAGACACATATAAGTCATTTACTAGGATGTTGATAGTGATTATCTTTTGAAAAGTGTGATTTGTGAATAAGTTTTATATCCTTCTGTTTTTTGAATTTTTGACATAAGCAATATTACCTTTATAGGAACAGTAAACACCATTCTCTTTTGAGGAGAAAGTTTCAGCCTTCCCTTCACAGGCCATTGATTGTCCTCATACCTAATACTCTTCTGTGTGTTCTTCTTCTTTTCCACTTACAAAAGAAAGATAAAAGAAAAATAAGATGGAAAAAGTAGAGAATCTTCTAAAAGATTATTCAATAAAAAAAGGCAAAAAAAATCAAAACAAACAGCTCTTGAAAAAGGAAAATGTAACATTGGTCAAAATCATCACAAAGAGACAGGTAAATTCTTTGGTTTAATATAAGCAATAAAAACATGCAAGTTCAGGATTTGATATACAGACTCTTTTCAGGAGAAGTTTGCAAGCAAATATCCCAGAGGTTGACATTTCTATGTGGTAAAAAATTTCGAGACAGAGAGCACCTGCTAGAACCTTGAGTCTCAATCATGAATACATATTACCATAGACAAGGCCAGATGATCATCATCATTCAGTTTCTAATGGTTTATTTTTACCCAATAATTCAGGCCCATTTTCCAGATTCATTTCTCCTCCCTGCATCCCCCAAGCAGATGCCATTATTTATAGGGATTCCTGTCAAAAATTTTTTGGAAATATTTTTATCTATAGAAAGCAGATGGAATGTAGAAGACCTGGCAGATTTCCATGGAAAAAATTTTCGTGCTTCAGCTTTATTGTAGGCTTTGTGTCCCCAGTCAGGACTAGGGTACAAGCAGAGTCACAGTAACAGTCACAAACAGTATTTCTCTTGCTGTACTTCTACCGGCTTCGCAGAAATTCCTTTGAGTTAATTCTGAAAGGCCCGGGAAGGAGGTCACTTGTGTTTGGTAACTCACTCTCTGCTGACAGGTAGTCTTTTCCACTCCTGCCCTCTTCTCCAGCTCAGCATGGTGGTGTCCTGAAGCAGCCACCATTGTCAAAGTCCTTTTGGCTTTGACCAGAACTCTGGACAAAACTATTTTCTCTCTCAACTTTCCGCTGGAAAGCACTGCCTTGGATTTCTTAAGATCTGCAAAGCTCAGTTTATTTCATAGCTCTTTCAGGTTTTATTCACACTTTATTGCAGCCCCTTCAGCCCTCGAACACAAACTTATATCCATGAAAGTTGTGTTGAAAGATAATCTTGGTAATAAACACTTTGGTCTACACTCCCTCTTTTTTACCTCCCCACAATCTACCGTGATCCTTTGTTCTTGGACCAGACTTGAGGATGTGGACTCTTGTGTATGTGTGGATGAGTTTTTTCCTTCCCAGAAAGCTCTTCAGTCCTTTAGGTAAATATGTCCATTGTGGATCACCCTGCTGGCTTTGTGGACATGCTTAGACATACTAGAATTGCAAAATCAGTGTAGCATAAGGTACCAAGCCCACTTTGCTTTCCATGAATTTAAAGTTGAGGTGCTTAGTGGGATAGAAATGTAAGAACTCGAGGCAGCACTTAAAGCTGAAGCACTTCTCTGGTGTAGGTGGGCACAGTGGGTCTTCTTTTTCAGGATAGTCATTTGAGTAATCCCAAATGGTTATGCAGGCAAAACACATGTAGGCACCCATTGCCCCAGGAAAAGGGTGAAACAGTCTTAATATGGCCTGACCATAAAACATCTCTCAAGACCCCTTGATGTGCTGATTGCTGGAGAAGAGGGAGGTAAATTTGCATTGTTGCCAAGCAACCTGAGCGAAAGTAGGAAGGAATCCTTTTTAAATTCAGTTCATTTGAAAGTTTCTGATGGATTGCGATGGTTCTGAGATGTTCCTACAGTCTGAAAGGATAGCAGGGCCTAGGGCAGCGCACCATAAGGTATGAGGAGCCTGTTCTGTTGGATTCATGGGGCAAGGGAGATTTCTGTTCCACTTGGCTGAGGCTGGAAGGTTTCCCCAGGAGCCCCTCTGGCCTAGAGCTGAGCCTTTGGAACAAAGACTGTGAACGTGTGGACTGGCTGGCTCTCTCCTTAAAGCCAAGTGTGGCAGTACCTCAGCCTGTTCTGAAACAGCAAGAGCATCAGTTCACCAGGAGACAACATCCACCGGCCTGTCTGGGACCCATGGCAGCAGCCAAAGCAAGAGTCTCTTCCACTTGGTGTGTGGAATCAAGACTGACCTTCTTGAACTAAGTAGGCACCTGATTTTTTTGATAGTTTATGTCAGTTGTAGGTGGAGGAAGTGGGGGAGGGCTCAAGATTGAGATACTGGACATGTAATAACTTGTAGGTGAGGCTAAAACAATTAACTACTAAAATGAGAGAACTATGACTTCTTTTGTGCCTCTGAAATGAGAAAGCCTGTTATATGGGTTATACACATAGAAGGAAAGTGCTCACTCACCTTCTGTTATAAGATTATTGTCCACTGTAAGTTAGGACTCAAATGAGGTTGCAGATTTATACTTTTAACTTTAAGTCCTAAAATACTAAGTAATTCTGGTTTTTAAAAATAAAAGTTAATATGATTGTTTGCCCTACTTTGGTCTCTTTAATAAGCTGGGTCCATTCACACAGGTCTTTGGAATCAATCCAAATTGTCTCCTCTTTGGCTGGTGCCACTCACTAGTTCTTGTCCTGTGATTCCTGGTTCTTTGATTTGAGTCCATCTCCAGGCCTCAGCTATCCTCGTCCACCTGGCCCCCTTGGACTATTCTGGGCTAGATTTCCTAGTCTGGCAATACTTTTTCTAGCCAAGCCTTTGGCAAATGCCCATCTTTCTTCTACCCTCAGCTCCTGCTACTGAGCTGCCTCCCTATTAACGCAGGAGAATAAGCTGGAGCACTGGGAAATGCCAAAGAACTCACTCCGATGCCGTGTATCTCTTTGCTGTGCACTAGTCTTTTGAGGTATTTCACAATCTGCTGCTTTACCTGTGGAATATGAGGATTAAACTAGATGGTCCTACTATGCATTGTGAATTAAGAAACACTATTTTCTGTGCTGGATGGTATTTGTAATAATTTTGAGATTCACATACAAAAACAAAAGTTTAATTTGAATCAAGTGTGAATTTTTGCCCTGGAGTATTCTCAGTGCATTCGTAGCTCTCAGTTTTTGACAGGCTCATGATTGATACAAAGTTTTTTTTTAAGTTAAACCCTTGGAAAAAAATGGATTTTTTTTTCAAAAAAGTGTATTTCCCCTTCTGAAGAGGGAAAGATGGAGGTTGATTAGAGAGTTGATATAATGGAAAGAAATGCTGAAATCCTGGTATTAATTTTACCTTAAAAATCTGGAGTTTTTATTCACACCAACTTGATAATATAAGCAAAAGCAATGGAGAAATTTGCCCAAGACTTGGTCTTCCCACCTTTATTCAAATTACTGTCTTTATTACTTTCCATATCTTAACAAAGGAAAAACTGAAAGTAAAGGAGGTGTGTGCACCACAATGACTTCAGTCATACCTTCCATCACTGAAAATGAGAATGAGCAAGCAATTTGTTTTTCCACATTCAGAATCATATTAAAAAAAAAAAGAAAACCTCAATTTTTAATGGCATTAAGATTAGAAGCCATCAACGAAGGCAAGGAAGTTCACTGTAGAGGATATGAAATTCCATCTAAAAATCACAAACCCAAGAAAACATAGTCTACTGGTTTGATCATATCAGGAATCCCCTGCGCATACTCAAAAACAGTCTCTTTTCCCTGTAACAGATCTTTTTAGTCATGCAAAAAGATGTATCTCATGCACACAATCAAGAAGATTAAAATCAAATTCTTTTAAAGGTTTGTTAAGTTAGGACTGCTTGTACCTTTTTTTGATTTTCTTTTGACAAGAATTATCAACGACAAAAACTTTCTAAGATTTCAAACCTGAAAAGATTGTGTTTAACTTTTCTTTGGGCGGCAAGGAGGCTAGTCAGTAAAGACAGGTCTGCTTTTTATCGTTAGTGAAATCACAATGAGTAAACTGAAAGGAAGATTTGGTTGGGGTTTATGCAAACTCAGTTTCTTCCTCTCTACCCCTCTTCACTGCTCTGCCTGCAGAGAGATTTACCTTTGCATCTCTGTATTTCATCTGTTCGCTCTCAGGGCACTGCTAGTCAGTCCTGGGCAATTCTAGCATTTATGGTATGAAGTCTTTTATTGAACAAAGTCCACATTTCTTAGGATCAGCCTGTAAAAGCAGAGTCTCCAAATTGAAAAATATAACAAGACTCACTATTCCTTTAAACTGACATGTACAGCAGTCATTTGGAGCTATGTAGCCATAGCTGTCAAGAAATATTTATTAGATATCCATTTATATTTAAAGCTGAGTGAAATAAAATGCACAGTGAATTCCATAGGCACAGTCTGACCCTTAGAAGCACGGTTGATAACAGTAGTGATGATAAGAGCAACTACCACTTGGTAGTCACCGTGTGCCAGGCACTTATACTCATTTCATCCCTACAGTCACTCTAATAATTAGATATTATTATGACAGTTTTATAGAGGAAGAAACTGAGGTTAGGAAACATTAGGCAATTTGCCCAAGGCTGCATGGCATACACTGTTCTCTCTGAAGAGCACACTACTGGATCATATTTTCCTTGAGCATAAGTGAAGATTGAGCATGTAGGACTGGAGATAGCCTCTTCCCCACCTTTCTTTTTCTGTTTGCTGGATTATAAATATGAAAGTTCATGGAGTCCTTGGTTGGAGAGGGAAATAGAGAAAATGACAGAATTTCTTCTCCACTTCTCCACTGATTCTTGTCTCCTAGAAAGACTCCCTAGAGAGAAATAAGGAGGAAGCAGATACTGAAGAAATAATGAAATATTTATATAGTTTTGCTGTTTTGGTTTTTTTTGAGGGGGAATTTACAAAAGAAATATATCCTGGTTAAAAATTCAAGCAGTACAAAAATAAAATAATCTCACCAGAAAAGATTGCTGTTAATGGTTTATGTATATTCATCTAGATTTTTTCTATGTATGAATATATAATTATTTAAATAGGATCATAATATACACATCATCATTTCATCTAATAATATGCTCTATAATTCTTTTTATATCTTTACTTCCTTTTTCCCCAGAACTTCTAGTATTTCATTGTATGACTATACCATAATTTATTTATCTAATATTTCTATTTGGATATTTAAATTTGTTTACAGACATTCTACAATAATATTTTTATGCACACATCTTTGCAATATGTGCAAAGTAAATCCCTGGAAGTGGAATTGTCAGGTCAGAGGAAAGGCATATTAAAAATTTTAAGGACTATTGTCAGATGCCCTCCAGGAAGATGGTACCATTTTATATTTCCACTATCAGAGCAGGAGAGTGCCTATTTCCCTATACTTTTGCCAGTGCTGGATATTATTAATCTTTCAACACATGCCAGTGTGATGGGTGAAAATTGTATCTTGTTATTTTGATTTGAATTTCTTTCATTGTTACTAAATTTCAGCATCTTTTCATATGTTTATTTGGCTACTTGTATTTTTCTTCTGTGAATTCCTAATTCTATCTTCTTTTTCTACTGGGAATTTAATGATTTCCTTATTGATTTTGATGAATTATTTGTATGTTAAGGATAGTTTAGCATTTGTCTGCTGTATGTATTGCAAATTTTGTTTCCTAATTTGTCTATTGTCCTCATTTTCTTCTTCTCTTCCTCTTTCCTTCTCTCTCTTTCCTATATAGATGTTTTAAATTTTTATGCCAAAAGTTTTTGTGACCTTTGGACTTCATATATTTATTAGAAAGGTCTTTAACAGTCCCAAGATTATGCAATTATCAATTCATGTTTTCTTCTAGTACCTTCATTTTTTTCATATTCAGATATTTGATCTAACTTTAATTCAGTCAAATTTAGCTGGTAACCTAGGTTTTCAGGTAAAAATCATTTTCTTCAAAATGTCTACTTTTTAAATGTATGTATTTTTAATGTATGAGTCAAATAAAACAAACTTCGTGGCCAGATTTGGCCATGGACTGCCAGTTTGTGACTCCTAGTTACAAAGATTCTCCATAAGAAATTAAATAAGACCAGACTGATTGTTTTGTTGCTGATGGATGAAAGGAGTAGATATAGCATGTAACTAGAAGCAGGGAAAACTGTGTAACCACCTTTTTGAAGATAATGACCTTTAAGTTCTATCTCCTGAGGAAAATAACTTCTCTCTCAATTTCTTCATCTGCAAAATGGAGATAATAGGTTTCAGGAAGCATTTATTATATTTTGGCTTTGTATGGGGTCTGGCACATGGGATAAGTAATTAAATGGTAGTTATTATGAGGGGTTCAAATGAATTACAGATATGATATCTACCATTCCCGTAGCCATCTTCATGACATGGTCCAAGCTTGTTTCAGAAAGAACTGACTCAAGTGGAGAGTCAGTTAAAGTCAAGTAGTGCTTATAGGTTCCCAGTTTGTGTATAATTTAGTGATGGACTCTGTAGGAGATATGGAAGAAGCATTAGACATAGTGTACTCTCAGGAAATCCCCAATTTGGTTAGAAAAAAAATTAGATTTTCACTAATGAAAATTAAAACACAAATAAGGATGCTATAAATAAGTAATATATGTATGTGTGTGTGTGAGTATGTATATGTGTGGGTGTGTGTATATATAATATTTATCATATATGTATATATATAAATATATATAATATGTTTTAGTTCAAGGAGATTAAGTTGTAGGGGGATGGAACTGAAGGCCTTGACAAATGTGTAGGGTTTATATGTGCTGAGGAAAGGGCATTCCAGACTTGGGGGAAAACATGAACAAAGACATAAATATGGGATTACATGGGTCATTGTGCTCCACTGCAGATGGTGGAGGGGAGACAGGAAAGAGAGATAAATGGGGACAGAGAGGAAGGGTCATGGCCCAGGGTAGAGTTGTGGGAATATCTGGGGGCAGACACATTGAACTCAATAAACAGAGACAATTGTGGACTGACTATTTTGGAGGGAGAGGAGCAAGAGTCTGTGACAGTGCAAAGTTTGGTAACAAGGGCTGATCAATAATTGGGAATTATGGGCATTCACACGGAAGTTGAAGTTATGGCTATGGATGAGAATGTAAAATTAATAATAGCATTTCTTGTCACTAACATAATCATATGTCACTAACATAAAATATGGTCTCAAGAGTCTTTATCTTATCATTTATGCTTATCTTATCACTTAAATATTACAACTGTAGTAAGTTAGGTGCTATTATTCTCATTCTACAGATGAAAACACTGAGATATAGAGAGGTTAAGAAACTTGCTCTGGAAGAGAGAGATGTCCTCAATAACACTAAAGGGTCTGCCTCTTCAGGATCTTCTTTAGAAAAGCCACTCATGAAGTCAGTCCAGACAGGCCACATTTCAAAGGATAGACGCCAAGCTCCCACCATCTTTTGAATGCACCTTAGGACATAGGTCAAGATGAGGATGGGGTCATAGTGTCTTGGTGACATCTGTATCCTCACCATATGATATATCCAACAACCTTTCAGAGGATTAGAAGTGTGAAACAACAAGGCTCACAAAACAGAGAAGTTCTATTCAAGTGAAAAATAGTTCATTTTTGACTCAGTGATTTTCTCTGGTCATTGAGTCATGATTGCTTAATGCTTCCAGGTGCTTCAGTAATTCCCTCTTTCCTTTTTTGACTATTAGGTACTTTCTCTCACTTTTCCTTTGCAGTTTTGGGGATTTTTCAGATTTTTATTTGCTACAAGGGAGAGAAACCCATTGATTTTTATAACTATATAAAATTTAGGTAAATCGAGTCACAGAATAACCAAGAATTTTGTCCAGGAAAACAAAGTTAATCTCTCTTAGCCTTCTCTTACTACCCTAAGTGGGGTCCACTATTTTAACTCCATTTCTTTGTCCTATTTGTTCCTTTTAAACGATTATATTAATTTGTTATTTGTTTATTTCCTTTTTATTATTTGTTTTTCTTTATAGAAAAATTAAAAGCTCCTTAATTACAGGGGCTTTCTATGTTAGTTCACTACCATACATCTAGCATCTGGTACCATTCCAGGAATACAGTAGGTTCTTCTGCATATTGCTTTCCATATGTTCCAAAAAGGAACTGCAATTTTTTTTTAAATTGAAGTACCATCATTTACAATGTGTCAATTTCTGGCATATAGTACAATGTCCCAGTCATGCATACATACGTATATTCATTTTCATATTTTTATTAAAGATTATTACAAGATATTGAACATAGTTCCCTGTGCTGTACAGCAGAAACTTTTAAAATCTATTTTTATATATAGCGACTAACATCTGTAAATCTCAAACTCCCAAATTTATCCCTCTGCAATTCATTTTTGCTGGTCTTTTTTTTTTTTTTTTAGAGTATGGTCAGTTTTACAATGTTGTGTCAATTTCTGGTGTACAGCATAATGTTTCAGTCATACATATACATATATATATTTGTTTTCATATTCTTTTTCATTATAGGTAACTGTAAGATATTGAATATAGTTCCCTGTGCTATACAAAAGAAACTTGTTGTATATCTATTTTATATATAGTAGTTAGTAACTGCAAATTTCGAACTCCCAATTTATCCCTTCCCACTCTCTTTCCTCCCTGGTAACCATAAGTTTTTTTTCCTATGTCTGTGAGTCTGTTTCTGTTTTGTAAATAAGTTCATTTGTGTCTTTGTTTTTTTTCAGATTCCACATATAAGTGATACCATATGGTATTTTTCTTTTTTTTAATTAATTTGGGGGGGGTTGATTGATTGATTTTAATGGAGGTACTGGGAATTGGACCGAGGACCTTATGCATGCTAAGCAAGCACTCTACCACTGATCTGTAGTCTCCCCCCGTAATTTTTACTAGTCATTTTTTGATAATAAAAGAACAGTTTGAGATCTGATTGCTATCAACAAGCTTGACTTTGAGAAAACAACCAAGTCTGGGTTGGTGATACAGGTAACTAAGACATACCTATGTGTCCTAGGCTAAAATGGTCCCTAGGCTAAAATGTTAAAGTGTTCTGGTTAAGTAACAGATACTTGTATTGGTAATATTACAGTGATACTTCCGTATTCAGTTATGAAGGGACTGTGGCAAACTTTAGTGTGTTCAGAGGAAAACGACTAAGATGAGAAAGAGTCTGGAAACCACAGAGTTGTGGTAGAGGCTGTACAGAGGAAAGAGGAATGGAAGGTGAGGATTTTAATATCAGGTGGGGATAGAACTGTAAAAAAATGAAATGAGATGAACATCAAAGTGCTGTTATATGGAAGAGGTATTCGATTTGTTCTACATTGTTCCAAAAGGAGAACTAAGACCAGAAAAACACGTATCAGGTCATCTTAAAGAAAAACTTGCACAGCTGTCCAAAAATAAAATAAACCTCTTTGTGCAGAACTAAACTTTTTGTGATGATAAATGTTCAAGCAAGACCAATAACATCTTCAAATATATTAGTGTGAAAATTCTTACACATAGTATACAAAATAAACAATCAATTTATGTTGGTGAATAATTGCAATATGTAAAGTGATGGACTTGTTAATTAGCTTGATTGTGGTAATCATTCCACAATTTATGCATATGTCAAAACATCACATCGTGCACCATAAATATACACGATTTTTATTTATAATTTGTCAATAAACCCAGAAAAATTCATATTTGGTAAATAAATGAGTGTATTACTGTGCAAGCTTAGACCAAATGTCCACAGACACTTAGAAGAATGCTGATACTCTTTGATGTGTCTAGTATCCAGTCTGTACCACGTGGGATATACAGAGAGAAATCGGCCCTTGTTCTGTGCCTTAACAAAGGATTTTAGAGAAGGTTAAAAAATCCTGATCTGGTGTCGAAGTTTTCTTGGAGGAGTTGTATGAATTGGTCCTCAAAGATTAAGAAAAACAGAATAAAGAAGATGTGGCATTTTAGAGAATTAGTACAAAGGTCCAGATATAAAATTGAACACTACATAAGGGACAGTAAGCACAGAAACTGATTAGAGTGATGCGTCCCCACTAGGGCAGCAGCTTATAGGAGCCAGACTGGGGAGTTTGAGTTTGATGCAAGGAACACGTGGAAGTTTTGTGAATTATTAAGCAAAGGAAGGATATCCTTAAAATATGTATGAGAAACGTTTACCTGATAGGTGCTCATCAGACAAAGCTGTGCATTTCAAACTGGGTGCACTCCCTTCACATTCACACAACAGATTGTTCACTGAGAAATCATTTTACCTGAAGATTTTAGGGGAAAGATAATTTTACCTATAAGTAATTTAAGACATTATTTTATATCAAACAAATATGACAAAACCTTAGACTTCAGAGAAATGACATTCTTCACATGTTGCAGAATGGATAGGTTCTATTCCAAGGGACTGCTGGCTCCCTTGGGCTCTCTGTGGTAGCTGGTCCTTAGACGGGGAAGTGTGAAGAGCCTACAAGAGTAAGTGAAAGAGCAGAAGACAGTGTCCAATTAATAAACACTGAGAACGTGCTGCTCTGGACACTGTGCTAAGGGTTGGGGGCAGAGAGGTGAAGACTGGGCTGCCCTGAAAATAACTGTTCATCTGCTGGGGAGACAAGTACAGAAACAGGTAACTTCAATATATATTGGAAACCAATAAAAAACCAACCCTGCACAGAATGGAGCCCTGGGTATGTTAGAGGAAACAACTAGAGAATATAGTAGCAAACTGAACACAGACGCTAAAGGGGATGAAACAAAGATCAGACCAAGATTTCTGTCCTGGAAGGCCCAAAGAATGAAGCTACTGCTAACAGAAAAGATAGACATGTGATTAGGAGCCTAAAGTGGCGGCTGTTACTAAATAACTTGTTTAGTACAACTGAAAACTCATGCCTGGGAAGAAAATAGTACATGAAAAAGACAGACACCCACTTAAAGAACTTGTTTGCACCCACACTGTCTGACCTAACTCGGCAGCTCTCCCACCTACCTGTGTACGTGAGCTCATTTCCACCAATGTTTCTAAGACCCAAGTTCTGATACTTTCCAATTTTTAACTTACCCTGCCTGTTGAGATGAAAACCAGTCAAAAACTCCAGAATAACCTTTTCAATAAAGAACCCAGAGCCCTGCAGCTCATGATAAGAATTAGAATAAAGACCTAATTTATAGAAATGGAATTATCTTGCTGAGATTGGCACTTGAACTATGAATGTGACTTAGATTTCCAGTTTTTTCAAAGAAAAAATGGTAACAAACCCAAAATACAGTTTCTACCTTTCTTATAAAGCAGTGGTTTACGTTCATAAAATTGATTTGAAAACCAGTGGCACATTGTTAAATGAAGTCATTTGTTATTAATAATAGTTTTCAAGTAATAATCACAAGTAATTAACTAGCTATTGCTACTAGCTAACATATATTGAATGTTTAGTACATACTAGGCACTCTTCTAGCTCAGCAATGGTGTAAGAGATGAATTCGTTTAATTGTCAACACAACCAAATTTGGTGGATATCATTATTATCTGTTTTATGGATAAGATAAATGAAGCAGGGAAGTTGAAGATATTTGTCCGTAGTTAGAAAGTGACAGAAGCTGGATTGTTTAAGAACTCCACAGCTTAAATATTTAAACACTGTACTTCCCTCCCTAGCAATACTAATAATCATTGCAAATTTTTTTTAAATGGTTATCCTTGTGTGGGTCTCTCATTAGACATTCCCTCGAGTAAAAGAGAGAGCGAACGAGCATGTTACATTGAGAACACCAGGACTTGCACCCCATCTCAGGTAAACCCATGGGAGTGTATGATGCCCAGGTACATAACCTGGATGTACATCTCAGTAGAAAAAAATGTTTCAGACTTCTGACATAGAAAATTAATTGATATTAAGTTAAACTCTACTCCATGCAGCATTTGCGAAAACTCAGGGAGCAACTTTTTATGTGTATTGCCAATAAACAGCAGCACGTGCCACGTTTCTGAGAAAACTTATCTTGCACCAACTTTACTTAGCTGGATATTTCAAGCTACCAGCAGATCACCCTCAGCAGTCAGTCCTTTAGGAGCTGCATCCAACCTGGTTTATGTACCTCCCAGATTTACTCAGCACCATCTGCCCTCATGGGTTCTCACTGCTTGGTCAGTGGAGTGCCCTGGCCATCATTACAGTCACCCCATCACCTAATACCACGTGCTGTCACTACCGCCTCAAAGTAGTTGCCGGACTCTTTTGTCCAGGTAGTATCTGACTGGACCTACAGAGTCCAGTCCCATCACTCTGATCTCAAATGAAGCATCTTACTATAAAACATGGTAGCCAGCTTCTCCAGCAGCTGCCTGGACAAACCAGGGCTCTACAACCGAGAACTGCAGGGGAGTTAATCTTACATGTGGCAAACTTTGACCACTGAGGCACAAGAGGTAGAAAGGAATTGGCTGATAATTCCTCTCCTTGATGAACTGCTTCAAAGCACTGTGGTTCCAAAGAGCCTGTTTGAAATATATCCTTTGCAACTGAGCAGTCAACTGTGTTTTCTTGTAAAACTGGCCAGCTTGCTAATGCAACAACTTGAATTTGCTTTCTCTTCTTTCTTGCCTCATGTTCTTTTCCCCTCACTTTTGCTGTCCTAAGATGTCACCACCTAAACTTTTCCTCAGGGTCTGTTTTCTGGGGAACTTGGGCTAAGTCAAACTAATTATCCACTGTTTAAATGGCTTTCTATCTTAAGCACACATGTACCTTCAGATAATCTCTCTCTTTTAAGAAACTTCCTGCTTCTGAAACTCTACTGTTTGTTGCATTTTTCTCTCTCAGCCATTCCCAAATTGTGGGGTATAGAAGTTATGAAGATGATATAAAAATTTTTGAGCTAGCTGGGTAATGAATGAAGTTTAGGAAACCTTAAAAGCCTTTAAAACCCTGTTACAATAGGAAATAGAAGTGGTGAAAGTGGACATCCTTGCTTTGTTTCAGATCTTAGGGGAAAGATATTAGATGTCAGTTTTTCATAATTGTCTTTTATGAAGTATTTGTATATTTTATGAGGATTCCTACTTATCTGAGAGTTTTTATAATGAATCAGTGTTGAATTATGTCAAATGCTTTTTCTGTGCCTGTTGAGATAATCACATGATTTATCCCTTTGGTGTATTAATATGGTGATTTACATTAATTAATATTTTGAATATTAAACCAACCTTACATTCATAGGATAAACATCACTTGGTCATGATATATTATCATTTTTATACCTTGCTGGATTTGATTTATAAATGTTTTGTTCAAGGTTTTTGCATTTATGTTCATGAGGGATAGTGATCTATATTTTTTCTTTTCTTGTGATGTCTGTCTGATTTGGGTATCAGAGTAATACTGGCCTTGTAAGATGAGTTTAGAAGTGTCCCCACCTCCTCAATTTTCTGACAGAGATTCTATTAAATGATTAATAGAATTCTCTAGTGAAGAAATTGGGCTTAAAATTTTCTTTAAGGGAGGTTTATAATTGTGAATTCAATTTCTTTAATAGATACAGGGCTACTCAGTTTCCTGTTTCTTTTTGCAAGGATTTTAGTGATTTGTGATTTTCAAGGAAGTTATCGATTTCATCTGGTGGTCAAAAATTTTGGTATAAAGTTGTTTATAACAATTCCTGGATACCCTTTTAATATCTGTAGGATCTATATTGGTGGTTCCTTTTTAATTTTCAATTTGGGTAATTTAAATTTTCTCTCTTTTTTGTCTTGATTATCATATCTAGAGGTTTATGAATTTTGTTTATTTTTTAAAAAACCAACTCTTGGTTTCATTGATTTTGTCTATAGTGTCTTCATTTTGTATTTGGTTGACTTCTGCTCTTATATTTATTACTTTTTTCCTTGTACTTACTAGCCAGTGAGGAAACAGTTTTCCAAAAGAAGACTAGTGGATTCATTTGCATCTCTGAGGAAAGTTCACCTGACTGTCTCGAACACTACTTGGGCTTTTATGATAACAAAAAGTGCAATTCTTTGAAAATAAACTAAGAAATTGCTTTGTGATTATCTAAGGGACTAGAATTATGATTACTTTAAGGGCTGTATGAATGCTGTTTTATGATGTCTGTTTTTAAATTTTTTCCAGCTTTATTAGAATATAATTTATATATAACATTGTATAAATTTAAGGTGTACAGCATGATGTTTTAATATACCTATATATTGTAAAATGACTACCACAATATAGTTAGTTAACACATCCATCACCTCACAGTGTGTGTGTGTGTATGTGGTGAGAACATTTAAAATCTACTCATTTCAAGTGTATATTACAGTGTTGTTAACATAGTTACCATGCTGTACATTAAATTAAATGTTTTAAAGATTGGAATTAGAGGAAATGAAAAAAATTAGTGTGGGAGGGAGGGAGACTTGGACAATAAGGTACAGTGAAAATTAGGCCTCTAAACGAACCCTTTCTTATTTTTTTAAGTCCTTAAAATTTTTTGGCTTATTTGTGAGAAATAAACAGTATGCCCCCCTAAGAGCTCTGTGTCAATAAGAGGAAAGATCCTTCGTCACTTCTCTGTTATTATTAATTTTTAGAATAATTTACCTTGACTAAATCCCACATAATTGAAGTATCTTCTGGATATATAGCTTGATTCCTCTCCCTACTCTTTCCCTCACAGTCATTCTTGTCCAATAAGGAGAAATAAAAATTTACTAAAAATAGCATCAAAGCTAAAGGAGAAATCTCCAACGTCTACCCCGTGGAATTTTAGGAAATATATGTATGGCATGTTGTCAAAGAGAGATGCTGGTATCAGACTGGCTTCAAAGCCTAGCTTTAGCCAAATAGTGTTGGGCAAGGTATTACCCTCTCAGTGCTTCAGCTTCCTCAACTATAAAAGGGAAATAATAATACCCACCTCAAGGTTATTGTGAGTTTATGTATATAAAGTGCATAAAGTGCTTAATAAAGTGACCATAGGGAATTCTTCATGAGGCCAGAGGTGCAGGCTGTCCCTCCCCCTACCCTCTCCCCTTTGGTAACCACAAGTTCATTTTCTGTATCTATGAATTTGTTTTTGTTTTGTATATACATTCATTTGTATTATTTTTTAGATTCTACATGTAGGTGATATCATATAGTATTTGTCTTTCTCTGTCTGATTTATTTAACTAAGCAGGCAGTGTAGCAGGAGTAGAAGCCACAGGCATTTGGGTGCCTCTCCTTGTAACTTGTACCTTCAGGACCTGCTCAGACTTGATCACGTATATACTGCTTCCATTAGATTATGGAGTACTGCTGTGCATGCCCAAATTTACAGTTTGGTGGTCCATATAAAACCCAATTCATGAGAGGCAGATCCCATGGTAACTTAGTAGCCCATGGTTAAGCATTCAGTCTCTACTAAGGCCAAGTAGGAGGCTGAGATCTGTTTCTCAGAAGTAGTTATCTGCAGAGGATGGCAGGGTTTTTCTCCCAAAGCCTAAGGGCTGAACTGCAGTTCACCTCTAGGGGCCTGCCAAAGACTCCAGACAGCATCCCATCTGCCACTGATGCTTCAAGTACCATTGGATCTGCTGGATCACAGCAGCCTGGACCTGGTGCAGAGCCTTCCCTCCTTCTGGGCCTCACTCAAAACTAGCAGCTTATTAGGTCACCTATCCGTGGTGGCTAGAGTAATAAATCCAAGTGAGGGATATATGGCCTCTAAAATTCAGTGAGGCCCATCACTATGCCTCTCTTTCAGTTGTAGGAAGAGTCAATACCCGGTTAAACTTACGATAATCCAATGTCATTCTCCAAAATCTTCTCAATAGGCCACGTGGGCTAGTTGAATGAGGATATAGTGGGAATCACCACCCATGCATCTCTTGAGTCCTTGATGGCAGTCCCTCCAGCAATGTAGTATTGCTTTTGGCTTACTGTTTTCCTAGGCAGAGATAGTTCTGGTGGCTCCCATTTGGACTTTTCCACAATACTAGCCCTCATTCCTCATTCCCCAATATGGAGCTTCTGTCAACTGTTGAGTGGATCTGTTCCAATTATGCATTCTGAAACTGTGGAAATAACCACAAAGTGGGTTCTCGCACCCAGTGAGCTCACTGTGAGACAGACCTGAGCTACAACTCCATTCATCATCTGACCTCTACAATCTCCTGGTCTGACTGGTGGACAAGAATGATGTTTTGGGTCTCCTAGAATTAATGTCAGTTCAGAGCCAGTGTGTAGTAGTCCCCAAAAGGTTTGATTATTTTCTTTTCCCCAGTGTACAGTTAGTCTGGTAAAAGGCTATAGATCCCTTTGGGGAAGGTTGGGAGAAGGATTGATAGTACAAGTTTTTGGCAATGTACCAGGTTCTTCCTTGTGGGACCCAGCCTTCCCTTCATCCAAGGAGTTCTGAATAAGTAAACTAGCTTAAGTCTGAGAATTAATTGAGGGACTGTGACTGTCTGTTTTTATAATTCAGATTAGACTTTAGTTCACTTGACTTAGAACTTTTCTGCTTATACAGATCAAGTTAGAATTTTGTTTGTTTTATTGAAGTATAGTTGATTTATAATACTGTATTAGTTTCGGGTGTACAGCATAGTGATTCAGTTTTTTGCAGATTATACTCTATTACAGGTTTTTACAAAATAATGAGTATAAGTCCCTATGCTGTACAGTATATCCTTGTTGCTTATCTATTTTATATAAAGTAGTTTGTATCTGTAAATCTCATACCCCTAATTTGTCCCTCCCCCTACCCTCTCCCCTTTGGTAACCACAAGTTCATTTTCTATATCTATGAGTTTGTTTTTGTGTTGCATATAAATTCATTTGTATTATTTTTTAGATTCTACATGTAGGTGATATCATACAGTATTTGTCTTTCTCTGTCTGATTTATTTCACTAAACATAATATTCTCTAGGTCCATCCACATTGCTGCAAACGGCTATATTTTGTTCTTTTTATGACTGATATTCCAGTATGTGTGTGTGTGTGTGTGTAAAACACATCTTCTTAATCCAATCATCTGTTGAGCACTTGGGTTACTTCCATGTCTTGGCTATTGTAAATAGTGCATTGGGGTTCATGTATCTTTTTGAATTAGTGTTTTCATTTTTTCCAGATATATACCCAGGATTGGAATTGCTATATCATATGGTAGTTCTATTTTTAGTTTTTTAAGCAGCCTCCATACTGTTTTCCAAGTGGCAATACCAATTTACATTTCCACCAACAGTGTATGAGGGTTTTCTTTTCTCCACATCCTCTCTAATATTTGTTACTTGTAGACTTGTGAATAATAGACATCCTGACAGGTATGAGGTAATATCTCTTTGTGGTTTTGATTTGCATTTCTCTAATAAATAATTAGCCATGTTAAGCACCTTTTCATGTGCATGTTAGTCATCTGTATGTCTTCTTTGGAAAAATGTCTGTTCAGGTCTTCTGCCTACTTTTTGATTGGGTTGTTTGTTTTCTGATATTGAGTTGTATGAGCTGTTTACATATTTTTGGATATTAACTCCTTGTCTGTCATACCATTTGCAAATATATTCTCCCATTCTGTAAGTTGTCTTTTCGTTTTATCAGTTGTTTCCTTTGCTGTGCAAAAGCTTTTAAGTTTAATTAGATCCCATTTGTTTATTTTTACTTTCATTTCTTTTGCCCTAGGAGGCCAATTCAAGAAAATATTGCTACAATTTATATCAAAGAGTGTCCTGCCTGTGTTCTCTTCTAGGAGTTGTATGGTTTCACGTCTTACATTTAGGTCTTCAATCCATTTTGAGTTTATTTTTTGCATATGATGTGAGGGATTGTTCTAATCTCATTGTTTTACATGTAGCTGTCCAGTTTTTCTAGCAGCACTTGTTAAAGAGACTGTCTTTTCTCCATTGTATGTGCTTGCCTCCTTTGTCATAGATTAGTTGATCATAGGTATGTGGATTTATTTCTGGATTCTCTATATCTATTCCATTATATCAAGTAGGAATTTAGTAGGCTTCCTATATATTTCATTTCCGGAAACACCAGGATTAATTAGCCAACCCCATAGATCTATGACAGTGAGACTATTCTGACTGCTTCTTTGACTCTACTTTCCATTAGGGTAACCACACCCACCTTGCCTTTGGCTGCTGAATGCTGCCACTTGGTCCCTGCCATCCCAGTATCCCTGGACCCCAGAGGTCCAGCCTACAGAAAAGAGTAATCACAGAGCTCTTAAAGATGCTTAGCTCCCCTCACAAATTTATTTATCACAGTCATCAGGAAAATGGTCTTCTGAACCTTCCCAGTGTGGTGAGTAGTTCTTGTGTGACAAATCCACTCTAGCATTCCAGTCTCTCTAAGCCTTTGAATCCCTTCCTCCACATTAAACCAAGGCAGGTTCAGTACTTCCAGCTTGCTCACTGTGGGCCACTTTTTGGTCCATGTTTTAGCCAACCAACCAAACAAACCATTAGAGCCCTTTCTAAGTCCTCAAGCTGCAACATTAAATACAGAATCTCTGCTTAGTGAGCCTATATCAATAAATTCTGCCTGAGTCAAATTTATATTCTATCATTATCCCACATTTTAATATCCATTCCTGCACATATTCCCTGGATTTCGGTCTGCATGCATTTTTTAATCCAGTAATTATTTCAAAGTGTAGCATATCTCCTCATGGATCACACTTTGCACCCTTCCTTGCTGGGACATAAATCTAGTTATTGGTCTAAAAGCAAGGTTGGGTGGTGGGAGTGGTCCTGAGGAGAATCAGCATTGTCTTACACAGTAGCTGCCTCAAGGGAAGCCATTACAGTTTCCTCAGGCAATGCAGGGTTTACCTGCTCAGACAGGGGTACAGAGGCTACTCCAGCTGCAGTGAGGAAGACTCTTCCACTGACAAGACATCAGAATTTAGGGGTGTAATGTCCCCAGTTCACCAGTCTTTCCACACATCTCTTCCAATTTTTAGGATCCTCCTTCACAGTCAATGCCTCACTCTAACAGCAGACATCATCAGAAGGCTGAGAGTTCAACTTGCATTGTAATTCAGCCAGTCAGTCATAGGATGAAATTCTGTACTTGATTTTCAGCAATCTCAACCCTGTGGCTACAAGAGATAAGGATCTCCTTGTGGGCCCACAAAGAAACATTCAGATCATCTATGCAGCCCTTGAGCTGAGAATTTGAATCCCTGAGTGCATCCTTTTCTTTCCCAACTCTGTCCAGAAACAATAGGAGCAATAAGCCAACCTCGTTATATTCATTATTTTGCCAAAAATGTCACACAGATCCTTGCTTCTTCATAGTGGTTGATAAGGAGTATCCAATTGTGATATTTATCCTATCTTTATTTCAGATCACACCATGAAATATCAGTACTCCTTTTATTATTGGAAATACAGCCATTAACATCTTTAAATCTAATCACAATAGGGAACCAATTCCAGAGACCCAGAAGGAATTCAGAAAATGCATCCTTAACATTCTGTTCCTCTAGAACCACTATCATTACCAAAATCTGAATTAGTCAGTGTTCTCCAGAGAATCAGAACCAGTAAGAGATAGACATATAGACAGATAAGAAAGAATTGGCTCACACAATTATGAAGGCTGACAAGTACCTAGATCTACAGTTGGCAAGCAAGAGACCCAAGAAAGAAAGAAATGTGTAAGTTCCAGTCTAAAGGCCAAAAAAGACCATCTCAGTTCAAACTGCCAAACAGGTGGAGTTCCCTCTTACTCAGCCTTTTTATTCTATTTAGGTCTTCAGTTGATTGGATGAGGCCACATACATTAGAAAGGACATATACTTTTACTCAGTCTAATGATCAAATGTTAATCTCATCCAGAAATATCCCCACGGACACATCCAAAATAGTATTTGAACAAATATCTGGGCACTCTGTGACTTAGTCAAGTTGAGACAAACTTAATCATCACAGCCATCTTGTTATTTTCATAAATGTTATCTATAATATTTATAGAGTAGATTTAATTCCTAAAATTCTAGGTCTTTATTAGTTCTCACGTAAACTAATGAAACAAACTTACAACTAATCTCATGATACTCAACTTCTCTTTCCTTGCATTCGTCCCGTAAACTACCACAAAATTACATTATTTTTTAAAATGGCACAGATTGATAGTGTTTTCCACCCCCATCCCTTTGCCAGAACACTGTAGCAACCTCCACTGCTTCTCCTAGGCTGCTGGGTTCAGTATGATCTCAGTAGTACAGGCATGACGAAGTCTTATCGTCTCCGACTCCACTTCTCCTCATAGGAATGCCTGCTTATCCTTCTGATGACAAATCAGTGCAATACAACATAGTTGAGCCATGTGAAGCTGCTGTATTTTTAGGTTAAAAATATGGCAAATTGGTAGAATATGATCCAACTTAATCCAATAATATGAAAGAAATATACTTTTAAACTTCTCATTCATTTCCATTTATGCAGTGGCTAACATGGTTTCTGGCACATCACAGGCCCTAAAGAAATGCTTACTGAATTAATGAATCATTTTTATATTAAAGAACACTCAAGAAATGAAAACTTTGGAGTATATACTGAATTTTCCATTATTTTTGATTTTACTCTGACTTTATACACATGACTTTCTTTATTAGATTTATGTTCAAAGATTTAACTTGAAAAGCAGTTATTCTCAGTTAAGTATTTCTAGTTTATCTAGACATTTTTAAATGTTCTTAGTCTGCATGGAAGGAAAAAATAGAGAATATCTTAAATTTAACTTGAGCTAAGTTTTACTCCAGGTAATCACTTGGAAAGTAGTTTACCACTTGTGGCCAAAAAACTCCCTTTTGAAAATAGTACCTTGGGGTTTATTGGGATTTTTTATGACTTTTTTTTCTGGCTTCAGAAAAATGCTAAAAACATAACTTATTGAACTCATGGGAAAAGTGAACCATTATGGTTAGAGCCTGTTCAATCCATGAATACACTGGAAACATAACTTAATTTGACAGGAAATAGAAAGTTTTTTAGTAGAGGATCTCTCATGGCTAATTATAATAATCTTATAGAGTTGAAGGGCTGATAGGGAGTTTGGATGATGAGTTTTCCTACTCTCTGCCTTCTAGTAGCATATGATGTTTAAACCATCCCCAACAGGTAAGAATTTGTCCTATAAGCACCTTCCTAAGACTAAGAAAATTAGCTTCTCTTAATTAAAAAAAGCAAAGTGTATCTACTTATCTATGTAATTGTTTTGTAACTGGATGGTACCAATGAATCACTGAAAAAAAAAAAGAACTATTGATCTAGTAGATGTGGGTTTAAATTATAGCTCCTCTAAATTTCATCTTTTTTTATGTGTCCAATTTCTTTTTTTTAACATTTTTTATTGTTTATAATCATTTTGCTATGTTGTGTCAAATTCCAGTGTAGAGCACAATTTTTCAGTTATACATGAACATATATATATTCATTGTCACATTTTTTTCTCTGTGAGCTACCATAAGATCTTGTATATATTTCCCTGTGCTATACAGTATAATCTTGTTTATCTATTCTACATTTCGAGATCCCAGTCTATCCCTTCCCACCCCCCGCCCCCTTGGCAACCACAAGTTTGTATTTTATGTCTATGAGTCTATTTCTGTTTTGTATTTATGTTTTGTTTGTTTTGGTTTTTTTTAGATTCCACATATGAGCGATCTCATATGGTTTTTTTCTTTCTCTTTCTGGCTTACTTCACTTAGAATGACATTCTCTAGGAACATCCATGTTGCTGCAAATGGCATTATGTTGTCTGTTTTTATGACTGAATAGTATTCCATTGTATAAATATACCACATCTTCTTTATCCACTCATCTGTTGATGGACATTTAGGCTGTTTCCATGTCTTGGCTATTGTAAATAATGCTGCTATGAACATTGGTGTGCAGGTGTCATCCTGAAGTAGGGTTCCTTCTGGATATATGCCCAGGAGTGGGATTCCTGGGTCATCTGGTAAGTCTACTCCTAGTCTTTTGAGGAATCTCCATACTGTTTTTCACAGTGGCTGCACCAAACTGCATTCCCACCAGCAGTGAAGGAGGGTTGCCTTTTCTCCACAGCCTCTCCAGCATTTGTCACTTGTGGATTTTTGAATGATGGCCATTCTGACTGGTGTGAGGTGACACCTCATTGTAGTTTTGATTTACATTTCTCTGATAATTAGTGATATTGAACACTTTTTCATGTGTCTATTGATGATTTGTATGTCTTCCTTGGAGAATTGCTTGTTTAGGTCTTCTGCCCATTTTTGGATTGGGTTGTTTGTTTTTTTCTTATTAAGTCATATATTCTGGAGATCAAGCCTTTGTCGGTTTCATTTGCAAAAATTTTCTCCCATTCCATAGGTTGTCTTTTTTTTTACTTATGGTTTCCTTTGCTGTGCAGAAGCTTGTAAGTTTCATTAGATCCCATTTGTTTATTCTTGCTTTTATTTCTATTGCTTGGATAGACTGCCCTGGGAGAACATTTTTGAGATGTATGTCAGATAATGTTTTGCCTATATTTTCTTCTAGGAAGTTTATTGTATCTTGTCTTATGTTTAAGTCTTTGATCCATTTTGAGTTTATTTTTGAGTATGGTGTAAGGGAGTGTTCTAACTTCATTGAGTTACATGCTGCTGTCCAGTGTTCCCAACACCATTTGCTGAAGAGACTCTTTATTCCATTGTATAGTCTTGCCTCCTTTGTCGAAGATGAGTTGACCAAAAGTTTGTGGGTTCATTTCTGGGCTCTCTATTCTCTTCCATTGGTCCATATATCTGTTTTTGTACCAGTACCATGCTGTCTTGATGACTGTAGCTCTGTAGTATTGTCTGAAGTCTGGGAGAGTTATTCCTCTGGCCTCTTTCTTTCTCTTCAGTAATGCTTTGGCAATTCTAGGTCTTTGATGGTTCCATGTAAATTTTATTATGATTTGTTCTAGTTCTGTGAAATATGTCCTGGGTAATTTGATAGGGATTGCATTAAATCTGTAGATTGCCTTGGGCAGTGTGACCATTTTAACAATATTGATTCTTCCAATCCAAGAGCATAGGATATCTTTCCATTTTTTTAAGTCTTCTTTAATTTCCTTCATCAATGGTTTATAGTTTTCTGTGTATAATTCTTTCACCTCCGTAGTTAGATGTATTCCTAGGTATTTTATTACTTTGGTGCCATTTTAAAGAGGATTGTTTCTTTCCTTTCTTTTTCGGTTGATTTATCATTAGTGTAAAGAAATGCAACTGATTTTTGAACATTAATCTTGTAACCTGCTACCTTGCTGAATTCTTTGATCAGCTCTAGTAGTTTTTGTGTGGACCTTTTAGGGTTTTCTATATATAGTAACATGTCATCGGCATATAGTGACACTTTTACCTCTTCTTTTCCAATTTGGGTCCTTTTTATTTCTCTCTCTTGCCTAATTGCTGTGGCTAAGACTTCCAAGACTATGTTGAATAGGAACCACAATGGATAACCTAGAGGAGATGGACAAATTTCTGGAAACATACAGTCCACCAAGACTGAACCAAGAAGAAACTGACCACTTGAACAAACCAATCACTGGAAATGAACTCGAATTAGCAATAAAAAAACCTCCCTACAAATAAAAGTCCAGGACCAGACAGCTTCACTGGGGAATTCTACCAAACATACAAAGAAGAACTCATACCAGTCCTTCTCAAACTCTTCCAGAAGATTGAAAAGGAGGAAATACTCCTAAACTCATTCTATGAAACCACCATCACCCTAATATCAAAACCAGACAAAGACAGTACCAAAAAATAGAATTATAGGCCAATATCACTAATGAACATAGATGCCAAAATCCTCACCAAAATATTAGCAAATAGAATCCAACAGCACATACAAAAGATTATACATCATCTTTTTAAATTGAAGACAGTTATACAAACCTACTTTGCGGCAGGACTGTTGTGGAGATTAAATATATTATTTGTAAAGTGTTTTGTACAGTGCCTGCCCCCCGCAGGTCCTTCCAAAAAGTTTCTATTAATAGTACTAGTACTCAGCTTAAGCATTACACATACTTGCAGAAAGACTGAATGATGACGTTACCGCACAGTCAGTCTGTGAAGTGATAAGCATGACTCTACAGGGAAGGCCTCATTTCTTACAGTGTCCCTACAAAAGCCGGATGTTCACAAATCAAGAATGTTAAAATAGCTATTCCTCTACTTGAAGGGAGAGGGAACCGCATCACTGGATCAGACAGCTAATCCTCTGAATCACCTAGGGAAACTTCTAAAAATACACATACTTGACCTCCAAGTCAGACCTAGAAAATCAGCATCTCTGGGGGTGGGGAGAAGAGGGAAGGAATCCTATATTTCAAAAAAAAAAAAAACCAACAAAAAACAACCTAGGTGATTCCCATGGTAAGTTGGTGAGATGACCTCTCTATTCCCTTCAAGATTTACATTCTGTGATTCTAATCACACCTTCTGAGTGAGTCAGAGCTCAGAATTATTGTGCACGATGAGGTAATTTGTGGTTTCCTGTCTAGATTATGGTAGAGGGAAGAATCATATAATGGATTTTATCTGATAAATTAATGGAGACTTGTTATAACATAGAAAAATGAAATATTGCCTAATTAAACCCTTAAGCTTTAGATCCTTAATATTCTGATGAATAAAGTGAACAAAGCAGACTGGATTTTAACATGACGGATATATTTTGTGCCATAAAAACCCTGAAAAAAAAGGAAAAATACTCAGGCAATATGCAAGCAAGCCACAGTCAAGGGAGCGATGGAGAAATAAGCTAAAGGCAAAGTCAGAGAGAGGCACCTTGTTTTTACCTCATAACTGAACGACTGCCATCTCGAGGCTAAATCAATAAAGAAAAAGAATAAGACTTCATTGAACCAGAGTGATATTTTATATAGAATTATGTCAGAGGCCCATATAGTCAAGGGAAATGTTGTTAAATTACAGTTCACAAACATATTTGATTCAATCAAAGGAAGAAATCTCATACCAGTTTTGCCAGTGTGTCACAGACTAATGCAGTAGATCATGACCCTCAGGATAAATCACTCTTCTGTGGACTAAGAGCAATCTTTTGTATTTCTAACGCTGTGTGCGGCTTCCAGAAAGAAATTAGCGTTTATCATGGCTGTCAGTTTCCAGAAAGCAAGTAAAGTTCTTGATGAAGTCTCTTCATTCTGGGAAAGAAACAGGAGGCTTACCTTTACTCCTGAATTGACACAGACAGAATTGATATGGTTAGTTGATGAGGCCACCCCTCTGAAACATTTGCCTACTGCACTGACATACATGGAGTCAGTTCCTTTGTGCCTGGGGTCATGCTGGTCACTCCATGCACTAACCTTGGGAGGAAGCGGTACCCCAAAGATCTCAAGTCTTAGCAAAACAGTAGTACCACACCATGCTTTCAACCAGGCATATAATTTTTTAAATTCTCATTAATTTACATAATTGTAGGTTTCCCACTACAGGGGTACTAACACACTTCGGAAAAGGCAAGCTCTGTCTCCAGTACCTTAATCAGAAAAGTCAATCAGTCACAAAGTGGAGAGGAATCTAATTAAGCAGCTGATTCTCACAGTAACTCTCAAGTGTTTCCTCACTTTACAATTGTACACCATCTCATAGCTAGAAAACACTGTCCTGTCACTTGCTAATCCACATCATGATGACCCATATCAAGGTTGATAAAACTGAGGTCTGGAGGTTAACGCTGACTTCTCTCCATGAGGGAGTTCTCAAGGGCTCTATATCCTGTCTGTTTTTAACTCTGAAATATATTAACCTAGTCACCCTTGTGTACACGACACAGAAAAGGAAATGATCAGGTTTTATAACTATTTATAACTTTCTGATTCATTCTTAGTCTCAGAGATCTGTGGGTGTTTACTACAACTTAGCAACTTTCTCTCATAAAATAATGCCCGGTAAACCTCTTCTTGGACCACAGCCAGGTATAAACAGTATCAAAGCCCTCTCCTGCATCAGTGCACCTGATTGCCTTCAAAAGAGGTGAGGAGCACGCGAAGAGAAATTCCTCCCCCAGAAAGAACCACTAACTAACAGGAAAGGAGTCTTGATTGCTAATGAATATTTTCAGTTTCAATTCCTAGATTCAGGGCTGTATATAAAGAGGCCTATAGAATGGAAGAATTTAAGCCTAGTTGTTGAGTGATTTGGGGAAAAACATACAAACCTGTTTGCTTTCCTGAGTGGCTGTGGCAACAAGGGAAGAGGGGAAAACTGTCGTCTTCTTTGGAGCTCTGTCTTGGGAACAAGGCACTGAGTTTTAAAATAGTCGTAAGGTACTTGAATCAGCAATTTTTGCAGGATTTCCTCTCCATGCTGAAATTAAGATAGTTTGTCTTACAGGCTTTCCTCACTTTCTCTTTTTTTTCACACTTACACTGTGTGCCCTTGCTTCACTGCACTTCCCTTATCTGTATCTCACCCCGTTCCCTCTTTCTCTTCTCCCTATCCTGTAAGAACTTCTCAGAGGAGGTGCAGATGGGGATGGTAGAAAAAAACAAGCTCTCTGACTTAAAAGCCTGATGGGAAACAGTCAAGTAGATTTGGGAATTTGTTTTGTAAGTTCAGAATCCCTGAACATGTTAGGGGATTATGGCTACAGAAACCCAGTCAGATTAGCAGTGCTACTCAGAAGTTCTAGCAGACTTGTTGATGGTGTCTTCTAAAGTCTGCCTTTAGTCTGAAGATCAGTTTGGGGTAGGGCTTGGGGGGGTCAGCTGGCATTACCTTGGAGTGCCACTACCAGATCTAAATAAGAGGCTTGGCAGGTTGAGGGCTAAAGAGCTGGGTAGGCAGAAGTCTCCGGGGTGATGTTGTATAGGCTTGCAAAAACCCAATCTTATTCATACAAATGGAAATAATCGATTAGATTTCCGCAGCATGTATAAGGATTTCAGTGGCAGTTGAGTCTTGATGGTTGGCAAATAGTACAGAATTCTTGGTTTTAGAACTGAAGTCCTCCAATGGCCCATGACACAGTTTTACTGACTGAAGGACAGGCTAGTGTCTTTTGGTGCTTGAAATGTTACAGCATATTTAACTGATTGACCCAGGGCTTGTGCATTGCTGGTGTAGAGAACTTCCTCCTTTTATCCCACCCCTCTACACTCCCAGCACTAGTTTTTGCATCCACAGAAAATCAGGAGGATTTGGGCTGGGGAAGGAGGGCGAAGTTTTTCAAGATGTGAGCCGCAGTAGAATAAAGAAATTGGGGAAAATGGATAGCATCTATCCCTGGCTCCTAGAACTGGGTTTGAGCCTAGATAATGGAAAGGATGTTTTGCTTGCCTTCTGCTACCCTTTGGACTGAAGAAGAGGAGAAAGCCAGCAGGCAAAGAGCTGTGTATTGTATAGACTGAGTGACCAAGTTATACCAAGTTAGGACTTCTCCCCTCCCGGAGTGCAGCATGGCTGTGGTGCCTTGAGGATTGTCAGATGATGGGGCACTAGAGAAGCACCCTTGGCATCGCCTTGATGTTCTCATAAGGGGCTACAGTGATGCTCCCTCCATGGCTCTCTGGACTGCACCACTGTGGAAAAGTGCGCCAGATCCAAGACAGACACATGTGAAGTACACCCTTCATACTGTTGCTCACAGTTAACTGTGGGAGACTTTGAGGGAGAGTTGAAATCCTGCAATCAAGCAAAGGGACATAGTACTTTGGAAATTTATGCTTAAACCTAATATATGCCTGTTAAGAAAATCATAAACGCCTTCTGCATGACTCAGTGTGTGTGTGTGTGTGTGTGTGTGTGTGTTTTGAAGGTCAGGATTTAATATCTCAATACAGTGAAAGGCATATTTATTCTATATTAGTAGATCTTCTTTCTGGCCTTCCCGTTCCTATATAATTTTTTAACCTTTCTTAATCTCTATTGATTAAGAAGTGGTAGAGACGAGGTCCAATTACAACATTGTATACTGTTGAGAATATTTTTCACCAAAATTCATTTTAGGAAAAAATATTCTAGCACCAGAGATATCTCCATGTTTTTCTCTCCTAAAGCTTTTAATGAATGAGCTCTTGTTTTGCGTTAGACACTTTACTCTTTTTTTTTTTTTCTGGTGAAATAAAAGCATGTGCATGATAGGACATTTGAAATTAGGGAGCTTTAGAAAGAAGAAGAAAGACCACAAATCATATACTGCCAGAAGCCTACTTTGGGAAACACCACCAGTACTGGCAGGATCAGACAAGTGGAGTCCAACCCACTGGTAGATGAGGACCAAAGTTGCCCCTCAGTTTATTAATGACAGAAACAGGATTAAAGCAAGATTCCAGCCTGCTTCCAACTACATTTTAATAGTGGCCTTCTGGAGGCAATAATGACTTTGCTCTTCTTATGTAGGCCTTGGAGAAGACATATTCTTGGGGATTTCAGACCACATAGTAGAGGGGACAACACAGCAAGCTATTGGGGAAACACTGTAGATTCACTGAAGCCCTGATGTGATTTGGGCCTGCACAACAGACTATACTGTTAAGTGTATATTCTGGAACCCCCCAAAAACATCTGTTTTTGCCCTTATTTCTGATGGCCACAAGGCAGTATTTCTATTCTCCTCCCTATCACATTCAGTCCAAGGGAAAATATCAGAAAAATTAATATACTCCAATCTAAATGTAATACCTCTCCCAGAGACAGTTGCAATTTTAAAGAAGGATTGAAGGTATAAGTCAAAGCAATTAATTTCTAACTGTGACATTTCCAGTATCTGTAAATAAAATGTAGACCCATTGACAGAGGGCCATGGTGTTATATTACATGGAAAAGGTAGCTAACTGGGAAGATACCCCACATATTGAGACCAGGGCAGGCTTCAGGCATTCTAAACCCTAAGTGAGTCTTACTGAAGCAAGCTCAGAGTACTCCCATGGTTTCTTTCAGACACCAGGAAGAAGCCCAAGAATGGCTTAATTAGATTGGAAATGTTTATTCATTCAGTCAATACACATTCATTGAGCATATGTTGTATGTAAGGCTTAACCTTAGACTAGGAGGAATTAAAAAGATGTTTAAATTATTTTCTGGTATTAAGGAGTCTTTATTCTGGTATTAGGGAGTCTTTATTCTGGTAAAGGAGATAAAACATATGTACAAATAACTTTAACACAAGGTAAAAAAAAGTGGTGTCATTAGAAAGATTCTTGGGTTTTTTTTTTTTTAAGACTGGAAGGTGCTAGAGCATGTTATTGAAAGAAGAACATATGTCCATGAGAGACAGAGAGGGAATTATTAAAGGGTCAAGAGGAATAGAGTTTTTGAGAGAATGATGCTCCTGGAGTGAAATGTGGTGGGGTCAACTTGGTAGACTGGCTGGGAAAGAGACATAAAGGAAGGAAGAAAGAGCTTGGTGGGGCAGGGGTGTGAAATACTAAGAAAATATAATTTGAAAAGGAAAAAAGTATAGGAGGTTTATATTGAGTGGCCTAGGTCCATATTACATAGGATGGGAAGCTGTTTATTGAGGGTGAGCGTGGCAGCAGTGATGCTGGGGCTTGATGGAAAGGTTTACTCTAAACCTTTATTCGTGCATCTGTTAAAGAGAGAACCTTGTCAAGTAGCGGTGATGGCCGAGCAGGTCATGCTGCATGGTTTTATTATGGATTCATTCAGCCCAGGTTTGTGACTTTGTATTCTGAGATTGAAAGCGAGGGCAGAAAGGGTGGATGGGGATTTTAACCTAATGGGATTTGGCAAAAGCACAGGTGGAGGAGAGAAAGGAATGGATGAAGAATGCCCAGAGAAACATCACTATGAGGATGAACCAGGGGCTGGGTGGCGGGGAGAGGGCATGTGCAGCTAGAAGAGCCGGAGGATCTGAGAAAGCCTGGTACCTCTCCCTGACACATTCATCTAAGCCCTGCCTAGTGATCTCCTCCACTCTGCCCTGAGGGTGAGTCCCTTTACATCAGTAGGAGAGGAAGTGGGTGAGTGTGGTCACAGGGCTCCAAAGGGCAGAATCTTAATAACGCAGTGGCTGAATTTGAATGCAGTTAGACTTAGATTTCCTGTAGATGTAATTCATGGAAAAAAATATCCTCTCTCACTTACATTTTTTAAAATGTGAACACACACTGCAAAGCGAAAACATTTATCTGTATAACAATGTCGTGTTGTTAAAAAATACAGAAAATATGATTAAATAAATAAAAACGCTTAGGAACAATTAGGCACTTTACAAATTCTTAGCTGTCATCAATCATTATTCAGTCTCACCCTGTTTTCCCTGGGCTTGTGTAGATTTTTTTTTTCTTCATCTTGAATCTCTATACTTAGAATCAAAAGCCACTCCAGAATTGAAAAACCTATACCAGGAGTCAAATATCTGATCTTTATTTCGCTGTAAGTTTTAACTTCCCTGAGGTGGGGATTTTCAATTTTTTTAAAACTTCTTTGTGTTCTAAAATGAGGAAGAAACTGTTTTTCTTCATTGCCACTTCTGAAAGAGAACAGATGAGGTCACTAAGTAAAACCCTGTCTTTCCCCTAGTCAAGATTTCTAGTTACTTTTTTTCTTCTTGGAAGGGACATACTTCTGTCCCCACCTCCCAGTCAACATCCTTTCATGGTTATCTCCTTAGGATCACTGTAGCTTCACATCCATGGATGAAGTCTAACATGGAATTTTGGTTGAGAAATTAGACTCACCAGAACATGACTTTTAAAGAGAGAATTCACCAAGATCTTGAGATAGAGGTTAAGTCCCAGGTAGACTTGTCCTGGTGGATGCATCACATCCACTGCTGTGGGCCATTTAGGAATCAAAGGCTGTGGGGCTGCGTAGGACAGAATTTCTGGAGGGCTGCCCTGGCCCTAGCTCCTTCTCACTGATTTAACAACGGTGGACCTCCCATCATCCAGCTCCTGCTGTAGCCACCATGCTCTGCCAGGCCCTGCTGAGGTCTCCTCAGTTACATTCTTGGTGCTCAAATTAATTGTGTGACTGACATTGAAAGGTAAATAGCCTTTATTTAAAAATTCATTTAAAATAGTCATTAAAAAGGATAAGAATCACAACTGAGCCATAACCTTACCCTGGGAAGTAGCAGACAGCCCCAAACTTGGGTCCTGGTGTCCTCACTTACTCTGTGAACTCAGGCTGGGTGCCAGGCTCATACAAAGTCTCAACTGTGTCAGCAGCTCATTTGCTTTTCTTCTTGGTGCCACCTTTGGAGGGAGAACTGAGTGAAGCCCTGAGCGTGCCAGCTTTGTGGAGTGAAATCACTTTGAGGGGAAGGAGGCAAAGAAGGACTTTGCACCCCACCCTTGCATGGGATCGGTATTGTGATAAAGGCTGCTCCAGAAAGTGTCTGTGTGTCTCCAGGGCCCTGACCTTGGACCTCTGAAGTTGGGTCAGTGGGCACTGCAGGTTTAGAGCTGGGTTTCAGGACAGCTTTAGGACAGGAAAGGTATAAAACAGCAATGGCAGGAGCCCGCCCTATGTCTCGAGCTGTGTCTCAACCCTGTCTGCACTTTAGAATCATTCAAGGGCTTTTGAGAAAATACCAATGGCTGGCCTGTCCCAGACTAATTGAGTTAGCATCTTAGGAGTGGGGTCCAAGCACTGGTATTTTTTTAACAGCTTCCGAGGTGATTCAGATGCACAGGCATGGTTGAGAACCAATGGCCTAGAGTCTCTTCCAGGCTCTCCCTCTTATCTCGGGCCTGCAGTGACCGATCCATCTCTCCCAAGATGCTTCAGAGGAAGTAGAGGTTAGTTCTTATTTGGGATTTAGCCAGTGATGCCCCAGATGCTCTTGAGACTATTTCCCTTTGTTTCATTGTGAAACTCAGTCTGTCAGTTATTGAAGTGTCATTTGATTAATTGTTGTTTTCACAAATTCATATATTGTTTGTTTAGAGGCAAGAAATGCCATGGTTAAAAGCAGAGGCTCTGAAGTCAGCCCGCTGGGTTTCAATTGCAACCCCACTACTCACTACTTAACTAGCTTTGTGATCTCTCAGTGCTTAAGTAACTATAAGATTGGGTGATGGCAGTATCCTCCTTTAGTTCCTGCTGTGTGTATGTATTTAATGAGTTACTGTATCTAAAGTGCTTAGAATAGTGTCTGATATAGTGATTGTTCAATAAATATTAGCTGGGTTTTTTTTAAATCATTTTACTACCAAGCTCCTTTGGTTAGAAGCAAGAGCCTACCTTTGATTACTACTTTATGTTATTCAGGGAAGCATTACTACTAAAACACTTTTGGAGCTTACATCTGCTGAGGAGAAAAAATTTTTCCCCCAATTATACACAGCAAACTATGTATCTTAAGTATATCCATTTTTGTAACCTAAACCCAAATACTGTGAATATGATTTTAATTTCCTAGAGGAGATTTCAAGGAAATTGAAATAGGACAAGATATCATGGCACAAGGAGGTGACCAGGCTGATGTGACTCAGTGTGGATCAGCATGGAATGAGGAATGCCAGGTCTTAGAGGTTGCATTGTATCCTACCCCAAAAAAGGATACATTGAAGTCCAAATCCCCATCACCTTATTTAGAAATAAGATCATCACAGAAGTAATTGTTTAAGATGAGGTCTTACCAGAGTGGGGTGGGTTCCTAATCCAATATGACTGATGTCCTTGGAAGAAGATGGCCGTGTGTGAAGAGAGACATATGGGGAGAACACCATGTGATAACAAAGGCAGAGACTAGAGTCATTTGGCTGTACTGAGACGTTTAGTATGGTCCAGTGGCTGCCGAGTGGCAGAGCCAAGGTCAAACTTCAGGGTTCATGCTTCGAGTCACAGCCATCTTTCAACATTAGCAAACAGAGAAGCTCTGAAAGTAGAGAAACGATCCCCCTAGCTGCTTATCTGCGGAGCTAGGCAGGAGCAGACCAACTTGCTCCTTCCAGGAGTGGGAGGTGTAGGCACCAGACTCAAGGAAGACAATGATGTGGGTCCCATCCTTTCTCCACCAGCTGTGAGAGACTCCAGTGAAACATGAAAGGAACAAGTAAAAGCAGTTCCCAATGACAGCTACATAGGGTTTTTAGAAATTTTCCTTTATTGAGAAAATTAAAAGGTAATTCAGACTTTGGTTGAACTTTTGTTTTTATGATTGATAGTCAAATGTCTAAAATGTGGAACTCACTGTATTCACACAAGCATGCTTACTACTTTTAGTACCGCAATAGATGGAGTTCCCCCAACACAGAGATCTGAACAGTTCTATCTGTGTGGTCCACATAAAAATGTATGGTACATTTCCACTTGTATATGTTGCTTTGTCATGACAAGGAGAACTTCTGTTTTTGACTTGGTATCTACACGAACTAAATCCTTTGCTTATACATGTGAAGATTCTGGTAATGAGAAGAAATTTTCATAGAGCAGCTTCTGATGGCATACATTTCAAGCACTTTTTCTCCTCTGCTCCCCGTATCTACTGATGCTGGGCATGGCAGGACACATTCATATCATTAATCTGCCTCTAGCCCTTTCTCTTCATGTCACGACACAGGTAAGTTGGCACCATAGGGCGGTAGGAACACTCCTGGAGGCCATTCCTACAATTGCTTAACTATAAACAAAGAGGACTGCAAACCATATAAGCATATGCTACTAAACCTAAACTAATTATGTTTCTAGTGTAATTCCCCCTTAGCCCAATGTTTCTCAACCTCATTTTCCCATTTATCACCTTTCTCCAAGGAATGTTCTTAGACATTTTTTTCTTAATTGCCCCCTTCATGAAATTTTACTGCCAAAGATATATTGTATATATGTTTATATAATGTGTATCTATGAGCTTATACATAAAAAAGAATGAGATGTTTTGCCTCTGTGAGGAGCAATGTCACTGCATTGAGAAAGCATGCCTTAGCCGAATCTCCCTAAATATTTATGCCATTCTCATGCCACTTTGCCCAAGGGAAGATGTGACAGGGGGTAAACTGGAAGGAAGAGGAACATATGACCATAGGAACACATTGAGAGGAACCCTCCCAGTGCCCTGGAAGGGATCAGTTTAAGTAAGGAAACATGATGCTTAACCTCCTTTTTCTTCATGGTAAATACACCTCTGCCAGTGTGATGTGACTTTTGGGGGCATGACAAATAAGAAAACCACAGAGAAAAATCAGAACGTGATCTTCCTTCAGAAAACCAGGCAACTGTCCTAATATCCTTCTTATCCCTCAGGAAACAGGGTCTATGCTCACTCCCTTCCTGAAAAAGCAAAGAAACAGACCAGTGAAATTCCCCAGAAAAGACTGAGAAATCTGCAGAGAAACCGGTCTCTCCTATTATTTCAAAATCAAGTGACTTCTCAGGCATGGTAGCAGTTGATTTCATAATATAACTGTATATTTAAAAGATAAAGTTTTATTGTAAAGTGTTCATTGATTTGGCAATGGTGATTGAAGACATTTAAAATAATTGAAGTACTTATACAGTTGTCAATATATCATTCTACTTACTGACTTTAAAAAACAAACTTAAATTCAGTTTAAAATGTTTAAGTCTTGACTGATAATAAGAAAGCATTCAAACTATAGCTGGTGTGTATAAATACTGGACATTTGGTACTATGCTACCACCAGTAGAATTTACTGATTTTCACATTTCCTCATGCTTTGAAGGAAAAGTGAATTTGAAGGATGTACACATTGATATTATTGTGATTATAAAATGCTGTGTTTTGAGGATCTGTAGGGTATCACATAGCTGGTCATTCAGTCTCCGCTGGGCTGGGAAATGCTGCTCGATGCTGTCTGCCTGAGAATATTGACTGTAGTGTAAAGGATCATTCAAGATGTTTTTACAGACTTAAAATAGAAAGACAGGTTTTACTTTTTTCCCATGTAGGGGAGAGTGGAACATTTTAAAATTGAGACACTTAAAAAGAATTCCAAGATAAAAGAAAGTGAGACTTGAAATTTCTAAGTAGTTCTGGGTCTTTTAGTCACAGTCCCCAAGTCATTTCTCATAAGGTGCTTTTATTTTTGGTAAGTTGCACACTTGCTCCTATAAAAGCAATTCTTATTTACAGTGTTTAGGAATACAAGGGTTTAATTTAGAAAACTGATAATAATGATCAAATAGCACTCAGTACAGAGTATGCCTATAATAAAGAGAACCACGTGCTGTTGCCATTAAAATGTGAAAGCACTCCTTCAGAGTGACTTAGCTTCCCTAAGCCACACTTTCCTCTTCTATAAAGGGTTGTAATAAAGTATTTTCCAAAAAGGTTGTTGTATGGATTAAACAAACTGCGTCACAGCGGTTTAGAACTTGTCCTTTGTTCGCAAGTATGGAGAGTTGTTGCCATTACTCTTGTTGTTTTGAGTTGGAGTGTCAGGAAAAACACTTCTTGCCCAAGCTCTTCGGATTGCGGTGTGGCGATCTGCTTATAGGTTATCATTCTTGTTTTTTAATATAGGGATTCACAGGATTTGCTGTGATGATACTGGACATAATTATCTATTAATCGTGTCATGATTGTACTCAATTAACATCCTGTCTACTTGTTTGTATCTGCTACTAGGCTATAAGTTAGCAGGGCTCAACTGTGTGTTGAATGAATACCAGATAGGTGGTGATGATGTCATGATAGATAGTTACACACTTCAGTTTTCTCAGGTGAAATGTTTTTCCCATGTGGTTTTAAAACCTGCCTCAATTGTAACCTGAGGCCTCCATGACTCATTCAGCCTCCCAACCAAAAACACCAGGAGTGCCAGTTACTGTAAAAGGCAATGTCTTCAGAAAGAAAAGCTGTCTACCTACAGTAACTAAACAGAAACCACCTACCATCTAATTTCAAGCTGTCCCATGAACCACCAAAGAGCAGGAATTTTCCATTCCCATCTAAGAAGATTGCTGTTTAACAAGTGGCCTAAATCACTTTGGAAGGTATTTTGATTGGAGTAAAGAAAGTGATCTACATATACTCGTTAAAACTGTCTTGAGTCTACACTGTGGACTACAATGTGCTAGTTTCTTTGTGGGTTACATGAGAATGGAAGCCCCCTGCCCCTTCCCTCAAAGAGCTTGCTACTGTGTCAAGGAGATAAATCTATGCTAGAGAAGGGAGGATTGATTCAAAAGTATCTCAAAGGACAACAGACATACAAATTATTGGCTCTTATCTTGTGATTTCTGGGGACGTTATCCCAGAGGAAAAAATAATAACTCCGTTGATTTTTTTGGTAAATTTTAGACTTAGAATTAAGAATTACTTAATTTTAACTTTATTTGTACAGGGTCAGGGTGATTTCAGAAAAAAAAGAGCCTAGTAAATTTACTTTACTCCGCTTTGTACAGATTTTTGCTTCTTCTACATAAAAATGTAGCTGAGAGTAGCCTTCAGCCCAGGGTCCTTCCTGTTCCTCTGTGGATTTAACAGTTCATAAACATAATGCTGGCCTCAGGAAGCCAATGAAAGACCTCATTCTGGCTAGAGCTTGAGTTGAAGATAAATGCCCTCCAGTCCTTTCTTTCCCCATGATGTTATCTCTGCCCTGTCTAAACAGGACAGGGTAAGGCAGGAAGGATCAACAGACGGAGATGTGGCCAGGCTAGAACAGGTTGGCAGGGTAAAGGGGGCTGGGAGCTTCTGAGTGGGGACCCTACTGAAAGGTGAAGGGCCTAAAACAAGGTAGATTCTTGTAACAGTGGGATGAGAAGGAGGACATCATGCATGGGTGGAGATAGAGTGATGAGTGGCTCAAATTCACACTCAGTTGAAAACAAGGTATTGTCAGCAGGACTGTCCTACAGCAACTGGACTGGAGCTAGGATGAAGCATCTTCCCTGATCTGGTCACATGTGTTTAGGTGAAGCAGAGACTGGAGGCCTCATGCATGGCCTAGGCTTAAAGGTAGCCAGTCCTGCTGGGATTTGCTTTGCCTCTGTATCAGTTAGGACTGCTTTCTTCCTCTTGTATCACTTACAAGATGGACACTGCAGCTCTGGACGTCACATCCATGTTCATCCAAGACAGTAGGAGAGGGGCTAGGAGAAAGGGGTTAATGTTAACAAAATTTGTTTTCTGTCTTGTTGCCAGAATGGTGTCACTTGGTAATGCCTGGGGATTCTAGCAAGAAAGACTGAGGAATAAATTGTTTTTGCATCCTCTAAAATAGATAGAGTCAGTAGAGAGCTGGATCTGGGTAAGGGGGAAACAACATACAGTGTCTGTCACTGGCTCTGAAACACTCCTCACCACTTGCTCCCTTACCGCTCCATCCTCAATTCGATATTTTTTTTAAAAGTAGAGAACGCTCAAGGATATTTCTAGTAGAAATAATCATCAGGCTCACTCAAATCCTTATGCAATTTATAGTGACTGATGCTATGCTATGGAGAGGTCAGGTAGGATAAATAATGACGAGAGCTTTCAGCATTAATGACCTCAGAGACAGCAATTTCAGTAGAGGGATGCACAAAGGACATAACTGGTATGTTATTTTACTCACCTCAGCCTGTGTCTCCGTGGCAGCCATGAAAGCAGGGCTTCAGCATTACCTTCTAGCATTTCTATTTATGACATCAGCTTCTGCCGACAACCAGAAGCAGACTTCTTCGCTTTCCCTTTTTCCTTCTCCCTTCTCCTCCCCAAACATATTGAGATTTATCCTTCTCATATATCAAGTATGATTCTCTCCTCCCCTTCATTTCTTTTTGCATGTAGAAGATACTGTTGTTTCTTGAGTTGTTTGCACAGCAGATTCTGGTAAAAAGAACTCTGTGCTCTTACCTGAACAGACGCTGTCTGGACAACGTCATTTGTATTGATGAACTTTACAAATAGCATCCCTGTTGGACCATCACTCAACCAACAAAGCCATGTGGCACACACCAGATAATCTGGTTAAAAGTAGTTCTACTGAAAAGACAAATCGGCATAAACCAGAATTGGTTTAAAACCCATATTTCCAATCACTTGTTTTGCGTCCTTTTCGGTAGTGTTACTTATTTTACTTTATAATGATGTCACATAGGAAGCCCAGTCCTGCATCTACAGGAGGCTTTGCTAAATTACCAAAAAAAAACTGAAAAAAAATTTTTTCTACAAACGGTTATGGGAATCACATAAGATCAGAAGTAAATTGTGATGTGAAGCACAGTGCAGGTCACAGCAAGCTCTTTACCCCTAAGGCAGTAAACACTGAGCGAGACTAGAAAACTGCTTCCTGGGGAGTCTGCTGGTTGTGTTGAGTGTAGGCTTTAAGCTTCAAAGAACTACCTGGAAGCTGGTTTGGGAATTTAACAAGATGATTATAAATTTGGTTCTTGACATATTGAATTTGAGATTCTAATCTAGAGAAAGGTCTGGATTGAAAAGCCAAACAGGATTATGTAAATGGGGAAGGGAAAACTGAAGAGAAATTGAGGCTGAAAGAGATTTGAGTCCATCCTTGAAACTGTGGAGCTGGTTAAGATTACTAGTGTAGAACATGGGATGAGATAAAAGAAGGTTTGATGAGACTGCTATCTACCTAACCAGTACCGATTCTGCAGTCTTCCTTAATAACAGAATGCAAACTGTTAGCTGAGCACATTACCTCCTGCAATGGAAGACCACATTTCTCAGCTTACCATATAGCTGTTGGCCCATGACCAAGTTCCAGCCAATTATGTGATGTCAGAAGTGCTGTATGGGACTTCTAGGACAGAGCATGCCCTCTTTCTTTCCCAGTGCTTGGAATGCAGAGGCAGTGGCTGACTCTAGCAGCCATGCTGGCCATGGGGTGGCCTTGAGGAAGTCACATGCAACGGGCCAAACAGTAGAAGGCACAAATTTCTATTGACTTCATGAGGCTCTTCTATACCAGTTCTGAGCATTCTGGACACTAGATTTTCTTTCACTGGAGAGAATAAACCTTTGTGTGTATAAGCCACTTTAGTTGGATCTTTGTTGCTTTCAACTGAACATAATGTAACTAATACAAACTCAAGGTGAGACAAAGAAGAGCTAAAGAAAAAGACAAGGCAAAATCAGAGAGGTAGTAGGAGGATTAGGACAGGGTATATTAGGGAACCAGTGGGGAAGGAAAATGGAAGATTATCAGTGGTATCAAATACTGAAGAGAGGGGAACTGTATTTCTTTGTAAGCAGATTAAATGTGTGGTGAGGAAGTAAATCTATTAGTCATACTTGATTATGCATCATTTATTTAGTGTTGCAAAACACCTAAGGCTTACAATTTTCTGTTATTCTAAAAGCCTTTATAACACATCTCTTCTTTTTCAGCTGAGGCTAATCTGAGCTACAAAACTTCATAAATTGTATTTCATGTTTCATTTTGACAATAATGACCATGTTATAGAATGGATAATAGCGAAGAGGTGACAAAAAAAATCTCTGTGTGTATGTATTTTGGATATTAACTTTATAAGAGTCATACCATTTGAAAATATTTCCTCCCATTCAGTAGGTTGTCTTTTCATTTTTCCAGTGGTTTCCTTTGCTGTCCAAAAGCTTTTAAGTTTAATTAGGTCCCATTTGTTCTTTTTTTTTTTTCTTTGCCTTAGGAGACAGATCCAAAAACAATTGCTGTGATTTATGACAAAGAATATTCTGCCTGTGTTTTCTTCTAGGAGTTTTGTAGTTTTCAGTCTTACATTTAGGTATTTAATCTATTTGAGGCTTTTTTGTTGTTGTTGTTCTAAGTTTGTTCTTTTACATGTAGCTGTCCAGTTTTCCCAGCACAGTTTATTGAAGAGACTATCTTTCCTCCATTGTATATTCTTGTCTCCTCTGTCATACATTCATTGACCATAAGTGCATGGGTTTATTTCCGGGCTCTCTATTCTCTTCCATTGACCTACATGTCTGTTTTGATTACTCTAGCTTCATAGTGTAGTCTGTTCCATTGACCTACATACTGTTTTGGTTACTCTAGCTTCATAGTGTAGTCTGAAGCCAGGGAGCATGATACTTTCAGCTTTGTTCTTTTTTCTCAAGATTGCTTTGGGTATTTGAAGTCTTTTGTTGTTCCATGTAAATTTCAGGATTATTTGGTCTAGTCCTGTGAAAAATTGCATAGGTATTTTGATTGGGATGGCATTATATCTGTAGATTGCTTTCAGACTGTTCGTACAACTCAATATCAAAAAAAATTTTTTTTAATGGGCAGAAGACCTGAATAGACATTATTCCAAAGAAGATATACAGATGGCCAATAGGCACATAAAAAGATGCTCAACATCACTAATCATCAGAGAAATGCAAATCAAAACCAAAATAAGTTATCACCTCACATCTGTCAGAGTGGCTATCATCAAAAAAAAAAAACACAAATAACAAATGTTGATGCAGATGTGGAGAAAAGGGAATCCTTGTACACCGGTGGTGGAATGTAAATCGGTGCAGCCACTTGGAAAACAGTATGGAGGTTTCTCAAAAAACTAAAAATAGAATCACCACATGATCCAGCAATGCCACTTTTAGTTAAATCCAAAGAAAAGGAAAAAACTAATTTGGAAAGATATATGCACCCCAAGAATTATTTACAGTTGCCAAGATATGGAAGCAACCTGAATGTCCATCAACAGATGAATGGATGAAGATGTGGTATATATATACAATGGAGTATTACCAGCCATAAAAAAGAATGAGATTTTGCCATTTGAAACAGCATAGGTGGACCTGGAGCATATTATGCTTAGTGAAATAAATCAGACAGAAAGACAAATACTGTATGTTATCACTTAAATGTGGAATCTAAAGAATGAAACAAATGAATTAACATAACAAAACAGAAAAAAACTTTCAGAGAACAAACTAGTGGTTACCAGTGGGGAGAAATAAGGGGGGAAGGGGCAAGATAGGGGTAGAGGATTAAGAGGTACAAACTAGCATGTATAAAGTCAATAAGCTACAAGGATACACTGTACAGCACAATATTTTATAAGTTTAAATAGAATATAATATATAAAATATTGAATCACTGTGTTATACACCTGAAACTAATACAATGTTTTAAATCAAGTATGCTTCAATAAAAAATCTTTATGTGTGCAAAACAGAATTTGTAGTCTCCAAAAAAATTAATGGTAGTGATTTCTGATGGATTCAAAATGTTACAATAGTTCTGGATTTTTTTGTTTGTTTCATTTTCAGTGTCTTTGTTCCGAGACAGGAAATTTTTATCCATCTTATTGATAATGTTCATCTCATAAAATGAGGATACTGACTAGACTAGAATTTTATTAAAAGAGAGTTTGTAATCACTGAAAATTCAAACTTGGGTAAAAATTTCATGCAAAGAAATAAAGTTTAAAAGATTTTCCAAATCAGCAAGAATGCTCCACAAAAGCATAATTTCATATTATTATTTGCCTTCTTTTCTCTGAAATACAGCTGACTTACAATATTATATTAGTTTCAGGAATACAACCTAGTAATTCAGTATCTCTATATATTGTGCATACACAAAGTTATTACAGGACTGTTGGCTGTATTTCCTATACTATATATTATATTCCGGTGACTTATTTATTTTATAACTGGTAGTTTATGCCTATTAATCTCCTTCACCTATTTTGCCCATCTGGCTTACTTATTATATTAACTTGGTGTTACCTATATTTTAACTCCATTATACTAGTAATGACCTACTTCTACAAGTATGTTAAACATAATTAATCAGAGTATACAAAGAATAGGCTATTATGGTTAACTGAATTTTCTGGACAATCTAGGATTAAATAAAAGATTTTTGGTTTCAATTACCACTTTGAGAGGGTTGTTTTACATGTATATGTTTTCCAGTCTTTGTAATTAGGGTAAAATATACTGCAATTGTAATTGCATATTTTGATGCTTAATTTTCAGTACCTTGTTTGGAACTATAGCTCTAGAAAGACTGTGGATCATATCCTGGGATGCAACACTTTATTTCATGGATAAGGAACTGAGAATCTGAAAATCAGTCAAAGGCATGTGCACATGCATGCATCTGTATGTGCATTCATAATAGGACAGACTTACTCAAGGATCAAACTAAACCACTGGTATCTTTCACAAGATCTCAAGGAGAGTTTAAACCTCCAAAACACAAGGACTTTAGTTTTTAACAAATGTGATTATCACGAATTTTTCCCTACCCACACATACTAAGAAGAGTCATACTCATTCTCTTTTACATAATATAGTCAAAATTACCCATAGATAATTGTAAAACTGGATGTTATAACCCGTAGTATTTTGAAGTCTCTAGAGAACCTTCTAGGCAGACAGAAAGGGGAAAGTGACTGAGTGAGGCAAAGTCAGAGTTTTTTTTAATGGCCAGAGTACCGGAAAGAGAGAGGGCATCCCCATGGTAATCATATTGGTACCCTCAAAGCCGAAGCTTAACCTATGCATTTGGCAGGGAGGCTTCTCTGGCAAGGTTACACTTAGCTTTGTGGCAGGTTTCTGGACCAGCTCTGTTTTAGTTAAAGAGCATTATCAGTGGATTGCTCTATTTTACTCTGATTACCAATTAGTGAAATGTTAGGTCTGTAGCTTGAATTTGTTGATCTGCTATTGTTTCTGCCCTAAACAACACAATGTTGTTGTATATTGGTTTATATTTATGATAAAAGTCTTACTGATTTATTTAGCAAGTGAAGCAGCATTATTCCTCTCCCATCACTGGCCCTAAGCACCATATTGGCTCTCCATTCTCCACATCTGGATAATGTATGAGGCGGATTCCAATCTTTTCCAGTCATTTTGGGACATCAGAACAATCCTATCCTCAGCTATAGAAGAACAGCCAATCTAATAAGATTTAAATCCTTCATCCAATTAAAGCTTCTCCCTTCTCCTACCTGCTAGCTTGGAATTGCCTCGTAGCTTTAAACCAGCCTTGGGGGGAGAGAGAATGCAGTACTCTGCTCTTTCGCTCTCCCTTCTCTCCCCCTGCAAACACACATCTTTGCTACCCTCAGCTCCTTCAGGGCCAGGAGGAGGGGAGACACAAGAAGTAGAGGTTGGTGCTTTAACTAATTGGTGCTTCTGACTGCTCTCTCATACTGATGAGATTCACATGCTGGCCCTTTCACGGCACACACTGGTGAATTCCAAAGAGATCTTCACTTTCCCTGGTTCTTGATTTAGGGCGATTCCCTCCCCGGATGACCTCTTAGGATACCCCATCAGCTCCTCCCACTGGTGGGAACCCCATGCAGCCTTGTTCTGCCAGGATTCCATCACCCTAGTGGACAGCCTTTTGGGTTGGAGCCTTTTAGGAGTGACTCTCACGTGGCCACTCCACCACCCGTTCACCCAGAACTGACCCTGGGAACATTTGGCATCCTTGCCCAGCTCCGTCCTACTGCTGCCCTCTCCCTTTACCCTGCCATCTTGGGCTGCTCTGGTTTCTCCTTCAGATGTGTCCCTAAGCTCCCAAAACTCATCTACATGCACTTTGGTGGTGGCAGCACATGGCAAGAGATGCAGGTTGGCCCTGTTCTGGCCACTAACCCCGGTCACTAGGAGGACTTCTTTGGGGATCTGCCTCATGCACTAAGGGGACATGTAGCCCAAATCTTCCCTCACAGGAAGGTTAGGTGAAATACCGTCTCTATTGTGAACTCTGTGCAAGGACTCCTTTTCCCAGGGAATCCTTAATTTGCTTTTATACAGTGTATTGGGGGTCTGGACTAGGTCGGATACTTCCCAGCAAGTTGTGACTGTTTAGAATTTAGAGGGATTACCCATTATTTTCAGATTTGTACCTCAGCTGAAATTCCAAGGCAATAGAAAAACTTCTATTCCACAACCTGCTACACTTGTGTTTGAAAATGTGCAGTAATTTTCATGATTTCTATATAAAATGAAGTTGAATTAGGTCATCATTCTAAAGTCTCCTCTATTAGTAAAATATGCTGAGATTTATCCTGAATTCCTTTCTTTGGTAGTGTAGCTTCTTGAGAAGACCAAAAATCAGGAAGTAACTTCCAAAAGGCCTCAGAACAAGTAAAAATAGTATTTAAACCCCATCCACAACACCATCAGCACCACCACCACCACACACCACACACACACACACACACACACACACACACACACACACACACACACACACACACACAAGCTTGAGTATTTATTTAGCAAGAGATTCCCTTCGGTCTCTCCTTAGTGCCTACTTACTCTGACTTTAATATACTGCTCAGATTTAAGTCACTGAATACTACAAAGGTAGTGTTCTTTTGTTGCAGATGACAGAAACCACCTTAAAACTGCTTATCAATTAGCAATCAAGCAACCAAAAACCTAACTCAAATTACTCTTTAAAAGTAAAGGAAATGTATCATCCATGTAAGTGATATATATAAAGGCTTCAGGCAAAGTTTGGTCTATGTTCTCACTAAGAACCCCATTTTTTTCTGCATAGTTTTGGCTTTATCTTAAGTCTGAATTCCCTTATAGTTGAATGTGTTTGTCAGAAGCACCTGACACTTAAAATCTCTATTATGTCCACTGGGCTTTTTTTTTTTTTTTTTTTTTTTTTTTTGCTAACTCCTAAGAATGACAATGGAAACTTTCTCAGACGCTCCCAGAAAAGTCTCTTGATAGCGCAGCCAGGACAAACTTGGTCATGTGTTCCCCTCTGCATCAGTAACCCTATCCAGGATCATAAGCTGTGCTGACGGCAGTCTGGGCCCACCTTGGAACTGAGATCTAGGGTCAGTTCTACTCAAAACATATGACGGGAAATTTGGGGGGCTGTTAGGAAGGGGGAAGTAAAGAAAGGATGCTGGAGAAGCAACAACAAATGTCCACTACACCAATGTAAGCAGTAAATGGGATTTATTTTCAGAATATGAAGATGTCTTATAGAGGAACCTAAGGATACGAATGTTCTGGGCCTCAAAAAGAAGTTGAATTGTTACTGAGAAGTCCATTGTGAATCCTTGCACACTTTTTTACTGCCTCTTATTCCTCCTTCTCATCAAGCATCTATTTTACAAAGGGCTTAGAGGACAGGCCATAGATGGGTTTAGATGACAGCTTCTCAGTTCATATATTACAGTTACAGACCCATAGAGAATGTAACACTCACTCTAGCTCCAAAATCCACGTTACCTTGGAAGGACCCCCAATTAACCTGGTCAGGTGCCCACCCCTCATGCAATCAATTGTTACCAGGTGCCAGGTCCTATTAAAGAACTTGCTTCTTCTAGGAACCTGCCCCTATGTACCAGGGAGGAGTCAAAGGGACCACAGGGAGCTTGGCAGCCACTGGAAACAGACACATCACTGCACGCAGTCTGCAATGAGAAAAAGAAAAGGAATTTACAAATCAGACACAAGAATTTGAGTACGGCAAAACATCAGGACAGACAGTTCCACATGACACAATGGTTTGTATTCATGCTGATAATTTTGGGTTATTTAATATTACACCGGGTTCACTCTCTTCTAGTTAAATTGAAATTTTACTCTTGTGGAATAAGGTGTGGCCGTTATTGTTCTAGTTAGTATAACCCACCGCCACCCTAGTCTGTCTTTTGTGGTTTCTTTAACCTCTGGATATTGTCAAGATGAATAGTTGAGATCCCCTTCATTATGTGTATCTGCAGTTATTTGTGACACCAATTCTGCATGACTACAATGATTCCTCACATGATTCTTTCAACAGATATTTCCCTCTTACTAAATAGTATGCTTGCATTTTCCCATAATATATGCAGTTTTATTTATATAATTTTGACTGAACTGATGAAAGTGGTTGTTATTTATCTTAGTTCTCAGAGATGCACTTGCCATCAAACTATTTATAGATTTCCTTTTTCCCAAGTTTTGGTCACAAAACTCAATGAATGACTTCTCTGTGCTGAAGTCTGATTCACTTGAGAAGTAATGCCATGTCTGTGCTGAAGGACCCTCAAGCACACAGTCCTGAAATACAGAAACAGAGATTTATCACTGGGGAAATGAAAATAAATTGTCCTTATCTATCAGTGTGGTAGGAATGCTGAGAAGCTGGGCCCAGGACCACCTCCCTGGAGCCTTTGGCCTGCCTTTCCTTAACTTGTTCTAGGTTCATAGACCCTTCTGGAGAGGGGACAGCAGCATGGTTAAGAATGCAGACTCTGGAGTAGGAAGCATGGTAGCAATTAAGAACATGGGCCAGATTAAAACCCCACTTGTTTCTCTAGGAATCTCTGGGAAAATTACTTACCTTTCTTTACTCAATTTCCTCTTTTACATAAGGGTAATAATAATAATAATACCTCCCTCCCTCCTAGGGTGGTTATATAAATCCAAGTTAAGCGCTTACTATAGTGCCCATATTCAGTACACTCCCCTCTGTAAATTTCCCTTCCTTTCATAGTCCTCCCTAACCTGCTTTCTTTTAGAAAAAGGAAACAGTTTTATTGTTCAATAAGCATTAAACCTGAATTTGATGCACATCACAGGCAACCTGCTAAAAGACCGCAGAGACAGAAAGAAAGCTTACTACCTTATATAGCCACACAGATACAACCAATTACATACATGTTTTCAAGATAAACAACAACTGGTCCTCATGTAAGATGATCCTATAGCGCCATTTGTCACAGTTTATCCTCACTTTACCTTGTACTTAGGGTGACCATCTGTGTTAACTAATTGACTTTATCTGGAGAAAAAAAAAACTTCTCATCTCTATGGCAGGGGGCAGTTTTGTACCTTGGAGCAAAGAGCTTATCTAAGGGAGGTTCCTATCCTTCTACAGAGACTGAGAGACAGGGGCATTATCTCCCTTGATCTTAACCTGTTTTCTTTGCTCTGCTCTAGATTACCTAGCAGTTGATCCTTTCTTTTCAGTCTTTTGTTTTAGAAAGTTCAACTTTTTAAAAAAAAAAATTAGATATAATTGACATTACATTAGTTTCAGGTGTACAACATAATGATTCGGTATTTGTATGTATTGCAAAATGATCACCACAGTAAGTTTGATTCTTTTCAGTCTTAATGCATCTTTGTCTACCAATGTAAGGTACCTGGAAAATCTCCCCATGCTTGACTATCGAACCTTCCTTGCACTCTTTGGGGAACCACCTATCTTAGGGAGATCCTAAGTCTCACGATCCGTTCAGGGTCACTTCTAAGGAACAGAAGCCAAATTCATTAGTGACAGTTGATGCTTTCTTCTGACCTACAGCTGAAACTGCGGGCATATCCTTTCTCTCTGTTTTCTAGAAAATGCCTAGTAATCCTCTGGTGCTAATTAAGAGTTAAATAGTAGTGACAGTTTGAATTAATGACTGAGCAGTGACTATGTTATCATAATACTCACCCTCCTTTGGCAGTACCTTTATTTATAGTGACAAACTCTTATAATTAAAGCAGAGCAAATATTACATCCCATTATAAAAACAGACACTTAGAGATAATGGAGTAAAGCCACTGCCCCTGAGGCCGGACCTGGGAGCCACCATGCTCCACACAGCAGATGGAGCCTGTCAGAACTGGCTTGGGGGTCTGACTCACACTAACCAAACTCACAGTACATAGACCAAATACCTAGTAGCCTTTATAATAAAGAGGAAAATCACTAAGCAGACTGGATATTTGTAGGTACGTAATTCTTAGCTTCCTTTCAAGTTCAGAGACCCCACTCCACCCCCTTACTCTGCAGGGCTCTCACAGCACTGTCCGAATGGGTTTAGTTCTAAGAAACACCACATCATCATAACTTTGTTGTTTGTACCCAAAGGAGGCCCTAGTCAAATGTAATGACCTCTGGGTCTGTATTTTGATATACATATCACATCACCGTGTATTAAGTGGCATCTTAAAGAGGACTTTGATAGAATTCAAGACAACCAGTTTATAAAAACATTGATATGAATACAGATTTACAATGTGCATCTTGTTGGTGGTGCGATATCATGTGCACACGAACACTGTGTGGAGAGAAGTGAAGCAGTTCTCCGTTTATTGATTCTTGGAAAAGGATTTATATAGGACATGCACGATGCCTCACATATCATCTAAGTTATGACAATGTTAATAGTCTTAATCTGTTTAGGTCCCCAAGTTCCTGTAGTAAGCACAGGATGTTACATGATCAACAGATTGGTTTAAAGTTCTCACGAAACTTCATTAAGTAGGCCATCTCTTATCCAGCCTGCTGTGCCTGTCTTAGGTTGTCCTCCTCTGAGGATCTTACCCGTCATTGGCTATCCAGTCGTCCATACTGGATACATGACATTCCTCACAGCTTGTTTATCCGTCCAGCCTATGGCTTTTTCTCTAGAGCCTTCAGGCGGGGGCCTACACATCTCACCAGAATGTGAGTTTTAAAGTGGAGAGGGAAAAAAATCATGGAGAAATACAAGTTTCTGAAGCACAATGTATGGAATGATCTTATGACTAGAACTTCTTAGCCTAGAGCTGCAAAGCCTGTTGGATTCATAGTTTCTTTAACTGCACTGCCCCCTTGTGGTAAAATGGCTTAGTCTGTTGGCGGAAAGAGGCAGGTTGGACGTGAAGGAGACAGTTGAGAGGCTGGAACAAGGCAAGGGCAACAGGCCAGATAAGAAATAAAATAGGAAAAAACACTTCCTGGAAGAGTGGTCAGGAGATTTTGCCACTGAGAGTGTTGGGGAGAGCTCCTGGCGCTTGAGGAGATGCTTTTCCTGCCTATCTCTGATGGCCAGCGCTCCTGAATTCCTTAGGACAGGTAGGGTTCGCTCGGTTTTGTTTTGCTTTGCTTTGGAGCCCTGTGTAGGGTGGGTGTTGTGATACTGAGTCAAGTTGCTCACCCACCGCTGTCCCCAGCCCTCCCTATCTTCCTGGAGAAATGCAGCCTAGGAAATTGAGTGACACCCGTCCACAAGCATATGCTCAGCAGAGCAGTTGGCAGACTAGCTCAGTGGCCCAGAGGAAGGCCCTCTGCAGGGCATTTTACCCTTTTTAACTACCTTGGAGGCTCACAGCCGAAGGAAGTGCTTGGTGCTTATTTATAATTTATGCCCAATCTAATTCCAGTGAGGTGAGGAGGCCTGCGATGAATATGACATTTAGAGAGAAGTTTGAAAAATAAAGAGGAAGACTAGAAGCAATGTTGAGGAAGGGGCAGAAAGTTCAGGGACTGTGGTACCAGGTTACTGCCACAACCAAGCATCACATTTAGTTCTAAACTTCCTTATAGCTAAGGAAAGACAGGAAATACAGAGAATTATATGGTTTGCATTGCCTAGAAGGAGAAAATATAACCCTCCTTCAGAGATATATAGTTTCTGTGATGGGATGGAGCTGTTAGCTAAGGCTATGGTGGTAATCATTTTGCAATATATAAACATACCAAATCAATATGCTGTACACCTTAAACATACACAATGTTAATTATATTTCAATAAAGCTGGACAAAAATTTTTTAATGATTTTAAAGAGAAAGAAAAAAAAGAGAGAGACAGTTGTTTCCTGGCATTATATTCCAAGAGGAATTTATCCATGTAATTCAAAGCCCATAAATAAACACTGAATTGATAGGCATCCACATGCATAGTTGATTCTATTCCGGAAGCTTGAAGACCTGTCACTAAACTAGACGTAAAGAGTATTTCCCATTTATCAGTGGTTCCCAACCTCTGGTGGGACCTCTAGTGGGCCACACAGTTATTGCAAAATATCCGTGAATCTGGATTATAGATGCATAATTTCAGGAGTGAAAAAATAATGTTTTGTGCAAACTTACCAACATTTTTTATAAATGTGAGGATAACCAGAACTAGCAAAATATAAATTTATGTAAAAGAACTACTGAACTCACACTAGCTTTTGGTTATTATATATTTTCTTGATTAGATTATACTAACAGTACAATTATTTAAAAATTGATATTACAAGTAGGTCCTTGTGCTTGAAAAGGTTGCGACCCATCACTGGTGCAGACTATCTAGGTGGTGTTACTGCTCTGAGCAGAGAAGACAGACTCCCTCCCACCTCAGCCCCCCTACACACACACACACACCTGCCTCCCCAGTCCCTCCTCTCAACAGCTGTTTTTCATGTTCTGAGATGAGCTCCAAGGAAGGCACTTCTGTGCTCGGATGCTCCAGGGCTTTGTTCAATAATCAGCTTTGTGGTTTCAGGAGGCCCAAAAGTACTCAGGGCTTGCCACTCCGTGCACTTTGTTCAGGAAGCTTGAGAGACTTATTGTGGTTTCAGAAATGACACGCTTGAAGTTCTGGAGTTGGCACAAATTGCTCCTCCTGCTCCAACAAAGGTAGGAAGAGAGGCAGCCATGGGGGCTGGTGGCCCAAAAACCGAAGCTGTGGTTGTCTCCACAGACAACTGCTCTTCAGCGAGCTTACAATTGCTCCACACCCCTTTCATGTGGGCAAAGAAAGAACTTTTTCAGACAGAAAGTCTCTATTCTCTTGAAGCGCTGGGGTGAGAGAGGAGGAAGTTGGGCAGCGAAAATCACGTTTTTGTTGAGCTCTGCCCGATCACACGGGTGGCTCCTTGCTGCTCGAGAAGCCTCTCTGGTGTGTGTGTGCCGGCTGAGGCTCAGACTGCAACCTGAGGCCCCCAGAGAAGTGTGCCTGAAGTCTGAGGCCCCTGTGCTCTGGATTACCTGGCTTAGCTTGGCTGTATAAGGACAGAGGCCAAGGACAATAAGACTCCAGGGCTAAATGGGCATTGCAAAGCCTTGTGAGAGAAGGCAAGTTGCGTAGAATTTCAGCCTCTCCCATTGCGACAATGCCTGTATGCAAGCCACCCAATCACCGCCCCGAGGACAGACTGGCACGTTTGTTAAGGAGGGCACCAGGTCACAAATAGTTTGTTTTTAGTTATAACTTTAAGGGTACATATAGACACATAAATTTGACCGTTCAGCCAACAATGTCAAATTCTAGCCACTGTGTATTACGGCCCCTCAGTACCACTAGAACTTTATTTCTTTGAGTCTTTTCGATCTCTCTTAGAATACAGACATTCTGGCGGGTATATCTGGTAAAAATGGGGAAGTGACAGGTATCTGAAGTGGGGACAGGATGCTGGGAATGACAAAAGAGAATAAAAAGTCAAGACAGATTGTGCATATAGCTCGGCATGTTTGGAATAGGATCTGGAATCCATGGTCAGAAACAAAGTGGTCAATGGCGAAATCACAACCCAGGCAGCGTCTGTCTGGCTTGTGGCCCAGCCTTCTTCCCTGCCAGGCCCTCCTCCCCTCTGGCTGACTTGACCTCAGACTTCAAACTCGTTCTTACCCTCTTTGATCCAGCAAACGTGTCATATAGAGGCACTGAACCAAGGAAATGTGCGTCCACATCTTGATTCTTTGGGTAAGGCATTGTTTCTTCAGGTTAAATGGGGCTAGTGCCATCATGGTTTCCTGATGCTAAAAAATATTTTTTCTTATATTTCTGAAATCTGGGAACATTTCTAAATGTATACATTTAACATGGAAATGTTTTTTTTCTTTAATCCCCAAAAGCTGTTACTAAATAAATGGTGTGTCTTTTAATCAGTGGCCCCTCAAAACTAAAAAAATATATAGTATTTTTTGTTCTTTCTCACAAGTTAATGTGAAGGATGAATGTGATCATTCTTTTGAAAACTTGTCAGTGTATGAAGGAAGACAGTAAAATTCCATGGATTTTTCCTAGAGGGCCTGCTATCTATTGAATGATGGTGCAGGTGACTCCCAATGACTTCCAGATAGGTTCCTGCACAACAGACTCATAAGGCCCTTTTCTTAAAAGCACAGTATTATAACATTGGGTTCTGTTATTAGAAAACGATTTCATATCTTTAAAATTCCATGATCATGAAAATAAAAGAGAAAAGAGGGAAAATGGAAATACATGTTTTTAGAAACATTGAAAGTAAACACAACATAAATTGTGTTATATACACTATATATGTATAAATTACATATATGAAAAGGAAGCATTACAAATGTTTCTTTAGGGATTTTTCTGCACAGTCTGGATTGACCAAGTCTTCTTGAAATATGGATACAATGAGATTTTGATAGAAAACATCATTTCTTTTCCTAAATATCCCATAGAAAACAAGAGTTCTTGATTATTCCAGGACTTGTTAAGGTATAAGGCTCCCAGAAGATGGATTTTGAGCTTCCATCAAGAAAGAGGAAGGTTTGGGGACAGGCCAGCCGTGTGGGACCTCTCAGTGATACCAGGTAGGTGGCTCCTGCTCTCCTTCCTGGTCTGTTTTTCTGCAAATTATTATATAGGAGCTGTTCTCTTTTAAGTATTGGACTGGGGAATACCTGGTGTCAGGCCTACTGGCAGTCTGACTATGGTCAGCATTTCCAGATTCCAAGAATTTGATTTTACAAAGTTAGATAGTAAATTCTCAGTAGTCAGAATTGAAACTTAGAACCCCTGGCCCTGCATCCTGTGGGAATAAACGTATCTTTATGGGATTAACAACTATGCATGTGGAGCAGGGATCCAACAAACTTTTATTGACCGACTACTGTGTGTGAGGCTCTATACTAGGCATCAGGTTTGCAAAGATGAATACATGCTGTACAATAGATACGAAAATGTGCTAAGGACATGGACTAGAAATTCACAGAAGAAAATTTCAAATGGTCAATAAACATATAAATGTGTATAATTCATTAACAGTTAAATATAGGTTAAAATGAGAAGTTTTTTTTTTTTGCTCTGACACTGACAAACATTAAAAACAATAGCTGTACCCAGTGTTAGAGAGCATGTGGGTGACTTTTCTGTACTTTTGATGAAATACTGCCTTTCTAGAGGAGTTTGATGATATCTGTGTATCAAAATAAAAATGCCATGTTCAACCTGGAAATTCCCATTTTAGGAATTTAAATAAAATACATAATAGGAAAGGGGCTCAAAGATGTACATACAGAGATTTTCCTTGAATTATTATTATTTCCTTGAATTTCCTTGAATAATGATTCCATATAAATGTCACTTAACAGTATTGGTAAATAATTTATGGTGTATCCTTTCAGTGGAATGCCGTGCAGTTGATGATGTATACCTCTGTTAGTATAGCTATCCACAGTACATCATCAAGCAAAAATAACAGAATGCTGCCCTTCATTCTGTTTCTGCTTTTTAAACAAAGTATACGTACTTATATACATAGAAATTAAGAAAGACCTTCCAAGATGATTAACGTTGACTGCTCTTTCGTTTTTTTGTATGTACTTCTATTTCTTTAATTGTTTTTTGCAATCAGCTGTAATTACTTGAGGAAAAGTATTAAAATATAAATATCAAGCACTCTGTCCTCAAGGATATCACATTTTGTATAATGGGCATATTTTTCCAAGCTGGCATGTGAATTGTCTACTAATTCTAGAGTTTAAGGAATTGGCAGAGCCAAGAAAGCTATGAGTCCACCTCTCTTTTCAAAGCCCAAAGCCCAGTCCTAGGAAGAGGACAGGGGACCCAGACAAGTCCTGCCTCCCTGTCCTCCAGTGAGCCAGCCACTCCAGTCCTCTTCTCAGCATTTTTCTGCTTGTGATAAATTGTATCCAAGAGATGTCATCTCTCTTGAGCAGGGAAGGGACCACAGTTTATCAGCAGGTTCCTAAGTTCCAGGCATTTACTGGATACACACATTTCCTCCGCTGATGAGGTGGGTATTATTAGACAAAGTAACTGGCCCCAGTATGGCAGAGACATAACTTAAATCCAGTCCTTTGATTTCAAAACCCATGCATTTCCATGGGTTCCTTGTGTCTGCTTTTGTGCATTTGTGTGTTCACCGAGATACAGATTCCTGCTTTAGTGTGAAATATTTCGTGCCCCCAGATTTGCACTTGGGTCTTCCTTGCAGAGGCCTACTGTGGGCACATTTTTTCATGCCTTAGCCTTCTTTAACTAGCTAGAAACTTGCACACTCATCCATCCATCCATCCTTATATACAGCATCTCCATTCATTCGTCCTTCCATCTGGTATTTGTTAAGAGCAGCATAGTTTAGAGTTGAGAAGCATGGTCCATAAGAACCAAACCAGCCAGGTATGAATCATGGCTCCACAGCTTACCAGCTATGAGGCCACAAACAGGTTACTTAAATACCTTGTGCCTCCGTTTCCTGTAAAATGGAGTGATGGCAGTACTTACCTCATAATGATGTGAATATCAAATGAATTAATCAATGTGAAGTACTTAGAGCAGTGCCTGGAGTGTAATAAGTACGTCTCTATCATAGTTAATACCATGTGCCAGGCATGCTGAAATTTCAAAGTGGAGCAAAACAGGGTTTCTGCCTTCAAGGAGCTTATAGCCTAGAGGAAGAGACAGACACACACAAGACCATAAGCAGAAGAGGTTATCTAATCTGAACTGAACCTGCTGATGGTGGGAAGAGCAGGGGCAAAGACCTGGGGGCAAGAGTTTGTTGTTAGCTTGGTTCAGAATGCCTGGGCTGCAGATTGCAGAGGGGTACAGGAGAGACAGAACTGGAGAGATGAGGTCAGCTTGTCTTTGGCAACTTTTATAAAAGTCCCCTAAATTTCATGGACTAAACCCACCACTTTGCTTGCATTTAAACCTTTCTCCCAGTAATTGCCCTTGATTAATAACAACACATCAGACCTAAAAGGTAAGGTTGGAGGTCATGGGTAAAAACTCTCATTATGCTTGCTGTTTCTGGGACATAGTGGCTGAGTGTTCCAGCTCTGCCTGTGTCTGGAAACTCCACCACATTTACAGTCTCAGGCTATGGAAGTGAGATCCAAAGTGTCCCCAGGTTTGGAGAAAACTGACTCTCCCAGCCACTGGGGTTTGGCAGGCTTTTTTTTTTTTTTTTTTTTTTTTTTTTGGCTGCACAAGCTGCCTCCCAGCTTAGAGACTGGGGACATGAGGCACAACCCACAGCCCTGCCTTCAGTGGAAGTCACAGCGTGCCTAGGGGCAGATTTATTTTACAGTTCTTGTATTGTCCTTCTCAAAAATGTTCCAAGGATAGACCTTGAGTCCTGCAGCTCCTACTGACTAGGAGTTTTATGGCTGTCTTGGCTAGTCTCAAGAACTACTCTCCCTCTATTTCTTTGCCTTTGAAATATTAAAATGTTTCCTGATTAGTCCACTTTAATGCCTCATTCCTCACAAAAGTCATGTATTCTTGTTTTTCTCTTCAATCGGTGCATTCTGTAAGTTTTCTTTATGAAATTTGTGTCTTTGGACAAAAAGATTCTTACTCTATTTTGAGATTCCCTTTGACAGTAAAGGGAAGACGCTCACTGAACTGATAGCTATTTTCCAGAGGAGGTTCAAACCCTGTTACCTATATTTATCTTCAAAAGGACTTTTGTAGGTCTGTCATAACACCCTCTGTCTTTCTCTGTTGACTTCTGCTCACTTTCTGTTTTTTGGTATAACATCCTCCATAGGGTATTTTTGGCAACAGAGCTTGCCTGAATTAGTCTCCTTTTCATTTCCGAGGCAAACAGGTGATTCATCTTTAGTAGGGAGGACTTTCACAAACACAGGTGTACTGCTTTGTATCACTGGGGTTTGAGTTAGGGAGATGGATCAAGGAAAGTTGTTGCAACAGGTATTCAGCTTTCCCATTAGTCCTTCACGGTCGCTCCTGTCAACAGCGCCAGGAAGAATGTGAGTGCAGGTAAAGGTCTCCTTGGACTTCTTTTGACACCACCCCTGCTGGGGAAGTGGGTGGGATGGGCGGAGGGAGAAAGGCTGGAAGCTGAAGCTGCAAATGCATTAAAGAGTGTCTCCTGATGTGCCATACTGGGAGGGCTCAGCACTGCCTCTGTTGTATTCCTGCCAAATCATTTAATCTGAATCTAACAGTGAGAAAACAATTATGTATGTGCAAATTGTGAAATATTTTGCAATGCAGTTGGCTTGGGCTCTTCAAAAATAAGTTAATGTAATTTAAAAAACAAAACAAAAGATTGGGGAATTATTCTAGATTAGTTCTCCAAACATGGTCCCCAGGCCAGCAGCATCAGCATCCCCTAGCAGCTTATTGGACATGCATTTAGTCGTCAAGTTTCCTAAATCTCTTTTAATCTAGAACCATGGCTCTCCAACTTTAGTACAGAGTCAGAATCACCTTGAGGGTTCTATAAACACAGATTTCCACCCACCCCCTACCCCTGTCCAAACACTCACACCCGCGGAGAGTTCCTAGGGGTAAAGTCAGATGCTTCTGGCCCTTGGACCACATTTTGAGTAGCATGGTATTAAATAATAGTATTAGTTCAATGTTAAATTTCTAAGTGTGATCATCATGTTTGTATAGGAAGAAGCCTTTGTTTTTGGAGAGTCTTGAACTATTTAGAGATGAAGTACCATGATATCTACAAGTAACTCAAAGGATTCAGTAAAATAAATAAATGGCTAGATGGATAGATGAATGGATAGAGCAAACACTGCAAAATGTTAACCATCAGTGAACATAGATGAACAGCAAGCATAAAGAACAAAATAAATTGTGAAGTAACATAAACAAACACTGGGGTAGAGGGGATTTCCTCTACCCTCTTAGGTTCATTACCTGGGGCTTTGCAAATTAGAATGACAAGAGACAGCTTAACAGAAGAAAAGGGATGCAAATTTTATTTGATGTTAACTTTGGGGGCCTTCCTGGAAAAGAAGTGAGGGCATAAAGAAGTGAATATTCCTTAGAGCTTATATGCCATTTTTAAGAAAGGATGGTAAATTGTGGAGGTGTGACAAGACAAAGGAAAAGGGTTTGGGGCTTTCAAGTGTGGAAAACTATGAGAAGGTAAACATATGGGGGAAACTGACAGAAAGTAAGGGCTAGCTTAGCAAGGTCTGTTTGTGCAGGTTCATCTCAATACCAGCTTTCCGTCTTCATGGCCATAAAACTTCCCTGGGATAGGGGATCTATGACAGTCCTTATTTCTCAGGAGTTTCTGCTGTTCGTCCAATAAGGGAAGATCTGGGATAGCTTCTTTCTACAGCCATTGAATCTCGAATGTCTTCAACTCGAAATAATCTTTATGCCAAAGTGGAAAAAGGGTTCAGGACACACCACCTTAAAATATGACCCCTTGGCATGTTGAATATTTTAATATGAAAGAATTTGAGAAATGGCAGATCCAGGAAGGACTCTGACCTCCCCTGTCCCCGCTAAAGCAGGTTTTAAGACCCTCATGTGAGAGCTGCCCTCCCTATATCTGGAAGAAAGGAATATCCTTATCTCTGAAGACAGAGTTGCCAAGAGGAATCCAAACCAACAGGCCTTGCTAAGTTTCCCCCAGTTTGCTACCCTTAGTTCTTACTGAAGTAAAATGCAGTCTATAAGTTGAGTGTTATGTTTTATTCGGCAAACTTTCTGAGGACTTGAACCTGGGAGGTAGCCTCTCAGATCGCTCTAAGAGGCAGGGGAGCCAGAATATATAGGAGTTTTGCCACAAAGACCAGGTAGTCAGAACATCAAAAGATTACTGTTAAAGAAAATCAGATATCTCAAGTTAAGGAATTTAGCACTTTTCTATGTATGGGAAGGTGCAAAACTCTAGGCTCATTGAAACCATTCCTTTGATATGCACCTCACTATCTAGGGCCAGTGTCCTGTTTGTTCCCATTCTGAAGGTTCCCATGCACCTTCAGGGTGCATAGTGTGGGTGGCAGCAGAAGTCCAGGCTGCCTGCTTGTCTGCATCCTTAGTTCCCACTCACTGTTGGGGGTGGCAGTAGCCGCTGATGACTTGATGGCCACAGCATTCTTTGTTTACTGATATGGCTGGCAATATTTTTCATTCACATGCCTTTTGCCCTATCATATTTTCCCATGACTTTCCAGACATCATCACACCTAGTATAAACATGCTTAGGCTTAACCGCTTCTTTAGATCTTCATTTCCTTATGAAGGCTCCCATGTTGCATAAAACATATGTTACGTAAATATATGTAATATGCTTTTCTCTTGTTAAGCTGTCCTTTGTCAGACTAATTTACAGAGTCCTAGCCATTAAACCTAGGAAGGCAGAATGGAAAACATATTTTCTTTCCTCTCTTACAGCAGCCGATTTGAGGATGAGACAGTCTGATCTCCTTCAAGACAGACAAAGTATTTACCTAGAGATTGCAGTTTTTATTGCCCCTATTAACAGTGTGGAGTGTGGAAAGAGCAGCCTTTGGGTGGATCTGATGTGCATCTCCAAGGCTGCTGGATGAGCAGAGTATAGTGCATGATTCCATAACTGGTCCTCATGATTTTAACCTGAAAAAGCTGAGAGCTGGTCTCATAGGAATAGTGGTTTGTGCCATAGTGACCAAAGGGAGTGGTGACCTTGTTAAACTGACTTATTTCATTAATACTGTTTAAATCTTCAGTCAGTCAACCAACTTCACTTACCATTTCTATATGTTACTGAAATAAACTTAGGTCTGCTTGCCTGTGTGCAGTAAAGCCAATCTACTGACATTGAGTTGTGATGAAGGAAAGTGTAATGTTTATTGCAGGCGCCAAGCAAGGAGTATAGGAAGCTAATGCTAAAAAACCCTGAGCTCCCTGATGGCTCTCAGGGAAAGGTGTTTAAAGACAGGGTGAGGGAGAGGGTTGCAGTGTGTGTAATCCGCTCATGGACATTCTTCTGATTGTTTGGGGTGAGGTAATCGGGAGTCAGCATCATCAACCTTCTGGTTCCAGCCAGTCTGGGATCTACGTGCTTGAGGGCAGCATACAGTTAACTTCTTCCACCTGGTGGGCATTTCAGTATCTGCAAAACAGCCCAAAGGATATGGCTCAGAATATTATCTATAGCTCTTGAGGAAGAACTAAAGGTCTTTGAATTTGTTTAATGGCTAAACTATTATTAGTTTGACTTGCTTGACTGTTTTCCTTTGTTTCTGCATTTTCTCACTTCTCTAATTAAATTTATTCTTTGAAACTCAGGGAAGGCCTAGGAGGCTAGTTTTTCTATAAACAGGAGGCAGGCGGGGGGTGGTAGGGAAGAGGAGGGGAGGTCTATCCTGCGAAGGCCCCATAGGGTCCTACTAGGTTACATTATATGGTGTCAGGAATATTTGACTCTAGCCTTCTGGATCCAACCAGTGACTATACCCAGGGCCTAGAGCAGAAAATACTTTAATCTCTGGAAGGGGTGGTTCAAGGCACCTGGTGGATGTGAGGAAGGAATGTAGAATCTGGTTTGGGCAATGCCACCCTAGAGATCTGCAGCCTGGGCAGGACATTTAGACCCTTTGGCCCTCTGTTTTCTTGTCTGTAGCCTGACTACTGGACCAGAGTAGGGGTTTTCAAATTGTGCTCCGTGGAACTTTCTGAGATTCCCTGAATAGACTCTAGGCTACTTAAAGGAGTGAGGGACTCCTTTCAGATAGCTCTGGGCTCAGGTTCCTCCCTGCTCCAGCCACACACATGTGAACTATCCACCCTGCACAGCAAACAACAGAGTTCTATTGGGTGTTGTCGGATCTCCAATGGAGGGTGGGTCACTGACAGGGAAAATGGGATGATGGGATGAGGACAGAAAACAAAAGAAGGCAGAATCCTCCTCCAGGACCAGGAAACACACAAGAAAACCTCATTCTTGTCAACATTTGTTGAGTGCCTTCTCAGCAGGAGGAAAGATTAGTTTATCGTTCAAGCCAGAGGTTCTACATAAGGACTGAGGAGAGGGTGAAGGCAGCACGGGGTCCAGCATGACCGCCCAAAGCTTCCTGGAGATGTTTCTCAGTCAGCTCCCAAAAGGGAGCTCTACAACCCAGATTCTGATTCTGAGACTTGTGTACGTTCTGCCTTTACCCTCCATAGCAATAAGAGGCCTCTTTTCATGTTGCCATTGTCAATGCCCCATGGAGCTCTGGGCTCCAGCAGGAAATGCCAGGTACCCCCTTGCATCCAGCAATATTTGCCATAAATTTTGACTGTAGAAAAACAAGTCACCTTTGTGGGGTCATTTTACCCTTGTTTTCATTTAGGTATAGTTCTAGGCAAACAACTGTGCCAGCAAGCTAGAATGTTTATACTGACCATCACTCAGTTCTCGCGTGTCCAGATGCTTTCTTCTCAGCACTTCCTGCCGTGGTGGACTGTCCTACCAGCCAGGTGCAAGTCTGCAGCCTGCTTCCCCATCACAGCACATAATGGCATTGCTAGCTAACATTTCAGCATCTGCCCCAGCCAAACACACGCATGCACGGTTACTGGCTAATTACTAGTTACCAAGGCATGAATCTTAGACTGTTCCTTTGAAAAGTGAAAATAGACGTCAGATTCCCTGTTGTTTCAGGTTTACTTCAGCAGTTCTAGTTTGCTGCTCCAAGGCATAGGAAATAAACCCTTAACACATTTGACCCACAGTCTCAAATGCTGCAGCAGGCAACAGCTTAGTATTAGTTTTCTTTAAAAAAACACAGAAACAGACCTCATATTAAAGATTTCTTCTGGATTTGCGTTTACTCCCACTCCTCCCACTGTTACACTTGCTTCTGGTTACACTAACCAGCTCATAGTCTAGCATAAGTCACTGAGCCTTCCCAAGCCCTCGTTTCTCCGTTTATAGGAATATATGGAAGGTTGTAGCCTCCTGAATGGCCATGCTGCCTATGGCCGGATTCCGTGCCGTGGCTTCTGCCTACAAGCTCATAACTACCCTCTAGGCCTACTAGAGGGCGATTTTGCCCCACCAGGAGATACACGGCAATGTCTGGAGACATTCTGGGTTGTCACAACTTAGGGTTAAGGACCAGCTGGCATCTAAGTGGTAGAGGCCAGATATACTGCTAAATCTCCTATAATGCACAAGATAAGTCCACACAACGTGTCAGTAGCGCCAGCTTGAAAAACTCTTCTAGATCTAGTAATTCCTACAGGTCATTAGCCTGCAGTTTAAATGTCACTTCCCCCAGGACACCTTGTCTAATGCCTATGTGATAGCTGAACATAAAGCTATCAGAACAGTTGTCACTACATGCTAGATGTTATAGTTGTTCTTTACCCATTTTTCTCTTTAGGAGATAAGGAAATGGTTCTTGTTTGGTGTTTTATGTGTCTCTTCAGACACATAAACTAGCACATAACGTAGAACAAGGGAATGGGTAGATGTATTGATGTGCGGTTGATCAGTTTGCTAGAGATGCCATAGCAAAGTACCACAGACTGGGTGACTTAAACAACAGAAATTTATTTTCTCAAGTTCTGGAGGCTGAAAGTCCAAGATCAAGGTGTCAGCAGGTTTGGTGTCTTCTGAGGTCTTTCTCCTTGGCTTGTAGATCACTGAACTCTTCTTGTAAGAACACTAGGGTGGGTGGGTACAGCTCAGTGGTAGAGTACATACTTAGCATACACAAGGTCCTGGGTTCAATCCCCAGTACCTCCATAAAAAAACAAAAACAAGAAAACAAAAAACAGTCAGATTGGATTAAGGCCCACCCCACTCTTAAATTTATCACCTACTTTAACTTAATTACCTCTTCGAAGGCTCTGTCTTCAAATACAGTCACACCCTGAGATACTAGGGGGTTAGGGCTTCAGTGTATGAATTTGGCAGGGGGGACACAGTTTAGTCCATAACAGATGGATTTTATTATCTCTAACATTCTGAAGTGCAAGTCCAGAGGAATATGTTTCAGTTGATGAACAATTCTCCTCATCCCTTCCCAGTTCTGGCTTCTGTTTAACGATCTTTCCACCTTCTACCTCCAAGTCACTGAGGGCTGTGAGGTCAGAAATGAGAATCACCTGATGTATCCTTGGCACTAACAACCTTACACGGGTGACCAAAGCAGCTCTCCGTGCATCCTTGGCTCCTGCCTCCACCACTAGCAAGCTGAATGGTCTTGGACAATCTCAGTTTCTGCTCTGAAAAATGGGACCATGATTATATTACTCTCTTAGGGCTGGTGCCAGGATTTATCAAGAAAATGCATAAAATGTGCCTAACATAGTGCTTGGCACAAAGTAAATATTCAATAAATATTAGCTTTATTTCACCATTGCTTTTTTTTTTGTAAATTAGACTCTTTTTTTTACATTATATTCATTTTCTTTCACCTTAGTTAAAAACTTTGAACTTTGCAAGGCAAAACATATTTTGCTCTCCCTTTCACGTTAGTTGACATTATAGCTAAATAGAGAAACCCATTTGTCATCCAGTTTTTACTCACAACTGCCCTGGTACCCTGTGTGCCACCAGCTCCCTTAAGCTAATAACAGGCTAATTGGAAAACAGGAGGAATGGAGTCCTACAGGACTCACATTTCGTCTGTCAACCTAATGATCTCCCTCTCACCCATCCTAGCACCCACTCCCGCATTAAACGTATAGATTCTACTTCCTTAATCTCTAAAGAATTTCTCTTTCCCCATAGGTGTCTCTTTCTGCCTTGGCTGGGACCTCACCACTTCTTGTGTGGTACCTCTTTAGAGCATGACTTTCCTGGCCCTGGATGAGATCCCTTCACACCCAGTCTCTCCTCTGCTCTTGGTTTGTTTTTGCCAACATAAAATGCCTCAGTGGCTTTCTCCAGCTTTCAGGATGAACTTCAAATTTCTTAATCCATGAGGCCCTTTCCAATTTGTCCCTACTTCCCTCTTTAGGCTCCTCTTCCAAAACCCTCCTGCTAAAGGGACTGGGATTATGAATGTAATTGTAATTGCACTGAATTTATAGATAAATTGAGGGGGAAATTGACTTTTAGCAATATTCAGTCTTCCAATTCATGAACATAATATAGTTCTCCATTTATGGAGATCTTAATTTTCTCCCAACAATATTTTGAAGATTTAGTTTAGAAGTTTTGTGTCTCTTATTAAATATGATGCTAAGCATTTTACAACTTTGAGACTATAATGAATGAGATTTAAAATTTTTCGTTTTCCAGTTTTTACTGCTGTCATATATAGAATTGATTTTGTATATTGACCTTGTATGTTGAGACCAAGATAAATTTACTTACTAGTTCCAGTAAGATTTTTTGTATTTTATGGAGTTTTCTATGTTCTCAGTCACGTCAATCTATAAATAGAAACAGTTTTGCTTTTCCCTTCCAATGTTTGTAATTTCTATGTATTTTTTGCCTTATTATACTTGTTGAGCTTCTAAAGCAGTTTTGAATAAAAGGGATAGTAGACATCCTTGCCTTGCTCATGACCTTAAATGTAAAGAGTTTAATAATTCACCATTAAGTTTGTCATTAGCAGTAAGTTTTTAAAAACTGCACTTCATCAGAATAAGGAAGTTTTCTTCTATTTCAGTTTGCAGAGGTTTTTTGTTGTTTTTAAATCAGAAATGGTGTTAAATTTTATCAGATGCTTTTTATGCATCTGTTATTAAAATAATGATCTGCTTTGTCTCCTTTAATCTATTAATATGGTGAATTATATTGATTGATTTTTTAATATTAAACAATCCTTGCATTCTTTTCATGAACTACTGTAGTTGGTCATAATCTAATAAACATATATATTGCTGGATAATATATAGCAATTTTGAAGTTTTTTTGCATTTATGTTTGTGAAGAGTATTAGTCTGTGATTTTATTTTCTCAAAAGATTTTTCTCAGGTTTTAGAATGTAGATTATGCTGACCTCATAAGTTTGGAAGTATTCTTTCATCCTCTTTTTTCTAAAAGAGTTTGTGCAAATGTGTTATAACTTCATCCATAAACAATTGATAGAATTCACTAGGAAAGCCATCTGGGCCTGGAGTGTTCCTTGTGAGACATTTTTTTCTTTAATAGATATAGAGCTTTTAAGCTATTCTGTGTCTTTTTGTGTCCATTTTGGTAAACTTATCTTTTAAGGAATTTGTCCATTTCATCTCATTTTTAAAAATTTGATATAAAGTATTTAAAATAATATTTACTTATTATACTGTCTGTGGAATCTGTAGTGATGTCTCCTCTTTTATTCATATTGGTTATGTATACTTTCTATTTCATTCATCAGTCTTGCTAGGGATATGTCAATTCTATTAATCTTTTTAGGGAATAAATTTTTGGCTCTTCTTGGTTTTCTCTATTTGTCTGGTTATGTCATTGATTTCTACTTTTTTCTTCATTATTTTCTTCCCTCTACTTACTTTGGATTTATTTTGCTCCTCTTTGTCTAGCTTCTTAATGTGGAATCTTAGATAACTGATTTTAGACCTTTTTTCTTTTCTAACAGAAGTATATAATGCTAAAAATTTCCTTCTACACATTGTTTTAACTACATCCCACAATTTTGATGTGTATTATTATTATTAATTTAAAATATTTTCTAATACCTCTTGTGATTTCTTCTTTGATTCATGGGTTATTTAGAAATTTGTTTCTTAATTTCCAAATATTTGGAACTTATCTAGACATCTTAGTAGTAATAATGTCTATTTTAATTTCATTGTGGTAAAATATGTATATACTCTAAGGTTTTGAGATATATTTCTTTTGAGATTTATTTTAAGACTGAGGATGCGGCCTATTCTTGGTGACTGTTTCATGCACACTTAAAAAGAATATGTACTTTGAAGTTGTTGCGTGTATGATTTGTAAAGAGCAGTTAGATCAAGTTGGTTGATAGTGTTGTTCAGATCTTCTGTATACTCAATGTTCTATCAGTTACTGAGGGAGGTGTGTTAAAATACCTGTTTGTCCCTTTTGTTTTGTCAGTATTTGCTTCATCTGTTTTGAAATTCTATATTAGATGTATACACCATCCTAACTGTTACGTCTTCTTGACGAAGTTATCTTTTTATTATTATGAAATATTCATTTCTTTTACTGGTAATATTTCTTGTTTTGAAATCTATTTTATCTGATATTAACACCTTTCTTATACTTAGTTTCTTATACCCTTTTCCATTTCTTTACTTTGAATCTGTCTGATTTTATATTTACAGGATGTCTCTTGTAGAAAGCATGTGGTTATGTCTTATTTTTAATGCAACCTAACAGTCTCTGCTTTAAAATAGAAGGTTTAGTCTGTTTTCATTTAGTGGAATTAGTTATATGTTGGTGGATTTAAGTCTGTCATTTTCCTATGTGTTTTCTTTTTCCTATCTGCTTTTTGTTCTTGTATTCCTTCTTTCCTGTCCTTTTTTAGGTTAGTCATTTTTTACTATTCCATTTTAAGTCTCCCAATTTTAGCTATTTTTTAAATCTTTTTTAGTTGCTACTAAGATTACAACATGCATCCTCAACTTATCATAGCCTATGTAGGGTTAATATTGTGCCACTTTGTATTAAATTTAAGAACCCTGAAACAATGTAATTCAATTTACCACTACACCATCTTATGTGCTGCTGTTGTCATATGTTTTTTATAATCTCCACAATAAGATGTTATAATTTTTGGCATTAAACAGGTATTTTTCCTTCAAAGAAATTACAAGAAGAAAAAAAATATGCTATTTTATATTTTCATATATCTGCTGTTTCCAGTGGTCTTTATTCTTTCCTGTATATCTGAGTTTTCATCTGCTATCACTTCCTTTAGTTAGAATTTCTTTTAATAGTTCTTGTAGGAATTCTATAGGCTTTTGTTTATTTGAGAATGCCTTTTTTCCTTCACTTTTGATAAAGCATGAAAAGCTACTATTTATAGTTTGCTGAAAATCAAAAGCAGGCAAAAAGTGAAGAAGTTTGACTCTTGAAAGAAGGAAACTATACTGAGTGCTCCATTTATGTGACTTTTATCTTGAGGGCTCCTTCAATCCATAAGATGGGGTGCAACCAGAACTCAGTCAGAAGGCTTCAGTCTATTGATTTGAGTTGTCACAAGACATAATTTAGAATGTTAGAGTAGCTGGGAATTGAGGGAGGGAAGACCAAAAATGGGAGAGCCACAATTAGGAAACGTCTAAATTGGCACATATTCTGCTTCAAGTCCTTGGATGGTCCCTGAACTATCCACTGGGCTCTTTGAAGTCTCCTCTGTATGTGCAGAGTTCAGGGGCCATGCAAGGTTTTGAAGCAGTTTAATCTCTGGGAGAGTTGGTTGAATAAAAACTACTCCGCCATTCAGAACAAGAGCTTTCCTATTATATTTTGAACATTCACCTATCACAGAATGTCCTATTGTACTATAATTATGAATATAATTATATGTCTCTCTCAGTAGACTTTAAACTCTTTAGGATATGATCTACTTATTCAGGTCTCCCTAATGCCTATTACAGTGTCTGGCACATTGTGCTCAATAAATGTTAACTGAATAAATAAACTTAATAAAACTAACAAGTTTGACCACCAAGGTGGGAGGGACTGCCTCTTTAGCAGTTCTCGTGTGGAACATTGGTTTTCTCAGGCCAGTCACTTGAAGAGTGTCCTGAGAATCACAGGAGAAAATTATGCTCCTCTTTTCTCCAGGCTCAGTGATTTTGCCATTAATTTATAGTGATGTCAATAATAAAAACCAGCCCTTTGGCAATTAGCCCCAAATTATGGATTAACATAGTAAATAGGAAATAATGATACATTATTTCTTATTTTATTTTTAAAATGATTATAGTAAACCTCTGACTTGAAATAGCAGATATGATGGCCATGGCCCTCCTCACTCCTGCAGGCAGGAATATGAAAAAATACTTATCAGTCCAGCCCGAGTGGATTTCCTAGCTCTGTGGAGCAGCAATGCACTCGAGATAAGAAAAAATGGAAGGTATGACCCCAGATTCTATTTGTTGTAATATGATGCTGACCAGTACTTGATAAAGTAGTGTTTCCTGATTGTCAGAGAGAATGTAAACGGTGCAAATAGTTGTGGGATCTCAGAACTTTTTACTGAGTGTAACGCTTCTATGTGGTTCTGGTCCTTTCTGCTGTTTCCGTGGTAATATAGCCTTTACTACAAGGCATGTATAGATTGGTGGCTAGGGACAGGCTGCACCTCGGGCTCCGTCACCTGCAAGGGACCATCCTACTGTCAAGAGCTAATTCTGGCTGGCAGCTTTCATAACCTTGTTTTCAAAGGTAAATGGAGGGGATTCTACATTTTTGTTTTCCACAGATGGTTAGCCAGAGGAAGTACTGTTAGATGGAGATTCACACCTCAATTTCATTTAACCGAAGGTTTGGTGAGGATCAGGATATTATCTCACTTTAATAAACGTTATTTTTAAGGTAATTTAAAGTGCTGGCATTGAAGAGTCTATTAAGTCTAATTTAAGGCTCTTTTGGTCAGAAGTGACAAAAATACAACTGGAACTAGTTTATCTGTGAGGAGAGGATTCATTGTGTTACATGATTCGGCTTCATGGTGAATCTTCAGGCACAATCTCTCTCTCTCTCTTTCACTCTGCTTTTCTCTGTGCTCAGAAATCACTCCCCAGAGATGACTACTGGCTGCTCCAGCCTAAATCCTGTATCAGCTTAACAACCCCGGTAGGAAGAGACCATTTCTCTAAATAATTACAACAGAAGTTACAGGAAGGCCTCTCCATGCTCTGGCTTGTATTACGTCCCCACCCGTGGAGCTGGGAAGGGGGTGAGACCACCCCCAGTTGACCGCAAAGACTGAGAGTTGGTCAAGAATTGATTCCCAAAGAAAAAGAAGGGTTCTAACAGCAGAGGAAGGAGAAGAGATGCTAGGCCATCAAAAACAAGGGGTTGTGGACCCTTGCTGGCTGGTTGGTTGCTCCTCAGCTGTGCTGAGGAGGGCTGCATTACACAGAAGATACTGGTAAACTTTGAGAAGGAGGAGGTGTGACCAGAGGCTGCTAAAAAAGATGGTTTATCTGATGTGTTTAATTAATGTGCTGCAACCTCAAGTCTTTCTGCTCTGTCAATCCCTAGGAACACTTTTGGACCTATTAGGAAACTTTGAATTAAAATACAATACAGTGAGGCCAAGGTTGTGGAAAAGAGGGTCCCACATGAGCCATTATTCATCGTGAAAGAAATCCCTTGAACGGGATGAGGTGAACGAGAACTGAGCACAAGCTAATGGTCACTAGTGGCAGACTAAGTCTGAAAACAAGCTCCTCCATTGTCAAATGTGTAAACACTTTAGAAGGGACTTTCTGTGACTTATTTATCTTTGTGAGCAGTCTGTGATGTTAGAGGTGCTGGAGTTATTACAACTATTTCACAGGTGAGGAAATCCGCAGTGCATTTCTGGCTTCATCCTAAATGAAGGACAAAGGATAACACTGTCCTGACTAAAGGACCCCAACTAGATTAAGGTCACTTTCCCAGGAGCCAGTGGCCAGGCACTCTGCCTGTTCAGGATCCTGAGAATTCTCTCAGCTGCTCTTGTGTGAGCGAGACAGTGGCTAACATCACCAGGGCAGGTTTCAAACAATCCTGTTCTTCTTACACTGAGTTCTGTAGGTCCAAGGAGAAATGGTCTTCCTGGTCCCAAAGCTCCCTTTAGAAATGATTTCAGTAGCGGAAATCTCTCTGAGGTTCAGGAATGAAATAACTGAGAAAACGTTTCAAGGTTTATACCATTTGCTTTTGTGTGGAGTGACAAGGTGAATTTGGGTGTCTGCATGTATTTGCATTGTTTCGATAGGTGGCAGCATGTCCTTTCCTTAAAAGGTTATCTTTTTAAAAGGACATGTTCGGTGATAAGCTCTGTCAGGAAATGAAGAGGTGCTAATAATAATAAGGGCAAATAGGAAATGTTCCCTGTCATTCGCTATGAATACATTGCTCATAGTCACGACTCAAGTCATTGATCAGGCTTTGATCCACTAGCAGTAACTTCAGAGCAAAAGTTGTATCATAACACTTTGCATTCTAATGCTGTTTAGTTCTCTCTTCGTCAGGGACTTGGCCTATGGGAAAAGCTTTGCCAGACAACACTAAGCACTTTCCCACCCATAATGTTGTGAATGATTGTTTCCACCCTGGGCACACCTGCCCTTCTCCACTGTTCCGAGTGACCAGCTCCAAACTCTTTTCTCTTTTCAGGATTGATTTCTCCATCAGCAGATATGTTTTAATTCCATTCACAATGGCATTTCTCCCAAGGAATGGTTGATTTCAACTGAATTTAAAAAAAAAAAGTGTGGGGAGAGGCTTACTAGAAGCTTCAAATCCACCAACTGCCCTACATTCTGTGAATAAGAATATTCTAATCAGGAAAAATCTATTCTGTTTGTAGCATGGAGTGGTGGCTGCCCTGGGGCAGGGATAGGTTGGTAAGGAGGGGTAGCAGGTCCTCCTCGGCGTGCCCATCAGTAGTATCATACGCTTGCCCTTGAGAGCTCACTCTTTGTGCTGCAGATTTGTTTATCCCCACTGGGTTCCTTCAGGTTAAGGGGGCTTTTGAGAATTAACTTGTGCCCTCCCCAAAAGAGATAACCTATATAAAATATATACCATAAATACATATATAATTACATATGAGCAAATATATCCTAACTTTCCTGAAACTACATCATTTTGATAAGAAAATTAATCTTTGCCCTAAGCCGCCTTCTTATTTAAAAAAACAAACTTTAAAAAAAATCATTCTTTCTGTAGTAGACTGTTGGTGCCTGCCCAGATGCCCTTGGATCCTTTTCACCAGCACTGTGTGCCCATCCCATCTGTGCACTTTGATGACATGGGACACTCAGAGGCTGGTCCTTAGGCACTGGAGCAGCCTCACTGTGTCCTGAGGCTCTGCAGACATAACCGGAGGTTGGTTGCAGAAGTACAGAAGCCCAGTCTCTTGCATTCCAGGCAGAACTAACAGCTCTCCAGGGCGCCCTGCAGGGTTAAGTTGAATCTGGGGCTTCTCCTGAATTTACACCCAGGCCTGCGTTTCTCCTTCCAGTCCTGCTTTCCCCACTCACTTCCCGGTTTTCCTGGCATTTTCTTAGTAAGCCACTGGCACTGGAATCCTTGACTCAGGTTCTACTTCTGAGAAAACCCAATCAAGGATACTTACTGTTTTCTCTTCTCTCTCTCTCTCTCTTCCTCTGTCTGTCTTTCTCTTTTCTTTCATAAGTTAGATTTGGGAATTTTCTTGAATTAAGATTATAGGGGAAAAACACACAACAACACAAACTTTTCTCCACCCAACTGACCATCTCTCAGCCTAACAGGAAGATGGTAGCATGATCAGGGCTAGTTTAAAAAGATAATTTTAAAGATTTTTTTTTAAACTGAGGTACCACAACTTCAGCCTTCCTCTGTAGCAATTTCTGGTTTTTTTCTTCACTCTCCTCCCTGTTACTGCCTAGCTAACTGTTTTCCCTCTCCATTGCCTCCTCTATTGTTTGCATTTCTAGAAGTGCCATATATCATTCATCTGATAAAGAGGATTTCTTTAAAACACCTTTTTCTCTCATTTATGTTCAACTTTTTATTGAATTATACATAGAGAAAATGTTGTAAGTCACAAACTCACTAAATACCTCCTCCTGGGTCAAGAAATGTAGCATTACTGGAACCCCAGGAGCACCCCATCATTTTTTCTCTCAATTACTAGCCTCGTTCTCCCCAAGGATAACTACCCTGAGCCTTCTAATACTGTCTGTTAGTTTTCCTGTTTGGGAACCTCATATAAATGGAATCATTAAATACATATTCTCTTATGTCTGGCATATTTTATTTAGCCTTATGTTTCTGGGATTCAGCCGTGTAGCTACTATTCCTTTGTCTATTACTGTATTGAATTCTTTTATACGATTATTCCAAATCTATTCCTTTTTTATTTAAACAAATAATTCATCCTATTAAAAACATCTCCAGAATTATCTTTCTGTTATAAAAAAAAAAAAGCCCATCTTTTGGTGCTATCTTTGTTGTCAGGACCTCGGAGAGAATTAAATTGTTGCAAGAAGGAAATGACTTGGAAACAGTACAATAATGTGCTCATAATTTAGTAGTACATATCATCTCTCTGTCCTAGCCATGAAATGTCAGCACTGCCTTGACTCAGTGGTTCTCAGCCCTGATTACACACCAGAATCACCTGGAGAGTTTTACATACCACCAATGCACAGGCCCTCAGACATTCTGATTTTATTTTGATGAAATACCCAGTAGTGTTTTTAATAAGCTCCCCAGATGACTGTAATGCATGCCGGGCTGAGAACCACTTGCCAATTTGTTGACACTTATTAGAGAATTCATTTGACCTGAAGCCCATTTCAACACTATCTCAGAGTTTTCTCTCAGGCTTTTTTTGTAATCACATGACTGCTGCTGAACTTCATGTTATTCCTCACTTAACCTCATTGAAACCAAGGAAAAGATTGAATGTAGGTATCCATCCTATTTCAAATTGCTCTCTCATCTGCCTCATAATGCCCCACCCAGCCCACCCAAGCCCTTCTCTCTGGTTGTGTTTCTCTGTAGTGTTTCTCCATAGCACTTTACCATCTCATTCAGAATGAAAGAAAACTAGAGAAAGTGAGAAAAATAAAATAATTTGCAACATGCAAGGAAGCCTTCTTGAAAAAAATAAAATATTCATTATGAATGAAGATGGAAAAGACCTCATTAGGGACTCATTAATGAGTGTATGGATGCTTTGTATTTTCTGTTTTTGTAAGGGGAGAAGGGATATCATATGGAAGAGTTTCAGTGGTATGATTGGGAAACATCAAAATGCTTTATCTACAAGTAAAGGAACTCTAGACAATAAAACCCCAGAAGTTTTCTTAAGAAAAATATTTTTGCTAAAATTTTAATGATAAGTAGAATGTTTCCATTTTTGTCTTCCAAATTTTGGATCGTTGAAGGCCAACTTCAAAAATAAAGAGATGTGGGTACATCAGATAAGAGGATGAGGGGGGAAATTTGCAGAAAACACATGATACCGAGAGGCCAGGGAGAAGCTCTAAGGGAAAAAACCATTAGTACACCACTTGCATAATAAAAAGAAAACAAACTGTGCACTGGGGATTAAAACCCTATGGGAGACCTCCAGTGCCAACCATCATAGAACCATCAATTCTTTCTATAAATATTTAATGAGCTCTTTCTATGTTCAAGGCATGGTTCTAGGTGCTAGATATATAGCAGTGAACAAAACAGAACAAATCTCTGTAAAATTGAGCTTACATTCTAGTGGAGGACACAGACAATAAACACGTAAATTATTAAAATATGTACGTCCAGGATGGTAAGTACTATGGAGAAAAATAAAATAAGGGAGAGGTTGCAATTTAAAATACAGTGGTGGTCAGAGAAGACCTGGTGGAGAAGATGACAGCTGAACATGGACATGTAGGAGGTGACACAATGGACCACATGGACATTCCGAAAGAGAGCATTCCAGAGGAAGGAACAGAAAAGTGCAAATGGCTTAGGAGTGTTGGAAAAAGGAAAGCATGTCAATGTGACTGGATTTGCACAAGAAGAGTGAAACCAAGCTTAGATGGGAGGGTAGAGGGGACATGACCATGTAGCCCCTGTTGTAGGACTCAGGCTTTACCTCGAATGAGAAGAGAGCCATTGGAAGGTTTTGAGCTGGAGGGTAACATATTCTGATGAGTTTTTAAAGGGTCATTCAGGTTGCTTTGTTGCAAATAGATTTTGGTGAGGGGCAAGGACAAAAGCAGGAAAACTATTTGGGAAGATATTACAATCATCTGGGTGAGAGATTGTGGTGGCCTCAATAAAGTGGGACTGGAGATGTTAGCAAGTAGTTGGAGTCTAGAGATATTTTAAGAACAGTTGTCAGTTATCACTGGCTTTGGTGATAATTCAATTGAACATGAAAGAGAAGGAGAAATGTCAAGGAAAATTTCCACACATAATTATATATTTAGTTCAATTCAATTATGTAAATGTTTGTTTTCTACCGTAGGTTTTCTAGCATATACGAGGCACTGTGCTAGCAAAATGCAATTCCTTCTGCCAAAGGGCTTATATTGTAGAAAGAGAAACAGACATATAAATCAGTAAATTTGTGTACACCACATTAAATCTAATAATCATAGTATGTTCAATTTCTGAAAGTGGAGAGAGATTAACACTGTCAGAGAGATGGAGTAAGATGATGATGAAAATCTTTCTAGAGGAAGTGATGACTAAGCTGATTATTGATGGACACATGAGGGGTTTTCTGGGTGCTAAGGAAGAGGGTAGAGAAGTAGTGTTCCAGGGGGAGGTCACTGCAAGTACAAAGGCACAGAGAAACAAAACAGCATGATGTGTCCATGGAAATAGAAGTAGATTGGATTGGCTGGAATCTGAAGTTCAAGGTGAAGAGAGGCTGGGAACTGAGTGGAGCAGATGATAAAGGGTTTTACATACCCTGTTTCATTCCTGGGCTATCCAAAGGAGAGCCAGTGAAAGGTTTTAAATAATGGAGAGTTGTGATCAGACTTAAATTTTATAAAGTATCATTCTGGTGGCCATGCAGAGATAGATTGGAAAGAGAAGAAGGCAAGAGGCTAAAAATCCAACCAAAAGTTATTGCTGAAAACCTGAATTAAGGCAATGGCAGAAGGAGTAGGAAAAAAGGTGGATTTAAGAGCTAGAAATAGCAAAGCCCAGTAGCTAATTGGTTATAGTGTATGAGAGAGAAGGCAGAGTCTTGGAGGCTGGGAAATGCATTCCCATCAATTAAGATTAGAGAATACTGCCATCATGGCATTGTTTGCAATAGCCGAGATACAGAAGCAACCCAAGTGCCCATCAACAGATGCATGGATTAAGAAGATGTGGTGTATATATCTGTGGAATACTACTCAGCCATAAAAAGGATGAAAGGATGGAATCTTTACTTATTTATTTATTTTTTTTGCAACAGTGCAGATGGACCTTAGGGGTATTTATGCTGAGTGAAATAAGTCAGTCGGAGAAAGACAAATACAATATGATTTCACTCAGATGTGGAATATAAAAAACAGAAAAGCAAACCAAAATCAAAATATGTGAGCATATCAAACAAAACACAATATAGAGAACAGAATAGTGGTTACTGGAGGGGAAGGGGCAGGAAGGGGAAGGCGAAATGGATAAAGGGGGTCAACTGTATGGTGACAGGTGGTAACTAAATTTTTGGTGGTGAGCACGCTGTAGTGTATACAGAAGTAGAAATATAATATTGTACACATTTTACTTATATAATGTTATAAACCAGTTAGCTCAATAAAAAATAATTCTAAAAAAAAAGAAAAATTAAAAACTGATAGAAATGGAAAAACAAGATTAGGCAATGCTGGAAAACAGAGAAAGTCATAGAAATGGGGAAAAGTAATGAGATCAATTTTGGCATGTGAGTTTAGGTGAAGGGCCTGGAAGATAAAGATGAAAATCTCCAGGGAGAAGTTGGATCTATGGGCCTGGGAATTAGAAGAAAGAAATAGCCTTTATCCTTAGATTTGAGGGTCAGTGGCATATACAGGGGTATTTAAAACAACAGGAACTTATTCGACTGTTGCGGGAAAAGGTTTAAAGTGAAAAGGTGGCCAAGGACAGTATCCTCAAGAACATTATCTTCTAAGGGGAGGATGCAGGGAAGCAAACCTACAACTGATACTGAAAATGTATGGTCAGAGAGGTAAGACAAGAAGCAGAAGGAAGAGTAGCCTCCAGAGTCAAAAAGGGGAATGAGAGAGTATAATCAAAGACAGCAAAGGTCACAGTCAAATCAAATAAGGTAAGGATTTAGATGCATTTGCGAGTTGAGTAATTTGGAGGTCATTGTTGACCAAAGAAAGGACAATTTTAATGATACAGCGATAGGGTGTGGGATGGGTAGAAATCAGACTATAGTGGTTTGAAGTGGATAGGAGGTGAGGGAGTGTAGACACATGCATAGACTACGCTTTGAACAAGCTTAAATTAAGGTCACGTGAATACCCAAACCTCTCTCCTCCACATGAAGTGAGGCCATGCCCACACTAACCTGTGGACTGGAGTAGATGGAGGCAGCTGTTGAAAGCAAGTAAGTGTTTAGAGCTGAGAATGAAGTGGGAAAGTGACTCCAGTAAGTCAGATAGGGGAGTTTGAAAGGGTCTCCAAAGGAAATAGGCCAGAGCCAGGGTCTGAAGCTGGACTAGGGGAGCAAGACAGACATCTAGGTCAGGAGTTTATAGGCAGGTCGTCAAGAAGAATGAGCTTGTGTGTGCTGCCAGGTTTGCAGTTCAAGGAATTGATCAGGGGCCCAGGATCAGTTGGGGAGAGAGGAAAGCTAATGAACTGAGAGAATGGAAAGGGTGAAGGCCTGGCTGTCGCGATCGAGCCTCAGGGAAGATGTAGTAGGGCAGTTTGAGAGCAAAGAGCCTAGCAGGTGGGTGTTTTTATATATGTAAAGATTTCAGACAGAGAATGGTTCCAGGTGATGAAGTCTGGTGCATGGTCATGGGAGGGGTCTGATGATGGGGTAAAACATGCAGATGTTTGGAACTGAGCCGCTCATGATTCTGAGAAGCTACAGTGTTGTGGAATCCTCCTCGTGGTCACTGAAATCACCCAGGATGTTGGTAGAATCCGGATTCAAGAAAAAGAACTTGTCTCAGTCTTCAAAGAACATGGAAGAGTTCATGGAGGAGTTGACAATCCTCAATAAGAAGTAAGGGGAGAGCCAAGCTAGATGGTATAAACTTCAAAGCAGGAATGAATTTTGCACAAGAGTGTACGTGTAATGGGCATTGGGAAGGAGATCTTCAACTCCTCTTGGACCTGCCATACATTTACGAGGGCTGCAAAGGAAGTGTCCTTGAGGTAGGGACAGGAATTGGAAAGTTCCATTTCAGTGAAATTATGTAAGGAGAAAAGATCGTCTTTACCATATACATGTAAAAACTATATGTTGACAGAAACTAAGGATCATCTTTTATTTTCTGCTAAGACTATTGAATTATGGGCTTCCAGGGAATCACAAAAGACAGTAGTACTGACTGGGTAGTATTTAATATGATCAGGTCTTAAATATGAAGCCATGAACATAAACATTTAAAACCAAATATATAATAAATAATCATTAAGTTATAAAGTACATAGTTTATATTAAACTAAATTCTCAAATGCAAATGTAAATACAACAGAGCAATAATATAGAATAATAATGCTACAATTTTATACGTGTCCAAAGAAGACACTTTGAGCTAAAATGGTAAAAATCATGATTAATTTTTCCTGAACTCCCATGACCTACAGCAATCTTTTTTCCTTCCTTCTTTCCTTCCTTCCTTCCTTATTTTTTCCTTCCTTCCTTTTTTGGGGGGAAACATGTCCCTTCTTCCTGCTATTGAAATAATGTTGAGCAAATGAACATCAGGTTCAGTAGAAAGTTTTACTCGGGAGTATGATCAGATGTTCCTATAAGAATATCCAGTACTTCAGATACTCATAGACATATAAAGCTCAAAAAAAGGCAGAATATTCCTTAGAGATTAAGTCCAACACCCTCACTCTACAGATAAAGAAATGGAAACCAAAAAATTTAAGGAAATGACCACAATTTCACAGCCAGCGAGATTTCCAGTCTCCTGCACCACCATCCATAGGTGAACAGCAATGCTTACAGGTTAGCCTAAGATCCTTTTGGAGGGCTGACTAGGTCTTGAACACAGAGCAGTGAAGATGGAGCAGTTCAAGTCTCACTTCTTCATCTTGTTTATTCTGATGCATTGCTTTCCTTGGGATGTCGCTAGGGTCTTTAGCCGAGTCTTTAAACTCAGTTTAGTGAAGGCTTTTAGCCAGCAATCCATTAAATTAATTTTATTTTTAAAGTAGAATCTCTGGTTGAAAGGATTAGAACAGAGATTTTTAACAGTTAACACACCAAAATAAATATGTTATTTTAAATATAAAATCACAGTGTGAAAGAAATCAACAATGGTAAAGCCAGAAACAAGAAATAAGGACTCCATCTTTCCCAAGTCAACCTCGTGCTTACTTTCCATATTAATCCCAACAACCTGGCCTGACTCTGGGGCAGGCTGTAGATACATGTTGTCATCGTGGTGCATGTATTTACATGACTCCTTTGTAATAACATTTTAAAATTCTAGCACAGCATACCTTATTTCTGAGGATAAAACATTTCATTGAGATTTCATAGAATCATTGATTTCTAACATATGTTTTAGAACCATAAATTAATCTGTACTTGTTTAAAAAATATTTTTAAGTAGATCATTTTTCTTCTCAAAGCATAAAGTATTTCCCATTCAACATCCTCTTGTACACTCAGCCATTTTACAATAAGAGATTCTCAAATAGCTTATAACAGTCTAGTGAAAATTTTATTTTTCTAGCGTTTTTAACTGTATATTTAAATAAACTGCTGGAGTTGATATGAAATGGCAGTTAGAGCAGGCTGCTTGTTTCTACTACCCATGGTTGAAAAGACGGGGATGCTTATGCAAAGGTCTGTTTTCTACTAGGACAGGAGTCCTGGCCTCTTGATTTGTCTCTTGATTTTGGTTTTGTAGAGGTGATTTACCTTATATAGAGCGTGCAAACACAAAGTGTCTGCCAATTTAAAAAGATGAAATAAAAGGCAGGAAGAAAGAAGGAAGGAAACAGACGTTTGGCATGATTAGCTCACTCCCATACAATCATTATAACAATTGGGGAAGAGAGCCACAAGACTTAGAAAAATTCTGTTTGGTTCCAGAAGACCACCTAATGTATGTCCCTCTATAAATTTTAATTGCCATTTCCATAAGCTTAGAATGTTAGCTTATAAAGGGACTTAAGTTGCGGAAGGTACTATTACACCCACTTAGAGAAAAAGAGACTGAAAGAGTCTATTCCATAAATACATTCATGTCTATAGTATTTAAATATTTTGATAAATCCCAATAAAGAAGTCAGAGTTTTTTTGAGCCATCTCGTAAAGCTATCTTCCTGGTACATAAATAAATCATATGTTAGACATTCTGAGGGAAAAACCTCTTCATATATAGATTTTAAATACTCAGTTTTCATTTTCTTAAAAGAATAAATGTTCAACTTTGATTTTCACCCTATACTTCTGTGTTTTTCCTCTTGAGTGAAGGTGTAGAACTTCTAAGTTATGATCATCAGAAACCTCATTCTTGTGGTAATCAAGATCAAGGGGAATATAAGATCAATAAATCCCCAAATTGTATTTTTGGCTAAAAAATTTTAAGCTTCTCCAAGAGATGTCATAGTTGGGCAGTAAGATCAAGTTAAAACTTTAGAAGTCATCAAAACCTATAACACAGGAAATCAGACTCTAATTGAGAACAAAGTCTTTTCAAGTTGACCAAACACAGAGTGTGTGGATCAAACTGAAGTACTGCATAGTGATTTGGGGTAAATAATCCTGACTTTGAACACTTATCTGAGTTTTTCCCCCATCACTAATATGTCGTACTCCTCCATTTGGAATACCAAGAAGTGAATTTCACTACTGTGTTAGAGTCTGTAATATAGTGTCCAGCTTCAAGTGAGATCTTCTGCAACCTTCGTATTCCACATGTTCTAGGAGAGATGCTGATGGATCATCTGTGGAAATAGTATACCATGAGTAACCCAAGTATAGGAAGCAATCTGGATAAAGATGAACTTGACAGTCAGATATAATTTAAGTTATATACCTTTTGGATGAGTGATTTCAGTCTTTCTAGGAATTCTTTGGGTGGTTTTTTCTCATAAGAATCACATGAAGGGCATGTCTAGAAATCAATGAAAGAATAATAATCTTCTTTAAAGCTTTTTTCCTATTTAATAAAATGTTTATTCAAAGCTTGTTTTTCCAGTTGGAGACATAAATCACGTTCACTGAAAAACTTTGAGAAGTACTTAAAATTGTTCAAAAAATAACAATGAGAAAAATCGCTTGTAATCCCATCCTCAGATATAACCACTGCAATGTTCTGATATATGTCCTCCCAGTAATTTTTTCTTTTCACTTATGTTATTTACACTGGTTATTAATTTGATTTCTTACACTTAACATATCACAAGCATTTTCTATGTGTTACATATTCTTCAAAAATATGACCCATAATGGTTGCCTTGCATTCCTACGTAGGAGTGAAGTATTACTGTTTTTGGACACATAGATTTCTTCTAACTTTTCACGATTGTATACAATGCTGCAGTGAACGTCTCTGAATAATTTTTCACATACATCTTTATTTTATTTGATAAATTACTAGAAGTAGAATTGCTAAATTAAATTAAAAAGATAAAAATTTTTAAGGCTTTTGATGCACATGGTAAAACTTTTACCTCTATTTACAGAGAACATTCTTACCATTACTGGGTATCATTAAAATTTTTAATTGGAAAAAAATAGAATTTCCTGCCTTAACTTGCATTTATTTGACTATGGGGAGATCAAACAATTTTTAATATGTGTATTCCTCAGTTACATGTCTTTAAAAAATATTATTGGTTTGTGTTCTTTATCCTTATTCCTGTTGAGAGACCAAACACCAGGCCATTGCTTGCTGCTTAGCATCTCTAATGCTGGTTTGATGTGGTGAGAGATAGTTGACTGAAAAGTAAAAGACCAGAAGTTCTAATTCTCACTCTGGCACTTACTAATGGGGCTTGGGACAAGTCGCTTAACATCTTTGGTCTCGTTTTCCTATCTATCAAATGAAGGTGTTTAACCAGATAGTTCTAAGTCCAGTGCGATACTACCATTTCATGTGTCTTTGATACTAGATTTCATGCTCAGCCCCCTTCTTCCTGAGGAAAGTTTTAGAGGAATACATTTCACATTGCAACCTGGCCAAGCAATCAAAGTAAGTAAAAATTTTGTTATTGTCTTAAGATCTCATTTGAACTGCATGTGAAATTCCTTGGAGGAGAGAGAACTGATTTTTTAAAGTTTGAGTAATTTATCTTATAGGTTTATTAACTGGTTTTGTTTAATGCTTTAATTACTCATGAGATTATCAGCTTTTCTCATGAGTTGGCATAAGAGGAAATATACAACAGGGTCTCAGGGCCCCAAAAAGCTAGGGACAATTGAAATTCCCCAGCCAAATAATGGCGTCTACCCATTGAAATGACTCCAAAATTGTACAGGATGGTAATATTCTTTAAGAGAGGAAGGCAAAGTCTGAGATTTATCCTGGTGTCTTGTAGGCTGTCTCTTTTCTTGTAGGAAAACTAGGATCTAGCTCCTGTTAATAAGAATACAAGTTATATGCAATCGTATAATGAGAGGAAAATATTTTTTAATCCCTAAGTCACAGTTGGATTCTCTGCCTGACTTCCTCACCTTGGAAAGCTATATTAATTTATTCTGTGTATCAGAGACTGTCAGCAAATTCTAATTGGGTTTCTAGGCACTTTCAAGTCTGTAGACTGAAAAGAGGTGACTTTGCTTCTTGAAACACACTATATGTGATAAGGTGTAACATGTAACTGGAAGGAAGGCACCGAGGGCTCTGGCTATATGGGCATGCAAGCGCGCCTGTATATAATGTAATAAATACAGTTAATAAGTACAAATGAGAAAGATGACAAATGATAATCTTACTAGTCCATGTTTCTGTGTTCTCCTTGCATTCGTGGCAGGTAGTTTCCTCTTCAGCTGCTTAGTTAATATATTGATTATCTTTTCCTTATCTCCCGCATTTGCTGACTTTAGTTGGATCTTCTGGAAACACGAAAAAGCTGACCACTCACAGTGTCTCTGAAAGAGAAATAATTCGTGTACGTGTTAATGAAAGTTATTCAAAAAGTGAAAATGACCTTCCCAATCCTCCTTTTCTACTCCTGCTACAATGTCTTGGATCCCATTCATTTCAGCAGACAAATGAGGAATGATTTCATGTTCCTTCTTACTTCGGGGGCTGAAGAGAATGAGCTCCCTGCCATGTAAAATTTCCCTGTGTTAGGGAAGAGAGGACATCTCCCTGTCTCACAGACAAGAGGAGGGAGCCTCACTTTGCCACAGTTCTTTATTCCTAATGTCATTTTGAGGTCTGGGTGTTGGGAAGGACTTTGGTGTTTCATAAGGGAGAGTTAGTTTGGTTTTAGAACACACTTTATGAACTATGAGGCTGTAAGAGTTACATTATGACTGTTGGCAGCTGTAGTCTGATTAAAAAAATTTTTCATTTGTTTTTTGTTTCTCTCTGCGTTGGACATAAGAGTATCTAGCAGTGACATACGTGGCTTGAGCATGTATGTCCTCATCCTGTACAACACCTGGCATAGTGTCTTGTTGCTCATGAGTGCTCAACAAATATCTGTGAAGTCAGCAAATGGGGTAAGTGAGTTAAAGCACCTCCTTTGGGGATAGGAAGTGGTTACCTACCTCAGATGGCATATTCCAAATGTAAGATTCAGTACACCTGCTATATCCCATGCTTGACTTTTCTAAAATCCTATCCATACTCTCTGGTCAGTTAGGGTGGGATTCTGCCTGAATCAAGCAGTTGAGGAACAAAATTCGAGACTTGCCCCACTAATGAGAGGGAAGACCGCCCCTCAGAAAGTAGGAGTAACGTCTCAGAGCATGGAGAGGTGGACAGAACAAGAATCCAAAATTTGACTCTTGGTTTAGTTGAATTACTAGGTTGTTTTGGGTTTTTTTTTTTTCTTTTTTGGAATTATAACATCATGTTTATTGAGAAAATTTTCTTCAGCTAATATTCTGGGGATAAAAGAGGAAACTTCCTCCTCTTGTTCTTGCCACTTGAGTATATTCTCTGCCAGTTCTTCTGTCTCAGTCACCAAAATACCCATCTTTTCTAAAGCCATGCTCATTTTCTTTAGATTTGCATCTAAATGAGAGATATTTCTAGTGACCAAGTGAATAAGTACAAGTCTTAGAAATTGAACTGCAAATGATATGGAATATATTGGAAAAACAAAATTTATACTAACTTATTGAAAATATTTTAATGCTGATCTAAGAATTTGTATCCAAGTTACTTTCTTCTTTCAGCAACTGTGTGTATATGATGCAATTTCCCCTTGCAAAGTTGCTATGTCTTCATTTCACTAATATGTTTGGAAGCCACTGCTGTATAACCAGAAGCCTCAGTTTCCCTCAGTTCCTACCAGTGCCATCCCATATATAAGAATATTACCTGAGTCTTCTCATGGACAATCAGCTGAAAATAGCATCTGGCCTGCTTTGCATTTTCCAACCTATATGGTTACCCAATATGAATGTCGATTAATAACACACATCTTTAAGGCACAACCCCGTCAGATTTGCTTTGCATACGTAGCCACAAGCCGAGAACCAGCTTATCTGGTTTCCTTATATCAGAGCAGCTTGCCTCTCATAAGGGCGAGATAGTGTCCTTTACATATGTTTGCCAAAATGCTTATTTAATAGAAACTATTTATAAATGTTAATTATAGCACTTTTTTTTTCCTTGAAAACCACATGTTCATGTTTGTTGAAGTTTTTTCTTTTCTCTTCTTTTTGACCACAACCGGCTTAACTTACTGGAAAAAAATAATATTCATATTTAAAGAGGTATATTTTCCAGCTGAAACTGAAAACACTAACTGCTTCATCCGTGATGATCTGAGAAACCAGCATTTCTCACAGAGGCCCATTTTGCTGAGTTAACATTTACACATGTATGTTGAAAGAAAATTAGGTTCCAAAGAAGTATAGGGGCCTACCAAATGAACTCCCTTGAGACAGTATTGCCAAGAGTGGCCAAGACAAGTGAACCAAGATTTTGCACCTGAGAAAGCCTTTTCAAAAGCCTCTGGTATCTGGACACAGATGCCCATACTGATAGGCATCCCTCTCCTGCTCTTCCTTGTTCCCCTGTCCACAGACAATAGATTTTTGCTTTGTGCTTTCTGCAAGCAGAAGAGCTGTTCCTGTCATTCTGTGGTCCAGGACAAACAACTGCTAGATTTGGCTTCAGGTGCACATCAAAGGCAGCCCCAAAGAAGAAAAGAAGTGGAGGAGCTGTTCTGCTAACTGCCTAAAGACTGTGTTGAGACGGGGAGTGGAGAGATTAACCTCGATTCAGGCAGCTGTCGGTGCCCTGTCACTCAGGATGACCCCAAGTTCCTGTGCAGCACTACCACCTGGGAGCAAAACCATTGCTTTCCTTTGCTGTGCCTTGCAGACTCAGAGGACAAGGCTTTGTTTCCCTCATCTGTCCACACCTGGAACGTGAGGAGTTAGCTGTCCTACATTAGTTTTGCAAAATAGAGGGCGCAGTAAGAAAATCAAAAGCAAGCTTAACAAACCACTCTCCTTTTTAGCCGGAGAGCAGTCAAGCACTGCTTTTGCAGAGAGGTGCACTTGGCTTTGTTGATTTGCAATTGAATATTTGAAAATATTTGCCTCCTTACAACTTATTTTTGACCTACTTACTTTTTTTTTTTTTTACCTGGCTAAGAAAGCCTGGCCATTCATACTAGGAAGTCTTGCTAACTGGATAAAATTACCTTTGTCCCACATACAAACTAGGTTTTCATCAGGATGTCTCCACAGTGGCACTATTGACATTTTGAGCTGGATAATCCTTTGTTGTCAGGGCTGTCCTGTGCATTCTAGAATGTTTAGTAGCATTCCTGGCCTTTGCCTACTAGACACTAATAGAAACCACCCCCACACAATTGTGGCAACCAGAAATTTTTCCAGACAGTGCCATATGTTCTCATGGGACAAAATCACCAGCGGATGAGGACCACTGGTTATATGAATAGAAAGAGGAAGGAGGATGCCTGGTGAGGGCAATTGGCAATCTTACATGATCACCATATATCAAAATTTATATGCAACAGTTAAATGAATTTATTTTCGTTAAATTTTTTAATCTTTTAAAAATCTCTGATAGACTCTGCTGTGATGCTAGCCCTGAAAAACTTGATAAAACTCTACTGTGGCCTTGAACTATTTTCTTTTTCCTGTGTTTCCTGCTAGCCTAGCTTAAAGATCTTAGTTATATCATTACTCACTTTATCAAAGCCAGCATGCATGATCAGATTATCAGATAGGTAAAGTATCACTGAGACAAAATCTTGTCATTATGATGTCAGATAAAAAACATCTCTCTTTAACAAAGCAAGTAAAAGAAGTACCCACTGAATCAACTCAGGTTAGGAAATGGGATATGTTTCTTATTTTGGAAGTTCTAGACAGCAGCTAAAAACCTCCCGAAAGAACTCTAACCACAGCAGTTAAACAAAGGGCATGAGATGCTGAAAATATATATGTTTTGATTATTAGAACAGTAAGAAATTGTGTTACTTATTGGAAAAGTCTTTCCAATGAGCTGAATGTGCTACTTTCATTTTAGATGCTTCTTATTAGAAAAGGACCGAGTAAATGAGAGTGGTTAGGTTCAGAGCTAGAGAGTGAATTTTAGAGAAAAGCAATAGTTGTGACTCATTCACTTTCTAAACTTTTACATATAGTCATTTACGATAATTGTTTTCTTTGCAATGTATCTTCATAAGTCTCCCCTTTGTAGTGTCCTAATTACTGGTAGCACTTATATAGTTATTCTAATTTATGCAGTTAAAGGTCTGTGGCAGTGAAAACATTTCCCCCAGTTGCGTTTATATCCTCGGGGTACCAAACCTGAAGACCAGATCGAAGTTACCAAGGAAAAGATCAGCACACAGCACTCTTGAACTGTATGCTAGGCCTCTTCTTCCTGGGAACTAACGGATTTAAATGCCTTAAAGAACTGAATGAGTTGTTGAAAATGATCCTTTCAAAAGATCTCACGGAAGGCCAAAGACAAGACTCGTTGAGACCAAGGTATATGGGAATTATATTCTAAAGGACGGCCTTGATTTCCATACTGCCATTCTTCCATGCTGTTCCTGTAATCTCTTTTTCTTTCTTCCTTCCTTCCTTCCTTCCTTCCTTCCTTCCTTCCTTCCTTTCTTCCTCCCTTTCTTTTCTTTTCTTTCCTTCTTTCTTTCCTTCTTTCTTTCTTTCTTTCTTTCTTTCTTTCTTTCTTTCTTTCTTTCTTTCTCTTTCCTTCCTTCCTTCCTTCCTTCCTTCCTTCCTTCCTTCCTTCTCCCTTTCTTTCTTCCTTTCTAGTTATTAAAGGGGAATCCTGCTTCTTATGGTATGTGTCTATATTTCTTAAATAGGTTTACAAAGAGGCTCAAGAACTTTCATGCACAAGGACTCTTAAAATGTGATTAGTTTGGTTATTGTTCAGAAAATGATCATAGTATAGATTTATTTTCTAGTTTTGCTATTCTGTCTCAACAATACTACTTGGGAATACTCAGAGATATTTGGAGATAAAAATATATCTTATAAAGTATGTAGTGTTTTATTGCTTGGCTTGCTGGTAAATCAATGAATACTTAAGCAAAATAGAAATAACTATTTTACCAATTACTAAACCCTCCAATTCATTGAAATTAAGTATATTCCTAAATAACCACGTTAATGCCTTTCTTAATTGGACTTAAAAAAACTTACATCAAATATATTTTCACAAATGAATTCAGCTGGTCTTACCTTTACGTCTTCTGGAGCTGGCAGAAAGTCAGGGTCCTAGAGCAAGAGAAAATTAGTTCTGAGTTATTTGTATAAGTCAAGAAGCTCCTTTCATACTAATTGAAGAATCTGGCTTAAATTTTGTTGTGACAAGTGTGGCCTTACCAAGTCATTCACATAATGTTTCAGCTGGTCAACAATGTCTATAAGGTGACGCAGTCTAATCAAGAGGCGATCTTGCCCTTGAGAGTTCGATTTATGGGCCACTGTCCCTGAGAAGATGACCATCAGGCAGATGACTATTCTCTCCATGTTGCCAGGACTGGGTCTCATAAGTGCCAGTGGAGCAAGACCTTGGTCTCTGTTTTCACTTCAGTCAGTGAACAGGTTGTCAGTAAAGCTACCTATTTATTCATCCTTCAGGGAGAGGTAAAGCCCTCCCATTGCAGCCTGGAAATCTTTGTAAAATGGATGAATGTGAGTAACTCTTTTTTCTTTTCCACTGGCTAGGTATACGTGTGCATGTGCTAATGCGTGGGGGCAGGGATTGATGGAGTCAACGAAATGTGCCCCATCTGCATCTTAGACAGGAAAAAGAGACAAATGGGTGAATTCCAATGTTCAGCCTGAATCAAGAAGTGTGCACAGTAAACAGCAGGTACTACAAGACTTCAAAGAAGTAAACAAAACACTTTGATCTCTCTATCTCTGCCTCCTTTAGCATCTTACCTGTTCCTTCTGACAGTCATAAGGGCACTTCAGTAATGAGTAAAGTGGCAACATGTGCTTTTTTGCAGGACTTTTTCTTATGGTAATAACTGTGCCTTTTGACTGAAATCATCCAGTATTCCATCATAAATGTAGGAGGAGAGCTACCTTTTAGGAAATTTTAAATAGCTGGGGTATTTTCCAAATTAGCAAGAATAGTTTAGGTTCTTAATCAGGTGCAAGGGTTTAAAGTAGAATTTGCTTCCAACTCTTCTCCAAAGCATCTTTGAATAACATTAATCTTGGCTTCTAACGTTTTACTTTAAATCTGACTTATTCGTGTTATCCTACCCCCAATCAAGATCTCACTCAAACGTCATTTTAAAAAACTCCCTAATGTCTGTGTCTTCTATATAATGCATCAGTTAAATGAATGGAAAGTGCTAATACTCTTTCTTCTCCAAACCAAAATTTTATTTCAAACAGCAAAATCCAGAAATACCCATAAGTGATCTTTTCCTCTGTAGGTAGTGTTGCTTATCACAATATTACTATTAGATGTTATTTTCTCTGGATATGAACAACACATTTCTAAGTATTACCAGGTAGAGGTTAATAAAAGACTCAAAGTCCAGAAGTGGTTTTATCGTCCTCCTCTCTGCTGCTTCTCCGATTCCTGCTACTCCTTACTCATTTGAGAAAGCTGAATGTGTTATTCTAGAATCACTGAAGTAGTGTTGTGCCACACTCAGTTGGGTCTTACAAATCAAACTTCTGACTATAGGTTTTATGTATCCATTTATTTATTCATCTATTTCATCACATGCTTACAGCCATACTTTTTTCTAAAATGTAATTTAGCCAAGATAAATTAGACTTCGGATTTGATTTGCTTTGAAGGTTGAATATAATCTTTTACCACAGAATATCTATTCAGGAGTATTCAGGTTTGGTCTTACAGAGTAGATTAAATTTCTTACCCTATGATCAAGAAATCTTCACTATAATCATTAAATTCTATAAGGGAGTGAGCTGTGTAAACCCATGAAATGCTTCTGGCCTGGGGGTTGCCACCTGGTACCTGCGCCATCTTTGTACATGCTTTCCTTATCTGCTAAAGAGATGTGAGTCTCCTTGAAGATACTAACCACAGGGGTTAAGAGCTCAAGTTCTAAAGCAAAGTGCTTGAATTCAAACCCAGGCTATAATAATTAATTGCACACATGCCCCTGGATATGTTACTGCAAAAGGAAGATAAGCATAGAATCTAATCATAGGGTTGTGGTGAGGCTTAAATAGACATTCCAGGTAAAAGGGCCAAGTACAGCACAGGACAGATTCCCAGGAGATTTGTGTGCTGACCACGAATGAGGAGGGAGAGGAGAATTTATAGAAGCCTAGAGAGGCTAAACTGATCCAGGGAAGAAAGAGCATGGGTAGGTCAGCCAAAATGCACGGGTGTGGCTACACTGATCATAAAAAGATCAGAAGTCTTTGGTGCTGCTTAGAGAGAATCTCATCTGGACTCTGGAGAGCATCACCACCACCCTAGACACCCCAGTCCCTCCCTGACGCCTCCCAGCCCTCTGCAATTCATCAGCCAATATGCCAGGATCTCCAAGGTCCCGCTCTAGCATCAGAACCCAAAGACCTTTCTGAAAGTCTGATTCCCTGCTCTAAGTGGCATTTCAGTTGTTAAGCATTTTGAATATCACTGCTGTTGTGGTAGGCTGACTAATGGCACCTCAAAGGTGTCCACACCCTAATGCCTGGAGACTGTGTGTTAACCTTCACAAATGACAAAAGGGACTTTGTAGATGTGATTGAATTAAGGATCTTGAGATGAGGGATTATTCTGGACTATCTAGGTGACCCAATGTAATCACAAGGGTACTTATAAGAGGAAGGCAGGCCTGTCAGAGTCAAAGAAGATGTGATGACAGAAGCAGAGGTTGGAGGGATATGGGGCTAGAAGCCAAAGAATACAGGTAGCCTCTAGAAGCTGGGAAAGACAAGGATCAGACTCTTCCCTAGAGCCTCCAGAAGGAATTCAGCCAATACTTTGATTTTAGCCCCATAAAGCTCATTTTGGACTTCTGACATCCAGAACTGTAAAATAATGGATTTGTGTTGTTTTAAACCACTGATTTTGTTGTAATGTGTTACAGTAGCGATAGTAAAGTATGGATTTTTTCCTGTTGGAGAAACAGTGGGAAAGAGAGGAAGGGGTGATAAGGAGAGAACTTATGAAGGCTAGAATTTGGGCTTTTGGGGGATGCAGGTAGAGGGGAAAGGAATCTTGAAGAAGAGAGGGAAGTAAGATTCGTGGCGCTACCATGGAGCATGGGATACTAGAGATAAGAACGTATGATGAGGACTTTCCAGGAAGTCTGGCGGTGTTATAACAACTTCTTCCCGGCACTGAGAAGGCTTGCTCAGGAGTGACAGTGTGTTTCCAAGTTATGGAGCCCAATTTGTATTTCACTTAAATTTATTACTGTCTTGAGACAGACCTCAGGGTGGGAGTAAAGAGGATCAGATTGACTTGAGTTATGTATTCTCTGCTTAGAAATATTAACTTAATAGCATCATTTCATTGGGGTCTTAAAGGCTTTTTACTCATTAAATTATGATTTTTTTATTTAGATTCAGCCAGTCCTGTCCTAACACTTGTATTGAATATGAGAATTTATTTCACCTTGACTAACATACCAGGGAACAATTTGAGTATAACCAGAAATTTATATTTCCTAACATGCGATTTTGTCCTCAAGAAATGCTAAGTAAACGCAGAAAACTGCTTCCAGCTGAACCGAGCCTTACAGGAACACACACGATGCACACACGCCTCAAACACCCACCAGCTGCCTCAGTGCACCCCATGTGTGATGATCCCCACCCCCAGCCCTGTCCACATCTGGGGCTGAAACGATTTTCCACCCTGGGAACCCTTCTTACACACCTCCACAAACAAACTTCAGGTCTTTTTCTAGGTAACATGCTGTATTTATTGTAGTATTTGCGCATTTCTTCACCATTTCACTTGTGCAAAACTGCTGTCTTTTGTATTTGGTTCCTATCATCTTTTTTATGTCACTGACAAAATGTTGGTGTTATGCCTCTAATCTCCCTTCCCTGTAAGCTCTGTGGTTGTTACTGCATGATTTTACACAGTGGAGTGAGTTTTAGAAATGTGGATGTTACATTTTAGCAGAACTGACTGTGTTTTGTCTGGAAGTGCCACCCTTCAGCCTCAACAGCATCTGATTACATCCAGGTAAAGAAGAAGACTAGGATGAAGGATTTATTCTTAAGAAGGGAGAGAAAAGGGAGCCAATGGAAGAAGGAGGAGAAAATGAAAAACAAACTGTTTCTTATTTTCACGCGTGGCCCACCTGAGCTCAGATATTTTAAAACCCCGATGCCGCTCCTCCCCGGTCCTTCCCCATTAGCACAGGGGAGCTCATCTTGGCCTCCCTGAGTCTCCTGAAATTATTTGCAAAATTTTGTGTTTATGTTTACGGGAAGAAGAACACCTGATATTTCATCTGCTTCTCAAAGGAAGTGTCAGGCAGCTGCTGTTTTTACTTTCTAGGCTACAGAGACTTCTGTGAAGGGCAGTGTGATCCCTGCTTCTCCAGCTGGCACATGGCACTGGGCTCGAGTGGCAGCCCCAGACTTGCGGGACAGGAGCGAGACAGGAGCAGCAGTCTGGCTGAAGCCACACTTGCACAGCAAGCACACTGCCTTTACTTAGTGTCCATGTTTACTGAGTACCTTGGAGTGAGGTAGTGGGTTCTGCTAGATGCATTCTTTCCAGGAATATAACCCAGGTCGTCACCATGAAAGCATGAAACTTTAGTCACAGACCCAGGGGATTTTATGGCCATTTTTCAAGAATTTTCTCAGATGCATTATGCTTATAGACCACCAGGTCAGGATAGGAAGAAGGCAGGGAACTGAAGGAAGGCTCCCAGCCAGGGAGAGCAGACTGAGGGTGAGAGGAATCAAGGGAGGAAGGAGTTGAAGTCTGAAAATGAATGCTGCTAGTTTGTGGTTTTGTGGGGGGAAAGATATGCCGGGTCTAAGACCGTGCTGGTTACTGCGTGTGCCAAGTCCCTTGTCCTGTCTTCCCAGCTCTTCCTTGTGACCCCTAGGTGTCAAATACTCCCTTTCTGCTTCCACTTGCTTTGGCCCCTTGTGGGTAGAATTAGATGTCCTGTATGGAAAACTCTGGGAAGAGAGACCTCTAGGGTTTAAAGTGATGCAACTTATTATAATATGTGCCATCCCAACACGCCAAAAGGATTCAGACAGGTGGCTTATCTGTAGGCTGATCTTCAGGCAACCCATCAGTGAGGCTAGAGATCAGATGTCCATCATTCCATGACCCATCAGGCATAAAGGAGGGAGAAAAAAAGTGGAAGACCTGTGCTATTCAACCAGGTTCTACACTGACCTCATACCACGAGATGTGACAAGTTCCACCAGCCTCCCTAGCCTCCTGTCCAACATCAATGGTCAAAGAAATCCTATTGTCTCTGGACTCAGGGCCTGTACTTGAGTCCCTCCCTAGGGGAGGGATGACTGTAAACATCTTCTGCCTTACCCTACAGCTCCTAACCCACGGTCATGAAAATAAAGAAGTACAACATTTGCCTTTGCTGTGTCCTCTTCCTAAAGTGTCTGCTGAGTTCCTTGTTCATGGGAACCTCCTCCCGAACATTCTCCAAGGGGCGGCGTCAGGATCTCAGAGAGAGGAGTCTCCACGCTGAATGAAGCCCTTGTGCGGACAGTTGTTTCTGTTTCTAGAGATGAGGATCATTTTGGAACATTACTACTTTGATCTTTGAATTTACAAAAGCAGTATATGTGGGTCATTAAAACAAAGAATTCAAAGAACATATAATTGTATAAAGTAAAAAGCAAAATATAAAATTGCTCCCTTGTCTTCCCTAATTTTCACTTCCTGGGGGCACTCTTGAGAGTTTACAGTGTATCATTATAGACTTTTTTCCCATGTACAACATAGAGGAATAGATGTAGATACATAGAGATTGAAGGAGATAGAATTATATATGGAGAAGGAGGCATATAGAAAAAGAGACATAAGATACAGACATAGAAAAAATGTGCTTTTTTACATAAAAATTTAATTTCACCATACATATTCTACAACTTCCCTTTTTCACTCAATGATACGTCAGGGCCAAGAATCCATACAGTGTTCATCACAGGGCTGTCTCATTTAAAGAGCTGGATTAATATTCCATTGTATGGCTGCACTAGAATACATTCATAGTTCTACTGATATTTAGATTATGTCAAATTTTTATCTCCAGCTAACAGTGCAGCACTGAACATCCTTAAACATCTGTATCTTTAAGCGTATGTGAGCTACATTTCTTTTAGATTCGTATCCCACATTTTGCTTCCTAAGTGGAAACATTATATCCTAAAAATTTGGTAGAAACTGCCTCATTGCCGTCCAACGTGTTCTACCAGTTTACACGCCCACCAACAATAGTTTCCTTTCCTCAGTGTTCTCATAAACACTTTATATTGTCAATACTTTAAATATTTGCCATTATGCTAAGGCAAGAAAAAAGTAGTACCCTATCATTGGTTTCCCTTTTTTTGACCAATAGTTAAGTTTGGCATATTTTCATATCTTTATTATCAGTGGGTTTTTTTTTTTCTGTGAACAGCCTTGTTCATATTCTTTGCCCACCTATTGGGTTGTTTCTTACCCATAAGGGCTCTTTTTCTATTAAAAATATGTTGAACATGTTTAAATTATTTTCTCTGTGGTGTCTTTTGCCCTACAGAGATTTTGTTTTATATTACTGTATCTGAGAATCTTATGTTTTATGACATGAGCTCCTACTAAGTATCAAAAATGTCTCACCTTCCATAATAGTAAATGGTAGAAACTGGTTCAGTCTTCCTCTTGCTTGAGGAATTCTAATACCGAGGAGTCACTATGAATTCAAGAGTGCTTTTAAATGAATTTGTATTTAACTCATCACAAGACTAGCTACATACTTTTTTTGAGAAATAATGATACATATATGGTTGAAAATGATTTAGGCAGTTCATAAACAAAGGCCCACACATCAGTGAATTCATGGGCCCCCTGAATGCTGTTTCTTTAGAACAAAGTTGGATATGTATATAATTATTATATACATATCCCACTTATACCACACTCAGGGGACAAAGCACTGCAGAATCCTAAAATGGCATGAGCCATCAATTGTCAGTTGCATTTCCTACAGTTTTAGTGCTGAATGTTTTATTTTACTTGGACTCTTTATATATGGATTCTCTATGTCCAGTGTACATGGTAGCTCTGTGAACAAACTGATTAACAAAGTGGAGAACAGGAAAATACAGGTTCTGTGAGATTTGCTCAATGGGCTCAAAAGTTGCCCTGAAACCAGCCTTTAAAATAAAAAACAGTTACACCTGAGAGCCACATCTGTGGCTAATAAAGGGTGTGGGGGTATCTCTTTCTGGGAAAAGACCTTGGACCAATTAAAAAGATAACAGTAATAATTATTAAAGCAAACACTTACTTAGTTAACTGCTTTACAGATATTATCTCATTTAAAGCAACAACGTGAGATGCAGGTACTAGGATTATCACTCCTTACAGATGAGGAAACCAAGGCATACTAAAATTAAGTAACACCGTGAAGTGACTGGAGGACAACTGTCTGCAGAGCTTGACCACTTCGCAGAGGAAACTGCCCCCAATGCCAGTGCCATTGGGTTATAACAGAATAGCCTCTGCAGTTCGTCAGACCCCATAGTGGGGTTAAACCACAATGATAATGCTTCTGACATGGATTTGGAGTGAGATGAGTTCTTTTGCAAGATTATTCTTGGTGGTAACCAGAACGTAAATGTATGTCTTGTCATAGTTAATTAAATAATCAACTTCCAATCTCAGTTAGAATATCCAGTTGCGTCTTTCATTTATTTTACCCAGTGACCATCTAGTCCAGTGTAAGATTCAACACTAATTTTCTAGCATTTTATAGCCACAAGAGAAAAGAGAAAAAAGTGAATAAACACCTACAATACTTCGGATCCATGACTAGCATAAACAAAATCAACCAGGAAATCAGCTGTATTGACAAGTTAATGACCAAAAATGTGACTAAGTTATTTACCTCTATTTAATCAGTTATTGTTCATTTGCCATATTTTTCAAGCCTTCCCATGGTAATGAGGACATCAGAATACTCATCTTTGGCTACAGAATGTTTATATAGACACTGAGAGGGAAATCAGTACGGAGGAAGACAAAAGAAACATGCTTATTAAGAAAGCCAACTAAAATTAAGTCTTTATGAAACTAAGAGATGGATGGCTCAAGAAGCTGAGATGGAGATCAAGAATTAAGTCATCACAGGTCATGTCAGCGTATTTAGCAAAAGTTGTCCTGCTATTTCTGCCATCTGTAATATGTGCGCCAACTGGAGCTTTAATGGCATGACAGTGAGGAGGAACTCCCACCCTTGACTTGATTTTTACCCAGCTCTCAGAACCGCTGCTCTGACCCTTGCTACTGTGTTCAGAGAACAGTTTTTGATGAGGTTAGTGTTCAAGTCAACATTTAGAATGGAGACCTTAACAAATGTAAGGATTAAGGCACTGAAGAGGTCAACAGTAATCCTGGAGGACACTGACCCCAGCAGGCCACAACCCACATGAACCACAGAGCCTAGGAGAGCTCTGAGCACCCACCGCTCGCTCCTTTGGTCTCCTCCTGGCTTTTTATCCAGATCTCTCTGTTCCCCCCTTTTTTGTTGCTCATTCGCTCCAGATTTCTTCACATTTCTTCTCTCCCTGGCTTTGTTTTCAGAATTGTATCCCAGTTTTTTCTTGTTCAAATCCTCACACCATGAAATCAAAATATATATTTGTTTTATTAAATAGAGCTTTCTAGTCTCTAAATAGTGTCAGTCCTGTGTGTTTGTGGGTTTGAAGTCCAAGCATACGGAAGGCTAACTCTGTTCGTTGTACTGCACCATTTTATATGAGGGACACGAGCATCCTTGGATGTTGCTTTCCTCTGGGGCTCTGGAACCAAGTGCCCCACAGATACTGAGGGAGGATTGTGTTAGTTTAAAATAAAACAAATTGAATAATATAGCCTCTCTAGGGAACAGAGAGAGTCCTTTTTAAATGCCCTTTGCGATCTAATCTTTGGGGTTTTGTTTTGTTTTGTTTCCCTCTCATGAGTCAATGATCCTTTTACAAAGAAACAAACAACAGTTTTTGCCTTTTCCTGATTTACGAAAATTAAGTCAGGGAAAACTGTGAAAAAGATAATATCTGCTTAGTATCTGGGGAAAAGATAATTTAGAGATAGACTATGTTTACTTTCCCCACCTCTAAGGTGCTACAGTTGTACAACGTGGGCTTTCTGCTGTTGGTTGAATCTGTGGATGCAGAACCACGGAGAGAAAGGAACCGACTATAAATTGTACAGGGAATTCTGACTCTGGGGAAGGTCGGTGCTCCTTCAAGGGCCAATTGTGCTCTATTTTAGAAAGAGCTCTCTTGCCTGCATTAATTGTTCTCAGTGTTCAAAGTCCTCAGAACCACTGCAACCATGTTCCTGTGTGGAAACCTCCACTTAGTTCCCACTTTGCACATTGCACATAGCAAACCTGAGTCCTTCATGCACACACAAGTCCAGCAGGTACCACCAGGGAGGAAACACCTTGAACAATTTTTATTTTCACTTATTTCCTTCATCTGCTAAGTTTTATGTGGATAATCCAGGAAGAGAAGGCTATTTGAAAGGTGTATTTTTCCCATAAACATGTAACCAACACACAATAATAGTTAATTGAATTTCATTTATTATCAGGTGGAGGCTTCTGAGACAGAGCTCAAGGAGGGTTTCAGGAAAAAGACATTAGAATTTAAAGTCCTTGATAGCAGAAAGCTTTCTGTGGAACAAAAATGCTGCATCCTTCATGTTCTTCCTCTGAGAGCATTAAACTGCATCTAGGAAGGGTCATGAGAAGGAAGGGTGGTCTCAGTCACATGTGACAGATTGGAAGGAGTCTGAAGACCAAAGTGGAGGAAGATGAAAAAAGTACATTTAAAGTATGGTCTGTGCAGTGCATGTATTGGGCACTGAATAATGCCACTAAGGTGGCATTTGGTGAAATGCCACGAATAAGGTGACATTTCAATAAGGTGAAATTTTACAGGGTTTGAAATAATTAACAAGCACCCATAGGAGTTTTAGGAGACTCATTATCTTAACTGTGACAAGAAAGTGATATTGCTGCTCTGAAAGGGCTCCTTGGGGTGGGGGTGGGGGCTGCACTGAGGATGAAGGGGAGGGAAGGTAGGCAGAACTTTGTGCCTCCTCCACCCCTGCTTCAATCAGAGAAAATCTTCTTTATTAATACATTGGGTTCTGTGTAAGATTTAATTTGAAAAAAAGGATTACCCACTAGGAAAGAAAAAATAGTTCTAAAATGACTGATGGAGTTCCCTATTTGCAGAGCCCAGGGTGGTAGAGTCACCTGCTTATGCCAGGTGTTCTGTCTTGGATAAGGAAGCCATGCCACGGTCCACAGGGGGCGTGGAAAGCCCACTTCTGCACTGTGGTTCCTGGGTTGCTAACAGATATTTACAGCTAACATTTATTGGGCACATACTGTATGTTGGGCGTTATTCTGATTCTTGTACCTATTCTTTGAGTTGTTACTATATTTCATCAATTCTTGGACAGCACATTTGTATATTAATATTTTGGAAGCCAGGCTGCCTGTTATAATCAATGGCAACTTAGATTCAGTGAAGTACCATAAGCCACCAAACCCTCACATTTGTGAGGTAACTTCTATTGTTATCTATTTTAGAGATGAGAAAACTGAGGCACAGAGAGTTTAAGAAACTTGCTGAAAGTGGCATTTATAAGAGGTGATGTGATGGCTACCACTAAATGTCAAGATTGCTATTGACTAGGTGATAAGATGGCCCAGGCTACTTCCTATTAGAGCTGGGAATAAATGATTTTATATGGGAGCCATGATGAAGGTGGCAATGAATCACAGCCATAAGATGAAATTATGTGTAATTTGTTGGGAAAAAGAAGCCTGAGTCCTACATTTCTATATATTTTCTATCAACTCTGCCCTCTCTAACTTCATTATTCACAGTAAAAATCATCTGAAATGAAAAATCATTTCATTCATAATGAAAAAGATGACAAGAAGGTTTTTTGCTTTTAAAGGACATAATTTATGTAAGTCCATTAAAACTATTCCTTGCATATAGCAGGAACTCATTAAATGTCAGTTCCCTGCTTTTTTTTTTTTCAAGAGCTAGAAACACTTTCTTGTAGATCATAGTTTTAAACTGTCATAGTGGTGGCTGCCACCTCTGCTGTTAAATTTGTTAAATAGTTGTGTAAGCATTGGGGAATATTGTGGGTAGATCTTTGTCAATCCCAGTTGATTTCCAAACAGATTTGTAATGTGTAAAACAATTTTCCTGACTACTCAAGAAATAGGAAAAGCATTTAGAGAAAGGAGGATTGTCTGTAATTTTTTATTGTAAGTTCATTGGAATACCGTGGAGTAAAGACCAAGAGAATTAAAATTAATAGCTATAGTCGGGGCAGTGTCCTGATTGTCAGAAACGTGAATAAGAACAAGACCAACAGGAGAACTCAGTGTGCTTCCGCTTTGTGTGTGCACGAGGTGGGGAAAATACACGGTTTCCCTGTCACCTAGTGAGAGCCAACGGGCAAATGACGTGAATTCAGCACACGTCACCTAAGAGGTCTGTGGCTTAGGAACATGCTGAGTCAATTTGCTACTTGAGAATTTACATCACCTTGAAGCGGACTTCCCCAAAAGTGGAATTCTGAGCAACCTCATATCCCTACCAGGGGAGAGCAGAGATTTCCTTTTTCCTCTGTCTGACAGTCCAAATCATGCGATGGATACAGGCTAGACCTCATTCCCTCCACCTACATTTTCCTTTACATAATAACACAGACAGATTTTTCCTACAGCTTAGTCACTGGTAGATTAAATAGCATTCTGAAAATTAGGGGGCAAGGTGACGAAACTGCTTTCAAGGAATTTTTTTGTCTCTACGTTGAGGATTCTTGAATTCGTTATTCAGCGATTACCATAAAAATGTACCAGTCTGAAAGATAAAATGGCTTGCTATGTGAGACAGTAAATAGGAAGCATCACAGCATAAGAAAACATGGGTTGAGCCTGTGTGTTTGGTGTTCTTCTAGATGCTATCAGGTGGTCACTGCCCTGTGAAGACACAAGGCAAACCTTAGTTATACACATACTTGAGAAAATAAAAGCAGGCTGGCCTTTATGTGTGAAAATGACACTAAATATGATCAGACAGATGTGTATTTGAGGTTTGTCTTTCAGTTGCACTGAGTTTTCTTTCCATAAATTTCTGTAGCACATTTACTGCTGGTGACCCATGTCATGATTTTAAGATGACGAGCATGCTAGAAGTATAGTCTTTGCTCATAAAATCTTTTTGTCTTTGAGATCTTGATAGTAACTAAAACTACGAGGACTTACTATCATATTATGATGCTTCAGTAAAATTAATCTGAACTTATATGAATCCAGGAAAGGTCAGCAAAACCTACATTAGTGAAAGATACTAGTAAGATACAGAAGTTACAACAAAATTAACCGGGGAAATTGTGGAATAAGAACTTCAGCTATTTAATATGCCAGTGGGATTCCTTTAATAAGCTTTGCATTAGAATTCATATTGATAATATTGAGTTAAATTCCTTGGTAATTTTCCCCCTTTTTAGGCAGATAACTGCCTCCTGCCACGGTGGAGTATGAAGACCCCATGCAACTGTCTTGCTCACTGCTGTCTTTCCGGGGCCCAGCACAACGCCTGGCACAGAAAGGCACTTAATAAGTATTTGTCTCCTGAATACATGAATGATTGATTGATTAAATGAATGAATTCATTCATTCATTAACTGATCACTGGTATGCACAAGAAGTGTAATTGGATGTCGCAGGAAACCAATCACCAGCTCAACCCCGATTCTTGCAAATAGAATGAAACTTAGTAGGCAACAAAATGGGAGGAGACCACCCACAGTCTATTTTACCTAAGCATCACGAAAAGAGATAACTCAGATTCTAGAAAACAGACAGCAGTTACATTCCTGCAGTTACATCCACCGAAAAAAAGCCAGCAGGTGTACCCTAGATAAGATAAACCGTTTCCATTTGTGACACAGAAGCATTTTGTTAATTAACAAAGACGTGGTCACTTGAGCAGAAACCTAGGCAGATGCCTTGAGCAGTTAAAGCAAATTTCCTACAGAAAAGCATTTCTTTTGATGATAACTTTCAAAAATAATTTATGTAGTTTCTTTTTCAGTAGCCGTGCTCCATCTGTATTGTGCAGCATTATTAGCATTCGTTCACAACAGAAGTGGTAAGGAAATTACTCACCACAATTGTTAGACTGGGTTATTAGAGGCAGAGAGAAAAGAGTGGCCTTCTTGGTTCAGTTCAGATGCTGCAGTCAGCAGAGGTGTGGGCCACAGTGAGGGAGGATGTGAGAATGCAGAGGGGAGCCGGCTTGCCTCAGTTTCTGGTGAAACATTAAAATTTGTAATGCAAGCCACCTAGCTTGGCAAGGATGATTGGCTTCTTTAGTTCTAGAAGAGAAGGGTTGCTGGGGAATAAATTCAGATGAATAAATATGGCTCAAAACTTTCTTTGAGTGTGAATTTCATGAAAGCCTCGCTTATGACGTCTCAGGAAATAAGTGCACATACTGTTTTTTTTTTTAAGAATGTGCAAAATTAGATTATATCAATCATTTCTCATGAATGATTCGGTGCCATGGATTCAGTCTTCAGTTACAAATTTGCATGTCCCATGCACTTTGGTCCCTGTGTGTCTGTGTATAATGAGGGCATCTTTGTTCACTTAAAATTCATTCAACAAGTATTTAGTGAGCAGCAACTAGTCATACTTTCTGCTCTATTTTTAACGTGTGAAAAACTGAGATGGTCTTTAGCTGTGTTTTATTGGTGACCTGGGCACAACTTGCAAATGTTTTAGCAGGGGCTTCCTAACAAGTATGGTACTTTCGTGGAAATGAAAAACAAACAAACAAACAAAACATTTCCCTCTGTGTGCAAAAGGATTGTTTTCAAAAGTGTCTCTTTCTCTCAGAGGATGAAGACCTATGCCTGGGCACAGGCTTGATGGGGAGAGTGAGTGAGTGCTAGATGTCAGCCCCTTCCTGGGCACCACTTTGCAGTGCATGAAGGGTAGGCCTAGACATGGAAGCTCATCTAGATGAAGCCTCACAGAAAGAGTTTGGGTTTTGTTCAGCTTTCAGTGATTTGGACCAAGAGTGGGGAAAGTTTCTTCAATCCATGCTCATCAAAGAATCTCTATATCAAAGACTCTGTTCTTTTTGTTTTTAATTGAAGTATAGTTGATTTACAATGTTATGTTAGTTTCTGGTGTACAGTATAATGATTCAGTTTTATATATATATATTATTTTTCATATTATTTTCCATTATAGACTATTACAAGATATTGAATGTAGTTCCCTGTGCTATACAGTGGGACCTTGTTATTTATTTATTTATTTATTTATTTATTTATTTATTTATTTTTATTGAGGTGTAGTTGATATACAGTGTTAGTTTCAGGTGTGCAGCAAAGGGATTCAGTTATACATATATATGAATATGTATTTTTTCAGATTCTTTTCTATTATAGGTTATTATGAGAAATTGAATATAGTTCCCATGCTATAGAGTAGGTCTTTGTTTTTATCTCTTTCACATATAGTAGTTTGTATCTGCTAGTCCCAAACTCCTAATTTATCCTTCCTCTGCCCCTTTCCCAGCTGGTAACCATCAATTTGTTTTCTATGTCTGTGAGTCTATTTCTGTTTTGTAAATAAGTTCATTTGTGTCATTTTTTAGATTTCACTTATAAGTGTATCCTATGATGTTTGTCTTTCTCTGTCTGACTTACTTCACTCAGTTTGATCATCTCTAGGTCCTTCTAATTTAGTTTATGTCTCCAAATTCTGACACAGCAACACAATGGCTCACATCCTTAAAAGAAATTTCCACATATTTGAAGACACCCTGTGGTCTGCTGTTCTCTAACTTGTTAACTAAACTGGTTTAATATTTTCCTATAGGACCTAGTTTCCGACAAGACCTTCATTTTGTTCCCTGTTTTTCTCTAGACCTTGTGGCTCTTTGCCACTTCTGCTTTTAAATGTAGTGACAGTTCTGTCCCAGGTACGGTAAAGTGGGGCAGTTCCCAGGCCCTACACCTTGTCCTCCCCCACCCTCACCCAGTATACACGTGTTATAACGACAGGTGGCTAGGAAATGACTCAGGAGGTGCTGTGTGGAGGAACAAGAGGAGGCTCCCAGCACAAGTGTGGAAAAACACATGAGGGTTTTATACATAAGCGTACACAGTCAATACATGCATTCTTCCTCACCTCGGCAGAGAGTAGCCAAGTCCTTCCCTCTCTCCACAGGCTCTTCGGGATGCATGTGTCAAATTAAGACTCCTGTTTCCTTCCAAGTTTATCTTTAATATTCATTGAAACAAGAGATTGCCTTTAAATGAGAAGTCATCACCAAATGATGTGATTTACCATCACCTATCTCACTGCACCAACCACAATGAGCCCAAGTGGTAACCTAATTCTAATAACAGACCCCCCAAACTCCAGCTTTTAGAAGTGATCCTTCTAACAGTGCAGCCTGATCGGTGTTTCTCTTTTGACCACTAATCCAATGCTTACTATATTCAGCTTAAATGACTACAACTCCCTGGACTTTTTTCCCTTGTTCCTTTTTTCTTTCTTTTCTTAAGTACTCAAACCTTAGTATTTTCTCACAAAAATAGCTGAAATGGGTTGGCTGAATGCATGAAGCGGAGAGTTGTCCCTGGGGGTTCTGCTTTACATACTTGCCTCTAGTGGACTTCATTCTACTCTAATTTGGAGTTTCTAAAAATGTATTTCAAGTAAATAGTAAGGAGCTATGGACAAAAGTGTTCTGTGATTAAATATGCATGGGAAAAACATTAAACCAGGCTCCTTTATTGCAGGGCTTTTCTGACCATTTAATATGCTATTGCGTCTGTGACTTTCCAGGAGTGTGCATGTGACCATGGAGACTCTTCCTCGTAGAGCATCAAGTGAGATGAATTGTACAGGATCCATTCTGGGGACTCTGGTCTAACTTGTAAAGGTACATCCCCAGCACAGATGTGGAGCATCCTTCCCAAGGGGTGCAGCTGAACAGAGCAAGCCTCCCCCACCCAGGCTCTCCATCAAGTCCCTGGGTCTCAGTGGGCTAACTTAGCTGCCACCACTCAGAGGCAAAGGGGGAGAGTCTATAAAGTACCCTTAAAGGTCTCTGCTGCTGATCTAGCAGGCAAGAGGTAATTGCTGTGTTTTCTCCCACTGATTTTCAGAATCTAGAATTTTGGATCATTTAGTCAGTCAACAAATATTTATTGAATACACAGTTTGTGCCAGGCAGACAGACCAAGAATCCAGCCTCTATAGAGATTGTATTCTGGTGGGTAGAGACAGATAATGAATGGATAATAACAAAATGTAAGATATGTCAAACACTGAGAATTACTTAGGAGAGAAAAAGCAGAGGAAGATAGGGACTGGGAGTAGGAGCTCTTTTCATCATGTGCACAAAGAGGGACCTATGTATGAGGAAGTGAGCCATGTGAATATCTGCTGGAAGAACATGTCAGGCAGAGGGAATAGCCAGTGAAGATAAGTCTGGGAGAGAGTTCAGAGCTAGAAACGTAAATCTGGAGTGATCAGCATGCATATAGTGTTTAAAACTGAGAAGCTGGTTGAGATCACCAAGGGGGTTAGTGTAAATGAAAAAAAGAGGAGGTATGAGAACTAAGTCACAAAGTTGAAACATTGCAAAAGTTTAGAATTTGGGGTAATTAGGAGCAATCACGAAGGAAACTGAGATGGAATGGACATTGATAAGGAAGAAAACCCAAGAGATTAGAAACCAAGTGAAATAAAGAGTGATGAACCCAATGACATGCTGATAGATGAAGGAAGATGTAGACTGCAAACTGACCTGGACATAGCAATGTGGAAGTCATTGGTGAGCTTAAAAAGGGCTATTTCAGTTCATTGGTGAGGACAAAAACTCAGATAAAAGTGGGTTTAAGAGAGAATGGGAGGAAAGAAAATAGAGTCCGTAGGAAGAGATAGTTATTTCAAAGAGTTTTGCTGTAAAGGGGAGCAGAGAAATGAAGCAGTAGGTGGAGAGGGGTGAGCAGTCAAAGCTATTTTTAAGATGGGAAAAATAATAGCCTGTTTTTATGCTAATATAAATGATTCATTTGAAATGAGAACATTGACGGTAATAAAGAAAGGGGAGAATGGCTGTGGCGGTGTCCTTGAGTGAGCGAGTGAAGGTGGGATCTGGTGCACGTGCGGAGGACTTGCCTTTAAATGGGAGCAAACTGTCTTCCAGCACAACAGGAGGGAAGCTGAGAATATGGGCACAGATGCAGGGAGGTGGGTAGTAGATATGGTGACAAGAGTGGGAAGTTCTCTTCTGATTCTCTTTCTCTCTCAGAGAAAATGGAAGCAAGATCGTTAGTTGAGAATGCAGAAGGGGAATGAGGTACCAGAAGAAACGATGTGTGATAATCATACAGGAGTGGAGGTAGTGAATGGACTGGGGAGTTCAGTGAGATTATCAGGCAGCCCTATGGCCCATTTGAGGTTGATAGTCATGTATTTTTAGCAAGACCAGTTGGCATGAAGGAAGATTTTTCTCCAGCCAAGCTCAGCTGTGTGGTGAGCACAGAGTAGATGAAGAGGTAGATTTAACTATGATTGTACTTTTGGCATGTGAAGGCAATGAAGTAAGAAAGGGGATGAAAATAATGAATAAGGAGGGAAGTGATGACATAAGGATGGAGTAAAGGACAATCCAAGGTTATTAGGAGCAAGAAGTTGTCAGTGGTGGAGTGAAGGATTGTTGGAGTTGAGGCACTAGCGAGGATAAGATGGAAAGATAGCAGGTAGTGTTCAGAGGGTGGGACACTTAGAATTGAGGTTAGAAAGGGATTGAAATGATTGATAATGACAAGGTCTAGTGCTGTCAAATCCAAGTTTGTGTGCCTGACACACAGAGAGGCTAAACATACCCAAATGTCAGAGTTTGGAGCAGAGAAAGTTTATTGCAGGGCCAAGCAAGGAGAACAGGCAGCGTATGCTCAAACAGCCTACACTCCCCAGTGATTTGAGGGGAAGAGTTTTTACAGGCAAAACTGGGGGGGAGGCCGGCAGGGAGTGTGACTTTCCTCTGATTGGTTGGTGGTGAGGTAACAAGGTGGTGTCCCAGGAATCTCAATCATCAGCCTTCTGGTTCCAACCAGTCTGGGGTCCACGTGCTTGTGCTCAGCCTAAAGTTACCATTCTCCACCTGGGTGGGGCCCTTAGTTCCTGGAGAAGAGCTCAGAGATAGACTGTTATGTATATCCCTTGAGGAGGAACCACGACCCTGCTTCATTGCTGCATAATTGTTTCTTGACTGCTTCTCCTTTGTTTCTGCATTTCCTCCCTTCCCTAATTAGTAGCTGTTGGAATCTGCCCTTTGGAACTCAGGGAAGGTCTATGAGGCTGGAGCCTTTGTCCTACAGACAAGAAACAGAGGACATGGGAAGGCGTTCATACCCACCCCGAAGGCCACACAGAGTCCTTCTTCGTTCCACTGGCAGGATATGACTGTAGAAGTGAGTGGCAGAGCGATGGTGTGGGCAACATCTTTGAAATGAATAAGGTCAAGGAACTGACTTTTCAGAATGTTAGAATGAGTATCTCTGTAAACATTTAAATCACCAAGAATTGTCAGGAGCCATGTTGGAGGAAGTGAGTAACAGTTAACTAAGAAATAAAATTTCAAAGAATGAGAGAAAGGGGCCTTGGTCTGGGGGAGTGTAAAGACTGAAACTGGGAGACTAGGTAGTGTGATGGGCCTTAGGGCCTGCAATTCAAAACAGGTGTTTTGTTTTTAGGGCGGAGGAAGCAAGAAGAATCTGGAATGAGCAATGAGGAGCAAGTCCTTTGCCATCTTGTCTTCTTTTTCTTCAGCTCTTCTACCTTCTATAGTTTACCGTGCCAGTTTGGTATTTTAGAGGCTTTTTCTTCCTTCTTGGTTTTCCTTCCTCCTAAACTTTTTTTCTTGTTGTGTTCAATTAGTGCCCCAGGACTCTAATCCTCAGCCCTTGCTGTACAGCAGAGTCACTTGAAGAAGCCTTGGTCTGGGGTGGGGCTCAGGCATCTGTGTTTTTTAAGTTCTGCAGGTGATTCTTATGCACTGGCAAGCTGAGAACCACTGCCCTGGGGAAGAATATGAAAAGGACTGAGTCTTTGTAAGGCACATGCACTGTTATGGAGAATGGTCCATAGTTTTCATCACATCCTGGAAAATATTCCTGACTCAAGAAGATTAGTTCTTAAAAACAAAAAAAGATTAGGTCTAAGCTCCTCATTTTTTGGATGAGAAAACTTAATTGATTTTTAAAAAATCTTTTTCCTTGGAAATGGAAATGGGAATTGGGGAAAGAGAATTTGTTAGAACTTTGGAAGAGCAATAGCATATTAAGTAAAATGATGGTGTCTTTTCTGAAACATCAGCAGGGCTTTGAAACCCCCATGAGGTTAGCCTACTACCCTGTGCATCCAGGATCCTCTCCGTCCTCCCTTCTTGCCCTCTAAAAATGCGAAATGTACCCGGGTAACCGACTCTGGGGCTCTCTCACTGCTGGTTTCTGCGTAGGAGTGTTGCACACACCAGGCTCACTTAGCACCTGCGTTTTATGATATGAAAACTGCACATCCACCATAAGAGCATCACCTCAAATTGTATAATTTTTTTCTCACAAAGTGGAAAAAAGAAGTTTCATAATATGCGTTCAACCTCTTCTGACCTAAAAGAACAAGATGGGTTAAGAATGGGGTCACGAAGTTGGGGAGCCCTGGAGGCAGAAGCCCTCTCAGGGACCAGGGTGGCCTCCATTGTGCTTTGGCTGCTGTGGGCAGGCTCTTCCCTCTCCCCTACTGCGGCAGGGCCAGCCACCAGTGCACTTGATTTTGTGAATTTACTCGAGTATTCAAATGCTTGCCAGCATTAACTCGATGGTCCTGGTTCCTGCACCACAGGCCTTAATCCTTTGAAAGGGGAAGCAGGAATGTCTTGGAATCGTGCACTTTCATTATAGCCATCATCTTTATTTAGCCATCCTTATCTATTCAGTTGGGATACTGAATGAGATGCCCAAACCAAGACATGACATTTCTTTTTTTTTTTTAGTTGATAAAATTTTATACAATATTTAAAGGTTACTTTCCAGTTACAGTTATTACAAAAAAAAAATTGGCTAATTCCCTGTGTTGTCTGATACATCCTTGAGCCTGTCTTACACCCAGTAGTTTGCACCTCCCACTCCCCCACCCCCATGTTGCCCCTCCTCTGCTCCCTGCTGGTCATCACTAGTTTGTTCTTGTATTGTGAGTCTGCTTCTTTCTGTTATATTCACTTGTTTGTTGTATTTTTTTAGATTCCATATGTAAGTGATATCATACAGTATTTAAGACATGACATTTCTAAGCAGTTAGCACAAAGATAGTAGGAAAAAATTTATAACTTGTTAGGAAAGAAAGATTCTGGTGAAAGCAGTAGCCAAAAGAAATTCCTGAATTCCTTGGCCGTGTAACTGCCCATCTCCGGCCTGATGGGTGTTAACACCTACTCATCCCTGCACATATTAGGGGGAAACAAACAGGGGCAGATAAAACCATCTGCAACTGCACTGGGTGAAAGTGTGTGTGGCTTCTCCCTTCTCTCTCCCTCTCTCCCTTCCTCCCACCATTGACGGGCATCCTCCTCCCTTTTCTCTTTTGGCTCATAGGCTCTGCACGGACCTCACGTGCACACTTGACTCACACCCCCACACGTCAGCCACTGACTTACATTCTCAGTCACCCACGCAGTTGCTCACTCGTGCTCCTTTCACGTCCATTTCTGTCCAGATGCCTTGGTTGTAGGCATTTGTCAGAATCTCAGCAGTAGTAGCCTGTGGGTCCTCAGGCCTCTTGGAGTCCAAAGCAGCCAAACCAACCACAGGTTGACCAGTGACACTCTACCCTCCTCTGTAGTATTTGGACCAACTTTTCGGGAAGCCTTTGTTGACATACATAAATCCAAAGAGGCTGCACGTCAGCTGTTCTTAGGTGCCTCTGGTCAGCGTTCCATTTAGCGCACACAGCATCTTAAAAATACTGTTGGGGCCATGTTATCTTTGACAAGATTATTGAGTTGACATTTAAAGCTAAGAGATCCCACAACTTCTTTTATATAGCATTGGGTCTGCATTCCAGCCAGGCAGTCGCTGGCTGGGGCTGATTCACTCCTATGCTCCTTCGACAGGAGTGTCTCCCCAGTTTGCCGCAGTCCCCACCACTCCTCATCCATCCCGACTTCGGCCTCTTCACGCATTTATCGTACTTGTCTGGCTCAGAGAGGCACTTGTGCTGGGCACCGATTCTACAGCTACAGGAGCCCAAACCCCAAAAGATAAACTACATTGTATCTTTATTTTGGGTCTGAGCTAGAGCAGTGGGATTGGAGAAGGAAAAGAAAGGACATGCTTAAGAACTCTGGAAGAATTAAAATTGATTGATATGTAAGATACGTGTTGACTTTGTACTCTGTCACTTCAGCTTAGCTGGAATTACATTTCCCAGACTTTCCATCTCTGTATAGTTCTGAGTCAGGGGTGGCCACACAGGTGTGGTCTGGACGGTGGAAGTGAAACAGCAGCCATCATGTTGTCACTGACCTTCTGGCTCACCTGGGCAGCGGCTGGCCCACAGCTCTTCCCACCCATCCCCTCCGGCTTCTCCGAGTGCCAGGCTGGGCACATGAACAGCTCAGACTTACGGTCCCAGCTTTTCCTGCTGCTCAGCAGAGTTAGATGCAGGAGAGACAGACATGGGCTCCAGCATTTCCTTGTAGGTTCTGGTTTATCCTTGTGATTCTAGTTTTCCCTCAGTCTTCCCCAAATATGCCCAGCCTTCCTTCCTGACTGCCAGACCTCGTGACCAAAAGTGACTGACCCCAGGCTGACACCGGATGACTCACTGGGATTCATAGAGGTGTTGCCAGAAAGAGCCAACAACCTTCCTTAAACTTTAGCATCAGACTCATAGTTCCACTCCAGCAGCTGGTTAGTGTTTCTCTCTGGAAATAGCTAATACAAATTGAAATGTACAGTTTACTTTCAGGCCTTTACTTCCCTAATATCTCCCATAATTGTGTGAAGTCTGAGTCCTGCAATGAATTCCTTAGTCCTTAATGTCCATCGTGGTTCTGCATCTCCCATGGAACCTTGACTGATATAAGGAGTAAGGGAAGGAAGTGATGGAAGGTTTCCAGGTCTCTAGCTTGGAAGAGGAACTAGGTGGATGTATATGAGGAATGCCCAGAAAGCAGCTAAAGACACGTATCTAAAGCTTTTGAAGGACTTCCCTGACGCTCTAAACAGAATGGAAGAAGCATTGGATTAATCTAGAGAACCCAGCAATCTAGGGAAGCTCTTACTCCCAACGCAGGACTATTTTCATAAGGTGTCCATCTCCAGGTCACAGATTCATCTGCCTTACTGCGCTGGCTATGCAAAAAGAGAGTCATCTCTAGGTGAATTTGTCTTTGGATAGATCATCGCTAGCTCCAGAAATAATGGCCAAAAGTGTTTATCCTAGATCTATATGAATATAGCTTTTGTATTATCCATTTGTATATTTTTATTGTTCTTTCTATATGCCTATCATATACAGTCTCAACAATTCTAAGAGAGGAGATTTGCATAGCAAGGTGGTTCTATGACCTGAAGGAGACTAAATCTGATTATGCGTATTGGGGAATGGAGCTGCAACAGAAGGAAATTCTCACTGTCCTTTTATTCCTCTTCTTGAAGGTAGAGAAAATCACTCAGAAGAAATAGCTAATCTAGTTTGAAATGTGAAGTTTATTTTCAGGATTTGTTTCCAAGGCGTATCGTGATGGCCTCCCTAGTTTTCTCCTACTGCTTGTTAATCACACTGTCTATGGTAGTTACAGGCTTTTATGGTGGGAACGGGGGAGCTTTGAGCGACATGCAGCTTTGCATTTGGTTTATTCTCTGATCCAGAACTGAAGATTTGAGGAATATCTCACAGTCACTATGTGCTTAAAAGTTTTTTCCAGTTGGATAGGAGTGACTTTATACTGTAGGAGCATTTTCTAAATGTGCAAGATAATGAATACTTTGTTCCTAGAGTATCAAAAAGTTGTTTTGTCAGCTGTTTTTTTCCTGAGAATTTTTTTTTAAATCTAGAAGAAGCTACAAAACTGGAGAACAGAGTATACTTGTATCTATTAGCCTCAGAAGACTTTTTAAAGCATTTTGTTGATGCATGAATTGAACTGAAATACTATTGTAGGGGGAGGGTATAGCTCAGTGGTAGAGTCCTATGCTTAGTGTGGACGAGGTCCTGGGTTCAATCCCCAGTACCTCCATTGAAAAAATAAATAAATAAGTAACATTTCTATCTGTAAAAAAAAAAAAAAAAGAAGAAATATTGTTGAGAAAGGTGACATCTTTGTATTATCTGACCACTTTTCACCACTCCACTGTTACCATCCTGCCCATCCTCTCATCATCTCTACTGGAGTGTTACAATAGCCTCCTACATGGCATCCTTGCTTTCACCGTCTCCTACAGTCATTTACAACACTCAGCAGCCAAAGTGATGCTGTTAAAATATGTCAGATTATGTCACTTCTCTGCTCAGATTCTCTAGTGGTTTGGTTTTCCCTCAGGGTGAGAGCTAAGGTCCTTGCAATGGCCAAAAATACCCAACCTGATCTTCACCCATTATATTTCTGACCCTCACTCTCCTCCAAGTCCACGGGCCTCCTTGCTGCCCCTTGACTATGCAGGCACACTCCCTCCACAGGGCCTTTGCACTAACTGTTCCCTTTGCTTGGAATATTTGGCCAGCTCACTCACTTCTTCAAGATTTTATTCAAATCTTACCTTCTCTAAGAGGCTACACTAACAGCCTTACTCAACAGCAAACTTCCACCTGCTGCCTCACTTCTGATCCATCTTACTCTACTTTTTCTTTTTTCCATTATAATTGTCACTTCCTAATATCCTGTATGATTTTTTATATACAATGTTTATTATTTATTTTCTGTATCCTCCCACTAGAATGGAAGCTCCACAGAGCAGATGTCTTTGACTTTTTGTACACTGATGTACCCAAAGTGCCTAGAATTGTGGCACATAGTAAGGGCTCTCAAAAAATAGTCGTGCTTCAATTAAAAAAAAAAAGAATAAAAGGTGATGAGAATTTTCGATTAAACAATAGTTATAGAGTGGAACTGAATGCTCACAGTAGATACTGAGACTCAACAGTTGGAGTATAATGGGCTTTATTACAAGTACAGTTGACCCTTGAACAGCAACACAGGTTTGAACTGTGTGGATCACTTATAGGTGGATTTTTTTTCGATAAATACATACTACAGTACTACGCACTCTATGGTCGGCTGAACCCATGGTTGTGGTACTCTGGATACGGAGGACCTACTGTAAAGTTACACAGATTTTCCACTGGGCAGAGGGTTGGCACCCCTAACCCTCAATTATTCAAGGGTCAACTGTTTAGAATTAGAAACAAGTGTGCAGAAAGGTAAGAAAGAGTTGGTTATAGAAGTTGTATGTCACATATGACATGATCTAAATCAGAAGTGAAGTGCTTACGGCTTTTATGTCCAGAGGTGATGGATGTCGTCCAATACCACACCAACATCACAGCCGCTCTGTGGTTCTAACAATGATAGAAGACGCTGTCTCAAAATATCAAAAGAGGCAAACAAAGCATGTTCTAGGAAGGACACTCAAATACTAGCGTCTGAAATCAGTTACCTTTTGTGTAATAAATTTCCCATTATTTAGATCTCTGAGACTTTAATGGCTATTGAACGCTTCCACCATGGCCGGCACCACGTGAGCTACTTTGTGTGCTTTAGCTCCTTTAATCCTTTCACAAACTAGAAAGTAGATCTCATTTTGCAAACGAGGAAACTGAGACAGAGAAATGCCTTCCGACGTCCTCAGTGTCGCACAGTGAATGGACTCACCTGAACCAGGCTGCCTCCCGAGGCTGGTTTCTTTGCTGAACATATATACATGAAAAAATAATTGCAGGGAATTTTCTTCTTTTCTTTTGCAGGAAATTTGTGTTTGCTTATTTATAGTTGCGGCATGGACACTCGCTCTCTCTTCCCCACTCTTACCCTCTAAAAGAGGGTCCCCTGCTTTCAGGGTGATTCTTGGTTCCCTTCCGTTGTACAGAATGCAAATAATGAGAAGATGGGAAAGCTGAAAAGACAGAGGTTAATACAGATCCACATAATAAAACTGATCAAAGAAGAGAGTGGCAAAAGCTTACTTGGCTTGAGCTTATAGTATCATTTTTTGAGAAATCTGGGATATTAATCTTGGAGCTAATTTGGTACCAAGACCATATTGAGGATAAGATGGGGAAATGAAATTTTAAAGAAATTTAGCTAAGTATATATTTTGAAAGTAATCCCCCTCCAGCATATTCAGGAGAGATGGTTATAAAAGATTAAATAGTATTTATCTACTTTCCGATTTCCAGACAGTTTTCTTTGAATAGAATTCCATATAAGATTGTAGCACAGAACAGCTTGCTTATACGGATTATATTTTGAAAAGAAGGAAAATGGATAATTAGCTCCACCATCACCTAAGCTTAAAATCACAAGGTAATCTGATGCCTCCTCTGTTAGGTATCTATACCTAACTTGCTACATAGTAAATCACCCCAAGACCTAGTGGCTAAAGAGAACAACAAGCACTTACTATGTCTCACGGGTTCATCCCCATGTTGCCCTCCCTACAGGACTTCTGGACAGACATGGTGCCTGGCCTCCCACAGAGCAGGCAAACCCAGAGAGCAGGAAGCTGCACTGCCTTCTATGGCCAAACCTTGGAAGTCACACACCATCACTTCGCATCCTGCTGGTCACACAGGTCAGTTCCAACGTGAGAGCGACCCACCAAGGCATGAACCAGGAGGTAAGGATCATGGTGGAGAGGGGGTCATCTTAATGACTGCCAACCTCACTTGCCTTTTTCTTTCTCCCAAGTCCAAATGGTCCTTGAATACTGACTGTTCTTCCTTTATGACTTTTTCCATTTGCACCATCTCACTATGTAATTTCTACCGCCCATCTTGATTATGTCCTGACCAATGTAACGGCCCGAAGGCCTTGACTCTCAGATTTCTCTTTATTCAGCCTTCAGGCACTTTCTGCAGTATTCCAGAGCTGCACTATCCAGTAGAACTCCCCGCACTGATGGAAATATTCTGTATCGGCACTGTTCAGTAGGGTTGCCGTTTACCGCGTGTGGCTGCTGGGCATTTGAAGTGAGGCTAGTATGAGGAATTGTGTTTTTAACTGCATTTACTTTTCATTAACCTGGATTTAAGTAGCCACATGTGGTGAGTGGCTGCCCTTGTGTTCAGGACAGTTCTGTAATCTATGGTTCTATAGCACATGGTAGGCATCCCACCAGACATTCTTTCCTCTTTTTTATGGCCAACTGTGGTGCTATAAAAACTGCTCTGTGGACATCTGAAATTGAATGCTTAGAGATAGAGTGAGGAGAGCGTTATAATTTCCCTACTCAAGAAACGCAAACTGACTTACACCCTTCCTGTGCCCATGGACCAAGCATGCTGGACAATAAAAAGAGAATGATGTGACTTCTGTCTTGAGAAAGTTATGATGGAAGTCGAGCTGCACAGACACCAGAAAATATCTTGGGTTAAAATGCTAAGTGAGAGAAAATAATTAACATATAATTGCTATTTATAATTTTATTGTCAGTTGAAAGCATTTTCATGTAATCTCATGGACATCTTCCTCATCATCTTCCCCAACCCATCCCCATATGTGAATATTAATAATATGATGTATGATATGTTATAATTGAGTAATTGAATATTATGATAATTGAATCATTATATATTATAATATGAGAAGTATTAATACTCACAAAGCTCTATTGTGTCAATGTATTACCCTCCCTCCTTTCTGTAGATAGGGAAACTGAGGCTCTGGAGGGCTGGCAGACCTACCTGTGACCGACCACACTACAAGTGAGTGGCAGAGAAGGGCTTTAACCCCAGGACTGTCATGATCCAAAGCTTATTTTGTCAACCATTCTGCTCTACTGCCTCATTTTTTATAACATGTCCTTCACATGCCTTGCTTGGTTTTGAACGTCTATATGTGTGATTTCTTTTTCTCAATATTATTCTAATTATACAATTACATAAATAAATACAGTTTGAATTTGGCAGTAGTTGTAGCCTGGTTTACACATTGGTGAGAGTAATCACAGAACGTAATTCTCTGCCCAGCCTGTCTCCCCTAGGGAGGGAACGGCAGTCCAGTGTCAGTTGTACACTTAACATTTGTTTACAGGGTCAGCTCTTCGTAATTGCTCACATGTGCACAATGGACTGTCAGAATCTGAAGGGAACAGATGGATTATCAAACAATTCTAGGCCAATTTCTTTTTCAGAGGAGAGAATCAGACGGCCAATGAGTTTAAATAACTTGCAGTGATAATTCTCAAGAAGGTACAATTATCCCTCACCAGAGAAAAGGCAGCAGAGCATTCAGAAATTCCTCTATGCACATACGGTTTATATTTTATTTTATGTTATTCCTAAATCCATTTGTTCATGAATTCAGTCTGTAGGCAGCCGCTACTGCCATCTGTTGGTGATACGCAGAGTTGATGCACAAAACGGTTCATTTCTAAGAAAGTTCCTAAGTTGAAACTTCATCATAGGAACCTCTGTATTCAAAAAAAAGCAAGGCATGTGGAAGCAGATAGACCTGGGCTCAAAATCTCAGCTGTGTTTCATATGAGAAGTGTAACCACTTTCATTCTTGGTTTTCCATTTGTGAAATGGGGATCATATCTAGTTCACAGGGATGCTCTAAGAATTAGGTAACAAATGTGTATGAGTTTGGGTAAATCCTAGCCAAAATCCATGAGGCTTAAAACAGTCACTTGTCAATGTCATAGTTCTTGCTCCCATCACAGTCCAAAGTGGGCACTCCAGACCACCAGACAGCTCTCCTCCAAGTGGTAATCCAGGACCAAACTCCTTCCATCTTACGACTCCACCATCTTCAACTCTGGCCTCCAAGGTCTCCAGTACCCACCAGCAGAGCAAGAGGAGAGGGCACAGAGGTAAGCAAGGAGGTTTCTATGGGCCAAGCCTAGAGCTGCATGCATTACTTCTATACCCATCGCATTGGTCAGAACACAATGTCATGGCTGCATCTCACTGCTGGAAAGACTGGGAAACATGGTCCAGCAGTGTCTGCCATGGCCATAATTTTTAGTTAATAGAAATGTAAGCATCACTAATGCAGTTATAAATCTTTCTTTGTGTATTATGTAATACTGTATTTTTCTCAGTTTTTAATATGACACAGATCTGGATCTAAAAGGCATGATGTGATGAATGAGCAGTGGGCTTGGAGAGTGGCTTCTAATGCTGTGTGTCTTGGACAGATCACCCAGGCAATCTTAACCCCAGTCCTTGTCTGGAGAAGAATGGGGGTAAAGCCAGCTAGTGTCTATGTAGCCTGCTCTCACTCCCATCTCTCCATTTCTTAAGGTTTATAGCTTTGTGCACAGAGATAATGCAAAATAAAACAAAACATGCAGTGACTCTCAGAGCAGACAAGTGATAGGGCACAAGTGTTGGATGGATTTACATGGGAAGGTTTCTAAAAGAGAAGTCCCTTAAAGCCTATTCTTGGAGGAGGTGATGGTCCTGAATAGAGGCAATGAGGTATGGGATGCTGTCTATGGAAGGAAGCCATGAAGAGGACCATAAACAGAATTTGGGGGAGGGAGCATGGTGAGGACAAGAGGCTGGCTGAAAAGGGGGACCGTGTTGGAGTGAGGCTGGGGGTGCCCTGAAATTGTAGTTTGATAGGAGGGGAAAGAAAACCTTAGTAATAGGCTGTCAGATTTAGGTGGTCATATTTAATCCAAAGGATCCCAGTAGGAAGCCAGTTATGGCTTTTGTATGGCTAGATGACATCATGAAAATCTGCTAGTCATTATGAAAAGCAGTCTGATTAGATCATCGCTTGGCTGTGACATAGTGCTTGACGTGACTGTACCCTTTCAGTTAAACTGCTCGACTTCCAATGTCTAAGTGCTCTGTAAATAATCTTACAAATATGTCAGTTATCTGAATTTCATACCCATTTCAAGGAAAAAGGGTTTTATGTGGTAATGGAGAAAAGATGAGGATGTGGGAAGAATCAAATAGTTTACATTGAAAGGAAGCCCTCATTTCTCTGCTTTATTTTATTTTATTTTACTTTTAATCGAGGATAAATATGTAGGTGAGACATGAGTCAGAGCAAACTCAGAAAGTACCTAGAAGCCTTCAGCATCTGAGGCATGCTAGCTAGTTTCATGTGGGTGAAGTTTGGTTTTCAGGAAGACAAATTGAAAACAGAACTTATTTATTTAGATTTTGCCCTTCTCTGGGGGACAAACCTACACGGATGTTTGATGAACCAAGAGCGGGAAGAATTTCTTCCTGGGAACTGTGGCAGGGCTTTGTTCGGAGAGATCATGGCCCCAGAGCAGCCCCTGAGCACATTGCAACTTTACTCTGGACCAAGTCTGGGGAGGAGTCCAAGTTCGAGCAGAAGCTCAGTCCAGTCCTCCAACCAGGTTTCCAATAAAGGCCTCTGTCACACTCTCGGGACACATGAGACGACTGAAGCATCCCATGGGAAAGCTGTTGGTGATGCCCTGGACTCTCCTTCAGCTCAAACAAGCTCTTGGGAAGCAGTTTTTTGTTTTTAAGAAAAAGGTTCCATTTTAGACGGGTAACTATTTGTTATTTACATATTAATTTTCTTACACAAATAAAACATTCTACTATTAAAGAACCACGTGACCTTGGCAAGTCACAGGCTTCTCTGGGCTTCGGGTTTTGGTTGTCTTCTCTGTAAAACACAGAAGCGAGATTATATAATCTCCGAAGCCGCTTCCTGATTTGAAATGATAAATTCTAATTCAAGCAACTTCCTCTTTCTGGTGAAGTGGCATGAAGCCTAAGGTTACTTTATCACATTGTTCCAAATCTCTATCATTCTTCAAGTGTATAGGAAAAAGACTAGCAGCTCGTTGAGCGCATTCTGCGGGAAGGAACCTCCATTCAGAGCAGCAGCACGATGGTGGGAGACTGAACTCAGAGCTACTTGCCTCCCACCCCCACAACAGGGGGATGTTCACACCTTTACACTTCTTAGAAACACCAGTGTTTTTATTGTGACTGTGCAGTAGATTCTCTGGCTGAGTGCACTTTCCAGTTTAGCAATAGTTTATTTGCTGTCTACTGTTATTCTTTATCCACTTCCACTTGTAAAAGGGATTCTACTTCTTTCTCAGAAAGTAATTTCTTCTTCAGTAAGATCATGTTCTGTATACAGTGTCCAGACAGAGTATGTGATGAGAATGTGACAGACAGCGATGAGCTGGAAAGCTATTGTGGGATTTTAGAGCTGGGCTCATTGGGTAAGCCATGAGCCACATACGGTTTTTTAAATAGGAATTAACTAGAATTAAATTAAACTAAAATTTCTGTTTCTCTGTCATACAGCCACATTTCAAATGCTCATAGGCACGTGTGACAGGTGACTTCCATTTTGGACAGCCCAGATATGGCACATTCCTATCACTGCAGGAGGTTCGACTGGACACTGCTGCCTTCAGGGTCAACTAGTCACAGCAGCATATTCTTAAGAGATGTTAGGGAACTTGGAAACCACCTAATATGTCCTTCTGTCCAGGATGGTGCAAATTTCTCCAGTACCAAAGAATTTATCACCTTACAAAGTAGTCCATTCCATTGGGGGTAAAAAACTATATTAGAAAAGTCTTCGTCCAGTTGGGTCAAAATCCACATCCCTGTAACTTCTGCTCTCTCCCTGTACACAGGATAAGCGTAACAGTTCCTCCACTGGGCAGTTCATCGGAGCCGCAATGCCACTGCTGTGTCTAGGTCAACGCCTCTTTTCCAGTTAACCCCTGAGACTCCCTGACAGAGCTGAGACTGACCCCAGGTTTCCAGGTGATGTGTTCCAGCCAAACTCACTGCTTCCAAGTCCAGTGACTGTACCATTAGAGAAGGTGTGTGTCTGAGTTTATAGCATTGAAGTTCCTGGGCTTTCATCTTTCTTTCCATTTTGTTGTTGTTGTCATCCTGTTGTTTTATTCTCTCTTTTCATTGCCTGCTTCCTAAGAGACGGTTTCTTCCCTAGTAGAACAAAGATTACTTGAACTCTGCATGAGTATTTCGGAACATAAAACAATTGCTCTCCTGCCCCCAAATGACCCCAGCTGCCAAGCACAGAAATCACACCACGTGGCTTGCTTTAGTTTCCTAGTTTGAAAGCGGTATGAGGATAGAAGAGGAAGCTAGAAGCACTCAAGATAAATGATCTACTTCCAAATGGTGTCTAGAAGAGAGGATGCTCAGTAAGAAAGGGCGTCTGCCTCTCCACGGGGCTCTGTGGAGACTTTGCAGGTGAGATAGTGTGTTAAGTGACAGTTACAGCTACAGTTCTGTTTGACAAATGCTCATCGAGGTGCGGGGTCTGCACTGGGGCAACAAAGATGACTGACACCTGGTCTTTACCCTCCAGTCACTGGAGGGAGGCCAGGTGGAGTCAACGAACAGTCCAGGACCACTCTAGACACCACCTGAACACTTGGATGAGGGTGCTTCCAAGCAACCAGAGATCAGTCTTGCCGTTCAGATGGTCACAAGCAGTTACCGTCACAGCAAAGCCACTTCTGAGAGTCACTAAGGAAGGGGATCTGCAGAGCAAACTTCCTAGAGAAGAAGACTCTGACCATTCCAGCCTGGGCCCAGCGGGAAATCCGGCCTTACACAAACGGCTGTCTTCCCTTCCAACAAAAAACTGCTGCTTGATGCACTTCATTAAATTTGGCATACTGTCAGAAATCGTAATAATGTCACCGACCTCCAGCACCAGCCGTGTCCCTTAACATAAGTGCTAGGTCCATGGCTGACTCTATGTCTATTTGCATGTACTCGTACGTGTGTGTGTGCATATATATGTATTTTTATATATAAAGACATACAAATCACACATGTAGGTTGGATTTTACATATAATTATTTTATGTATATATGCACATACAAATGTAGGCATGATTTTATGTTACATATTTTATATTCTAATGGTCATAATTTGTGCATAAATGTATATTTTTATATAATGCATATTTCTAGTTGTGACACTTAAAATATATAATATTTTTATATAACATGTAGTATGTATATGTATGCACACATACACACTGAAGACATTTTTGGAAGGATACACAAGAAATTTTTCATGGTGGTTGCCTTGGGGGAGTAGGAATGGGGATCTTGGGAAGCAGGAAAGGATACATTTGTATTTCACTTTATAACCTTTACATATATATATATATAATTTTTTACTGTCTATTTATTACTGTTAGAACAACAGAAACATTTCTATTAATACCAGGTTATACTAAGGACACCACTATCTATCTTTACCCTGTTTTCCAACATAAGTTCCGAAGTGCAAACAGAGTTAAAAGTCCTTGTTCCAGGCTGGGCTCATACCCAGATGACTGAAGTTGCCATGGCTTTTTCCATATCTACTAACCTGAGATAACTGGGCCCAAGTTAAGATCAAATGAGATGATATATGTGACTATGTGACAGTGCTTTGCAAACTATGAGCTCCCATGTGCACGTCCATAATACTGGCCTGTCAAAGAGGACTCAGAACTACCCAACTTGCCTGGAATCATCTAGGTCCTAGTCCTCATCACTGGCCTATTTTTGAAAAGGGATGTGCAAGTGTGTTTGATGGAAAGGGCTGTGATGCAGTGGGAGCAGGAAGAGAAGAAAGCAGAGGGACAGCAGCACAGGTTAAGGAAGCAGAGGTTGGGAGAGGAGGTCTCCAGGAGCCCTAATGTTATCTGGCCTCCTTGCTGAAGGGTGCCCCGCTCTGGCATGAAGCCTGAGCTGCCATAACTCGCCCCTATTCCCAGTTGATGTATGAAGATCTTTGCTGGGACAACGAGTATCATTCTAGATTGTTTCGTGAGAATGTGGTGACTTCACATCTCCTTGTCCAAAGGCTGAGCCAACTCCTACTGTCCTCTGCCAGAGTCCTTTATTGACTCTCTTGAGTCCTCTTATTTAATTATTAATTCAACCACCATTTATTGAGTCTCTCCTCTCTGCCAGGCACTGTGCTCAGTGCGTGGATATGGAATGGATATGATACTATCCCAGCCATCAAGACAGTCTCTGTTAATAGTGGGTAAGGACATGGAAATAACAATTGCAATGCAGTATGTTAACTGTTACAGCAGAGAGACGTGTACAGTGCTATGACAGTGACTAACTATGTAAAGGGACAGAGGAGACACTGAAGGGTAGGTAGGAGCTTGCCAGACAGAGGTTTTGAACAGAGAGGCTTGAAAATGCATGAGAGATTCAGAGGGAAGTGAGTGATTGGGCTTGGCTGAAATACAGAGTAAGGGTAAAATGACAGAAGAAAATTTGAAAAGGCTGGGAAAGGTCACATTGTAAATGGCATTTTGCTAAGAAGTTTGCACTTGGTCCCATCATCAAGAAAGGGCTAGGGAAGATGGGGGTCTGTTCATTTGATTTTACATCTTTTGTAAAGAAAATTTATATAACTACACAGTTATTTACCTTTAACAAATTAATAACTTATTCATAAAAGAACCCTTCTTAACCTACTTATTTCATTGCAAAATACAATTTGTCATTTATATTCAATTTCTCTCAAATAATTGTTTGGCCACTCAATATTGGTAAGCATAAAGCACAGAAGATATTCTAAACCTGTTTGGGAATTAAAATTACCAGTTTGATGAGCTGTTTGATGGCAGCCATGATTTTTCTCCCAGAAAAATGTAGCTACAAAATAGTACATATGATTTAAGGGACTTCATGGAACTCTTTTAAAAATTCCTGAGTTGAAGCGTTTATAGATAATCAAATGAGTTTTGTTTTGACAGTTTTGCTTTCAACAAGGGAATTATGTACAGCCTTAGGTACTTACCTAAAGCCTTAAGTTCAAAAGAATGAATTCAAAATCTTATTTCACTGATAAAGTCTGAGGTCATCTCCCAAATATAGTGTGGGATGTCAAATTATTTTGAAGCCTTTTTGATTATAAGGACTCTAACTCATATTTTGTTAATATGGAGAGGGTCATTAAGCTATTTTAGGATGCTCAAACAAGAAATGAAAGAGGAAACAATCCTATAAAATTGGGTGAAAAACAACGATTCCATCAGATGTCAAATTTTCAAAAGTGTTCTCTTAACTGCGGCCATGTAAATGCTAGAGTCCATGACCATAAATAAAGATCTCTCCAAAGTTAGCAAAGCTTGCTAACTTTCAGAACAAAATGTGACTCTTTTATTGATTTATTAACTCAAGAGACCCTTGAAATTGTATTGCCTTTTGCACATGGAGCAAAGAGAACAGATTTTGAAAATTTATTACTGAGCTTTCCTGTTTAGGACCTGCAGAGAAGGGGAGGCAGAGGGGCGGTGGGGGTGTACTGGAACTTTTTGTGGCAGGAGCGCAAAGAAAAAGATGCACTGTTTGCCTTCTGAAAAACAAAATAGGATTTTTTTTTTTTTTTGGTGGAGACAGTAAAACCTGATTTCATTGAAAAATAAAACAATTTTTCTAAACTCCTGTTTGTCCTATTAACATAGGAAGAACCTGACCTGGTGACTTGGTCTTGAGCTTTGGTGTCAGGGAGGAGGATTAGAAGGCTGGTGGAGGAGTGTGGAAAGAAGCCAGGAATGGAGGTGGGGGGAGAAGAGAGGCCACTGGGAAGGGACTGAGTCCTGGCCTCCTCTCCTTGGACAAATCCCCAATCCACTAGCTGAGCAGCTCTACCCCTGTTGTGAAGGTGGAGGTTCCGGCCTGCAGTGCATGTTGGGCTACCACGTGCTTACTCAGAGTCTGAGCTGACCCTCTTGGGCTGCACTTGGCGCTCAGACAAGGCAGACAGTTCAGATGCTCCTGCTGGCAGGAGGAGGGCTGCAGAAGGAAGTGGATGCTGTTGGCTGTCCAACTTGGCAGAAATCCCCAGGCAAGAGCAAGGTGGCTCTGAAGCCAGGATGCAGTCAACCTTCAGGGTACAAGTCACCAGAGAGGAACCTTGGTCTCCGGCCAAGCTGCGAGAACACAGGCTAGTCACACCAGCCTCTGATGTCAGGAGCAGCCACCAGCAGCGTGCCCGGGACAGAAGCCAGGCAGCCAGAGTTCAGGGGACGCCAGCCGGCACGTGGCCAGGGATGCCACAGAGAGCAATGCAAAACCCTTCACACGCCCAGCTGCTACCCAAAAGGGAGAGGAGAATTCTGAAAGTCTGAGCATTTACTGAAGGACTGAATCACCCAGAAGAAACCAGCTCTGATTCATAATATTATATCATATTTGAATAGATTGAAATGTAGACTGAAATGGTACTATTTAAATCGTCCGTTATTTGTTGATGTGTCTAAATGTCTCCTCTATCCAGCAGGAAGGGAACTCATAAAGGATGAAATTAGCCGTAGAGAAATGAAGAGGCTGCCTTTTCTTTGCTCATGTAAGTCTGCCACAAGTGAATTTGGAATACTGCTACATCTTTCTTTCTGCTACACAACCCCACCACAAATGTCAGATTGTTTCATGATTTATTGCCTTCTCTGAAAAATGAGGAGAAAAAAATTCCAAATTTAATTAGCAGGGTTTATCCTTTTAAATACACTTGACAAATATCATTATATATGTTCAAGAAATTTTTTACTTTTCTGTTACATAGACCATGTATTTTGTGTGTGTGTGTGTGATACATACATGTATATATCTTAATATTCTCTATTTCCTTTTTTGTTGTTGTTACATTTCCTGTGTGCTGAGCTGGGGTATTTATTCTTCTGAATGATGCAATGGGTTAACAAGATAGTATATCAGGAAGGAAATCTTCAAAGGTACGAGGATCTTAAGACTACAATTTGTTTCAGTTTGATTAAACAGCTGGAATTCCACGCAAGTGGAAAGTTATGAAGGCGGACTCCTAAAGCACACACATCAGTGAACAAAAGTGGTAGGAAGTCACTGAAATGAAAGGCGACAGAATGGTTTCTAGCATCTCACCTTTTACCAGCAGTACTCTGCTGCTTTGAGCCTTCGTGCTCAAAAATCCAGGTTTTGTAACCATAAGAAAAAGTGATGTTTTTACTTGTGAAATACTAAAACTCCTAACCACCAGAGAATGGAGTGGGTGATTGCCTGGAACATTTCTTTCTCTCAAGAAGTAATTATTTTATAAACATATAAAGGAAGCACTGGTAACTATAGTTAATGTGGGAGTTTTTATTTCTGAATAAAAACTACTGAAATTTATGATAAAGATTTTCTTCATTTTGTACATAGATGTTAGGGGGATGTCAACCAAAATTTTAAATGTAATATTTTGGAAAATTTGATATGACCTAATTTTAGCTAACTGGAAATATTTCTAATTAAAGATGAATATATTTCAAGTGACAGAATGCTTAAAGGACACATTCTTTCCAATGTAATGTTGAAACAAGAATTAATGAAAAACAGTAAGATAAAGATCCAAATTTAACTTTCTTCATTTTTGAAAATGATAAAAATCTTGCCAATTGAACTAGAATCTACTTTTTTCTGCTTAGTTCTGTTTTTACAGCACACAGACTTGGAGAAATTATCAGCACCACAGCACGTATTTAAATATCATATTAAGGTTCGATACATTATTTTAAATGAAGGGAAAAAATCTAATTTAAAGCAGAGGAAATGTGCTTAATGTTAGTGAGTGTACGAGATGTGATGTCTGTAAGGGAAACAGCGAAGGGAGAGCACTTGTTTTAGAAGGGAATCTACCAGTGGCTAAACCAAGAAATTCTGATTTGGGGCATTTAACACTTGTTTCATTATTGTATACTTGATTTCCTTTTGTTTCTTCTTTAGTTTAGTGGTACAAGTGGTTTGTGGCCAAAGAAAGTGCAAGGAGCTTAATGATGTGCCATCACTGTGTCCCCCAGCACTCAGAAACAACAGGCTACTCTCAGACAGTAAACAACACCCACGAGGAAACCACTTCAGAAATTCAGGTCACTGCTCGCAAGAGGACAGTTTTACTGCAAAGCACCACATAGAATAAAAATTGCTTCTAGACAGAGGAATGCTTAGGAAATAACACTGTCAAGGAGGAGAGGGCACAGAAAGGAGCCTCTGCAATCATTGTGAGATGGTGTGGAGGGAAATTCGGGGATTTGGAGGACTGATTGCCCTGGAATTCAATCCCAGTTTCAGTACCAGCTGGGAAGTTGCTTAAGCTCTCTGCACCTGCGTCTTCTCCTATGTCAAATGGGAGTAAGGATACAAAGATTGTTATGAGTATCAAGTCAGTCAAAGCAGGTAAAGTGCTAAGCTCGGTGATTGGATTTGAAGAGGATTTTAGTTCCCCTTCCTGGTGTTTTTACTTAAAACAAATTAATGAATAAGCATATGTGGATTAAATGCTCTAACATAATCATCTGCTCATTTTCATGAGCACCGTGCCATCCCTGGGCTCTCTGGCTGGGTGAACACAGACTGATTTGGGAGTGATTAGTTCCCCCCCCCCCCCCCGCCCACCGCAGTTCTAGGGGCCTCACATCTCAAGGCTTTCACGCCCCTCCCCAATTATAATTCAGATAATTCAGGTGGATCCTCTGAGCTATATCAGGTTTATGATCATGTTCTGCTCACCCAGAGAAAACCAAGTATTTTTAATCCTAGAATGAGTCAGGAGTAATCCACAGAGGGCCCTCCTTTGCCAGGGGCTTTAATTTCCTTTACCTCCTTCTCCCATTTGGTGATGATAACAGTGGTGACAGTAAACATAATGATAGCTATCATCTAGTGAAACCTGCTATGTACCAAGCTGTGTGCTAAGTCCTTTAAGTACATTATCCTTCCAACAATTCAGAGAAGTGTGTATTTTACCCACACGTGGGTTTCTTGATTTCAAGGACTATCCTTTACAAGGGAACATTCCTGAAATGTCTGGGACTCCCCTAAAAGCAAACTTTCTGGATATTTGGTTCTGAAGGCCAGAAGCCCCCTCACCTGAAGCCATCACTGTTGCCACCTGCCATCATAGAGAATATGGACCTTCCCCACCCAGGCCACATGGCCTTGTCCAGTGGTGACTTCTCATTCTGTTCAGCCACACTGTAAGGCCACACTTCCATACCTCTCCCCAGGCCTGGGATTCAGGGAAACCATGCTGGTCCAATTAGAGTTAACCAAGAGGGGTCACTTCATTCTTCAACTTAGTTACTTGGTCTTAGCCCAGAGCTCCCGGGAAAGACTCTTGCATGTCCTCTTGAGTCTCTCACCAATTCCTACCATGCGTTTTTACCATGTATAACTTTATCAATTCCACATTTTCCTAAACTGCACTGCATAAATGATCTCTCTCTGCACCAAGCACTCTCACATAAAATAATCTCTCATATAATGCTCATAGTAACATTCAGATATTATAGATAAGGTAATGACAGATTCAGAGATAAAAAAATAGCTTTGCTTAAGATGATCCAGGCACTCCTGGATCTAGGGATGGTGACTTCGAGTTTAGGACTATGATAGTCTGCTTCCTGATCTTGTCAACAGTTAATATATTTTCAGGAATGTCAGAAATAAGGCAGTATCCATCCATATCTCATTTAAATACTTATTCAATTCTGTGAAAAATGATGATCTTATAATGATATTTAGTATCATTCACATATAGTAGCTTTTAGCAAATTCATCAAGTGTTGACTGCTAAGGAACATTAAGTACTTAAAACATTTTAAAAGAGTGATTCACTACCATTACTAAGAAAATATGCCACAGGGATGATTCACTGTAGACAGTTTAAATGAGACTTTGAAATAGACAATGTACGAATCACAAATTTTAAAAATGTTTTAAAAAGAGAGAGAAGGAAAAAAAAACCCTTTGTGGTTGCTTTTCTTACAACTAAATATCATCTTACTAGAAAAGGGCTTGGCCAATCGATTGATTCATCCAGGACGGATGCTGAGTTTAGTTTTAGAGGTTTTTAAAAAAAGATCCATGGTTCATTTGAATAATTTCATTTCTCTTTCTTCTTCTCCTTCTTCTCATTCTTGTTCACTTTCTTCTTCTCTCCCCCTTCCTCCTTTCTTACCTCCTCCTTCTTTTTCTTTTGTTCATTTCCTTGAGTATTAAAATTAGCTCAAAGAAATCACATATTTAATATCTATCACAAAGTTTAATACTTAATCACAAAATTAATATCTATCAAAATGAACTTTATGTTTGGCCTTATTTGTTTTTTCTCCTTGTCTATAGATAGTGCCTATAATTTTCCTTCAAGGGAGATAAAGGTAGGCAAATGGCTTTCCCTCTGAAGGTAGAATAAGAGAAGAGTCAGCATTGAGATGTTATGAATTCACCCTTCAGGGAGGTTTCCAAGCCTATGTAGGATACTGTATTGTCAGGGTTCTCCAGAGAAACTGAAGCAACAGGAGTTCTGTCTGTCTATCTGTGAGAGAGATTTATTTTAAGGAATAATGGTAGAGGCTGGCAAGTGCAACAGCTACAGGGTGGGTGGCCAGACTACAGTCATGGAGAAGAGCTGATGCTGCAGCTTAAGTCTGAAGGTGATATGCTGGCAGAATTCCCTCGTCTTCAGGCGAGGTTAGTTTTCTTCTGTTTAAGTCTTCAATTGCTTATGTGAGGCTCACCCACATCATGGAGGGTAATCTGCCTTACTCAAAGTCTGCTGACTTAAAGGTTAACGTCATCTAAAAAATACTTTCATAGAAATATCTAGAATAATGTTTGACCAAATCTCTGGGTATTATGGCCTAGCCAAGTGGACACATAAAATTAACCATCACAGATACCTGCAGAGAGATCATTGGCCCATGTCCTCTTTTCAGCCTTATCAGAATAAGTAGATTGGTCCCTTAATAAACTGTCAGATGCAACTCTTCTCTCCCTGGCTTAGCCAGAAATTTTTATATTTTTTACAAACTGAAACCTGGTTCCCTACATTTATGGAAATTCAGAAGGGAAGCCATTGCCTTAACTCTGTTTTGTGATGTCACACATAGCAATTTTTATTTCTAGCAAAGCTGGTAAAATTCTTTTCTCCAAGCTCTAAAGATTTGACAGTTCCTTCCCTACTTGTCACTGTGAACAGTGGTATAAGTTTGTGGGGTTACTAGAATCGCTCTTCCAGAATGTCTTAAGAATTCCAGTTCTTCAGTTGCTTTCTTTTAGCTTCTAGTGACTCATCCCTTATTCTCTTCCCCATTTTGTGTATAGAAGTAAGAACAGCAGTTGAGTCAGAGCTGGGGAAAGCAGGAGAAGTTGTGGGTCCCAACTCCCCTCAGTCCTAAGTAATCCCTTCCTTCCCGGGGGCTTTCACCTGAGGAAACTGCTACTCTGTGTGTGTGTGTGTGTGTGTGTGTGTGTGTGTGTGTGTGTATCTTTGAGTGGTGGAGAGCAAGAATTGAGAGGATTCAGAGGACATAGAAGAAAGAAGAGTGAAATTTTTCTTTTTTCTTTTCTTTTTTTTTTAACTTCATTGTCCCCAAATGCTTTAAAAAATTAGGACTAAGAAGGTGTAGTGAAATTTAGGAAAGAGATGCCTGCTGTAATGTAAAAAGTTCATGTAAATCCTTCTTCATCAGGACTGGCATTGTGCTGGAACTGTGAAGAAAGGGGTGTGGAAGGTGGAGTTGGAGGAGGAAAAAGGCATCCTGGGCCAAGGGCTTGTGGGGGTGTTGAGGGTTTGTGGGAAAGTGGCCTGACCATACTAGACAGTGGCAAGAAATGAAGTTGGTTAAGGAACACATTTTGAAGGGTCTTGGAAACTCCACTGAGATGAGACTTGTTACAATTATGTTGTGATAAGTAGAGAAAGAGACTTGATGGGTGGGGGCTGGTGAGAAGGAATGAACAGAGGGCAAGGAGCGAGTTCTGGGAAAGCCCCACTCCTAGAGTGTGAGAGGAGGAGGGTGGAGGTGTGTGTATCTTGTCCCACTGTTACCTAACCGACCTTGGGTCTGCTTGCCTGACACGCAACAAAGCCAATCTACTGACACTGCGTTGTGGTGAAGGAAAGTACAGTGCTTCTTGCAGGCACCAAACAAGAAGAACAAGAAGCTAGTGCTCAAAAGACCTGAACTCCCAGATGGCTTTCAATGAAGGGTTTTTAAAGGCAACAGTAGGGGTGAGGGTTGCAGGGTGCCTGATCAGCTCGTAGACATTCTTCTACCTGGTTGGTGGTGAGGTACCAGGATGATGTTTCAGGCGTCAGCATCATCAGTCTTCTAGTCCCAGTTGGTCTGGGGTCTATGTAGTTGTCATCAGCAGTTTCCATTGGGTGGAAGTCTGGTTTCCATAAAAACAACTTAGGAATGTGTGTCAGACATTGTTATCTATGTCCTTCAGGGAGGAACTAAAGTCCTGTGACTGCTACATGGCTGATTTACTGTTAAAATTTTTACTGGTTTACCAGCCCAACAGCTGTTCTTTGTTTCTGCATGTTCATATTTTCCTGATTATTAACTCTTGAGTCAGCCTTTTGAGACTCAGAGGAGGCCTGAAGCAAAGCCTTTTGCTTCAAGAGATGAAGGACACTGCAGTGGGGGTGGGCTCATGTAGCCAAGAGGGTCTCAAAGGGTCCTGCTGGGTTTCACCATCTTTGATTTCCTCCCTAAAGTTAGAAGTAGAGGGGGAGGGGGTTTACCTGATGATGGTAAATGCAAGAGGTTAGGACTGAAGGCTTGAGAAAAGATTGTTTAGTTCGATTTCACAAGCCATTTTTGAGCTTCTGCTCTGCACTGGCCACAATGCTGTGTGTTAGGAATACAAAGATGGATAAAATAGGACCTCTTTTCTCAAAAAGCTCCCAGTCTTCCAGCAATCAATAAAAAAAATTATTTTTAATGAGCCAGAAGCACAAGGCAGGTTTGTCTCCTAGTCAACTATGGGTATTGAGACCTGGCAGTCTAGTGTGGGTTGAGGTCAGCTGACCATGGAAGCCAGGCTGGTGTCAGAGTGAACTGATGACTGAAGCTGAATGATTAGAAGTCCCAGGGCAAGAGCAGGTTGCATACCTGCAGGGCATTGGGAGAGGTATGTGTGTAAGATGGTGGTGGCTGGAGAATCAGTTTAAATTCTGGGACGTCACAGAGAGTTTCAGGGAGTGAGTGCACAGGTGCGGTGCTGCTCTGGAAGAGGGATGGAGGTCAGGAACCAAGGCAGATGAAGAGCCTGAGATCCAAGAGTAGGATGAGTTGTTCATGGACAGTAACACCTTTGTGTATTTGTGACAAGGTGACATTGCTCCCACTACACTCAGATTCAGCTGAGAAAATATTTCTTTGTAACTCCATAAATCATCTCAATTTCTTCATGACCAGACCCTCTACATAATAAGAAGAAAAATCCTAAACATTACTTTGGTCTCTAAGTAATCTTAGTACATTGTAATGAGAAGAAGTGGCCACATAATTTGCAGGGCTCAGGGCAAAATGAAAATGCAATCCCCAGTGTTCAAAAATTAAGAGTTTCAAGACAGCAACAGTAGAGTATTAACGCAAGCCCTGGGCCCACAAAGCTGAGCCTGGTAACAGAGTCAACGTCCCTTTCTCTTCAGCCCTTTAAAGTGCTCAGGGTCTCCGGGTTCCTCTCCCTCTGGCTGCATCTCTGCAGGTGGGGACAGGGTCGGGCTTAGTACTCTCTCAGCAGGGTGGAGACTGGGAGGAAGGACATGTGGTTCCCAGCACTGCCCTCTCTGCCCTCACTAGTCTCCAGAGAGAAATAGCTAGGGTTTGTGCTTCCTGCACCGGTGGCCACTGACGTGCAGCTGGCTCGTCTGGTTTTGAGGGTTAGAGTGCTGGCCCACCCACTGACGACTGTGATTCCCACCCCCATTCTTTTGAGTCAAAATCGTGACTTAGGGCAGCTGCTTGGCCTTGGGCTTAGCCTATCTACCAGCATTTTCAGCACCTCTGTGGTTTCCCATCAGGATATTTTGGAAACGTCTATAGTCCCCTAAATTCTGAGTGATCTGTGGGGCACTGTGAGCCCTGCTGAGCCCCATCTGTCTCCATCCTTCCCACACTCTTCCCTGAAACACCATTGCCCAGTAGTGATGGGGGGGTCTCTCTGGTTCAGCTGAGGTGGGTCTTGTGCCCTGAGGTCCCTGAGCTTTCTCACATCTGCTTGAATGTTTCTAGGGCATCCACCAGGTTAGGCTTTTAAAGGAGGTGCAAAGACCTGCCTATCTGCCACATGCCCATCTCTGCCCCCAGCTTCTGTGTCTTCTCCTCCCCACCATTTCTCCAGCTGAAAGAGTGATGTTTTGATCTTTTTGACATTCTCTATGTCACATGTCACTTTTCTTTTATGGTCTTTAGGCACACAAAATTGGATTAATCAGAATTTGGGATTCATAATACATTATCTTCACTGGTTTCCTGCATGTCCCTCTTTTATTTTTAGCTGCTCATTTATTGATTAAATAATAGGATTAAATAATGAACATCATTATACCGGCACCCAACCCAGGAACTAAAACAGTATCAATAACTCACATCTACTTCATCCAGACCCCCCTACCTCTTCTCTTTCTTCCTCTCTCTTTCTCTGTCTCTGTCTCTGTCTTTGTCTCTCTCTCTCCCTCTCCTCCTCTCCCTCTCTCCCTCCCCCTCTTCCTCTGTCCCTCCCCCTCTTCCTCTCTCCCTCCCTCTCTCCCTCTCTCTCTCACACACACGGACACACATACACACATACACACAGTTTTATCTCATATGTAGTCATCAGTGTACTGTAACCAGTTCAAGAGAGTCAACAACTGTGTACATCCCTTCCCAGCTCTGCATTTGGTGATATCATGTGAGTAACATGAAATCAACCATGGTGAGGGAACTTGCAGTGTGCAATTAGCAAGTACTACAAAGCAGAGCCTTTTTCCCCAGAGAGCTCGCTATTAAACATTTATTGGCACATCACTGTATGGATGTTCTAAACAAGACTGCCTCTTGTGTTTATCTGCTAAATTCCTAACATTTCGAATGATACCCAGCACAGAGAAGACACTGTGTTGTTTAACATGTGGATAAACATCCTTCTGAATCCCTAGGGCAGCAAGATTCGTGACCTAGATAGCACAGAGGAAGCTGTTCTCGCTGCCTACAGGAGAAACTATTATCTGAGCGCTAAATGAACTTAGAAAGCTCTATTTCTTTTAATAAAGCCTGGCTTCTGTTACTGTCTTCGATCTAGATCCTGTATTAGATATTATAAACTGTTCTCTTTACATTCCTGCTGGAACATTCCAAACATCTGTTAGGCAAATAGATGCCTCTCAAAAAAGACTCAAAAGAGAAAAATATTCTCAAAAGGGAAAATATTTTCTATTATTCTATATTTTCTATTTCTATTATTTTCTATAATTTCACATATAAGCAGGACCAGCCACTTCTGCACACATGTGAAGCCATAGTTTATTGGCAAGAAACTCATAATTAAGGAAGTGCTTTATGAGATGTGTGTGTGTGTGTGTGTGTGTGTGTGTGTGCATGCGTGTGTAGAAGTCCAATTTTTTTCCTTTTTTATAAGTATAGTCAGTTACAACAGCATGCTTCAATCATACATATACATACATATATTCATTTCCATATTCTTTTTCATTATAGGTTACTACAAGATATTAAATATATAGTTCCTTGTGCTATACAGAAGAAATTTGGGTTTTATCTATTTTAAATATAGTATTTAACATTTGCAAATCTCCAACTTCCAGTTTATCCCTTTCCACCTCCTTCCCCCCTCACCCTGTAACCATAAGTTTGTTTACCATGTCTGTGAGTCTGTTTCTGTTTTGTAGATAAGTTCATTAATGTCTTCTTTTTTCTTTTTTTTTTCTTTAAGATTCCACATGTGAGTGATATCATGTGGCATTTTTCTTTCTTTTACTGACTGACTTCACTTAGAATGACCATCTCTAGATCCATCCATGTTGCTGCAAATGTGTTCTCTGAGTTTTTAGATAATACATAACTAAAAACTCCAAACACAAATGCCATGGGTCTTACCACTACTGCCTCCTTCTTCTCTCTCCTCCTCTCCTCTCTTCCTCCCTCAACTCCTCCTCTCCTCTCTCTCTCTGCTCTTTTTCATTCTCATTCTCCCCTTTCTCCTCTGTACTTCCCTCTTTGGCCTCTCCCTTTTCTAGACAAATTGCTGAGTATGTGTGAAAGGAAAAAGTAAGAAAATGGACCAGCATTCCATCTCTACCTAGGAGCTGAAACACTGGGTCCTCTGAGTGGGCAAAGGCAGGTCTGTGACTCTTTCTGGGTGTCTTGTACACTCTGGAAAATCTTACATTAATTCTTTATATGGAAATAAAATATTAATCCTGATATTTTATGCAACTTTAAATGACTCTACAGTTTTACTTTTTTCCTATACCCTCCCTTATGTGGCAGAAAGAATCCTATGTGTTTGTCAACTCTTGTTTCATTTTCCTCTTCCCAGGACATGGAAGGATTATATTTCCTACCTCTCTTAGAACTTGGATGGAGCCACTTGACTGGGCTTTTGCCCAGTGAAAATAAACAAAACCTGGCCACTCAACATCCACAACTAACTATGTTTCTACCCCTTTTTCGCTTGCCATCACTTGCTTAAAATGGCAATGTGCAAAATGCTAGACCACTGAGTCACCACTTGGAGGAGAACCCTGAAGGTGAGCTTCCCACCCCATACCAGACTGTGCCATGAGCAGGAGATAAAACATATGGGGTTGAGCCATTGGGATTTGACACTTGTTATTGCAGCCTAGTTAATCCTCTCCTGACTCTTTTCTCAGGAACATCCTTTTGAGTCCTAGGATTCATTCTACTTGAACATACACAGGTCATGTGGGCCATATACTCATCCCTGGAACCATTATTATGGCCAAGGCGGAGTTGGTGGACTGATTGTCCAAGTTTGGGTCACATGCTATACTCCTGGAGTTGGACATGGAACCTTGGCAAACAAATGGATTGATCCTGAGGTAAGAGTTGATGTGCCTAAAGGAAATCATGAGGTTGGCTTGTCTTTTTTTTTTTTAAGTGAGGGAGGCAGGGAAAGACAGTAGATGCTGGAGTCTAAAAACATCATGGGGTTTTAGGAATTATGAGTAGGATATTTTATTATAATTATTAATGTCAAGAATTAGTTGTAGATAAGTCTAAATTGACAAATTAAGTCCAATTTTAGAAACTCTAACTCTACAATATCAAAGTAGTTTGTCTATTCTATGAAATTTAGGGAGTCGTGTGTTTTTGAGATGAGCAGTTATCTAATGTTTGATGAGAGAAGCTTTTTTTAATGACTAATAACTTCGTAGCAGCGGGCAGACTGGACTGAGATCGAAGAAAACTAGAGTTGAGAAGAGCATAATAATCCAAGAACGCAGTGGTAAGTGATAGTAGTGGTGCTGGCGGGAGTGAAGAGGAATTGACACACTGAATTACATGAGAAAGGAAAACTGACAGGTCTTCACGTCTAATTTGATGTGGGGAGATAAGGAGGAATCCAAGATGATTTGGAGGTTTGAAACTTGCACACACACAGCATATTTGGGGAAGATGGTGAGCTTCATTCAGTACATTGAGTCTGAGATGCCTGTTAGACATTTAAATGGAGGTTAAGCAGTTTCACAGCTGAAATCTAGGGGACAATCTGGCTTGGAGGGAAACATCTGGGAGGCATCTACATACAAATATTTGTTGATCAAATTACTCAGTGAGAGTAGAGGTTATGTAAAGCAGAGATCTGAGCGTAACTCCCTGGGCGGTAACCACCACTAGACAGAATTGAGGTGGGAGAAATTGAATGAAAAATAGAGGAGTGGGACAGAAAAGCAGTGTGTGTCAAGGGAGGGGAAATCCCAACGTCTCTTAAAACTGCCAAGCATTGGGAAGAGAGACACTGAATCACTGGGGATCTTGAAGTTTCAGTACAGTGAAGGTAAGGTTGCTGGAGAGCCAAATTTTGACGTGTTAATGAGATAGCAAATGGTAAGGAAACGGCATTAAAAAGCAGGTAGGAAATAAAATGGTAGATTGAAGGCACCTTATAGTCAAACCACGGTTTTTCCAAGACTGAGGAGACCTGTGCATTTTAAAATCAGGGGAAAAGAAGCCAGGGGTCAGGAAAAGTCGTTGTTGTTATTGTTTTGTCTGTTTGTTTGTTGGCTATTTTTAAAGAAAATGAGTAAGAGTAATAACAGTACCTTGCATTGCCACCTAAGTGTCCGGTGCTGTGATAGGTACCTGTTGTATTTTTCCAATTATTGTACCATCATATAGAAGAGAAAATGAAAAGCAGAGAGGTTAAGCAACTCAACAAGGTCAGCTGTTAAGAGTCAGAGCCGCCTCGATCCCACATGATGTGAATTCAGTTTCAGTGATGCCCCAAGTCTCTGAAGTGCCGGGCAGTGCTGGCAGAAGTTGATCCGTCAAGAATTTCTCAGAGAATGGTAGGTGATGTCTAAGAGCCTGGATAGAATATGAAAAGACTTCCAGGGATTTCTGACAAGGGTCTATGAATTTATCTTAGCAAAGCAGCTGAGCCCTGTCTCTGAAGTCTCCTCTTCTGTGCCCATTTACTAAAAGTGATAACACATTGTTACACATGGTTTGAATTTTGTATCGGGAATGAATTCATCTTTGAAGGGAAACGAGCTTACTTTCTTGTATCAGGTTAAAAAAAATGATATGGTCCCTTTGCCTTTTAAATTAAGAAAAGCCAAGAATCAAATTAAGACCTCTGCTGAGGCAGAAGGTCAACCCAAATACTTGAACACATGTATTTACCCCCACAATTTTTTTTCTTTCCTTTGTCTTGTTTAACATTTATTTTGACACTTTTTCAAGCTGTTTGGGGATCCTTTGGAAAATCAGTGGTGTATATGTGAATTTATGTTGTATATTCTGGTATATGCTGATTCCTTGTTCTCTCTGGAGAGTGAAGGATGGGCAGGTTTTCAACAGGAACACGTGCTAGTGAGAAGGACATTCCAGGTAGAAAGATAGCGTCGGCAAAGGGCAGAAGCGAGCAAGCCCTGAGGGTATTAGAACACAGGGAGTCTGTAGAAATACAGAATAAAATGTTCATGTCAAGAACTTGTTGCTCACCATGCAGGAAGGAGAAGAGAGGGAGAACAGAGAATAGGGTCCCAAGTAGATGCCGCTAACACTCTCAGCTCCCCCTCCAAGTTATAAATGTCATCATGTGCATCCTTATGCAGATTCAGTATGCAGAACTAGCCTGGCAATGTGAGCCAGCCATCAGGGATTTTTACCCAAGAGCTGTATTTTCTCTCTTCTCAAGAAATGCTTTGTTTGGTGTGCCCAGGGGTTTGTTATGACACAGTGAAGTTGTCAGCAGGGATACCCTGAAACAAGGCAGGGAGAATTTAGACAAAGTATCTTTTAACACAAGGGAGTGCTGGTGCTTCTGGCAGGAGAGGAGTGAGTGCAGTCTTCATCGATGGTCCCATGCAGGGAAAAGGAGGAGAGGGGAAGGGAAGGCGAGTCTGAGGACCACGAGGGCCAGGCTGAAGAATCAGAACAGTGGAAGCTCCTTCTGCACAGCAAAGGAAACAAGAAGTAAAACAAGAAGAAAACCTACGGAATGGGAGAAAATTTTTGCAAGTGAAACCGACAAAGGCTTGATCTCCAGAATATATAAGCAGCTCATACGACTCAATAAGAAAAAAATAAACAACCCAATCCAAAGATGGGCAGAAGACCTAAACAAGCAATTCTCCAAGGAAGACATACAAATGATCAAAAAGCACATGAAAAAATGCTCAATATCACTAATTATCAGAGAAATGCAAATCAAAACTACAATGAGGTATCACCTCACACCAGTCAGAATGGCCGTCATTCAAAAATCCACAAATGACGACAAATGCTGGAGAGGCTGTGGAGAAAGGGGAACCCTCCTACACTGCTGGTGGGAATGCAGTTTGGTGCAGCCAGTGTGGAAAACAGTGTGGAGATTCCTCAAAAGACTAGGAGTAGACTTACCATATGACCCAGGAATCCCACTCCTGGGCTTGTATCCAGAAAGAAATCTACTTCAGGATGACACCTGCACCCCAATGTTCATAGCAGCACTATTTACAATAGCCAAAACATGGAAACAGCCTAAATGTCCATCAACAGGTGACTGGATAAAGAAGATGTGGTATATTTATACAATGGAATACTACTCAGCCATAAAAACTGACAACATAATGCCATTTGCAGCAACATGGATGCTCCTAGAGAATGTCATTCTAAGTGAAGTAAGCCAGAAAGAGAAAGCAAAATACCATATGAGATCGCTCATATGTGGAATCTAAAAAACAAAAACAAAAACAAACAAACAAACAAAAACAAAGCATAAATACAGGACAGAAATAGACTCATGGACAGAGAATACAGACTTGTGGTTACCAGGGGGGTAGAAGGTGGGAAGGGATAGACTGGGATTTCAAAATTGTAGAATAGATAAACAAGATTACACTGTATAACACAGGGAAATATACACAAAATGTTATGATAAATCACAGAGAAAAAAATGTGACAATGAGTGTGTATATGTCCATGAATGACTGAAAAATTGTGCTGAACACTGGTGTTTGACACAACATTGTAAAATGATTATAAATCAATAAAAAATGTTAAGAAAAAAGAAAAAAAAGAAAAGGAAAAAAAAAAAAAAAAGAACAGTGGAAGCTCTCTTAATGGAGGTCCAGCCAGTCAGCTCCCTAGGTAATCAATGCATCTCATGCCCCCTATAAAACTTGTTCACTGTTGCCTCCTGCACCTGAGCTTGGGAGATAGTTGCCTCTCTCCACGGCTCCTGCATCTCTGCTTCCACCATCTGAGTTCAGGGCTTACCAGGAATTAGTTTCCTTTGCTACTAAGTCTGTTTGTGCCTTCTCTATTTGTAACTGGAATTACATAATTTCATTAAATGCTGCATAACTGGATGAAATATGAATGTGAGGGGTACTAATGGGGAGATCACTTCAATGCCAGCTAAGTAGAATGCTTAGGGAAGAACTGATCAAGGTGAGCACCTCAAGTAATGGATGTTAGCTGTGAGGGAGGAAGTTATTTTAAAAATTAGAGAAAATGTGTAAAACTCCAGAAGGATTCTGGGCTTAGGCTACTTCAGAGGTGTCTTTCAGGTCTTGTTCTACTTTAAAGAACCTGCAACTTCCAATCGTAAGCCGAGGCAGCTGCGTGCAGCGTGGGACAGGAGGCACCTCTGAACTCCACCAGAGGACCCCTGCACAAAGTGAGGCCTAGGCTGCACATCACATGTGGCTGTCCGTGTTTCATGGCACATTTAAGATGGTAGGATGCATTTACATTTTCCTCATTTTAATGGATTTCCTCTATGGATCACTTAGGTATGGGTCAACAGGGAATCACTGGAGATTTTGAAGCAAGGAAGTGACGTATTCAATATGATAACAGTAGAATGTGTTATATTTAATAAACATTTTAATCTACCTCTCAAACATGAAATATTTCAACATACTTGCATTAAAAATCTATCAACTTCAAGTGTGTGTTAAATAGAATTCCCTCCACAACTTGATTTGACATCAAGGTACAAATGCACTATGAGGTTCTGGGTCTGGGAGAAGACGAATGAGTTCAAGTCCTGGCTTTACCACCTGCCAGGAGTAGAGATAGAACCCATCTGAGAGGAGACACTCATTAGCACTCTTATTTTTTCTCCTTGAAACTCTATGAAACTTTAATAAAATTGATAAATATAAATGAGTAGGAATACTAAAAATATTTTGAGAAAGAGGAGCAAGGGAGGTTGCCAGCTCTGAAAATATATTTTAAAACAACCACAGTTAAATAGGATTCAACTACTGAGGTAACACCAAACATATCAATTAGATAGACTATAAAGCCTGGAAATAAATCTTATCATACATAGGAATATGTGATAAAGAAGTTATACCAAAGGAAAATAGAATTTAATAAACCCTGCTGGGACAACTGATTATTATATTGGGGTGTTCCCACCATATCCCTCCCCCCACCCCAGTTTTAACTGTAACTAAAGAAACTAAAAAAAAAAAAAAAAAGAGAGAGAAAGAAAAATCCCAGGAAAAGTACAAGAAATATGAAAGAATACTTCTTCTTTGGAGAGGTGAACACACTGTATGCTTTGAAGCAACAGAAGAAATCACAGAGGAAACAGCCAACAGATTTAATTTTATTTTTAAAAGTTCATACTTTTGTAAAAATTGAAATAATTAAAATAAGAAGACATGAGGAACGAACATTCCCCTTCTTCAAATAAGAAAATGTGTAACTAGCACACACCTCCCAACAAGAAATAGGGTTAATATATATAATCATATAAAGAGTGTCCTTATAGCACTTAAATAAATCATATAAAGAGGTCCCTTAGAATAGAGTAAATAACCGATGGTATATTCATACAGTGGAATTCAATTTAGCCATTACAAAGAATGAACTAGATCTTTTAGTTTGTCGAGGTGGATAAATCACAGCAATACAATATTGAATTTAGAAAGAGCAAGTTGCAGAACACTAAGTTTGGTATACTATCACTTGTAACATTTAAAAACTTACAAATCAGTGCTGTGTGTGTGTGTGTGTGTGTGTGTGTGTGTGTGTGTGATGACTGAAAACAAAATATCAAAATGTGGAATGGAAAGATATAGAGCAACTTTCATTGGTTACCTCTGGAAGAAGGGCTGGGAAGTGAGATCCAGGAAGTTTATAAAAGGAGCTCTAGACATATCTGTTACTTTTCTGTTTGACTGAAATATTCTGTAATTTTTAAAAGCAGACTTACAAATGCATTAGCATGATTAATAAAGAAAATTAGGACCAGTACCTCTGCTGGCTATAGAGTGGGCTACGATTAGAGATACACCAGGCCAGATACTCAAGGGTATAAGATACTTTGCCTTATGTAGGAAGATAAGGATTTTGGTGACTTTGTACTATCTGCTTCTAAAATTTTATTAGAAAATAACTGAAGTGAACACAAAACCCTAAAACCATTACTTTGCCATCTTGCTGCTTCGCTATATACTAGCCTGGCCAATTGTCAGTTCCTCAGAGTATCTTCGTGTATCAGAGTGATCTAGTCAAGTGGAAATATCCTCCATGACAAATGAAGGCTCAGCCTTCCCTCAACTTCTTATCCTGGGGCTGGGTTTCCCTCTAGTACTATTCAGATACACATGTGCTACAAAAACTTCCACCCAGGAGGAAACTGTTTAGTAAGTCAAGAACAGTTACTATAATCTCCCATTGACTGAAGATCATATTATAAATAAAAAACAAACATTTGCCACTGTGCTACACATTTTTACAAGACAGACTGAATATCAGATGTCTTTACTAAAGATAAAACATGCAAATGAAACTATATCAAAATACTTATTTTTCTGAAGACCAAATCTTGCTATCATTCTTCAAGACTCAGGGGAAAAAAGTGTTTCCAATAATATAGTGTGTATGTACACACATGCATACCCAGAATAAAAGACATGCAAAATTCAGAATTCTTCCCATCCTTTAGAAGATAGTCTAAGTCACACTTCTGACAGCTTTCAGTGTTAAAATGGCTTGAATGTCTCTGAGCTGTGTGGCTGCGTGTCACATTCCATCATGATTGTTCCCACTAAATTCAACAGTGAATAGTAATGAGGAATTTTAAAGGAAAGAAGCAGCAGAGGGGGAAGGAAAGAAGAAGGAGGAAGAGAGGAAAGAACAGAGAGAGACAGAGATTCATTTCACATTGTTACCATAAACGAAAAGGAAGAGGCACTGTAGGTGGGGTTAGCCTTCCTGGGCCTGTGAACAGTGCCCCGGATACCAGCAGCTCTCTTCAGGCACCTCTCTTTCCCTCTGGTTCCCTGCTAGCTGGGCTGGAGCTCCGTGCTAGGAAGGCCCCAGCAAGGGGAGGGCAAAAAAGGTGTGAGGCAACCAGCTTTTCCATTTCCCGTCTTGGGCTCTGTTTTTCCACCTTGCAGTTTGCTCTGATTCAGAATGAGAAGGTGAGAACAAACAGAGGGGGCTGACACCATTGGGCCATCTCTCCTCACTGTGACCAGATCACACAACAGCCACGCCTTGACACCAAGAATCCGGGGAGCCAGGTCCCGGCCATTCAAAACACCCTCATTTCAACTCCTGATTGGGTTTTGCTCCATGAATGTTGGACTTTCCCAAAGGGAAGAGTTTGGAGCAGTGGTTGAGCAAACTTCTGGGCAGCCGCAGAGGCCCTGGGTTCTGTCCTCACCAACACTGTCTGCACTTGCCCTGTCTCCCCGGTCCTATTAACCACTGCCGATGACACAGGCCTTGTGTTCCTTTTACTCATCAGCCCCCAAATCCATGGGGTTGTGATGGCTTAGCCGCCTTCCTTATTAAAAGAAGCCAATTGGCTCAGTGGCTGCAGAGGCAAAATGAATCATGGTTAGAAATATTCGTCTCCCCCCTCCCATGGTAGGTATGATACCATCATTTAAACCATTTAAATACAGACAAATCAGTCCAATTTGTAAAGCCCTGAAGAGAAAAACTGAGTTTGAAACATTCCTTAAATATGCCAATGTTTAATAATAAACTTTGTGGTGCAGAAATCTCACATCACAGCCCAGTATATTAATTGACTTTCTTCTTTACACCAAGAGAAAAATATGTTTAAAGTTTAATTACATGGAATAAAGACAGCCTCTTCAGTAAATGGTGTTGGGAAAACTGGACAGCAGCATGTAAATCAATGAAGTTAGAATACTCCCTCACACCATATACAAAAATAATGGCTTAATGACTTAAATGTAAGACAAGACACTATAAATCTCCTAGAAGAAAACATAGGCAAAACAATATCTCACGTACATCTCAGCAGTGTTCTCCTAAGGCAGTCTACCCAAGCAATAGAAATAATAGCAAAAATAAACAAATGGGATCTAATTAAACTTACAAGTTTTTGCACAGCAAAGGAAACCATAAGCAAAACAAAACGACAGCCTATGGAATGGGAGAAAATACTTGCAAAAGATGAAACTGGCAAGGGCTGGATTTCCAGAATATATAAACAGCTCATATGAGTTAATAAGAAAAAAACAAACAATCCAATCCAAAAATGGGCAGAAGACCTAAACAAGCAATTCTCCAGTGAAGACATATGAGTGACCAATAGGCACATGAAAAAAAATTCTCAATATCACTATCAGAGAAATGCAAATCAAAACTACGATGAGGTATCACCTCACACCAGTCAGAATGGCCATCATTCAAAAGTCCACAAATGACGAATGCTGGAGAGGCTGTGGAGAAAAGGGAACTCTCCTACACTGTTGGTAGGAATGCATTTTGGTGCAGCCATTGTGGAAAACAGTATGGAGATTCGTCAAAAGACTAAAAATAGACTTACCATATGACCCAGTAATCCCACTCCTGGGCATATATCCAGAGGGTACCTTAATTGAAAAAGACACCTGCACCCCAGTGTCCATAGCAGCGCTATTTACGATAGCCAAGACATGGAAACAACCTAAATGTCCACTGACAGATGACTGGATAAAGAAGTTGTGGTATATTTATACAATGGAATACTACTCAGCCATAAAAAACAATAAAATAATACCATTTGCAGCAACATGGATAGCCCTCAACAATGTCATTCTAAGTGAAGTAAGCCAGAAAGATAAAGAAAAATACCATATGATATCACTCATATGTGGACTCTAAAAGAAAAAAAGACAAATGAACTTATATGTAAAACAGAAACAGACTCACAGACATAGAATACAGACTTGTGATTGCCAATGGGGAGGGGAGAGGGAAAGGATAAACTGGGAGTTTGGGATTTGCAGATACTGACTGGTATATACAAAATAGATAAGCAAGTTTATTCTGTATAGCACAGAGAAGTATATTCAGTATCTTGTAGTAGCTTATGGTGAAGAAGAATATGAAAATGAATATATGTATAATCATGTATGACTGAAGAATTGCGCTGTATACCAGAAGTTGACACATTATAGGCTGACTATACCTCAATTTAAAAAAAAATAATAGTAGGAAAAAAAGTTTAATTACACTTTCTCTAATAATGCTGCCAAGGCTTAACAAAAAATATATACGTAATCTAAAAATTTAGAATCACTCACTCAATGTATTTACTGATTGTGTTTTTAAAGATTAAAAGATAAGCAGAAAATAATATTAGAGGTACTATTACTTTCTGCAGATGTCTGAACTTGCTAACCATAGGTTGATAGGAACCCTCTGTTTTAAAGTATTAAAGTTTGTGGGCTGAGTGAGAAGAACAGACACTTCTCTTTCACTTGGACTGTTTCCTTCCAGTGTCAGAGGGCCCCTTCCTCTGGGGCCTCTCTCTGCCCCTTGTCCCAGTATAGGAGGTGGACTTTGAGGAAGATTGTTTTCAAAAGTGATCACAATAATTCCTCCCTCCCCAGGCCCTTTGCCTTGTGACTTAGCCACTTCTCCTACCAAGAGGTAGAATTATTTCCCCATCCCTTCAATCTGGGCTGGCCTCAAGATTTCCTCTTACCAACAGAGTGCAGTGCAAGTGACGGGTTTGGCTGCTGAACCTCTCAGTTCCAGTGGCCTTGCATCATCTGCACTAGCTCCTGGGGTGCTGCTGCTGCTGTGTAGAGAAACCCAGACTGGACTTCCTAACTATGAGAGAACACATGAGAGGAAGGCCCGACCCACGGCCAAAGCCAACCACCAGCTGTCCAAGAGAGCTCACCTCAGACCCTCCAGCCTCAGTGGAGCTGCAGATGGCTGCAGCTACTGTGTGACCCAGACAGGGCCAGCAGGAAGACCTCCCACTGCGTCCACTGCAAATGGATGACCCACAATATTGTTTTACTGAGGTACAATTTACATATAACACTTTGAAAGTTTATGGTATACAGTGTGTTGATTTGATTCATTTATATGTTGCAATATGATTAGCACCATAGCTTAAGCTAATGCCTCTATCATGTCACATAATTATCATTTTTTTTTTGCAGTGAGAACATTTACGCCGAGTATCTCAGCAATGTTGAAGTATACAGTACAGTACAGTGGACTGTGGTCGCTATGCTGTGCATTAGCTCTCCAGATCTTATTCATCTTCTAGTTGTAAGCTTGTACCCTTTTAACAACATCTTCCCAGTTCACCCACCTCCCCCAGCCACTGGTAACCACTATTCTATTCTGTTTCTACAAATTCTGCTTTTTTAGATTCCACAAATAAGTGATACCATACAATACTTGTCTTTAGTTTATTTCACTTAGCATAATACCCTCAAGTCCATCCATGTTGTGATAAATGGCAGGATTTCCTTCTTTCTTGTGGCTGAATAATATTCCATTGTGTGAGAAACACTTAGGTTGTTTCTATAATCTTGGCTATTGTGAATAATGCTACAATGTCTTTTCAACATTCTATTTTCATTTTCTTTGAATATATACCCAGAAGTGAGATGGCTGGATCATATGCTAGTTGTATTTCTAATTTTTTTGAGAAAACTCCACACTGTTTTTCATAGTGGCTGAGCCAGTTTGCATTCCCACCAGCAATGCACAAGGGTTCCCTTTCCTCCACATCCTCACCAACACTTATCTCTTGTCTTCTTGATGATAGCCATTCTAACAGGTGTGAGGTGATATCTTATTGTGGTTTTGATTTGCATTTCTTTGATAATTAGTGATATTGAGCATTTTTTCATGTCTGTTTGCCATCTGTATGTCTTATTTGGGAAAATGTCCATTTAGTTCCTCTGCCCATTTTTAATCAGTTTATTTGTTGTTGTTGCTGTTAAGTTATATGAGTTCTTTATATATTTTCAACATCAACCCCTTATCCAATATATGATTTGCAAATATTCTCTCCTATTCCATAGGTTGCCTTTTCATTTTGTTCATTGTTTTTTTCTCAGTGCAAAAGATTTTTAGTTTGACATAGTTCCACTTGTTGATTTTTGCTTTTGTTGCTTGAGGTTTTGGTGTCATATCATGTCCAAAAAATCATTGCCAAAACCAGTGTCAAAGAACTTCTTCCCTATGTTTTTTTTCTAGGAGTTTTACATTATCAGCTCTTATGTTTAAGCCTTTAATCCATTTCAAATTAATTTTTGTGAATGATGTAAGATAAGGGTCCAGTTTAATTTTTCTGCTTGTGGTTATCCAGTTTTCCAAACACCACATATTGGAGAGACTATTCTTTCCCCTTTCTCAGGATTGCTTTGGCTATTCAGGGTCTGTTGTGGTTCCGTACAAATTTTAGGATTGCTTTTGCTATTCCTGTAAAACATGTTACTGGATTTTTAATAGGGATTGCATTGAATCTATAGATGGTTTTGTATAGTATGGACATTTAAAAATATTAATTATTATCCATGAACATGAGATATCTTTCCATTTGTATCTTTAATTTATTTCATCAAGTCTTGTTTTCATTGTAGAGATCTTTAATTTCTTTGGTTAAACTTACTCCTAAGTACTTTATTGTTTTTGATACTATTGTGAATGTTTTATTTCTTTTTCAGATACTTCATTGTTAATGTTAAAATGTTAATGTTAAATGTTAATGTTAAAAACACAACTGATTTCTGTGTTTTGATTTTGTATTCTGAAACTTTACTGAATTCATTTATTAGATTCAGCAGTTTTTTTTTTTTTTTTGGTTAAGTCTTTAGGATTTTCTACGTAAGATCATATCATCTACAAATAATGACAATTTTACTGCTCCTTTTCTAAATTGGATGCCTTTTATTTCTATGCCTTGCCTAATCATTCTAGATAGGACTTCCAGTACTATTTTGAATGGGAGTGGTGAGAACATGCATCCTGGTCTTTCATGCATCAGTCTTTCACCACTGAGCATGTTGTTAGCTGTGGATTTGTCATATATGGCCTTTATTGTGTTGAGGTATGTTCCTCCTATACCCGATTTGTTGAGGGGTTTTCTCATGAAAGGGTATTGTGTTTTTCTGCATATACTGAGGTGATTGTATGTTTTTATCTTCCGTTCTATTAATGTGGTGTGTAACATTCACTGGTTTGCATAATGTTGAACCATTCTTGCATCCCAGAGGTAAATTCCATTTGGTTATGGTATATGATCCTTTTAATGTGTTGTAGGACTCAGTTTGCTAATACTTTTATGAGAATTTTTTGCATTTATCAGGGCTATTGTTCTATAGTTTTCTTGTAGTGTCCTTATCTGATTTTGGTATCAGGGTAATGCTGGCTTCATGGAATGAAGATTGAAAGTGTTTCCTCCTCTTCAATTTTTTGGAAGAGTTTGAGAAGGACTGGGTTAATTCTTCAAATATTTGGCAGAATTCACTATTGAAGCCATCTAGTCTTGGGCTTTTCTTTGTTGGAAGGTTTTTGATTACTGATTCAATCTCATTCATTGTTGGTCTGTTAAGAGTTTCTATTTCTTCCAGATTCAGTCTTGGTGGGTTGTATGTTTCTAGGAATTTATCCATTTCTTCTAGCTTATCCAGTTTGTTGGTCTATAGTCACTCACAATAGTCTCTCATGATCCTGTGCATTTCTGTAATATCATTTGTAATGTCTCCTCCTTCATTTATGATTCTATTTGTTTTTCCTCTTTTTTTCTTCATTAGTCTAGCTAAAAGTTTGCCGTTTCTCTTTATATGCTTTATTATGTTAACATTAAAAGTAATTTATCCAGATTTATCCAACCAAGAAAAATTCTCCACAAAATTAGAGGAGAAAGAGAACAATTTAATGCTTATTACTGAGTAAGCATTAAACCAGAATGTGATGTGTGTCACTGAGAGATGCAAAAAAATAGAAAGAAATCTCCCCCTTTTACATAGCCAAGCAGATACAACCCATTCCATACATGTTCTCTAGATAAACAGTAACTAGTCCTCAAATAAGAGGACTTGACAGCACCATTTATCATACAAAGTTCATCCTAAATGCATCTGGTAATTGGGGCAACCATCTGCATTAACTAATTGGATTTATCCAAAGGAAAAACAGAGATCTCATCATCTGTATGAAAAGAGGTCATTTTGTAATTTGGAGCAAGGTGTCCACTCTAATTAGGCTCGCATTTCCTTATAGAAGCTGGGAGGTAGGGGTTCTTTCTTTCTTGGCAATTACATTTCAAAGAGATGGCTTCTCAGTGCTTGAGGAATGCTTTCAAGTGAATTATTGCAATTGCTAGATGCAAATGAAATAACATTAATTCTTCCTTTCATGCTTCTGGTTCCTGTAAGAATGCCTTGGTAAATCAGCTTGCCAGTCCTGCCCTGGACATTGACTGTTAGCAGTTAAGAAAATACTATGAAGAGTAATAATTTACATCAACATTTCCACACCTTTATTTTGTGAAGTGCTCCATGAAAGAGTTTCATGACTGTGGCAGAGACTGTTCATGATCCCCTTCTCTTCTATAAGAATAGAATTTTTAACCAGACACATGGCTACATAGAATAAAGACTACATTTTTAGTCCTCTTTTTCAGGTAGGTGTGGTCATGGAATGAAGTTCTAATCAGTAGGATGTAATCTAAAGTCACGTTGCAGCCTCTAGGAAGTGTCTGTAAAGACAGAGGGGTTTCTCTTTTCCATTTCTCTTTCCTGCTAGATGGAATATGGATGTATGGATTGGAGCTGGAGCAGCCATGTGGGACCATAAGGTGGTCTTAACAATGGAAGCCTAAGTCATGATACGCTAAAGAGCCAAAGCAGCTCTATCTCTGGAATTTTACTTAAGAAATAAATAAACACTTATCTAGTTTAAGACATTAAGACACTGACATTTTATATTTTTTCTGTCACTCTTAGATGAATTTAATCTTAACTGATACCGTAGTCAAATATATCTGGAGAATATCTTACCTCTTGCACTTCTAGAAGATATTGGCATATAAAGACTTTTAAAAGACCTGCAGCAAAACAATATTTTGAATTTTGTTTAATCCTCTGTTCCCCAGTATTTCCTTTTTTTATTAACACATTTCAAGGAGAGTTGATTTCCATCGTATTATTACACAATGGAGGCCCCCAATATAAATCTGGCAGACTTCTGTAACAATACAACTTGGCTAGCTTTGCTGCCATTTGAACAACTAAGATCTCCATTTCCCTCAGCTGTGTTCTGATCAATATTTAACTCTGTACTTTGTTCAGAGAGGTCTTTCAGAACAACAATATGCCACTTGAACCCTAGGAGCAAAGAGGGGTTGGGGGTTATGCTTCCAAAGTCTGTGTTAAGTCATTGCTTAAGTGATTAAGACATCGACAGACATTTTGGGGGATGTATATACTGAATTCTGCTAACTCTGACATCAAGAGCTTATATTGGTCTTATATTCATTCGTTTCTATAAAAAGTGCTTTTGGCTGCCGCTCTCCCTTTGGAGATGGTGTGCATACTGTCTGTGGAATGTGTACCTACTTCTAATCTGAGCACCCAACCCCCACACCTCGTGGACTTTCTCTTGCCTTTCAATGTATCTCTCTGAATAAGTCTACCTTCACTCAACTGTGGCTGGCTCTTGAATTCTTTCCTGCATGAAGCCAAGGACCAACACTTGGCAGGGCACATCCCAGGGGCTCAACCGAGACCTAGGACACAGCCCTCCTCATGCCCCACATCTGTTTTCCTGCATCATATCTCTGGCGCCCAATGTGTGGGGCATTTACATAAAGAAGCAGGGCTCAAAGGGCATAATCTCGATCTGCCTATTGGGTTACGGCTCCCCTCTCTTCGGAGGGTGGCAGGGGGTTTCTCTCATGCCTTGCAGATTCAAGTAGCCCTTAGGTGGTGGCTGATGCTGCCTACAGGATCTGGCAGAGACCAGCTCTCTAGCCATGAAGGTGCCCACCGAGCCCAAGTTTTCTCCCCTCGATCTTTTCTCATTCTCTCCTCTATCGATCTATCTCTTCGGACTCAAGAAGATCCACCAAGGTGACCACTCGGACATAAGACCACGTGGTAAGTAATTGGCAACCTGATTGGGTGAGCTTCCCCTCCATGGCTCTTTGTGCCCGATTCCACCTCTCTACAGGGTGTTGGTCTGGTTCCAGGATGCCGGAACTGCAAAAGGGAGCCCAAATTAGGGGATTCCGGGAGTTCCCCTTTAAAAATTTGTGGCCTGGCCCTCCCCAACTGCCCGCGGGGCGTACGTAGGGCCTCATTGCATCCGTAGGCAGGAGTCAGGGCAGGCACTCCCTTTGCAGATCGCGGGTTTTGCACCCCTGAACGAGAGTTACCGGCGAGTGCTCTGTTCACGGGTCACAGGTTTTCACACCCCTCGGTGGGGTTGCAGGTTTTCTCACCCCTTCATGGGGTCGCAGGTTTTCGCACCCTTTGGTGGGGTCATGGGTTTAAGCACCCCTGAGTGAGAGTTGCCGGCAAGTGCTCTCCACAAGTCAAGGTTATGGTGCCCCTGAGTGGGAGCCACAGACAGATACTCCATTAATGGACCTTCGGATCTCTGGTCTAAGAGGCATTGTGGCTATAGCATTCCTTTTTTGTTCTAGATTTCCTCCTTTCAATGCTATTTGTTTCTCTTTCACAGAACATAATTTGCTTAGTTGACTCAGGACCTAGGTCTCCTCATTCCCTCTAAAGGATTTAGACTCTGGGACTCTAGTCACCTTTTCTCCCTCTGGCCTTTGTTCCTTTCCTTAACTAGTCCAAGGGAGCCACCTCAGGCTCACAGATAGGACATCCTAACCAAAATGGGGACAACTACAAGTATCCCAAAGGACCCCCCGTTAGGATGCATATTAATTAACTGGAAAAAGTTTTAAAAGGATAGTTTAAAGAAAAAGAAATTAATTTTCCTTTGTAGTACTGCATGGCCCTGATACAAACTAGGAGACCAAGAGGTCTGGCCAAAGAATGGATCATTAAATTACAATACCTTCTTACAGCTAGGCCTATTTTGTAAAAGAGGAGGTAAATGGGGGGAAATCCCATATGTCCAAATGTTCCTGACCCTATACCAAAACCCAGGTCTAAGGAACTCCTGCCGGATATTCCTGGCCCGCATCCCCTCTAAGCATCTCCTCCCACAGGTGCTCAATATTCTAGATGACCCCCTTATGAGTCCAGCTCCCCAAGGTCCACAGCCAGAAGTTCCTATTTCCCCCAACTCTGAAGGGGAACAGTCTTCCCCGTCATCTCCCTCCCTGGAGGAAAGTCCTGCTCCAGATGGGGCCACCTACCAACCTCCTACTACCAAATTCTGCCCCTTAAGGGAAGTGCCAGCCGGTGATGGGGGAACAATCAGAGTTCATGTCTCCTTTCCTATGGCTGATTTAGCTACTTGTAAGGAGAAATTTGGACATTTCCTCCGAGGACCCCAGTAGGTTCATGGAGGAATTTGCCAGGCTAAAATGGCCTATGAGCTTACCTGGAGGGACTTACAGGTCCTCCTTTCAACTTGCTGCACTTTTGAGGGAAAAAGCCAGATCCTTGGTGCATCCTGGGCGTATGCTGATGGACTGGCAACCACGGACACACAATCTACCTTACTGGGGGGGGGGAGGGTGCAGTCCCTGACCAAGACCCCCACTGGAACTACCAATAGGGAGGTAGAGAGCTTGAACGCAGAAACCATATGGTAACTTGCCTCATAGAGGGGATGAAAAAAATGTGTTGTTAAGCCCATCAACTATGACAAAGTCAGGGAAGTAACACAGGGAAAAGATGAGAATCCAGCCCCTTTCCAGTGCCAATTAGAGGAGGCCTTTAAAAAGTATACTAATATTAACCCCAAAACCCCTGAGGGGGAAGTCCTGGTAAATACCCATTTTATCACTCAGTTGGCCCCAGACATCAGGAGAAAATTACAAAAGGCAGCTCTGGGACCCCAGACCCCCATGAATCTGCCCATGGATCTGGCATTTGGGGTATTTAACAATAGAGACAGGGTTGAAGAGACAAGAAGGATCCAGGGACAACAGCAAAAGGCACAATTCCTAGCGGCTGCCCTAAACCCTGCGCCACCTCAGGGTTACCCTCCTTCAAGAAGACCCATGGTGAGGACAGGATCCAGGATGCCTGGGTGAGAGCCACTGTCTTGCCAAAATGGGACCTGTTTTAAGTGCGGCCAGGAGGGCCACTGGAAGAACAAATGCCCTATGTTTGAAAAAAGTCCACGGGGACCCCGCCCGATATGCAAACAAAAAGGCCACTGGAATCGGGACTGCCCCCAGTCCCGAGGGGAGCTTGGGACTCCCAAACCAATGATGGCTGAGGTAACTGAAGACCGACGGGGCCCGGGACCCTCCATGGCTCCCGCAGGATACCTGGTCCTTTCTCTGGAGGAGCCTCAGATAACCCTTGACATGGCAGATAGAAAAGTTTTCTTATTAGATACAGGAGCCACTTACTCTGTGCTGACTGATTTCCCTGGACCCTTGTCCTCCCAATCCTGTGTAGTAACAGGGATTGACAGAAAGCCCCAAACCACGTGATTTACAGCCCCCCCCCATTAGCTGCCTGCTGAAAAATTTTACCTTTGCCATCAGTTTTTGCTCATGCCTGAGTGCCCCATCCCCTTGTTGGGAAGGGATTTACTCACTAAATTCCAGGCAAAAATTCAAAAATTCCTAGAAGCAGTCCAGCTTCCAAAAGAGGTTGCAGTCATACACTGCAGGGGTCACCAAAAGGGCGAGTCTTCTCTTATACAGGGGAACGCCCTCGCAGACAAGGCTGCCAAAGCTGCAGCCAGAGAACAGCCGGCCTTACAAGCTGCAGTTCTCCTACCTGAGGACCAGCCTCTCCCAACAGCGCCGTCCTATACACCTGAAGCGGGCTGACGGGCTAAACATAGGGGGCTAGAGAAGAGTCCCTCTGGGTGGCTGACAAAAGATAATAAGCTCCTCATTCCTGGGGACAAACAGTGGGAAATAATTAAGCATCTCCATGAGTCCACCCACCTAGGGCGGGACTCCATGCTCAGACTAATCTCTCAAGTGTTCCTAGGTAAGGGACTGTCCCAAACAGTTAAGGAAGTCACTAGGTCCTGTGAACTTTGTGCCCGCAATGACCCAGGGAGTCACCCTATCCCCCCACCTCTACTCTGGCCCACATAACGTCGGGAAACTTATCCAGGGGGAGGTTGGCAAATAGACTTTACTCAGATGCCCCCCTGTAAGGGAGGGAAATACCTGTTGGGATTCACAGACACCTTTACAAGATGGGGAGAAGCTTCCCCCACCAGAATGGAAAAAGCAATAGAAATGTCAAAATTTCTGCTGAAAGAAATAATCCCAAGATTTAGGCTACCAAAAAGCTTACAGAGTGATAATGGACCCTCCTTGACTGCCAAGGTGATTTAACAGGTTTCCTCCACTCTGGGTATTAACTATCGCCTCCACTCTTCCTGGAGGCCCCAATCCTCAGGCAAGGTGGAAAAAGCAAATCATGTTCTAAAGAGAACACTTGCTAAGCTACGTCAGGAGACTTCAGAAACCTGGGTCCCCCTCCTGCCAATAGCCCTTCTAAGAATAAGGACGGCCTCTAAGGGAATTTTAAAACTTAGCCCATTTAAAATGATATATGAGAGACCCTTTTTAACTTCAGATTTCCAGTTTGATGAGGAGACTCATAGATTAGTTTCCCACACTGTTAGCTTAAGTCAAGTTCAAAAGGCTCTCCAAGAATATGGAAACAAAGTGTTGCCCTTTCCCACAGAGGAAAAGGCTGAAGTCCCTGTCCAATCAGGGGACTTGGTCTTACTAAAAACTTGAAAGGAGGGGTCCCCTGAAGACCAGCTGCAGCCAAAATGGAAGGGACCATGTCAGGTACTACTGAGCACCCCAACTGCCGTTCAGCTACAGGGAATCGCTAGTTGGGTACGTCTGTCCAGAAAAAAACCTGTAACTTATAAGCCCCAACAGGAGCCAGGAGAGACCTACACTTGTGAGGCAATATTAGACCTCAGGTGCCTGTTTATGAAAAACAAATGATACCGTGTAGCGGTGATTACAAATGTTTAACCATGCCTTTTAAGTGTTTTTGTCATTACAGACTGTCAGACTGCTGGTACAAAGGTGCTTCATCTTTAAGAAAATTCATCAAAAGTCAATGAAAACTGGGTTACAGCAGCCCCACGTTTGATGATGGCTATGTGAGGATTCCAGCCCACACCCTCAGCCCTTGCATGCAAAAACAAAACACTGTCCTACCCCTGGGGCCCCTAGATTAGGCATTCAGAGAGTTTTACTCCCTGATAGGCAGGGTCAACGCCCCTACTCAGCCTGGAAGCAGTTTCAGATGACGGACCTTCGCCCCCCCCCCCCCACCGCAACCCCTTAAGATTATGGGAGTAAAATCTCTGAGTGGGGAGTGAGACAGGAAGAGGGCAGGGCACAGCCACTCAAGGAGTGCCACAGCAATTAACATCAAAATGGTGGAAGATTCAACCCCCCGTAGGCCTTGAGGCTCAGGATGATGAGAGATTTAACTCCTAGTAGATCTTGAGCTTCATTATATGCCCATTGTAATATTAACATGGTGAATAACACGCCCACAGGCACCATGGCAGTCCCAAGGCTAGCCACAAAAGGTCTAAGAGTGGGAAATGGCCAACTTCCTGGGAACCCCAGCCGCTTCCCTTAGACTGGTCCTTCCACTTATTAGCTTATGAAACCACCAAGCCCATAAAACCCAGCAACACGGTGCCTCTCGGGTGCCCCTCTCCCTTCGGATATGGCCCGCATTCTGTCTATGGAATGTGTACCTACTTCTAATCTGAGCACCCAACCCCCACACCTCGTGGCCTTTCTCTTGCCTTTCAATGTATCTCTCTGAATAAATCTACCTTCACTCAAAAGAAAAAAGTGCTTTCACTGTCTAGAGTCTATTCTTGGGTCAAGTTTGGTTCACTCAAGAGGAGCCATTGGAGGACTTTATCATGAGCTATAGCTAAAAGTCAGTCTTGTACCATGAAATCTAAGAGGTGCTCAATTTACAGTGTTGAGACTTAACCTCAGTCCTTCAATAAATGTAGCTTTAAATGTTGCTTTAACCAGAACAACAGTGTATTTTATTTGTGGAATTTTAACAGCTGGTGCTACTGGGAAGAGTGTGTTCTATAGTTCCACAAGCTCGGCAATATTACTGTTAAACTAAAGTGAAGGCTCCTTGAGGGCCGTGACTTATTTTTCTTTTCAGCCCCTTCAGTGAAAAGCACCAGGTGTCGCCGATAGATGCAACCGGTGTTCCAGGTTCTTGTCCCGCCCCAGAAAGAATTCAGAGACAAGAAGAGGTTAAAAGGTAAAGTCAGGATTTATTAAAGGATGGATAGTACACTCTCAGGGGAGAGCGGGCAGGCTCAGGTGAGTGGCTGCCCTGAGTTTCTTTAGCAAGTTAGCTACATAGGGTGTAAAAATGAATGGGCGGAATATTCACTGGGGAGGGAAGGGTTTGGGGTCGTATTCCCTGATTATCATCCCAACTCCACCTTCCCGAAGGGAGGAGGGATTTTTGTCCTTATTTAGTCTGGATCAGAAGTGTCATGGCATCGGTGCATGATGGGTACTTCTGATCTGCAAGGCTAATTTTATTGAAATGAGGGCATAATGAGCAAAAGGTTACATTTGGACACTGGAAATTTCTGCCTTTTCTGACCTTTCTTTGTGGGTCTCCAGGCCAAAAGGTGTGGCCCCTTATCAGCCCAACGATTCCAGCTTTTCTTTCTCTGCCCAGGAATCCCTGCTGCTTACATGATGTGTGATTCCCTGCATTTGGCCTGTGCCCCTCCTTTCTGCCCAATTCCTGCCATTTGGTCTGTGTCCCCCCTTTCTCTGCTCATATCTAGCTATCTGCCTGCTCTAACACTGGCACATATAAAATTCAGTTATTGCTAAGTAGGACGTAGTGGAAGCACCCGGGTTGCCTTAAGCACAAACGCAGTTTTGTAGAAGCTGTATTTCAGTACTTTTCAACAGTTCCTCCTTTCCCTTCATGAGATGGTTAAGGTTTTGTTTTGTTTTGTTTTGTTTTAACACTGTATAGAATCTATTTTGGTTTCTCAATATTTGAACTAGTCTAGATGCACATACTCAGACATGAGATGCAGGAACGTTTTGAATTACGCTGATGTCCAGGTCTTCTGTAATCTAATCAACTTAATTACACTGATGTTTTTAGACCCGTTAATACTGGAGGCTCATTCAACGTGCTCTGCGCTATGGGTCTGTTAGGCCCCCAGTGCTCGGGGTGGCCCTGAGCCCTGGCACAGTTTGCCTCCCTGCACATTTCTGTAAGGATAATATATTTTCTGTTATAGAAAAGTTTGTTTGGCTTCTACAGGGTAGATGAATTTGGGGCCTCTCCTCTCTTAGAAATAGTGTTCTGTGTTTAAGTTCTGAATCATTAAAGAAACAAACAAACAAAAAACTCAAAGAATAACAATTTTTCTTTGTTAATCATAAAAATGAACAGATTCCCAGTAGAGAAGGATCCTGACTTTAATTCTTCCCTACTGAAGCAGGGGCTGGTGGGGCGTCCTGCAGCTACCATTAGAAATAGTATTGGGGGGTGTATAGCTCAGTGGTACAGCACATGCTTAGCACACCAGGTGCTGGGTTCAATCCCCAGTGCCTCCATTAAACTAAATAAGTAAATAAACCTAACACACACACCCTCCCCCACCTAAGGGAAAAACAAAAAGAAACAGCATCAAAGGTAAAGACTTTACAGGGCTTGGAGAACCATATAAAAGCACTCTTTGGTAGTTTCTGGAAATGAAATAGAAGATAATCCTGCCAAAACTATACCCACATTTGAAGCCGTAACACCGAAGACCTAGGGTATAGTTACGTATGGGATGTTCGCTGTGAAAATTTGAACTAGATGAGAGTCATAGGGCTTTTTCTCCTTGCCTCATTTAATTCATGTAGCCCCTCCGTGTTTAATAGTCTCAAAGTATTTTGTGGGTCTGGAACCGTCATTTGCAAACCTGAGTGTGCATGAGGCTCACCTTTACAGACTGATTCAGTAGGCCTGGGCTGGGTTCAGGAAACCACACTTAAAACAGACCCAGATCTATCTTTATTTGTTTATTTGTCTGTAACCGGCAGTGGGCCCCGCGTCTGACCGTTGCCTGGCCGTTGCCTCTGCCTCCCTTCTTTCTCCACCGTCGTCTGGGGAGAGAAGGAGCAAGCCTGCTGCCTTCCCCTTCATGTCTGGACCTCCAGAAACTAAATCTCTAGGATCTGTCTGGCCGAGTCTGTCCCTTGATGTGCTAAATGGGGAACTAACATGGGAGGTGGGATTTTATTAACGTTCATTAATGAGGGAACCAGTAAGATAATACATCCAGCATATGGGTCATTAGGAATGCTGAACTGAATTTGCAAACAGACATAAGACGGGTCAGTATCCACAGGGCCATAATCTGTTGTATTCTGCGGGAAAATATTAATTTGCGTTTCTATGGACAAGAATCATTTGCATTACTGTAAGTTTTCTAGGACTTACTGAGTTGTAAAACAGCTCATATACTGGTCTCAGACCCCTACAGAACCAGACAGCCTGGAAGGGTGTGCTAAATAGGGCACCCAGAGATTTTTTTTTTTTCCTCTTTAAACGTCTTTCAAAATTTTCCCAGCACAAAGACCTAAATTTTCTTACCTAATTGAGAGATTGGGACTAGTGACTTCTGAGACCCTTCGATTCCAACATCCCATCACTCTGATTCCTTGGCCATTATCTATGTGTGTGAATAAAACTCAGGGATTCTTTTTTGTTATTATGTCAGCACTCTGGTGGTCATGTGTGTTAGACTCAGCCATAGCTATCAGTGCATCCTCATGCATTCTCTGTCTAAAAATAAAATCAAATGCGAATTCTGCCTTTCAGTTACTTTTAGGTGAGTGTGTGTGTGTGACAGAGAGTGCATTTGTAAATGAGAGCAGAACCTGAGCACAAGTATTCTGGTATATTTGTTCACTGTCTTTACCAAATGCTACCTATTGCATACCCTCCTAACTTGGTTAGTATAAGTCAGGGCGATATTGTATAGATTTTGCAGAAACTTTGAGAAGCAACGAATCAAGATTTCTCTCATTCTTGTAGACCTTCCTGCAGGGCAGATACAGCAGGTCACTTTAAGATTGCTTTGTGGTGGTGCTGGTCATTGTGGTATTGAGGGTATCAAAAATTGGTGGAGCTGGTGATGGAGTGTTAGTGTTAGGTGAGAAAATAGGAAGATACTAAAGTGTGATTTTTTTTAATTTACTTCATTTCTCCTGCACTAGACTAAGTTCTAAATTTTAAAGCAATGGAGAAGAGGGACAGAGACTCTTTAACTTTGTAACTCAACAAATATTTGTTGAATGAATAATGGAACTACCTTTCCTTTTTCTAAACAAAGAGCCCAGGTATCCTAAAAACCTCTTAACTTACTGAATTGTTTAAAAATCTAGTATATTTGAAGGTGTGAAAGAATGACTAATGACTTTGTGAAGCTGATCTTTTCTGAGGATAAATATTCTGCTTTGTAGATTTTATCAGGTAAAACCCCATTCAGTTTAGAAATCAGCATCAAAACTTCTTTCTTATTTAAATTTGTTTATTCTCATTTGAATGATCTCATTTGAACTAAAACGATATTCTTGATGGTAAAACATAAAAACAATCACATTTCTTTGTTTCAGTCTTTCTTTTCTTTCATCCCAGTCATTTCTGTAGAAACAGAGACCGAAATGACTGGGGAACGTTATGGAGGATTTCTGGTAATAATACACCTACACAAATGTGCTGCAGGAAGTTGAAGTCCATACTTGATGCCCTCGCAGCTTATGACTTGATGAATCGTATAAGAACTTAGGACTATTACCACTGAATGTTAAAAATCTACATCCCGAATATATTTTTCTGTACCCATAACATCACATGGATTTAAGAGCCAAAACATCAAAGGCCTAGGTTTGATACACACAGAGACAGACATTTGTATTGGTCTACACAGATACACACACGCACAGAGGTGGTTGCAAGGAAGATGCAGGAGGTTGACATGGAGGATGAGACGATGCAAAGAGGTAACTAATATTCATTAACTCCTTTTATGTGTGAGCCAAATGTCATTCATTCATTCATTTTATGGTCACAAGAACCCTAAGAAGTAGTTTCTAGTAACACCATTTTACAGATGAAGACTATGAGACCCCATAATAAATAGCCCAGCTTTTGAAACAAGTTCTGCCTGATTCCAAAGCTAATAGGACATATAGTAAGACTTCCTGTTGTCCTTGAACTGCAGTGAGGGTTCCAGACTAAAGCCAAAAATCAGTGACTATGTCTATACTTTAAAATCAGAGAGCTGCCAGCACCTGGAGCCGGCCACGTTCAGCTGGAACTTCAAGTAGCAGAATTGCTCCGACCACCCATCCTGTGTACCTCCTACCTGGGCTCCTACCCACCCCACCGAGAGGACTGAGAGGGAAAGAGGTGTAGTATTCCCCTCCCAAAGCTAAGGGAAAGGGGAATGAAAGAATTTCTTCTAAAGATTGGGTGCCTACAAGAAGAGGGAACCAACATTTTTATCCCCACAATGGGGTTTGGTTCAAGAGCAGACATGTTGCTTGTTCCCCAGGTGACGTGAAGAGGGGCAAAGTGATTTAGAGAGAAAGGGCATGGTGACATCCAAGGACCACTCTGCCTGTGATCTGTCGGTTTGCATTAGAAGATGGATCCTGTGTGTGCCTACTGATCTAACAGTTTGCTGAAAGGTGAGGACTGGGGCTATGGTTCTGGGCAATGTAGGCAGTGTGTATGAGTGTGTGTGTGTGTGTTTATGTGTGTGTTGGGAAGGAGGATGCTGGCAAAGAGGGGCATGCATCACAGGGTAAATGCCACAACTAGGGGTCACCTAGAATAGATGGCCAGTGCCTAGAGGGGCTGCTGCACTGGAATCAGCTCCCTCTCCCCACCCCAACATGCCTGCTGTCTGGGAAGGGTGTTGGGGCCTCCTCATCAGCTCTGTAGACACTGAACAGAAGTGTAGTCGTGGTCAACCAAGAAGTAGTCTGCCACTCTGCCCCTCTGCCCCTCCTCCCCTCCCCCACTTCCCCCACTTGAAACACAGCTGGAAGCAGGAGGAGGGTATGGGTACAGAGCCACTCATGGTCCCTTCAGGCGGATCGAGCCTGAGCTGGAGGAAGGAGGAGGTGAACTTTGAATCAAGTTTGAGAACAGGACTAAATCGTAAATGCCAGAATTAGACGGTTCTAGTAACCAAAATCGGCAGAAAAAAAATTTTTAAATGGCCAATATATCGTTAAATAAGCCAATACTGGAGGGAAAGTTTGGGGGATGGGCTCTGCCCAGGGGAGTTACGGGAAAATATAAAACTTTTATATTTATACACCCCCTCCAACAAAAGTTAAGAATAGTCACCAAACCAATTACTTTATTATTTTTTCCTCTTTGTAACCCTGATAAGGATAATGAGCCAGAGGCATATTTCTGGCACCTCAGGGCCCTTCTTAAGACTTCCCCCAAGTAGCCGGGACTCCTCAAAGCTGGTAAGACTGCGTGTTTCCCATGGCGACTAACCCCTGAGGTGTCCCTGCCTCTACCAGACATCCACCTCCCATCAACCCGACTTGATGAGAAAGTTCCCGGCTGGCTTACTGGTCACAGCTCTGAGATGAAGAAAGAGGCCCCCAGCTCCTCTGCAGGACCAATGGATCAAATGCTTCAAAATACTCTTAGATTCAGGGCATCTTGAATCTTTAAATGGCAGGTTTAGACATTGTGCCTTTGTAAGACATGCCGCTCAAAAGCTTACTCTCCCCTTTCCCTGATCCGTAACCCCCATATATTCACAGACACCTAACTCTTGAAGGAGCAGTATCTATATCTAATTTAGTTCATTGCATCAGTGATCATTGTGGTAGCCTGCATCACTGCCTCCAAGTCGCTGCCCCTTCCTGTGTCCGTGTCTTTTGCCACAGACCTCGCAATTCTTCCCCCTAAGGGAGCAGAATATATTTCCCCTCCCCTTGACTTTGAGTTTAGCCATGTGACTTGCCTTGGGCAACAGAATGGAAGGGAAATGATGATGTGAGCCCAGTCCTTAAGAGGCCTTGAACATTGCCTCTCACAGACATGTGAGTCATATAGTTTTTGTTTTAAGCCACTGAATTTAGGGGTGAGGTTTATAATGCACTAAAAGCCAAGTGATACTGTCATTTTTCTAATACAGTGAAGATGTGGTAGAATTTAAACCAGGAAAAAATGCTATTATTTCTCAAATAATTTTCCCTTGGACTGTATTTGCTAGCTTAATGTTACTGAATTAATTCTGATTTATATTTTGCCCTGAAATATATGTATTTCCTGGCATAGTCTAAGAGAAAAAAATGTATGTAGGCTCTCCTTCTATAGAACTCTGGAGGGCTGCCCAGTCACTGCTGACAAAGCAGCCTCCTACACACATCATTTTGTACAGCGCACACACAGTTCATTCGGAAAGCAGCTAAAGCTGCTTGCTGTGTTGCAGTCCAGAACTTTGAGTCACTTATTTAGAATTCAGAGCACCTTTTCCTATAGAAACAATATCACAATGTTTCTGGGCAAATGTACAAAAGCCCGTTTATGATAAGTAAGACACAGATAGAACCAACAGGTGGTTGCAGAGGGGAGAAGGGTAGGGGTTGTGGACAAAATAAGTGAAGGTACTAAGAGGTACAAACTTACAATTATAAAATAAATAAGTCACGGGGATATACCACACAAAATGGTCAACCACACCATAATAACTTAAGATGGTTACTAGACTCATCCTAGTGATCATTTCGTCATCCATTTAAATGTCGAATCACTATATATGTACACCTGAAACTTCCTAATATTGTACATCAACTATATTTCAATAACAAATTGGTTTTTAAAAGCCCATTTAACCCCACAGTATAATGATACCAGTAATGATACCAGTAATGCCCAGCGCACAAGGGAGAACGGGTTTCACCCGCTGCTCAGGTCTCCTGTGCTCTCTACGTGCCCCACCCCTTCTCCTTGTGTGCTCTTTCCAAAGAAAGACAAGTGGCTGGATGGTTAAAGCCTACCGTTCACTGGGCCTCCTGGGCGGGCAGGATCACAATACCAGAAAGCGGTGAAGACCCGCCACTGCCCCTCAGCTGGGTCTCCTCCAGCACGACTGTTTGCCTTCATGGATGTAAAGTCTGCTCTGCAGTCTCTCTCTCTCCCTCCCTCCCTCCCAGGCATACCTGAACCTACAGTTCCCACGTGTCATGTTAGCAAAGGCAACAGAAAATCCCACTTTAGTTTCAGGCCTGGATGAGTTCCCATCACAGAGTATCCAAAATCCTTTAACCAGGGAATTAAAAAAAAAATCCTTGTGCAGATTAATAAGTAAGTGCTCGATTTCTCTCATTTGGCTGGTGATCCTTGCTAGATACATCATCAGTCAGAGAGCTGGGGGGACCAGACCAGGGGAGCTGGCATATAGAACTCCTAAGACCCAGCTTCTTCTGTTCATTATTCCTGTTGGGGAATTCTTCCTATTCCCTGACTGAGGAAGCCTCGGTGCATGTTGAACGCAACTTCCTTTTGTGTCTTGAAGGGGAGACCCTTCCATTTCACAATGACTCGTCTTTTGGAAGACTCTCAGGTTCCTTTCTGCAGGAGTAGTACTCATGTTTTGTTAGAAGAGGGACATAAAAGTTGATTTTAGAGAAACCAAGAGACGTACTTAAAAGTGTCTGTGTGTTGCATTTCTTTAAGAATTGCATAAAAATGCCTTGATTTATTCTGCTCAGTTCAGAGCTCAGAGATTTAACTGCTCCCTATCCTTAGCTTCAACTGATACAAACTCATTCTAGTACAAACTCTGCCTTCAATAAGATCACTATATTAACTAACATTAAGTCTTTTATTCAGTTAAAACTTTATTAATTTTTAAATTTCATATTTTTAACAAATCAAACTATTTAGTATAGACATATGCTCATTCTGTTTATTACTAGAATTTTCTTCTTAAATTTGTTGGAAGCCATTTCTTTCCATCGTCTGTGTCTCTTAAGAGCCTCCTATGCTAAAAAAAAAAAAAAGATCATGTAAGTTCTCATTTGACAATTTTCCCTATAGGTTTTATAGACAGTAAAACATATTACTGATAATCATAGAACTATAAAAATTTATTAAGATTTTTTAAACTATGAGATTTTCCAGCCCTGGGATGTAGCTGATATTTTTTAAAATATAGCTGGTATTTTAAAAAATGAGTTTGAATCTATGTATCATGTTTTACATAGAGTCCAAATACTGGTTACAGACATTGTGAGACCTCACCCCTAGATAACTCAAAAGGGCTTAAAGACTAAGTGAGGCCATCTTGTGAAGCAACTGAGTACCTCCCAAAGCATTTTAAAAACCCTCTCGGGAATGTCATGTTCTTACTCTTGAGTGGCTCAGGATTATTACCCATCCCTGCTGTCCTCTGGCCCCAAGCTGGGCCAATGGAAGCCCCTGCCAGCAGCCAGATGAGCCGCACAGATCCTGGCCCTTCTCTGTGGGGGGCTTTGGTGCAGTGCGTGGCTGACCGCTCCTGTGTGGAAGCAGCTTATCTGCAGTGTGTGGGAGAGCATGGACATTCTGAGAGAGGCAGGGACAAGCAAAGGAAAGAAAGCCCCTGCAGACTTTGACCCTGGCTCCACGTGCCCACGGGCCATATAACTCTGTGCACCTCCCACAGTCACAGGAGTGACGGGATTCTCTTTAAAAGAGATAAAAATACTCCTCTCTTTGAATTACAGAAATGAGGATGCTCCTAGAACCTGGCACTGCTTTTAGCCACTCCCCGCACACTCCAATGTCATGAGCCACCAGTTGTCGGGAGGCCAAGAAGGAAGGTAGGATCTCAGGGTCAGACATCCCCCGAAGAACGTGGGCACCAGCACACACTCTTCTGAGATGTCTGTCCTCCTAAGCTTTGGAGGAGGTGGGCACGCCATCTGGCCCTAACACCTCTCAAATTTCACCTGTTCCTTTTAGAAATCATAGCAAAACTGTAGCAGTTTACAGGTCATAGTAAAATCTCTTTTCCTGCTGATATAATTTGAGATGTCGTATTATACATATAAAGAAACGATCCACTAATAAGAATTTCAATATTCAACTAAGACATTGTTATTACTGTCAACAGTTATTAATAAACAAAAGTAAAACACTCTGCACTTTGGGGTCCAAGAACAAAAAAACCATGCAGCCAAGGAAGCAAAATGAAACCAAGAAACTAGATACAAATGATTGGTTTCATAAGTGTGTCTGTATGTACATATATACATACAGTAATATATATATACTAATCAACAAGAGTGTAATATAGCAATTATGTACGTACAATTCCTTTTTAGTGTTTGAGCACTTAAGAAGGTGGCTCTTCATGTTAACAGCTTGATTGAGGACAACTTGGGGAGAAATTTTGCCACACCATAAACAGGTTTTTATCTTTTTGGTCCACTTTTGTAGGAGCTCCCTTCCAGGACTTGTTTCTTAACAATGTTAAAGTTTACTCAGTGTTTCTAAAAAATTATCATAAAGTGTCAGAAATGAAATACACTCAGTCATCTGTCAGTATCCCAGAGGATTGGTTCCAGGACCCACCTTGGATACCAAAGTGTGCAGGTGCTCAAGTCCCTTATAGAAAATGGCGTTAGTAGTGTTTGCATGTAACCTATGCATATCCTCCTATAGACTTTAAATCATCATTGGGTCACTTACGATGCAATGTAAATGCTGTGTAAACATTTGCCAGGTGAGGTAAATTCAAGTTTTGCTTTATTAAACTTTCTGGAATTTTTTTCCCCGCAGTATTTTTAATACACAGTTGGCTGAATCCATGGATACAGAACCTACAGATATGGAAAGCTAACTGTAAAGAAACTTGGCAAATGAGCACAAAGAAATAATAAATGGGAGCTAAAAACATAGATCAAAGAGACAACTGTGTTGCAATAGTAAGAAGAGTTTCATGCTGGCTGGATAACTGCCTTACTTCCCTGTCTCTCTTTGACTCTGATAAAGGAGTTGGTGAATGCCATGGATTTTAACAGGTTACTCAGTGCTTTCAAAAGAAGTGTCCTAATAGTGATCACATGTGTGTCTCTAATTTCTAACTATAAAAAATGATGCTTATTTGCCATATTATATGTAATAAATATATATACTATTTATGTAGAATACACATGTATAAATAGATAAATAAAATTCCAAGATCCTTTTTATATAGAACCGCTCCTAGGGAGTAGAAATTAAGATTGTGGCCATCAGAAGTCCAACAGCCTGATACACAGAAATGTTCAGTCTTTCCTTTGAAGGTGGCAACAACCTTAAACCCAAGCCTTTCCATGTGGATTATGTGTGCTGCCCAACAGTATGGCATGGACACAGTCCCTCCTTCCTTCCAAAAGGGAGGCATTTTAATGATTTCTTGATGTTTCATGCCAAAGTTAATGGTAGCTCATCCAAAGAAAGATCTTATTTGAGATCGAGAGGAATGCTCTAAAAATTCAATCTTTGAGATGAAATAATAAAGCTCTAAGGTAGGAGGGACTGGAAAACTGTTCAACTGCCCCATGTTGACTCTTGCTCAGAGAACTTCCTCGTTCCCTAGATAGCGCAGGGAATCTGCATAGCGATCATTGGACGGGTATTTCTTGGCTTACTGCTCAGAGAGCCACCTATATGTATGAGATTATTCATAACTAGTCACATGTATTCATTTAAAAATATTTTTCCGGTTCCTGCTGGGTGAGACAGGCACTGCATTACAGTGGAAAGAATAAGGAACGGATAGACTGACAGACATGGAAAGGGGGAGCGAGGGACAGCAAAGGGGAAATGGATTCATTATGACACACAAGTGTAAAATTCCCTAGTTAAGACCAATGCAGCATTAAAAATATGTATGTAAAGGCATGGTTTGGTACTTTTCCATTAATTTTTCAAAGGTCTTGACCTCCTAAAGAAAAATTTCTGACTAAAAGGGGTTTTCCTTACCACACAGTTCCTTCTTCTGCTGGGACCTACAGCGAAATGCGATCCTATATTTGGCCTTCAGACAGTTGCCATGGAAATGAGAGCGGCAAACACTTTCAGCTTTCTGGCTTCACTGTGGGATCCAGCGTAGGACATGATTAAGCTGTCAGAGAACCTCCTGAAGTCAAGTTTTACCTGATAACTAAGAGTTTCCAGAAAAATGGTGACACATACGGGAAGGAAAATAGATTGCTTAACTCACTCTGAAAAATCCCTTTTGATTCATAGACTGTCTACATGATTGAAACATAAGAAACCATCTCTTTCTCTCATCAGCCTCTTCTTAATTCACAGACGAGTACCTTGGGGGGCAAATAATACTTCCTTGGGCTTGCGTGAGAAGGAATCACATTAACAAAAGGAAAATAGGGCTCCTGGATGCTGAAGAAATGAGAGAGCAAGATGCTAAGTTAGGGGAGAGGCAGTGACAAAGTGAATGAGAGGGAGGGGTTCAAATGTTGTTTAAGCTATTTTTAAGGAAAATTAAATATCCTATTTGCAAAAACAGATGGCACTGTGGATGTCAGAGAACACTGGCTTTTCACAGCTGGAACCAGAGATGATTGGGAGCTTGAGGGGGGCTATATGGCAATGGACTTGAAACTCTTTGTTCCACTTGTCCCCAGCAAACCAGACCTGGCTTCTCTGGGAAAGCACTAGCCATCACTTTGAATCCATTGAGTCGTTCTACTCCACATCACTGGCCTCTAATGAAGCTCTATTGGATTGAGTAGGGTCAATGGTTTTTATATTAGGATTAAAGAGAACAGACCACTCTATGTAGTACTATGGCTACAAGCAAAAGAACTGATTGGCAGAAGCCAATACTTAGACAGCTACTTGGAAGAAGACTTCTCAGATATTGATGGACAAGCAAAAAGAAGTTGCAATTTGAAAAGATCATACCCTCTATCTTCCATTTGGGATTGTTTAGTTCTTCTAGTTAAAAATACCCCTTCTTCTGTATACTTGCTGGAGCATCTGTAAATTATTACAACCACTTTGGAAATTAAGTTGGAAATATCTAGAAAAGTTGAAGATACAGATTTCACATAGCCCACCACTAGGTGACTACTCTGACTGAATTGTGTCCTCCTAAAATGCAGATGTTGAAGCCTTAACCCACATAAGACTGTATCTGGAGATAGGACCCTTAGTATGTAATTAAGTTTAAATGAGATCATAAGGATGGGGCCCTAAACTGATATGATGAGAACTCTCTCTCCCCTCTGCCTTGTGAGAACATAGCTAGAAGGTGACCATCTACAATCCAGGAAAAGAGTTTTCACCAGAATCCAACCATGCTGACACTCTGATGTTGGACTTCCAGCCTCTAGAACTGTGAAAAAACTGATTTTTTGTTGTTTAAACCACCAGTCTATGGTATTTTGTTATGGCAGCTGAAGCTGATGAAGACAGTGGCTATCCTAGAAAAGCTCTTATGCATATTCATGAAAGAAATGTAAGTCAGGATGTTCATTACAGTGTTATGCCTAATAGTAAAAATATGGAGACAATCAGACTTCCTATAGAGAGATAAACTGTTTACATAACAGAATTCTATACAGCAGTTGAAATGAAAGAATAATATTAACATATGTCAATGTAAATAAATCTCCACAATGTAATGTCAAGTGAAAAATCAAGCTGTCAAAGGATATTTATATATGCTATCATGCAATATTTGAAGTACCCAAAACAATATTTTATAATTTTAGGGGTACATACTTTTATGGTAAAAGCACAAACATATGCCTGGAAATGAGACACACCAACTACTTCTGAGAAGAGAGAGAAAAATGATCCTGGAGGCAAGGGTGTGGCTTGTGCTATATCTGTAATGTTTTATTTTTTTAATATGAAATGAGATCTGTGCCAATGTCAGCAGATTGTTCTCCATCTTTTAAATCTGGGCTGTAACTGCATGGTACCAATTAATTAATTTTCTATAGGTTTTATGTATTTCACAAATAAAATGTTTTCCCTTATCATATGGGTTTTCAGCAGTCCAGTTGTACTTTTCAGACTGATAATTTCCTTATCCACCTTTTATATAGGCTGCAATAGAAAACCCAGAGAAGTTCATGACATGGCCAAAGTGTCCAATCTAATTAAACGGTGACTTGAGGATTAGAAATTAGTTGTCTTTTTCCACAACGCACTCTGTATGTCTGTTAATTATATGCTATAGAGACAATGATTCCAACTTCATCATAAGCCAGAAATAATCCAAATCATGTCCAATGTGGAAGAGTATGTTACAACATTCTGCATCTTTCCTATTCCCCAAATCATACGTCACGGTTGTCATGTTACCTATTTTACTTACTCACAGGCATCTGCTCTACTTAGGAGCATTTAGATTTTCTAGTTTTGAAAAAAAGGATATAAGGAAGCAAGACTACTGATCTAGAAATTTTCTGAAACTATTTAAAAGTTGGCAGAAGCTTTAAAATGGAGATTTTACTGATTATAATTAATTTTGGCTACAAGATTTTAATTAGGACATTTAAATTCTTTGCAAGATAGATTTTTAGTACTGCTCAACATAGACTTACAACATGAGAACAAGTAGTCATTTGAACTGAATTTCCAAATTAATCTAAATAATTGAATTTTGAAAAAATAGATGACATGAAGGATTCCACAATATAATACTGAAACAATAAGTAGAAAATATTCAGGGACATTAAGAACAAGTTTTGTTTCTGCAGCACCTCACATATCCAGATTTTAAAAAAAGAATTGTTTAGCAGATCCTCTATTATGTTTTACATAATTAGGGCAAGGAATTTTGGCTACATTAGTTAGGTAGTGTCAACACATTTCAGACACTTGATGGTATTCTTCAACCTACACTTCATGAAACATAAATAAGTAAATAAAAAGGACTTGAAGGAGGACTGAACTTATTTTGAGAAATAATGACTAAATATGCAACTTATGCATAGTTTCATACTACATATTTACCAAAAATACACAGTTGTGGGGAAAGGCAGTATTATTCACAGTGGCTGGTGCGAGCGCACACACACACGCACATGCACACACGCCACAAGCCTAGCCAGTCGTAGGTAAGAAAATGGTCTCTACTCTTGCTCAAATCAGATTACTGTCTTCTTCATTATCGGGATTTTTCTGACTCTCCGAAGTGTGTCCTACAATATTGTCATCTGTTGTTTCCATCATCAGAGCCTCATTTCTATTTCTGGAAAACACACACACACAGTTTAGCCTCCTGATAGTTCAAAATTTATTTTAAATTCTATCTTGATAATTAGTATTCCTGAGACTTTCTCTCCTTTCAACATGCGTGTGTGTGCTCTGTGCCCTCTGGCCGGATGCCTCTATGACATTCCCCTGCTGAATTGATGGAAAGGATGTTCTGACTCTAGTCCATTGGGCAGGAAGAGTGCCCTTTTGATTGGGTCACCAGTGAAAACATGACAACCGTGGTCCTTCTTCCGTCCCACGATTCAACACTCCTCAGGGCGCCATAGTGCAAGGGCGACTAGTCAGTGACAGTATGGGGTTGCTACTCTCATTTACAGGTTTTATTTCATAATTTTATATGGTTTGATATTTGACTTATCCACAATATATTTCTAAGAGAAGTAAAAGGTACTTACATATTTCTAATAAAGACAGAAATAATGGAATAAGTGCACCTATGTATTTTTCCAACAGCTTAAAATTAAAGGACCTTATTCCAGAACATAATTTATTTTGATTGTTTCTTTGTTTATATAGTCAGTTCTTTTGAATGCCACTTTTTCCCAAATTGAGTGTTATAAAACTGTGTTAATTCTTTTGTTAAGTGTGAAGAAAAAAACTCAATTAAGCTGGAGCTAGAAAAAATTAAATGTTTCATTTTTGAAGATTTCAGAGCCTATATGTGACTATCCATTACACAACCTAAGAGAGTGTAATGGTGTAACAATGGCTAAAGTGTATGGTGTAACACCCTTCCCTTTTGATGTCATATTGTAGAATGCTTCTTACTATTATGCAGACACTGTATTTATAAATACTTAGGCAGGTTGTATAAACTTGGACTTATATTTCTAATTCATTTTTATAATAGCTTCCTAACCTAGTTTTAAATGCAATTCAATTTTTTTTACTTCTTTTTATTTAAATTATAAAATTTATGTTCATAAAAATTCAAACCATACATATATAGGGTGTATTAAAAGCAAATATCTTTACCCTCTCCCAAATCACACTCTCCTCTCTCAGAAGTGACCACTGTCAACAGTTTATTGAGTCCCATTTTAGTCATTTTTGCATGAAATAATTAAATTCTTACCTCATATAGTAGGAGGAAAATGTCAAACATCTTCAAAATTGGGTTGGAGGGAAAAAAAGTCTTTAAAAAAAAACACCTTCAAATAATATATTTTCCCCTGTCAATTCCATGGCTTACATTTTGAACAATGTCAGATTTGGTTTAAGCGAAACTGTTGAATTTTCATTAACCTAACTAATTAGTTACCAAGGAAGTGGGTTAAAGAATAATACAATTTCTATAAATATTTTCCCCAAATCGTGCTAGATAAATTACGTCTTTAACTTTGAGCTTTCTTTAAATCGTTCACTAATTTAGGTCAAACTATCGGAACAAGCATAAATCAAACCACACCGGCACTCGCTGAACTGAGACAAGACCTCAACGCCCTCTAGTGGAGCGACCACCGTGCGCCGTCACGTGTGACCAGCCCTCTGATTCCATGGGTAAGATGAAATCATACAAGCTCTTAACGTTAGTGTCTTACTTCCTTCTTTTGTTCATTTAACAGATACTTAAAACTTGCACTTAAAATTTTCCGTTTGAAATGAACCGTCACCAAGAACACAAGGGAAAATTACTGAGTGGGAAATACTCACATATGAAATATTCGGTAATAATTTTTATCACTTGAATTAGTCTCTGATCTTCCAAGTTACCTGCTTGTCTTGACTGCCTACTCTGGGCCATATCATGACTCTCTTCTGTTGAATCTACAAAGACTTAAATCTGTTCCTTTGTTTAAAAAATATATCTTTTTCTTTGGTTTCATTTCTCCAGATCTATTACTTCCCTTGAGTATTCCTTCACTTGCTTTTCTGAACAACAAAAATAACTATAATTTCAACAGAAATTATGGAAATCAGAACATAATGGAATGGCATTAAAATGCTACAAGGACAAAAAGACCTTCCTACCTTCTCACCTAGAATTCTGTCCACAGTAAAAATACTGTTCAAAAAAAGAAGGCAAAAATTAAGGCCTTTTCAGACAAACAAAAGCTGAGTTTCTCACCAGTTGATCTTTACCACACGAATACTAGAGTTATTTAGGCTGAAGAAAATGATCCCAGATGGAACCACTGGCTTGCGTAAAGGAATGAAAAGCACCAGAAAGGTAGTGGGTCATTTAAATCAATATAGACTGTTTCATAAAAGACTAATAATAATAATAAAATCTTGTAGGGGTTTGAATATACAGAGAAGTAAAATATATGATAACAGCACGATAAATGAGAGAGATGAATGGAATTAAACTGTTGTAAAACTCATCTATTTGGGGAATTGGTAAAAGCACCAATCAGAGGTAAACTGTAATAAACTTAGGATGCATGTTGTATTCTATTGTTACTTAACAGGCTACCCACAAAATTTACCGGTTTAAAACAGTCATAGCATTTGTTTAGCTTACAAATCTACAGTTTAGACAGGGCTCAGTGAGGACATCCTGTCTTTACTCAGCATCAGCTAGGAAGGCTCAAAGGCTGGACACTGGAACTGTCTGAAGGCTTACCTGTCTGCTTAGCTGATGCTATTGGTTGGAACCTCCATGAGGCTATGCCAGAATGCCTGCATGTGATTGTTCCACGAGGCTGCCTGACATGGCATGTGGCTGGGTTGGATGCTCAGAAAGAGGGCCAGACAGCAGCTATATCACCTTTTCTCGTCTGTCTTCAGAAGTCATGCAGTGTCAGTTCCATTACATTCTGTTGGTTAGAAGCAAGTCACTAGGGACAACCCGTATTAAAAGGGAGGGAAACTAAGTCTCTTCTTGTTGGTGGGAGGAATGTCAAAGAAGTTGTGGACATGTTTAAAATGCACAAGTTTCCAACAATTTTCAAGTAATTGTTATTATACAGATGGTATTCTCTGACAACAATGCAATTCAGTTATAAATCATTATCAAAGAGCAGCTTTTAAAAATTCCTCCTATGTTTGGATAATAAAGAACACACATTAATTAATGACCCATTGGTCAAATAATAAATCAATGAAAATTTAAAACTATTTAGGCTGAAATCGCAGTAAACCTAATGCCTGTTAAAATGTATACTTAATTGAAAGTACCTTTTGTGTATAAAGAGCTTCTATAAGTCAATAAATTTTAAAAACCCAACAGAAAAATAGGCACATGACATGGATAGACAATACACAGAAGGGAAAAAATAGATCTTAAATGTGAAAAGACACTCAATGCCTCTTATAAGAGAAGTGAACATTAATACTACAATGAGATATGACTTGCAACTTGTTAGATTAGCAGAAATCAAAAAGTTTGGTAATATTTTATCAAAAAATAGGTATTTTCATATACTATTAAGAATATACTTTGGCAAAAATATTTTTAGAAGAAAAACCTATCAAAATTAAAAATGTTTAAATTAAAATTATATTTCACTTATAAGAATTAATTCTACAAATATATCTATACAGAGACATATGCATAAGGATATTAAGGAAAAGATTAGAAAATGTCTACCCAATAGAAAACTGTTAAGTAAAATATAATCGATACAGTGGGGTGTTATATAGCCACTAGAATGAGTCATTTTATTCGTATTGCTCTGGAGCTATTTCTAAAATACATCAAGTGAAAAATTAATATATACAATGTATGTAGTGTGCTATCACTTGTGGAAAAAATCTATTCCATATCCGTGTGCATATATATAAGCATTGTCTGCAATGATTCACAAGAAACTGGTAAAAATAATTGTCTATGAGGAGAAGTGGGGTTTGAATTGTAAGGAGACTTATTTAGAACTCTTTGAACTTGTTCACGTGTATTTTTAAGTGTATTACCACATAAAATATAAATCTTTTAACAACTTAAAGGCTACAGTTTTCACATATGAAGCCGGTTTAGTAGGGATATTTTGCTTTAGTCTAGGAGGAAATGCTAAATAAATGGGAATTAAAAATACTTTGAAACGCTTAGACATTCCTGAGCGTATGCCAATCTAGTTTCAAACAACAAAAAAATCTCTCTTGTGTTGACAAAACAAAAAACGTGTCTTCATTTCAGTTGAGCTAAAAAAATCATCAGGTGGGGCAAGTAAAGTTACATTTTCTATAAGCCATTCTTGCTCCAAAGACCATTACTTGATTTTAGGAAGAGTTTGTGTTCAGCAAGTGGCATCAGTTGTCTATTATCAGGAGCAGAAGTCTGAGCACATCTGCTCACTGCATTGTGGTATCAGAGTTGCTAAGAAAAAGGCAACGCAATTAAACTGGCTGGAATGATGCTTTACTCACATAGAGAAGAGACAGAGCAATATCAGCTTCAGCAGAGAGCATCAGTTTCCTATGGCTAATGAGTCCCTGTCAGAAACCAACACAGAGCAACTGGCCTGCACACGCCCTTCTTGTGCAGCAGGACCCCAATCTCTCCCCAAAGGGTACAGACATAGCAGTGAGTGGGGTTAGCCAGGTGCCGTATGACCCATGTACTTAAGGAGAACAAAGAGGTACATAATGAGTCTGAAACAGGGAGAAGTATTCAGACAAGGTGGCAAGTCCAGCACAAGCTGTAAGGGCGCTACCTCTTAGTGAAGAAGTGTTCCAGAACCAAGGCCCATTCTTACGCGGCCCAGTGGGAGTCAGAAGAATGCACGCAAGAGACTGCTTTTCTAAGTTTGTTCCTTTATGAAAAACAAAGAAAGTTAAATTACAAGAGGATCATAGAATTACATGAGTTAGAAAATACACAATTTTCCTGAGAGTTTCTATCCTCAGGGAAACAGCATAACGAGACTAACAGTACAACATTTAGAATCCATTTTTATTTATCATCGATGGGTAACTGAGAAATTTTTAAATTTAAGTTCTCTGAACTTTAGTTTTCTCATATGTAGTAAGATGGAGCTAATACTACCAGTTCCAAGTTGTAATGCAGTAACTGAGTTAACATATGTAAAATGCCTCACTCCTATCCTAGGACATAGGTATTAAAGAAATACTAACTTACAGGGTCAAACTTATGGAGAAATCTGGGTGATAAAAATGCTGCTTTGAATTTTTTATACGAAGAAAATTAGCAAATTATGCAGTTGCCAAACAGTTTTAATACTTTACATATCTGAATAATTGGTTAAAAAGCAAATATTCATCAGTTTTCAAAGTTGCACAAAAGGAAAACAATAGGGAAAGTAATGGCTTGCTTACTTGCCAGATTCATTTGACGTGGGGCCAGTTTCCTTAAGTAAAAAAAAAAATCCAAGCTTTTGGACCCTAGAGCTCTAAAAAAGGCAGTTGAAATTAATACTGTTCTTGGATTCATGGTTCAAGGCAGTCGTTACATTTCCTTTGTTTCTTGATGCTATATATTTAACAACATATTGGTAGAAATATGTAATTTCTCACATAGATTAGACATTAAGAGACCAGTTTGTGCATATAACTAAAAACTGAAAATGAGTACATTCAAATATTATGGGACTAGAACAAACACAAAATTTGTTAGCAACTTTCCAGAAGGAACAAAACATGGTATTAATAAAGAGTGGTCTTTTTCATCATTCTCAAAAATTCTTCCTCATTTATTTCTCCATCCCCATCATGATCAGCTTCATCAAGCATTTCCTGTAAAACAAAATGTAATTATGATATGTGAAATCTATTAAAAAGGAATAATGATATAAATGAATACTCACATACTCAAAATCAAATTTTATTTTAAATGTGTTTTTGAGTACAACTAAAGTAAGAATATAACTATAAATTATATGTAAATTATAACTGTATATAAGCTATAATTATATATGTAAATTATAAAATTAAGTAAAATTTACCTGAAGTTCATCATCTGTTAAATTTTTCCCCAGTTCCTTAGCAACCCTCTTGATATTGTTTAGTGATATGCTTCCAGTGTCATCATCATCAAATAATTTGAAAGCCTTCAGTATTTCTTCTTTGTCATCTTTTTCACTCTTTAAAAATAGAAACAATTAAATGTCATTAGTCTTTTATTTATTCAGTTGGGCTGGATGTATAGATCTTTGAGGTCTAGAGCAGCAATATACCAGGTAGCTGAGCTCTGATTTTATTTGCTGCTCTGATTTTTAACAATTCTTCAAGTGCATTCACAGCCGCCCTCAAGGTACTGAAACTCAGGGTTTACTGAAATGGAAGAGCCACAGGGTGGTAAAGAGAATGTTATCTCTTACTAACCCCAGTATTTGAGATACATTACCAAAAATGCAAGCTTCAAGACAACACGGAGGTTGCCCATTCAGTGCTTCCTAGGATAGTGCCTGGCAAAACAGGCACTCAATAGATTGTGTGCTGATTTCGAGGCTTCAAAATGCTGGCCCCATTCTCTCTATCCAGCCGTATATCCTTATTATTTCCTAACAGAAAACCTCTTCTCCACACTGATCAGTCTTCATTACTACCCTGAAAACATCTTGAATTTTGTTATTTCTATCTATATAAATCCCATCCATCTTTAAAGACCTAGTTCCAGTTCTTCTTCTATGGAACCTCCAATTGCTCCAGCCCCAAAACATCGAAGGCTATTGCTTATATTTCACTGAAAAACAAAATCACTACTATACCATTTTTACACTCATTATGGCAAAAAAATCTTCAAAACTAATGGTGCCGACTCCTTCTTCGTCGATTTCAGCTATCATTTTTTTAATTTCTTCTTTCTTTGGTTCAAATCCTAAGGCCCGCATTGCAATCTGAAATAGAAAGCCAGTAAGTTATGCTATGCCACAATCTCATTCCTAGCTTTTAAATTACCTGTTAATTACTAGAGTCTCTCTTTTTTACTATGGGCTACGCTTAAACATAGAAAGTAGAGTCAGCAGGCTTAGGTCCCAATCCTGCTGTGCCATAGGGTGTCATGTCTCTTGCTGAGCTTTAGCCTAACTCATTCATAAAACAAGAAAAAAATGCTTAATGAGATATTATTCTGTTAGTGCAAACCAGGCACATACACTAAAGGCATAGGTGTCTGCACTGAAGAGACATTATATCAAGCTTTCAGAAGGCTACTGATAAAAGATTTAAAGATTATCACGAATCAATGATACAGTTTTTTAAATGTCTTAGAAGTAATTTCAGAACCTTCAGTTCTTTCACATCTATGGTTCCAGACCCATCAACATCAAATAAATCAAAGGCCTCTTTAATTTCTTGCTTTTGGGTTTCATTCAATTCAATTTTTGCTGCTCTTTTCTTCCATTGGTCTGAAATTGTGCGGTAGTTGGATGCCTGTAATAAATAAACATGTGGGTGAAAGATAAACTGGGTAACTGAAAAAGGTGCCACAACGGAAGAATTGATGAACTAATTAAATGTAATAAATAAACATATTCAAGTATCTCATTCCCTATCATATAGTAAACCTCAAGAATTCCCCCCTTTCCTTTTGCTAACATTTGTGCTTTCAGTTGATATCCTGGTGGAAAGCCTGGTTCTTTTTTACCACTTAGGTTTTTCCTTCAAATTAGTTCTTTTTGAGAGGGAGAAGAGGCAAAGGAAGATATGCTAGAACAGTAGACGTTATGTCAGAAAACAATTGGCCTTACTTGGTTTATCTGAAAAGCAGTGTTTAAGGCATATTTACTTTCATCTACGCCTATATACCTCATAGTAAAATTTGTTTAGTGAGATATGGTTGATCGGGACATAATACCCTTTTCCACTGTCTCTCAAGTCTCTTGCAGAGACTGAGAAATAAAAAAATTTCCTGGAGAAACATTACTCTGGGCATCTAGCTAAGAATAAATGTTGGACCAATGATCAGTATCCAGGGAAGATGGAGGGCATCTTCCTAATATTTGCCATTTTTCTGCTGACAAGCAAGGTCACAGAGTTACTCCTGGGGTTCTTCTGCAGATCATTTCAGTATCTTGTCTCCAGCTTTGGGTTAAGAAGCACTGGTGGCAGAGACTCCACCACGTTCCTGTGTATGTGGACACCAGCTTCACATATGTTAAGAGTTGGTTGTGGTGGCAGCAGATTCTTGATCCCTGGACCTCAGTACAGTGGTGTGGTCCTCAACTCAACAGTTCCAGTCGCAGAGCTCGTAGCTCCCTCGCCTGGCCAGTTTTTCAGAGTTCTGGATCTTTCCTAGAGGCCCCAACAGTTTTAAAGTATCTTATTTTCTGTATTTAATTCAAACCTGGCTGAAGAAGGGTTTCCGTTTCCGACACAGAATCTATCGTAAACTGGTATCAGCTGTTGATAGGGTTGGAGAGGGAAAAAGCGGACTGGAGAACCGTCTTTCTGTCCCTAGAGTCACGGAAGATGCGCTTCTATTCGGCGACGAGAGGAGGGGTTATTATTGACAGTCGAGGGTCATGGAAAGGGGCGAATAATACATTTCATAAACTAAACAAAATTCCTTTCCTGCTCCGGGGACAAACTTCAGCCCTAGCTCCAGCCAGAAGTGCAGCTTCGCACTCACCATGTCCCCAACCGGCGCCCTCAGCCGGGACCTCCCGGCTTCAACCGCCTAGCTCGCTGCTCAACACTTCACGGCAATAGCCGTTGCTAAGGACTCTCTCGCCTTCCCGTGCAGCGCCAGTCACCCACTGATTGACGGCCCTTCTACCCAATAGTCAGAAAAGAAGACGCTTGATGCCCGCCCTCTCTCTTTCTCTCTCTAGTCTCTACCAATAGCGTAACTCTCCGCCTTTCCCCGCCTACCAATAAGCGGAAGTTTCCGTCTGGTTTCTTAGCGACCAGCCTACCCGCCCACCCACCTCGCCCCGTTTTGCACTTGCGCAAAGTGCGGGCGGCGAAGTGGGGGTCTTCACCTGGGTGCTTGGGCATCCCAGTGCCAGCGGGAACCTGGCCTGGCGCTGTGAGCCGGGGACCGGACCTTCCCGGAAGGATGGAGAAAAGAGCGAGGTTAGTACCGAGGTGCTTCCACCGACAGAGAAGTCTTTGATGGAGACGTGGGGAGCCCTTGTTTGGTTTTCTGACCTCTTGGGGCCTGAGGAAACGATGAGACTCTAGGACCTGGTGGGCCTGCTGAATTGGTCTAGCTTCGGTTTACCGTCCAGGATTAACAGAGGCGGAGGGGACTGCCCTTTCCTTGCGCCGCTAGACATCCCTGTCTTCACAGTGCCTGGGGCTTGGCCTTTAGCCACTTACCTCCTCCTTGGTTAGCAGGGATTGTGGCGTGGTAGGCAGCGTTTCTTTATAGGAGGGGCATGGTGCGGCGGTGTGGTCGGAAGGAAGTGGGCATGGAGCAGGACGGGTCTTGGGATGCACTTGAAGCCTCTCTGCAAATGAAGGAGTTTTTACCTGTGTTGTAGTGTCCTAAATCTGGTCAGGGACCAGCCAGCAAAAGGGTGAGGGAGAAGGACTGAGGTGGTAGGAATGAAGGGGTCTGTTAAAACTTCCAACGCTTAATTGCTTATACATCAGCACTTTTTAATGCCTCCGGTAGTGCCTTCTCTTTGAGTAAATACTTTGTTTTCTAAAAATCGTACTGGATTCTCCAACAGTGGTTTCAGGAAGAAGATTAACTTTTGCTTAGTCTTTTCCCTTTATCTCCTTGAAGGAAGGGCAGGAAAAATGCAAAGTACATTTTTGAAGTAGTCTCCCAAATCACTTCTCACACTTAAGTAAAAGAAACGTGACACATTTTCCAAAACTATTGTCCTGACTTGTTCACATTCTACCCCAGGCAGACACCCAAGCCTTGTAATCATTGATTTAAAAAAAAAACAAAAAACTCAATAGGATTCTGGAAAATAGGTTGTTCTTATATTACAAGTGTTTTTTCTGTGTAAAGTTACCCCAGTGGAAATTAAAATGATTCAAACTCAAGACACTTTGTGAATTAAGTAAAATGTCTAGTCACTTAATTATAGTATATTGATTTTTCAGGCCATTCACTCAGTGAGAAACTTGCTCTTGATTAGTTTTGAGGACATATACTTAATCTTTACTGCTAATATTAAAGGGATTTCTGAAACCAGAAGTGAATAATGACCAAATATATAGAAACAATTCTAATTTTTAGGCTCTCCTGGATCAAGTTTGATCTCGTGGCAATTAAAAAGCTGAATAGTGTGTTAATCTGCTTTTGCATCACTCTATGACTTAGGCTTTTGTATTTGGGATATTAACGTCTAGTGAAAATGATTTTTTAATTATAGGTTCAAATTGCAGTTTCTAGGTCTTAGGTTGGAAGTACTCAGTCTTGAAAAATAGCTGTTACTAATCTAATTGTACTAAGGAACATTAATAATACTAATCTAGAAAAATCTTAAACCCATTAGCACTCTTAAATCCACTGAATTTATTTAATGCTTTCTACATGTCATGTACTATGCCAACTACTGGGTAGGTTTGAAAGGAACTGAATGTAGAATATAAAGATGAATGAAAACAGGGAACCTACAGAGTAGTGGGGAGATGGGCACAGACAGAAGTACAGTGTTTTTAGTTCAGGGTGCTACGTGCTTTAGTAGATATGTGTAGAAAGTACTTTGGGAGCCCAGGAAGGAGGCACTACTTCTCCCTGGCATCAGAGGAGGCTTTATCAAAAATGTGGCATTTGCCTTGGGTCATGAAAAATATAATTTGCTAAGATGAAGAAAGGATAGGATATTCAATCAGAGTATAGCATGTGCAAAAATGAAAATAAATGTACGTTGCAGTGTGGCAAGATCAGAGCGTTCTTAAGGAGAGGTGGAAGATGAGTCTTATAAATTAGATTGAGGTCAGATTATGGGACATCTATATCAAGCTAGGGATAAAGACTTTATTTTCTATCATGCTAAGTGAAGTAAGTCAGACAGGGAAAGACCATATTGATATCACTTACATGTGCAATTTAAAATATGATACAAATGAACTTATTTACAAAACAAGACAGACTCACAGACATAGAAAACAAATTTATGGTTACCAAAGGGGAAAGAGGTGGGTGGTGGAGGGATAAATTAGGAGTTTGGGATTAGCATATTAAAAACTCCTATATATAAAATAGATAAACAACAAGGTCCTACTGTATGGTACAGGGAACTATATTCAATATCCTGTAATAAACCATAATGAAAAAAAATATGAAGATAAATATATGTGTAACTAAATCACTTTGCTGTACACCAGAAACTAACAGAACATTGTGAATCAACTATACTTAAATCAAAAATTAAAAAATTAAAAGACTTTATTTCTAAGTTCAGTAGATGTTTTTAGGCAGTGGATCTGATTAGGTTTGTGCGTTTCAAAGATAATTCTGACAACCATAGGAAGGAGGAACCATTTTTGGAAGCAATTAAAGGGCCTCAGCTAAGGCAGTGCCAAATAGAAATCATGTCCACCCAAAGGTGGTTGAAACTTAAGTTTATACTGGAAGAATACGGACGGTGGCATTGGTTTAATCTTGTTTCAGTTCTGTACTTAAATTTAAGATAACAAATGTGGTGAAAACCATTCATTCATTCATTTGTCAAATATTGATTGTTTGCCTAATAATGTGTCAGACAATATTTTCAGTACATGGGATACCTCAGTGACTAAAACTGCCCTCCTGGGAATTACATTCCAACAGTGGGACATAGTCAATAAACAGTAAATAAATAAGTAAACTATGTACTATTTTATAGGGTGATAATGTTATGGAAAAAAGAAATTAGAGCAGATGAAGGGAACCTAGAATGTACTGGGAAAAAGAGGAGTTTGCAGTGTTATATAGGAGGCTCAGAGTGCCCTCACTGAAAAGGGGAAATTTGCATAAATATTTAAAGGTGGTGAGACCATAGATTTCTAGTGGAAGAGCATCCCAGAAAGAGGAAGAGGTAGAACAGAAACACTGAGGTAGGAAGCATGCCTTGCTTGTCCCAGGAACAGAAAGGAGGCCAGAGAAGAGTGGTCCAGGGAGAGACTAGTAGGAGACAGAAAGAGATAAGAGGGCAGAATACAGATTACTAGGGCTTTCCCTCGAGTAAAATGGGAAGAATTTGTTGCCAAAAGATCAGCCCCTGTCCCTGACAAGCCAAGTTGAAACTCAGAGACAGGGTCTTGGAGCTTAGAAGAAAGGAGACAGCTTTATTGCTTTGCCGGGCAAAGGGGACTCACAGCAGGCTAGTGCCTTCAAGACTGTGAGCCCATCTTGGGGCTGGGGCAGGGTGATTACACAGCCGTAGCTTAAACAATAAAGCATCGATCACACTCAACAGAATCATTTTCTTCTCATAAGACTCAGAGTGGCGTCATGGTGTCTCCAGGTGACCAGTAGAGGTTGCTCTTTCAATCTCTTTGGCTTACAAGACCCAAGGCATGGTCTTCTTGGTAATTCAGGCTATTTTGTAAGGTTACAGTCCCTTGACCTCCCTGGAGAAGGACTCAGAGACCAAGCATGATTATTACTTTCGATTACTGGAATAAAATAGAAACAGTAAAATTAATAGCTTTATTTTAACAATGGGCCTGGAGCTGTGAGTAGCAACTGGTTAGTCAGGTTAGTTGACCGTTTTAAGGGCAAGCATAAACATAAGCAATCAGTTAGCCTAAGTGCGGCCATTTTATTAATTCTCCTTCAGTTTTGCAAAATTTTGAGCAGAGGAATGAAAGGATTTGAGTTAATTTTTAAAAGGGACGCCTGTGACAAAAAAGTAAGAACTTTGTTTTCCAAGTTGGAGGTTTTTAGGCAGTGGAATGATATGATTAAGACTTACTGGGAATGGACTGGAGATAGGCAGACTGTTGGTTTTGTAGCTCACTGCACATGTCAGAAAATATTAACTATTGAGAAATGCAATTCCTGAAAAGCAATGCGTGTCTTAGTATTCTAAACCAAGTACCTTAGATAAGACCAGACGTGATCTTAGGAAAGAAAGCTCCTTCTGATGTCAGAATCTGAGTGAAGTTGTCTGACTCTGCCCTTCTCTTACACACTTAGGAGGTTAGAGAAATATTAAGTTGGGAAGTACAGTTGTTAGGGGTCCCAGTAATGAAACAGAGGGCTGTTTATGGGAAACACTGGCGCAGATGTGCAGCAGAACAGAAATCAGACTGTGTCTGTTCAATGCCAAGAAAAGTCACCAGACTTACTTTTAATCTTTGAAAGTATCCATTTCGCCACCCCCTTCACCATCTTTACCTTTTTATACTCATCCTCTTAGAAGATGAGAGATTGTTGTTTGAGTTTTTATTTTATGTTAATTATATCAAATTGTAATCTCTTCAGAAATAATTTAGGAGCTCTTCTAAACTTAGTATGCTAAGACTGTTTTGTTTTGTTTCTTTAATTACTGCTGAAACTTGAAATAGATACTTCAAAGGCTGAAACAGATCTCTTGGATACTCTGTAATTGTGATAAGCAGCTGTACGTGACTTTTTGCTTGTAGATTAGTTTCGTTTAAAAAATTTCATGCCTTCTCAGGGAAACATTTTTTCACATAAAAACAGACTAAGTTTGAAAAGCCGAAGACTTTTTCCTTTTGCTCTGAATTCTCTATGACTTTTCCACACATACAGTGATGTCTTGTGATTTAAACATAGTATAGAAAGGAAACCATAAACAGAGACTCTGACACCTGAAGAAAAAAAAGGGCATGTGCATATTAAGGGTATGAACAAAGCTTGAAAGAAGGCAGAAAGGCTTGGAAATGGGAAAGGCAGTGGAAGATTCTACAGAAGAGAGGGTGAATTACTGTCATGCTGGGTAGAGAGGCAGCCAGAAGGCACTATTGTATAGTAGTTAATGGCGTGGGACTTTGGCATTAGATAAACATGTGTTTTAGTTCTTTTACTTACTAGCCATGAGATTTTATATGTTACTTAATTATTCTTCATTTTCTACATCATTAAAATAGTATAATTTATAGTATAAATTACAGTATAATGATATAAATGTGTTAATTATAGTATAATAGTTTAATCATATTGTTGCAGTGAGGACTACATTACACAATGTGTGCAAACTGCCTCATACTTAGTAAGCTCCCAAAACATGTTAGAAATGAAAAACGAGCAAAATGCCAGTCTTGTCTTTCAGACTTAATCTTTTCAACAAACTGTTCTTGAGCAACTGGATATCCATGAGAGACAAAACAACCCCAGTTTGCACCATTTACAAAAATCAGCCTAAGGTGAATTATAAACATTATTGTTACAGCTAAAACAAAAAGAACAAAATTGGAGGACTCACACTTCCTGACTTCAAAACTTAGTGACAGTAATCAAAACAGTGTGGTCCCGGCTTAAGGATGGACATAAAGACCAATGAAATAGAATTGAGAGTCCAGAAATAAACCCATACATCTATTGCCAGTTGATTTTTGACAAAGGTGCCAAGACCACTCAATGGGGAAAAGCATAATCTCTTCACTGAATGGTGCTGGGACAATTTGATATCTAAAAATCAACATAAAATGTATCAATTAATATAAGAAATAAAATTGTAAAACTGAGGAAAACATTGGATTAAATCTTAATAACTTCGGATTTGGCAATGGATTCTTAGACAAAACACCAAAAGCATGAGCAACCAAAGAAAAAAATAGACAAATTAGACTTCATTAAAATTTTAAAAATGTATACAGCAAAGTACATTATTAAAAAAGTGAAAAATAACAGCCTACAAAATAAAAGAAAATACTTGCAAATCATGTTTTGATAAGGTTCTAGTATCTAGAATATATTAAGAACGCTTAACAATTCAGCAGCAAGAAGACAAACAACCCAATTTTTAAATGGGTAAGAGATCTGAATAGATATTTCTCCGAAGAAGAAATAGAGGTGGCCAACAAGCACATGAAAAGATGCTCAACATCTTTTGAAATCAAAACCACAATGAAATACCACTTTACAGCCACTAGAGTATCTATTATTATAAAACAAAAACAAAACAAAAAAAATGGAAGGTAAGTGTTGGTGAGCATACTGGGTTGAATAGTATCCCTCCCTGCAATATTCATGTCCACCATAAATCTCAGTGATTTTATTTGGAAAGAGGTATTTGTAGATATAATTAGTTAAGATGAGGTCATACCAGATTAGGGTGGGCCCTAAATCCTGTGATTGGTATCCTTTTAAGAAAGCCATGTGAAAGGGAGGCAGAGATTCGAGCTATGCCACCAAAAGCCAAGGACCTCCTGGAGCCAGCAGAGCCTGGAAGAGGCAAGGAAGGAGTCCTCCTTAGAGCTTTCAAAAGGAACATGGCCCTGCAGATACCTTGATTTCAGACTTCTAGATTCCAAAACCATGAGATAATAAATATGTATTGTTGTAAGCCACTGCATTTGTGGTAATTTGGCACAGCAGCCCTAGGAAACTAATACAGCAAGGGTGTGGAGAAATGAAAGCCTTTGACACTGCTGGTAGTTTATGGTTCGGCTGCTACAGAAAAGTTTGACAGTTCTACAGAAACTTAAATGCAGAATTACCATGTGACCACTCCTGGGTGTGTACCCCAAAGAATTGAAAACAGGTACTCAAACACTTGTACACAAATGTTCTTAGTAGCACTGTTCACAGTAGTCCAGAAGTAGAAACAATCCAAATTTCCATCAACGGATAAATCGATAAACAGAGCGACACCCACATACATACAGACATAAAAAGGAATGAAATACTGACACATAATACAATGTGGATGAACCTCGAAAACATGAATGAATGCTAAGTGAAAGAAACCAGACACAAAAGAATCACATGTGATTCCATTTATATGAAATACCCAGAGTGGGTAAATCCATAGAGACAGAAAGCAGTTGGTGTTGCCAGGGGCTGGTGGGGAGGAGGACAGGGAGAGACGGCTTAACGGCTACAGGGTTTTCTCTTGGGCTGATGGGGATGTTTTGGAACAAGATAAAGGTAGTGGTTGTACAACATTGTGAATGTACCAAGTGCCACTGAATTGTATACTTTAAAATGGTCATGTTTATGTTAATGAATTTTACCTCAATTTTTTAAAAAAAAGACTAAAATCATCTGAAAAATGAAATATAGAATATCCTTTGTATTCAGGAGTAGACAAAACTTGAAAAAATAGAACCCAGTAGCCATTAAAAAAAAAAGACAAATGGACTAGGAAAATAGATTGCCAGGCAGTATTAAGGACCACTTGCAGTTTGGAGTCATGAACTTAAAATGATACCAATCAGCATGGTTGTGTGTGTTTCTCTGTTTGTTTTCAGCTGCCTCAGTATAAGCATGGAGCGGACAGAGTTGTATTTCATCAAGATTAGTGGCTTTGCAAGGTAAGATGAACCAAAAGAGAGAGAGGGTTTTGAGGGTGTACGTGCAAGAGAGAGATTGTAATGGGAGTTTAAGCTGAGTTAAGTAGAGAATTGATAATACAGGGTGAAGGACAGTGAAAGTTTGGTAAGGCTAGAGACTGCAAGACCTGGTGGGTCTCCAGATTGTTGGAGTCTAGAGTATATTTTGATGCTATCCAGGGATATGTCTGAGTGTATCGAGAGTTTTATTTTTATTTCACGAAATTGAAAATTTCGCAAAAGAGGTTTTGAAGCTGAGTTCAGACAACTTGTTATGTATGTTCCTAGGCCGTCCTGGCTCTCCTAGTCCTTGAAAGCCTGTGGGAAGCTGCTGTTGAGCAGTGGCTGTGCTGTGGGTTCCTGCAGTCCCCACGCCGTGTCTCCAGCTGCCGTGCTCCGCAGCTTCAGGGATGCTTCTAGGTGTTAGAGAACCGAATTTACCAATGCTGTGGCCAGGATTAGAGGAAAGGCAAAACTCTAAGAGTTGTTTGCTTTTTGATATTTTGGATTTAAAAGATTGTGATAAAAAATATACTTGAAGAATTGTAAAGTCTTAGCATTGGAAGAGAAGCTTATATTATCTACAGTTTTAGCTCTAGCGCTTTAAGAGCTCATACCTCACAAGACAGGTCATTCTATTGTAGACAGCTTCTCAGTTAGTGGGTACTTTGTTAAAGAGTTATTTTTATTGAGCTCAAGTCTTTCTCTTATAATTTCTTCTTTTTAGTTTTAAATGTGAAGTCTAAGATATTGTGTGGAAAAAGTCCAATTGCTCTTGAACTTCTTTTTAAATAGAACTTACCCCCCTTTATATTCTAACCAGTAACCAGATCCATCCTCTCCCCTCCGTCCACCTTCCACATCCTCGTATAGGTGACTGTGCGTCTCTGCCTCTGGTCTGGCGCTCATCCAGTCAGTTCTCCACACTGTTACCAGGGTGGTAATACATCCAAAACACTTCTACTAGTAATAATAACATTAAAATTATTTAATTTTTTTATATTATAAATTTATGATGATGGTAAGTGCTCATAAAGCACTAACTGTGTGCCAGGCACTGTTCTACGCACTGTATTCATTTATTCCTCACAATACCCTGTGAAGTAGATTCCATTATTATCCTCAATTTTCAGATGTGGAAACAGGGCAGTGAAGTTAAAAGCTACACAACTAGTACACAGTGGAGACAAGTTCAAATCCAGACTTCTAGATTCAGAGGCCATGCCTTCAGACACCACAGCAAGCCGTTTCTTTCTCTCCCTTACTTAAAACACTCCGTGGTTCCCATGATAGGATGAGGTTTGACACGGTGCGTGATGCCCTTCATGAGCCCTGCCTTTCCCCTTCTAATGCTTCATCCCCTACTGTTCCCTACTTTATAAAGAATAATTATTATTTACATTCCTGTAACACTAAATTGCCCTTATTACCCGAATACGCTGTTTTTTCCACATATATGTGCGTGTAGTACCACCTCCTTCAACTTGCTGATTCTTTCACATTATTCTTCAAGACTCATTTTAAGTAGTTGTTGCCTGCATGGTGCACTTCCCCTGTGGGATGACATGTTCCTCCTCCACACACCCATACTTTTGTCATTAATATCATTATAATACTGTCATTGCACTGACCATATTTAATGGAAACTGCATATGCTGGAAACTCCTCAAAGTCAGAGACATTATCTTCTTTTTCATACATAAGCCTCTTTTATAACCATGAATTACACTGAATAAAGTTCCAAGTTTTAATTTTATTTGCAGATGTTGATTCATGGTGATGGCTTGCAGGGTCATAAGCAAAAGAAGGCACGTGGGACTTCAACAGCTTTCATCATTTGCAGAAACTGGAAGGACTTTCCTCGGCCCAGTAAAATCATCCAAATTTGTAATCGATGAAGAGTGTCATGAAAGTGTGTTGATCAGTTCAACAGTAAGGCTTCTTGAAAATCTGGATTTAACCAGTGCTGTGGGACAGCTTCTCAATGAAGCAGTTCAAGCACAAAATAACACATACAGAACTGGAACCAGTACACTTCTGTGTCTTGTCGGTGCGTGGAGCAGTGCTGCGGAAGAATGTCTTCATTTGGGTGTCCCTATTTCATTAATAGTGTCTGTAATGTCAGAAGGCTTAAATTCATGCATTGAGGAGATAGTTTCCCTGCAAGTACCAATCCAGAATGTATTTGACTGTATCGACAGCACAAAGACATTTTCTGGACTTGAAACACTTAATGTCAGTTTGTACCCTTTTCTACAAATCCCTTCAGATACTGGTTTAATGCAGAAAAAGCATGATCTCAAAGATGTTGCCTCACAGTCATTGGCCATATACAGTCTTCCTGGGAGGCCAGTTAAATCACCTAAACTCTTTGGGCCTCAGGCTAAGGTTGAAGCAGATAAAAACACATCACAGACTCCTCAAACTCTGGGAAACAGTCTTCCTGCAGACACCCGCTGCAGAAGGTCAGTACTAACCCACAGTAGGCATTTTAGCAGAACAGATAATAACCAACGGATAAGCAAACCGGATGGATTTCTAGAGCAACATAGTGCAGCCACACTCAAGACTTACAGATGTAATGACTTGTTAGAGTTGGAGGTAGGTTTGAGTCATGGAGATCACAGCAGCATGAAATTAGTAGATGAAGCAGTGCGGCTGCAGTATCAGAACGCAGGTGTGCAACAGGGCGGCCGTACAGTGCCGTTTCTGTTTGACATTTCAGGAATCTTCACTTGCTGCCTACCAGGTTTACCGGAAACTTTGTCTTGTGTCTGTCCAGGATATGTCACTGTTGTGTCAATATCTAGGACTGCTCTGATCGAGGAATTGCAGAAGCAGCCTATCCGGGTAGTTCTCGTTGAGGGTGACCTCACAGAGAATTATCGCCACCTGGGATTTAACAAGCCTGCAAATATTAAAACAGTATCAGAAAGCATGAAGGTTGAACCAGACAGCTCAGAAGAACTGTGGACAAATCATGTGTTACAGGTGTTAATCAAGTTCAGTGTGAACCTCGTTCTGTCACAAGGAAATGTATCTGAACGCCTGATTGACAAATGCACACACAGTAAGCGGTTGGTCGTTGGGTCAGTGAATGGCAGTGTGATGCAGGCTTTTGCAGAGGCTTCGGGAGCGGTACAGGTGGCCTACATCACACAAGTGAATGAAAACTGTGTGGGCAGTGGGGTCTGTGTGACCTTCTGGAGAAGCATCCCCTTCGATGCTGTAGATCAGACCAGCAGAGTGGCAATCTTGTTAAAGACAGAAGGAATGAACTTGGTTACAGTAGTGCTCACTAGCCCCGTCGCTGCCCAGATGCAGACCAAAGAAGACAGGTTCTGGGCTTGTGCCTATCGTCTGCATCATGCTCTAAAAGAGCAAAAGGTCCTCCGTGGAGGTGGCGCAGTTGAACTTCTGTGTCTTAGCCATCTTCAGATTCTCGCGGAGCAATCTCTGAATAAAGGAAACCAAGACTCTTCAGGATGGTTTCATAATACTTCTTCTTGGCTGGCCTCATCCCTGGCGCTTTACAGACCGACTGTACTTAAATGCCTGGCCGATGGATGGCACAGATACCTTTCAACTCTCCTGTGTAACACTGCCAGTTACTCATCAGAATTTGAAGCCAACACATTCATTCAGCATCATCTACAAAATGCTGCAGACTCTGGCTCTCCTTCATCTTACATCTTGAATGAATATAGTAAACTAAAGAGTGGAATTTTTAATTCAGGCATTTCAAATAAACTGGAACAGATTCCAAGCGTTTATGACATTGTTACACCAAAGATTGAGGCATGGCGCCGAGCTTTGGATTTAGTATTGTTAGTACTTCAGACAGACAGTGAAATTATTACTGGACTTGGACGCACACAGATAAAATCACAAGACTCAGAGGACTTTTTATTTTTATAGTATTATTGGCTAAGTGTTTGGAAAATAATCTTTGGTAATATAACATGCTAATAATAAACTTTCTAGTAGCCAAGTCATAGTGCCTAAAATGCCAGCTGTTTGCAGGAAGAAAATATTTGATGTCTGTCAATAACTGTGTAGGGTCTAAAATTCCACTCTATTTATAACATAACAAGTTATCCTGTTACTGTTGCATAGAATGCTACAGAATACATGAGATACTTGGATCAGAGACAAAGGACTTTTATTATTCACAGCAAAAGCAGTAGCCAGAGCTTCGTATTGGTTTGTGTCAATTTCCACATTTCTCTGAGTCCCACAAGAGCAACACAAAGGGCCAGTGATGGAAGCCTGTACATGCCGTGTGTTGTGTTACAGAAGAGGGACACTGAGCCTGGGACAGCCTCTGCTTGTATAATAAGCAGAAACAATCCTGTTCTTTGTCCAAGGGTAATTGTTACCTCATGCCTCCGGGTTGCTCAGTGTAAACACAAGCCTGAGACATGAGCTGGGTAAAGACAGGTCATAGCGCATGGAGAGAGTATGCAGTGTCACACAGCCCACAATGGACAGCCTCTTCCAACAGTTCACTCCTCAATCTGACACATTCTTGGTGAGACTTGAATTTTCGTGTGAGTATGCCACTCTGTTGGCTACTGTAATTAATCTGGCAAACAGGTTGCTTGGCCAATACCAAAGCCATTCAGTTGGTCTCATATAGCAATTAAATTAAGGCTACTGTCAACAGACGCTGAGCAACAAGATGAAGCCAGTCTGTAGAACTGACCTCTGTCAGGTCCCCCAGGATCTTGAATTTAGTCAAATGTAAATTCCAAAGAAGGACCAGTAAGTTTTTATTAGCCAGAATGTCGTCTAAGACCAAATTATTATCTGTTATGAACCATGCAAGGGAGTTTTGGTTAACTTGCTGATCTTTGGTGTCATTGCCAACAATTATAGGAGGCAATAGAGGGACCAGAAAGCACCTCTCATCCCTAATGGAGAGACATTCGTGGCCCATTTTCCCCACAGACAAGCACATAACGTAACAGTCCCACGTCACTGTATTTCAGCATTTGTTGTTAAACCTGATTTGAATCACCATTATACAAATTTGATTCAGTCACATAAGTAGTGTTGCCCAGTAGTTGCAGCTGCAATTGCCATGCATGGAAAATCCAAGGCCACTCATATTAAGAGAAGCGTCTGATCAGTCAGATTGAGACAAGGTTGTCCTGGCACCTGTGTTTGTACGTGTTCATATCTGGGAGCTGCCATTGATGCATCTTATACTGTCTCCAGTACTGAATAAGAGCCTTAATAAGGTTTGAGCCTTCTTTGTGGTGGTGGGTGGGCAAGGAGACCACCTTTGTTTGGCTCCCAGAGGGACTGAGTGCTGTGAATCTGTCCAGATGGTCTCAAGGAACTGTACCTGGCACTCAACGTTCTGAATTTTGTCTGGGTTTATCAGTCACTCCTCATGGCAGAGGTAGATAACACCACAGTCAAGTAGATAGTGGCCACAGTCAGGACCATTGAAACAGGCTTCTAACTTGTCAGCCACCAGGACACCTCCGTATCATCTATGTAGTGAACATTTGCGGCATCGGAGCGTAGAGGCACTCACACTAAACCCCAGCCTGTCTGTGGGTTAGGATGGGTTTGGGCATGGTGGTGGATGGCAGGAAGTTTGTCTCATTTTTTCTACTTGTAGCAATACCCTGAGTGGAACAATCTCCTCTGGCACTTTATGAACATTTAAGTTTAAGCATATAAACACCTTGATACCAATTACGTGTTTTCATAAGAGCAGTACATTGAATTGGGCCAAAGGCCCCACCCACAGGGTCCCACTTTGTCTCTCCTGCAAGATTTTCTCCAGTCCTATCAGTTGACTTTAGTCACTTTCCCCCTCTGTGGGAACATGAACCAAGAAGTTTGACACTTTCACATTAGGGGCTCTGATAGCTGCTGAGAGATGATGTCTCCCTGGCCGGTAGCTCAGAAAGCAGCAGAGAGCAAGGGCAGCGGACAAGGAGGCTCTTTTCGTCTTTTTTGGCTCTTCATTTCAGTGTCGGCGCCAGCTTCTCCCCTGTGCTCTTCCCAGTGTCTGGAGAGCACCCCGGCTCCAGGGAGCTTGCTTTCTGCCCTCCGCGTGCCGCTGCGCCTCCTCAGTGCCCTGCAGTCCTGGGTGCCTTTGGCCACCCTGTGCCCAGGGCCCGCTTCCGCCATGGGACTGGTAGAATGGTCACTCGGGCCCCTGTCTCTGACAGAGCTTTAAAAGTTGAGTCACTTCCTCCCCTGAGTGCCCCATCAGACTTGGCTTTTTCCGCAGGAGCTGAAGTCAGGGTGGAGGGTGAGGGAGGTCTGGGGAAGTGTAGAGGGGGACAGTGGCTCCGTGCCCGTGAGCAGCGCTTTGTGGTCACTTTTGGTTTTGATTGGCTGCCCAACCTGTGCTCAACAAACTTGTATTTTCACTGTCCTCCAAGTTTTATCTCCTCATTGCTGACAGCATTTCTTGCAGCTTTGGGGACCCCTGACTTGGCAGCCACAGCCAGTTTCTTCTCAGCCAGTGCCTTGGGGCTACTGCCTTGTTGCCCTGTTCACATTCCTCCTCCTCCCACCTGAGGTGAGTGAGCAACAACCAAGGCATCATTTGGGTGGCTTGTTCTAATCCCACCTGTCAGGACTTATTCTCCAGGCGTCATTTGCAGGTGGGACAGCAGGGGCTCCCAGTCCCCTCCCCCTTCCCCACTACTTGAGTGAAAGCAGTCACTATCGGAGCCCAGGGAGTCCAATCTCTTAACCCAGCCACTGGGGCCCTCACCTTTTCCGGGAGAACCGTGACTCTCTCAAGTCAGAACTGGCAATAACTATGCAGGGTCTGGGGTTTTGCCCTGTTTACAAGCTAACAAATTAGCCTCTCAAAATTCATGAGATGCTGGCAGAAGGCTCAAGACTCCTGGGCTTTTATAAAAGTAACCAGAGCTTCATGTTGGTTTATGTTGGTCCCCTGGGCTCTCAGGTCCCACAAGAGTGACATAAAGAGCCCAAGATGAATGCCGACACACATGGTAGTTTGTGTTTCAGAAGAGCAGTACTGAGCTCAGGCAATTCACAACTTTTCTAGTGAGCACAAGTAAGCCTGTTTGTATGGGGAGAGATTACATCATTATTCAAGGTTGCTCACTGCAAACACAGCCTTGAGAAGTGGCCTGGAAAGAGAGAACTCAGCACCCAGCAAGAACATGCAGGGATGCTCAGAGCCCATGGCAGACTGCCTGTCCCAACAAAGTCCCAGCGTTCAATAAATTGAGCGTTATAAGGCCTGAATTTATGTGTGTAGTTTTTGAAGTTGAATATTAAAGAGCTCAGAGAAAATAATAGTAGTAATTAAATTACTGATGACCTACCATGTTCCTTCTAAATTCTTTACATACTGTATTAATTTGCCAGGGTCGCCACAACAAAGTACCACATACTGGGTGGCTTAAACAACAGAAATGTATTTTCTCACAATTCTGGAGGCTAGAGGTCTGAGATCAAGGAGTTGGCAGGATTGATTTCTTCTGAGGCCTGTCGCCTTGACTTGTAGATGGCTGTCTTCTTCCTGTCTTCACATCTTCCTTCTGTACCTGTCTGTGCCCAAATTTCCTCTCCTTGTAAGGACTCCAGTCATATTGGATTAAAGCCCACTCCAGTGACCTCATTTTAACTTAGTTACCCTTTAAAGACCCTATCTCCAAATTTAGTCACATTTTGAGATGTGGGGGTTTAGGACTTCAGCGTATGAATTGGAGGTGGGGGACACAGTGCAGCCCGTACTACATATATAATCTCAATCTTTGCAACATCTGTTTTCTTCATCTTATGGATAAGAACATGATCTTAATAAGGTTAAGAAACTTGCCCAAGTTCTCGCAGATAGTAGATAGTAGAGCTTTAATTTGAACTAAAATTTTATCTGCTTCCAAAGTCTTATTTCTAAGCGTTCATTGTTTTATGAATTTTTTTTTCAATAAGGTAACAACAAAACAAGAAAAGAGAATGCCTGGTTTATTTACATGACTCATTTAAATGTATTGGAAAATGGAATTTGATTAGCCTCATGTTGGGTAAAAAATACCATTTTTGGTTTGGCATTTGTCTTATATGTGATCACATGACAACTTTGCACAGATGATCATTCCAATTATACATACCATGTTTGTTCAAGTTAGAATAATAACAATGTTGAGCATTAAACTGTTTTTAAAAATAAAGTGTATTATTTTACTTGAGTATTCTTTTATTCTCCCATTATAGAGTATTAACACTCAGTTTTTGTTAAAATATTATGAAGATTATGAGTACCACTGATAAATTAACATGGGTGTTCAACTCACTTTATATAATAGATTTTTTTGTGAAGTTGGTATTTGCATGTATTTGTACTAAGTACTGAGTAAATCTTGTAATAAATATTTTCCTTTGAAACTAGAAGTCTCACTAATACAGATGGTTTTGTTTCCAGATTTTCAAAAAGCTTTGTACTATCATGTGGTTTATCAGCTATTTTTCTAGTTCTTATAATCATAAGAAATATCTTTAAATTTTAATTACTCAAGTAACTGTTCTGTCCTTAAAATTGAGAACAACCCGTTGAATAAACTTGATTCATCTGAGTAAATGGCTTTTCCAAGAAACCTTGTCTACAAGCAGGTGTAGACATTTCTTGAAAGACCAGAGCAGTGTTGATATGTTTGTGAGACCACCTGCCTCTTGCATATTATAGAACACTGAGAGGTTTGCAGTTATTCTGTACCTACATATAGCCCGTTTTCCCAAAGATAAACGACTCCTCCTGAACCAGAGTTTAATTAGTTCTTCAAATAATAATCTTTAAGAAATTTCAGCCATGGGATTCCTACATACTCCAGAATATGAATCTGGACAGTTGCAGGATCAGCAGAAAGAAGTGGGAAGCAGCAAGAACGAAGGGGTTGCTGACAGTCCCCCAAATTGCTAACAATTACTTCCAAAAGGAAAGGAAATATGAATGGAAAAAGTATAAGCAGTTCTTGGAATTAGCCCGCGGGCATCGCGGTCTGGGTGAGTGCAAAACTACAACAAAAAGCAAAACAATCACAACTCTGTGTTTGTGTTGTTGACCTGAGATAAATGGACTGTCGGATATTTCTCCAGCAAAGATAGCTTTATTTGGGGTCAGCAGAGAATCGAAATTCCAGGTCTGCAAGCACGATGAGCGACGTGCAAGTCCCCACGTGGCAGGGAAAAGAGGGGACTTTCACAGGAAAAGAAGGTTGGGAGGATTATAGTAAACAAAGAGTCCGTGGCTTTTCACTGGCCGAGTCCTGTCTTCCTGTTGGCTCTGCTGTCCTTGCAGGGTGTGAGAGCTCCCTGTTCTGGTCTCCCAGCTCTATCTAATTGAGGTTTCTGTATTAATTGTTTTACAGAGTTTGATGTAGAATTGACTAGTGCTGCGGTGATCTAAGCTCTGAAGTATGTCAGATACATTCAGCACATGCTGCAACCAAGCAGAGGGCTTGCTTGTGTGCCTGCAGCACAGAAAGCTAAACTTTGGCAGCGAGAGTTTTCAGCAAAGTAAGGATTTATTGCAGGGCGCCAAGCAAGGCAGTGAGGCCAGCCGCAGATCCACTCCAGCCTGGTCTTTGAGTTAGGGGTTTTTAAAGGAGTAGAACAGAGAGGCTGGGGTTAATCATCGTCTTGTGACATTTCTTAACTGTAGTTTCAGGAGTCAGGATGTCTCTAGTTTAAGATTCTCTGGCCAGGTGCTCCATGGCTTGGGGCTCTGTTAACTCATCTTGCCCTGGAGAAACAAGCTGAGTTTGCGCGTTAATAGTGGTGTTGTGTTTTGTACCTTAATGATGTTATCAACAAAAGCAATTTTCATCATCTGACTCTGGTTGATTAGTGTTCAGTTAGCACAGGATTGAGATCAGAGGGGACAAGAATGGGAATAAGTTTTGGGAAAGAGATTAATCACAAATTCAGTAAGGGAACCCAGCTTTAGGGGGACTTGCTTTCAATGTTTCCTTCCAGGAGGACTGAGCCACACTCTAAAGGGGGAGAATGTTGGAAGCAAGTCAAATAGAGCAGGAGAGGAACACTTGGAATAAGGGAGAGGGCAGAGTTACGTTGGGAATGGTTAAACGATGTCATTTTGTACTAAGCTGGGTGGCCGGGAGACTCAGAGGAAAATAAATGTAACCTTGAAGGCTTGGAAATACAGAGCTGGAGGGAGAAAATCTTTCCAACCAGACCTAGCTTTGACATTCAGAGAAAGGCTACACAGAAAGGCTATATTTTCAGTCCATTAACTGAATTAACTGAACATTAACGTAATTTCAGTACCAGGAGAGAGACCATGAGTCGTGAAGCTGGGAAATTGGCTCTGGCCAGTCCCCACGTCCTTCACAAGAACCGCTTCCTGTGATGGGCTTCACAGAAACCCATGTAATTTGAACATGGGAGAAAAAAAGAAATGCCATTTAACCTCAAGTGACCTTAGTACAGGAGAAAAGGTTAAAATGGATTAAGTAATATTTGAATGGACAATGAGAGCACACCAGCGGAAAAAAATGTAGCCACAAAGCAGATGAAAATTAATATTTCTAAATGAGATAAAAAAAAACCCATTTACTTTGAAGTTTTTGAAAAACAGCACTCAATAGAAATATCAATCTCAGAAATTAGATAGCTAACAACTGGTTAGGAAATGACAACTGACACAGCTCAGAAAAGAACTGGCCTAAATCACAGTTGACTGTTGAGCAACATGCGGGTTATGGGGCACTGACCACACCCCCAACCCCTCAGAGTCAAAAATCCAAGTATAACTTTGCAGTCAGCCCTCTGTGTCCAAGTTTCCACATCTGAGGATTCCACCAACCTCAGATCATGTAGCAGTGTAGTATGTTTATTGAAAAAAAATGCTTATATAAGTGGACTCACACAGTTCAAACTTGTGTTGTCCAAGGGCCAACTGTATAAGTAACCTAGCAGCAAACTGACTCCATGGAAAGCACAGTAAAGAATGTAAATGTCATTTCCAGGGACCCAGTAGAGCAATCTCCTCTGTCACAAGCTTTTCTGAATTTCCTTAACAGAGAGCAGAGATCTGCATTGTACCATTTTTCCTTTTAAGATAATGATTTAAATGACCAAACTTTACAAAGGATGACTTTTTCCCTGTAAAGCAGGGACCAGTCTAACATGAGAGTCACCCTCTGGAACCATTCAAAGCCATTAATTTCTCATTTAAGTTTCGGGGCAGTTCTTGGCTCCCTAGTTCATGCCATTGGTCTACTCTGAAAGCCTCTGTTTAGTGAGGGGACAGCAATGGTGGATCAAAGGGATCCAGGATCTCTCAGGGTGGCAGTGCCTTGCATTCACCCATTGGCAGAGTTTCCATGATCATAGCTTCACAGGCCCACAGACTTTTGTCCGGATAAGAGGAGGTGATCATCATCAAGGTAACCAACTCATACTAACCAAGCACACAGACAGTTGTGTAAACCAAGCTGCTAATTTCATATTTATATTTGTATCATAGCTACTAGAGAAAAACAGAATACTCATATGAGCTGAGCCAAGAATTTGTTTCTCCTGTGTATGAAAGTCTCTGGGAAGGCTGGAATCCAAGCCAAGGTTCTCCTCTGAGAGCAGGCTAGCCAGATACCCTCTCTTCAGGAGCAATGCAGGGGCTCACCACTAACCAGGACGCTGAGCTCTTCGCTCATTTCTTTTGTTGTCATGCCCTTTATTCAGATGTTAATTAATTAGACACTACTATTTTTTTTTTGCTCAATCATATTTCGCACCTGCCTTCTGGAGGCAGCACCCTGTGGCCCCTTTGAGTGATAACTTATTGCTTTGATTTAGGAAACATCTTCCCTAGAGTGACATCTAATAACCACAATCACCCACCTCATAATACTTGTTTAACCCCTAGAGCTTCACCTTATCTTCAGGTTTTAGGAGTAACAGATTATAGTCTCCCATGGACCAACTAGATGTTCTTTCTCTTCCAAGATAAAAGAATGATGACAAGAAGTATCTGTCAGCTTCCAAGATGTGCTTGTCACATAAGCATTGGACTGAAAACTAGGAGACCTTTGTTCAAATTCTGACTTTTCCCCTGTGTGACCTTGGGCAAGTCACCTAACCTGTTTTAATGTTTCCTTATCTGTAAAATGTATTCTTAAAGCGACTTTGAGGTTTAAATTAAATATGCATTATGATAACCTAACTCCGCACATATTTATTGCATGCAAATATCCAGGGAAGTAAGTCAGGCACTTGAAACATTGTTCTGAAACAATTTTATGAGATTTCTGTTCCTTTCCTAGCTTTACAATTTTAGCGATTCTCCTCTGTGCCCCTGCCTTTCTGGCCCTCTTCATGGTGATTGGAAATAATGTCTCTTGAACAAAAAGGGTCAGTGTGCCTACTCTGGAGATAAGAGCAACAGGAAAGGAGAGGACTAGGCAGGATGTGTTCCACTTCTCAGAGGCTGGAGATAAGAACCCAGGCACTTGAAGAAAATCAGACAAATAATTAGAATAGTAGGTTTGGTGTAGTGTTTTCCCTGTGAAAGAGTTCCTAGAGTCCCATGGACCACTTGTGAGAGTAGCAGGGCTGCTCTCTCCCACATGGGCGTGCTCGTCTAAGAGGGCAAAGTCAAGCCCAGGCTAAGGAGGCTCAGGGGGGAGCAGCAGGTGACTGTAAACCCCACTGCGCCTCAGCCAGCCTCCTTTGAAGTACGCATGTGTCTGTTACAAACCTCGCTGTCAAGTTCTCACTGCGATTGCCACCTACTTTGCCTCAGTATTTTGTTTATATAGAGCAGTAGTTCTCAACTTTGGCTTCATGTAAGAATCACCTGGGGAGTTTTTAAGAACTATAATGGCTGACCATATCCACAGAGAGTTATTTAACTGGTCTGAGGTCAGGATGCCAGGCATTGGTATTTTTTGTTTGTTTTGTATAAGATGAGGTTTATTTGGACTAGACAAGTAATTTGAGGTAAAATACAAATATGAATATGATATAATCTAAACTAAATTTTAAAAGAAGTACATTGTATTGATCGTTTTGTAATGTATATTTTTTAAAAGTATATGCATCCTTGCTATGCCAGCTATTAGAACACCAATCTAGTAAAACCCAGATTAATTTTGAGTTCAGAGGGAAAAGTAGAAACTCAGGCTCTCTTAGCATCTTTCTTGACCATATTCCTCCTTCTGGTCCAGTATGCTTTCTCAGCAACCAATCCATGGAAACAGCCTGTATCACACTCTGCTGCAGTCACCTGTTTCCCTGTCTCTCTTCCCCTGTAGGCTGACTGTAGGCTCCTCAGTGGTAGAGACCTTGTCTGATCATTTTGTATCTCCAGGTTCAGGGGAATCGGGTGTTGGTATTTTCAAGGGCTTCCCATGTGACTGGAATGTACAGTCAGGTCTGAGAACCACTTACATAAAGGTTCGGTAGTTCTGAATCCCTGGCTGCACTTTAGTATCACCTGGGGAGCTTTTAGACATATCAAATCAGAAGCCCTAGAGCTGGGGCCTGGGTATCTGGATTTTTAAGGCTCCGCATAGAATTATTACATGCAGCCAAGATTGATCAGCATGACTATAACTTAAATAGAATATGAAGAGGTCTTTTTAATACAAAGTAATTGCTAACCATCCCTGGGAAAACTGTGAACCCACATATTCAGGGGAAAGACACAGTTGCAATTTTGCAAAAATATTAAAATCATGCACTTAACTACAGGCTGCAGAAGCTAATGTGGGAAAGGGCACAGCAACAAAGAAGAATAAGGAAAGATGACAAATCTTCATGCATTATTTTATATGAAACACCTGGAATGCTTAAAATATTAGATATCATCCACTTTAACTCAGCGTTAATCTAAAGAAAGATTGCTCCTGGCAAAGTGTTGATCACAGATCACAGCTACCCTTGAAGAGCACTTCTTCGTGCCAAGCGTGTTGGGGAGCATTCCACAGGCACTGGCTTGCCTAATCTTCACGGTAGTTCTGTGAGGCAGGCTCTGTCATTATCTTTATTTTGCATATAAACTGAGGCACAGAGGCTCAGTGTCTTGCCCAAAGTACACAGCAGTGTAGACAGAGGTACAGTCTGACAGCAGGACTCAAGAGACCCTAGTGGCAGCCAGTGGTCTCTGCAGAGGGGCAGACGCGGAGACAGAAAGGTCCGTTGGGGTGCAAGAGGAATATATTAGAATTTCTACTTCTGTTCATTCTTGTTTTCTGTAAGTTTAATTTTTCCACTATGTTACATAATTTACATATCATATTAGTTTGGTAGGATATAAATATATTATTTTAGATAAGTAAATGTGCATATATTGAGTCTTATGATCAGAGAAGTTTGAAGACCATCTATCTAGGAGCTAATGGTGATGCAAATAGCATGTGGTCTGTTTTGATGGAGTAGAAAGTGACCTAGGAGGAAATACTCACTCAAGGGTGAAAAGCAGATGAATTTTGGTTAGCTCTATCTTCTTCTGTAGGTAAAAACATTGAGACTTTGCAAAAATGTAATATATTTTAGTGACATACCGTCAAACATTTTGAAATACTTTTCAATGAGCCATTCTAAAAAATCTAGTTTCTTTGTTACTTTGAATGAGTTTTCGCCTGTCACCACATAGCAATATTTTTTCCTGGAGCTTTTTAAGACAATGTGGGTCTTTATTTAGACTAGAGAATTTATTAACCCTTTTAGGTTGACTCCTCGGGTAACACAGTCCACAGTGTGCAAAGCAACAGGCCTGCCAGTTTGCCTGTGCTGCTTGTGGTCTCACTTCCAGGCTCTTCCATCATGTCGTACAAGCCCTTATTTTGCATCTGACTTTATCCTTGACCAATTTTATTGCATGTTCTGGCACCTCTATTCTTCCTAAATACTTTTATCTCTCTCCTCAGAGCCAGCCCCTTTCTTTTTATCTTTAACCATGGCTTGTCTTTTCCTCTTCCCCTATTCACACTTCCATCCTGGGTTTTGTTTTTTTTTTAATGTATTAATGATTCTTTCCATTATTCTTTCAGAACATTTTTAGAAGAAACCCTTGGTCTCTTTTCCCCTAACACACCAAGGTAACCATTATTAATATTTGGGGCATGGTTTTCCAGGCCCCTCTGTGTGGGGACAGAGAGATATGTTCCTTATAATTTCTAAGTGGAATCATATGAAACACACTGCCATATAACCTACTTCTCTGAAGTGTTCTATTAAGAAACTTCCCCCAGTATCATTAAATAGAGTTCAGTAATTTCAATGGCATCATATTATTCCAGCTCAATAACCTACTATAATTTATTTAACACATATCCTAGCTGACATTTGGTTCAGTTCCAGCTTGGGTGCTATTATAAACAAGGCTATAAAAAGTGTATTTATAGCTGAATCTTTACTCTCTATGGTTGTATCATTTGAATAATTCTTAATGATGGATATTGGATCAATAGGTAGGTGGACATTTTAGCTTTTCTTATATATTTTTGCCAAATTGTTCTTCTAAAAGGCTCTATAAATGAAAGTGTCAATTCACAGCAATTGTCAACATGAGTATTATTATTAAAATTTTGTTTAACTAATTTGGGTGAAAATGCAGTCTCACCGTAGTTAACCCTTCTTTGATTATTAGTGAGGAAGAAAGAACAATGAATTTTTTCTTTGTATTATTTAATGTTTGTAAAACACCTATATATTTTCTTTTGATTTTCTTCCTCGGGTGTTATGTTTAGAAAGGTCTTCCCAATGCCAAGATTGTGTTATAATCACCGATATAGACTTCTAGTAATTTTAAGGTCTTATTCATCATTTACATTTAAATATTTAATGCCTCTGGAATTTATTTTAGTAGATGATATAAGACTCTAAAAGAAAGTTTTCTAAATGGTTATCTAGTTGTCCCAACCTCATTATAGGGTTTTCGTTGTCCACTCAGGTATTTCTTAGCGGTGAGGATGAAATACCAACAGAAAAAGAGATACCATGTTCTCAGTTGCTATGAAACACTTTCATGCCTTTCTGACTGTGCGTTCATCCTGTTCAGTGTTCTATCATTTGTTTCTGCCACTGTAGCACCATACACTACTGAAAAAAAAATACATGGTAGAAACTTGTCCTGACAGTGATGAGAAATGACTGTGCTCGATTGAGAGCTACTCTCCCAAAGAAGTGTTTTAAAACAGTTTTCTTCTTAAGGGTCATCAGATCTTTACTCTGAAAAACCTAAAAGATTTCTTCTTTCTTTTGACCTGTAGGTGGCAAACTTCCACTCTTATGCTCTTTTAAATCTTTGACCTGCCTGTTTAAAGTCCACAAAAACAAAGGTGAGATTATTTCAGTGTGAGTTAGCATAAATATAAAGGTAAGGAGATTTAAAGTAAAAGGACAGTAAAAATAAAAGGCAGTTGCTTTTAATTATTATGTTTTGAGATGGTCAGTGGAGAATAGTCACAGTCCCAGCTCCGCTGTCAACTAGCTGTGACTTGGGAAGGTGATTCAAGTTCTCTAGCCTCTGTGATTTCACGTCTAAATCACAAAGTTGAATGAGCTCATCCCTGTTATACTTTCCAGCTCTCCATGTTATGATTCTTGTTACAAATTTAAATCCCTGACCAATTTTGAATGATGGTGAAACTTGTTTGAAAGGGGATCAAAATGTCCAAAATTGCTCCTTAAAAGATGATAATAAGGACAGACTTTAAAACTGATCAGAAAAAAATTTTAGTGCATGATGGTTAAAACATTGGGGCTTCAAAAATTGGCCAATTATACATTCAGACCATTATAATGACTTATTTTATTACAAACCAGGAGTAATACAACAGAGAGAGATAACTTTTTTCAATGATAAAAAAAGAATTTAGATCTATTGTCAGTGCAGCCATATCAGTAGGTTATAATGGGTTCAAAAGTAGAATATAAAAAATAAATCTGCAAGGAATCAGAATGTAAAATATAAAACCCAAAGAAGCTAGAATAGTATATGTAAATATATATATATAAATGTACTATTTTATATCTGTGTATTTTATAATAAAATATGTAATGTTTTACATATAAAATATATGGTAGTATATGTAAATATATGGGAGATAAATTAGTGGCTATTAAAAAAAGAGAAAAAAGTTTTTAACACAATGTACATTTTTCTATACTACAAGAATAAAAACATTTTCAAGTGACAAGAGCTCAATGTTACATACCATGAAAAGCTCACTGTTTTAAATGTATGAATATATATCCGGGCAGCAGTTGGGGTCTCCCTAACTTCAATCTAGTAACTCTGATATCAGAAAGCCCTCTGAGAATTTTATTGTGCCCCCCAAACACACACACACACACACACACCCATCCATCTACTTCTCCCTCCTGTCTTTCTTTTCCTCTCACCACCCTTATCTTCTCCAGTCTTACTTTCTACAGCTAATCCCCTCATTCATAGTAAGCTCTTTATGGATTTTTGAAGTATTTTATTAAAGATCTGAGGAAGTTACAGGGAGGCCAGTTTTCAGAATGTGGAGTGCTGGCCTCTCGCTGTTTCCTCATTACACCCTCCTTTCCTGCTTTTCCTCTCTCATCTGCCCTCTTCTTCCCTCAATAAAATCATCCCTAGTTTCAAGAAGAGTTCTTCCTATAGTTATCCTCAACTACAAACTCCCATTTGCCAAAGAGGACAGTTTTCCCTAAAAGGCGTATTGGTAAATAAAATTTCCTCCATCTAACTTCACGTATTAGGTTGGCATTTAAATTCCACTTAAAAAGGGGGAAATGAGTTACACGTAGAAAATGCACAGCTTGCTCCTACAGTGCCGTACACAGCAGAGCCACTTTAAAGCAGCGTTTTGCATACTAGTTAGAGTAGAAAACGTATGAAAGATAAAACTCAGTGTTGGGGAGCGTGTGGGAAAGCGTGCATTTATATACACTGCTGGAGAGAATGCAAATTGGCTTAACTTCAAATTGTTCTCCTACAAAAATGTTAATAGTAGTATTACGAAAAATGGAAACAAGCCAAATATTCCACAATGGAGAATATTTAGACAAATATGTTAATGTGATGGAATGAATAGTGGACTACTTTTACTTCAACACATAAACAAGTTTATAAATAGTGATAAAGTAGAAACAGAACTCAAGATAATATTAACTTTATAGCTATGTGAAAACAGTAACAATGATTGGAACCCTGAAGAATGTAAATAATTTCAGTTCTAACTACTAGTCATAATTATTCTATCTTGTATTATATCTTTCAATACACTAAGACCAATTTATTCAAGTCTATTTGAGTTGATTCTAATAGTTTGAACCATTTCCCAAAGATTTTCTTCCTTTTAATATTGCTGTAAGTCAGATTTTTCTAATGCATTAGTTGAATATAGGAATAAATTAGATACCTTCAAAAGTTTGTTAGTGTGTGACAATCTAAAAAATTTCTGACCAGCACTGCTCAGAACTATCTAGGTTGTGACAAAACAAGAAAAGTCTGAGAAATAGGCATAGAGGAGCCCAAGGAGACATGAGGACCGGAAGTAATGTGTGGTCCTGGCCGGGGTCCTGGAACAGAAAGAGGACATTGGTAAAAATTCAGGAAATGAGAATAAAATTTGGACTCCAATGAATAATGATGTATCAATACTCACTTATTAATTGTGATAAATGTACCATCCTAAAATAGGATGTTAATTATAAGAGAAACTAGATGCAGGCTATATGGGAATTCTCTGGGCTCTTTTCGCAATTTTTCTGTACGTCTAAACTATCCTAAAATTAAATTTTTATTTAAAAAATATATTAGTACATTCGGACAACTTTAACACCATCAGTAACGAAAGGTACCCTTCAGTAAAGAGAATGGTACATTATAAAGAGCTGAGGATGTAGAATGTACTAGACAAACCACTGTCCTTGTCCCAGGGGTATATGAGCTGTCTCCAACAGGAGCAAGTGATAGGAATACATTCCAAGGGCACGACGCAAACTCTAGTTTCTAACAAAATGTTTTTACTTACCAATCTGTAAAGTTGTTACTATTACACTACAATATGTAATGAAGTCTATTCATATTATTTTGAGGATTCTTTTCCTTTTCTGAAAATTGTTTTTCCTTTTCCATTCTGTCTGCCATTTTTCTTCGCAATTGCATTTTTAAATTGTATTTTTAAATTTAAAACATGTAAAACATTTTAAAACATTAAAAAATTAAAAATTTTAACTTTAAAAAATTTCCCAATATGTTTGTCTGGTGATGTGAAGAAGATTCTTTGTATACTGTTCACTACCAATGAGAAGCAAATTGGCAGTTTCAGTCTGTTGACAACATTGAGACTGGTTTAATGTCTAAAAAAAGTAGACCTGTTTTCCGGTGTTAACCTCAGAGTGGGAGGTGGAAAAGGCTACTTCCCAATAGGTTTCCATTTTGGACTAGTATGAAAACAAAAGACATGAGGCCAATGTAGTACATTTTCTTCTCATCCCTCTAACTAAATTATACATTAACACAGTTTCTTTTTAATGCATTAAAAATGTTTTAAACTAGCGTTTGTGTTTTCTTATTTAAAAGCAGTAGAAACCTCTGTTAATGAAGTCATTTATTTTCTTAGAAATAATTATTGGTTTCCTGCAGCATTTCTGAAACTGTCTTGTAAGAAGCACATGGGCCACTTGTCAAAATGCAGATTTCCAGACCCCACTCTCTCAAGATTCTAATTCAGTATGCCTCAGGCCCAGGGGATTGTGTCTTTTTAACTAGAGCCTACTTCTAGTCAGGTTAAAACTTCTAATTAGTTGTTTGTAGTAGTTCTTAACCCTGGCTACGCGACAGAATCATCTGGAAAAATTTTGAAACTACTAATGCCCCAGCCTACCCGTTCTGTACCCTCAGAAGGTCATTTGTTTGTTTGGGATGGGCCTACACATCTGATTTTTAACTCTCCCTGGTTGATACTATTGTGCAGCCGGGTTGAAACCACTAGTGTTGTATATGGAACCGAAATTAATTAGAAAAACCTGTGCTTCACTCCCCTAGGCTCTATTCAAAAAGGTACTAGCTACTTAACACAGTAAGTATGTGGATCTCACAAGCAGAACACTGAGCAAGACAACTAACAGGAACAGGGTGTGTGGCAGGGGGCTGAGGGGGCCAGGATGGGGCAGGGGCGGTGGTGGTGGAAACGCTGTGGAATTAGATGGTAGTGACAGTTCCACAAAGTAAAGAATAGAGGAAAAAGCAAAAACAAATCAAACACTGAAGTGTACACTTTTAAGTGGTGAATTTTATGTTGTGTGACTTGTATCTCAATTTATAAATAGACTAAGAAAGAGAGAGCAGACGGTTTAGCCATTTCTGTAAATTTCAAAAACAGGCATGTCTAAATGAAAGCATTAGAAGTCAGGTCAGTGGTTATCTTTGGGGAGGCAGAAGGAGGAGTGTGATGGGCAAGGAGAAGAAGGAGGGGCCTGGAGTGCTGGCAGGGTTATTATTTCATGACGTGGGTGGTGATTACCGGGGAGAATTCACTTTGTGATCGTTCATTTTTGTGCTGTGTATTTATGATATGTGGTTTGGGAAAACTGAGTTGTCAAGAGATGTTTAAAAGATATTCAGGTTCCTCCACTGGAGAATACAGGGAAGACTGAGAATCTATCTCAGCCTATGAGAAAAGCAAGGCTGATGGGACAGAAAGATAACATTTGACAGCAGAGGTCATTTAATATTAGAATTGTTTACCAAAGATGCTATAGAATCTCTGTCCTCAGAACTTTCTGAAAATCGGCCTTGCTGTAAAATCAGTTCTATTTGGGGGTGGCATCTTGTATTAACTGGCTAGACAATATTTTGAAACAATCCATTTCTTTGAGTCTACCTTTATATTTACTTTTGGTGGAGGAGGGGAGGTAATTAGGTTTGTTTATTTATTTATTTTAACAGAGGTACTGGGGATTGAACCCAGGACCTCCTGTGTGCTAAGCATGCATTCTACCCCTTGTGCTATAACTTACCCTGCTATGTTTACCTTTTATTCTGGGAAATTCGAACTCCTATAACAGGATACTTGTTGAAGAGAATTAGCTAATTTATGCATTTTTAGTTACAGCAAAACTTGTAATCGGTTTTACCAGTTATCAAACTGAATTTCCCCACGTTCAGTTTAATTTTCTTCCATTTGTATTGTGGCCAATAATTTTTTTTTAATTGCTATTAGTATGCTGACAAGCCTAGACTCTCCTTCCTTTCTATTTTGCTTATTGCTTTTCCAGGCTCTATGAATTTGGTTGTTTTCCACATTCTTTTTTCGTATCCTCCAGAGTTTTATACCTCTTTTTGTATTTCTTTAGTGCTACTCATACTTCTAAGACTTTTGGTTTCCAGAAATGACTACAGTATTGTGAGGTTCTGGAAAATGTTCACTTCTTTTTGCAATAACGTTTATGGGCTAAAACCGTATGGTTCAACACTGACTCGCCTGGCTCCAGGGTTACATCTTTAGAATTGAGTCAGTTTAGCATTGCCACTGGATTTCATAAGCTCTGTTTGCATGCAATCTACTTCCTTTGAAATCTGCTCAAAAATTTCCAGAACTCCTTATTCCATTAGCTACTTGTAGACTGTGCCTTCATCTTCCTACATCTAACGCTTTATTTATTTTACAAGAAAACAAACATCATTTTAAATTTGCTTTGTTCTTGGTTGTTCTAATCTTCCTGAGGAGATCACCATATTGTAAACACTCATAATATTAGCCAGATTCAGAGATAATGAGAATTTTTTCCTAACCCTTAATTTTTCCGATTGTTTCTTCATTCATTGACAAATCCTATGTCAACTCTTCATTAATGCTGTTATTTGTTTTCACTTAAGGAAAATAAAATCACAGAAAGAAGAGTACATCTTGTTTCTTAGCTACTAACCAGATATATATAAAACATCTATTTAAATATATGTATATATACACATATAAATATCTCCCTTTATTGAGGACCAAATCCCTGTGGTAGCCATAGATAATTTTCTAGCTGGAAGGAATTATACAGATTCTTTCCTCCTCTGATCTCTTCATTGATAGATAAAGAAACTGAGGCCCAGAGAAATCCATATATTTAGTTGCTAATAAAGCCATTTTTCTTCCACAATTCAGTTTTCTTTCACAATTTTTTAAAATTTAATTTGCATCTTCTTTTCAATATTTTAACATGTGGGCACACTGAACCATTATGGCTTTTTTTTTTTCCTCCTGTTTAATTTCTTTAAAACTTTTTGTTAATCATTTAGCTCCTTTTTGGTACCAGATGTTCAAGCTAACTATTTCAGCACCATTTAATACATTATTATATATATTAGCACAACTTGAACTTCCTTAGAGCAAAACATTCTTCTTTGTTACTGTTGGTTTTTCATATATTGTTTTTCCTCCACCTTACTGAATTTTCCAAATGTAACTAGTCCAAGAAAAGATCCATCCATTCACATTCTCATATTCTATTTCCTTTTTTAGATACCCATTGGATAATAACAGCTGACAGATATTGAACACCATGTTGATTGTTCCCATTTTACTGACAAGATAACTGAGGCAAAGAGATGTTCATCATGGCAGAGTGGGATGAGACTTAGGCTTCCTTATTCCAGATCTAGTATTTAATTTTTATGTATTCCCTTAATAAATTCAACTTTTATGTATTTCATAATGCTCATTATGTACTTACCTATAGAACTTGTGTATAATTTATAAATTTAGAAAGGTAAAGAATTCTCCTCATCTAAAGAGAGGCCTGGCCTTTTCCCTCAGCTCCCAGGAGATGATCTCTGAGCCTTCGGAATGTCCTGTCTGATAAGAGTGTCTGTGTTTACCTGGGGACCTCAGGCTACACTGGATAGTTTAACAATGTGGCTTATGGTAAGGTCTTTCAGTCAAGTAGTATCCGCTTGACGCTAAAGGCATGGCCAAGCCCCAGTAAAACTCTGGACACCAAGGCTCAGGTGAACTTCCTAGTTGGCAGTACTCCAGTGTAATGTCACCCATCGTCAGAAGTTAGTGCCGTTTTTGAATCTACCAGGAGAGGACAGTTGGAAGTTCTATCCATGGTTCCTTCCTAGAATCTGCCCTATATGCCTCTTCCCTTAGCTCTTTTTAATTTGTACCCTTTCTCTGTAATAAATCATAACTGTGAGTGTAACAGCTTTCAGTGAGATCTACAAGTTCTTCTAGTGAATTATCAAACCTGAGAGAGGTCGTGGGGACCACCTGAACTTGCAGTTGTTGTCAGAAGTGAGTGTGGTCCTGGGGGCCCCCAAACATGGGATCAGAACAGTTTGGAGCCCATTAGTCTAGTCCAGATAAGCAGAAATTATTTATTTTCTTCTTAAAGTTCTATGGAGATGTAAATTTCTTCAACGATCTATATTATGCTGATGGTAGGAATGTAAAGTCACTTAACGGCAATTATCAATAAAGGTGAAATTTCACCTGCACTAAAAGTATGAGCCTGTTTCCTTTTTTAAAAATCTCCTTTGGTTATTTTGTTCTTATCTTCCTGGTTCTTTGGACTGTGTTAAAAATTCTTGAAGGCGCCATCCCTCTAAAACTTTTTCCTGGCTGATCCCATAGACTCAAAGGCCCCTGAAGGCTGAGACCACAATTTATATTTTTAGTCCCAACACATAATACAGTGCCTGAGTTTCCTTTGTTAGGAGAAAGAACAAAATCATTTCTCTAATGCAGAGACAGTATTAGAGAAGAAGGCTGATTTCTAGCCCCTGGTTTTTTATTAGCTTTGTCAACAGTGAGCAAGTTACTTACCTTCTCTGAACCTCAGTTTCATCATCTGTTGAGCAAAGAATATGGCGTTCTTTTCTTTTTTTTTTTTTAACCTTTTCTTTAATTGAGTTATAGTCATTTTATAATGTTGTGTCAAATTCCAGTGTAGAGCACAATTTTTCAGTTATACATGAACATACATACATTCATTATCACATTCTCTTTTGCTGTGAGCCACCACAAGATCCTGTATATATTTCCCTGTGCTACACAGTACAATCTTGTTTATCTATTCTACATTTTCTTTTCAAGTGAACTCTTACAACAGAAGCCCAGTTGAAGCCCGAACAGATTGAAGAAGCTATGGGAAGGCCCCTGGGCCCTCTCCTGCTCAAAGTCTTCCCTCAAACTCCCTGTTGGTCCCCCAAAGCCCTGCAGGGTCCTGTGGCTCTTTAGAACAGCACCAGAAACTCCCTGGGATAGACAGTTTCTCTCGTCCTCTTAGGCTCTAAAACGCTGTATTTCAAAAGCGTTATCAAAAATTTTTTTATAGTATTATCACTCCAAATGTTAATTAATGACTGGAAATTTTGTTGGACTCATAGTTTTGCTTTGTATTTTTAACATGATGTTTACATTGTAAAACAGATTCAAGTGGAACTCTTAAAGAGGTGGAACAAAGGACAAAGTAAATTGGAAGCCAAATTTGTCTTTTTCCTTCTTCTTTTCCAACTTAAGTCCAGTAACGCTAAACAGATGGTGAGTAGTTAACAAGGCCAAAAACCTTCAATGACATGGGTGCTTCATTTTGTCAGGAGGCTGCCATTCTTGGTCTGCTGAGAAAAGAAGAAATCATTACATGAGAGGCAGTTATGCAAAGCTGAGTACTGAGCTTTCTAAATGCTTTGGAAATTGTTTTGCAGTTAATCTTACAGTTCATTGATAAAACCCAAACTTGGATTGAGAAAGAACAACATTTTGTGTTGTAACTACATAAAACCCAAACTTGGATTGAGAAAGAACAACATTTTGTGTTGTAACTACAATAAAAATTTACATAGAACTTAATTTCATTTAAATCTTACAACTTCATGAGCAGAGTACTAGTATATTGTCATTAATAATACTAAGAAGTTCAATATATTTACTATTATTGTGATCAGTAATATATTTGAACTTACATTGACTTATCTTTTCTGTGTTTATTCACCATGCATTTTCTTTATTTCTTGTTTTCTTCTCCCCTGCTTTTTTTTATTGAGGTACAATTGATGTACAATATTATGTAAATTTCAGGTAGACAACATAGTGAGTCACAATTTCTAAAGGTTATATTCCATTTACAGTTATTGTAAAATATTGGCTCTATTCCGTTGTTGTACTATACATCCTTGTAGCTTCTTTATTTAATATATAGTAGTTTGTTCCTCTTAATCCCATACTCCTATCTTGACCCTCCTCCTTCCCCTCTTCCCACTTGTAACCACTAGTTTTTTTCTCTATATTGGTGTATCTGCTTTTTTGTTATTTTCACTAGTTAGTTTTATTTTTTAGACTCTACATTCAAGTGATTATTATATACTATTTGCCTTTCTCTGTCTGACTTATTTCACTTAGCATAATACCCTCCACATCCATCCATGTTGTTGCAAAGGGCAAAATTTCATTCTTATGGCTGAGTAGTATTCCACTAGATTTTTATACCACATCTTTATCCATTCATCTGTCGGTGGACACTTAGGTTGCTTCCATATCTCAGTGATTGTAAATAATGTTGCTATGAACATTGGGGTGTGTGTATCTTTTGGAATTACTGTTTTGGGGTTTTTTTAGGCAAATATCCAAGAGTGGAAATGCTGGATCATATGGTAGTTCTATTATTAGTTTTTTGAGAAACCTCCATACTGTTTTCCATAGTGGTTGCTCCAATTTGCATTCTCACCAACAGTGTAAACGGGTTTACATCCTTGCCAACATTTGTTATTTGTGGTCTTTTTGATGATAGCCATCCTGACAGGTGTGAGGTGATACCTCCTTGTGATTTTGATTTGCATTTCTCTGATGAGTAATGATGTTGAGTGTCTTTTCATGTGTCTGTTGGCCATCTGTATGTTTTATTTGGAAAAATGATTATTCAAGTCTACTGCCCATTTTTCAATGGGGTTGTTTGTTTTTTTGATGTTGAGTTGGATAAGCTGTTTATATATTTTGGATATTAATCCCTTATTGGTCATATCATTTGCAAATGTTTTTTCCCATTCAGTAGGTCATCTTTTTGTTTTGTTGATGGTTTCATTTGCTGTGAAAAAGCTTTTAAGTTTAATTAGGTCCCATTTGTCTATTTTGTCTTTTATTTCCTTTGCTTTAGGAGACAGATTTTTGACAATTTATGCAAAGAGTGTTCTGCCTATATTTTTCCTCCAGGAGTTTTATAGTGTCCAGTCTTACATTCAGGTCTTTAATTCATTTTGAATTTATTTTTGTATATCATATTCTAATTTTATTCTTTGGAATGTAGCTGTCTAGTTTTCCCAGCACCACTTATTGAAGAGACTGCTTTTCTCCATTGTATATTCTTACCTTTTTTATCATAGGCTAATTGACCATAAATGTGCATTTACTTTGGGCTCTCTATTCTGTTCTATTGATCTGCGTATCTGTTTTTATGCCAGTACCACAAAATTACTATAGCTTTATAGTATAGTCTGAAGTCAGAGACAGTAATTTCTCCAGTTCTGTTCCTCTTTCTTAAGACTTTCTGGCTGTTTGAGGTCTTTTATGTTTCCATACAAATTTTAAAATTTTTTGTTCCAGTTCTGTGAAAAATGCTCTCAGTAATTTGATAGGGGTTGCACTGAATCTATAGATTGCCTTGGGTAGTGTGGTCATTTTAACAGTATTCTTGCTTTCTTCTTTACTGTTACTGCTATTCTTTCTTGTCTATTATCTATTAGACAAGAGGAAGGTTAACATATTATTTCTGTTCTTTTGAGTGGTTACTCAACTTTTAATGTGCAAATTTAAGTTAATAAAATTTAATTGATACATAATCCTTTGACAAACAAGCAAATACCCTTAATATGCAATTGGCTTTCTCCCATACTTATCCCTGAATAGATGTCTGGGGTTTCTGGGCCCCTTTTTATGGCTGAAAGATCATTTCTGAGCCTTTCAGACCCCTAGGTTTATGAAGGAACCTCCGTCCAGCACCTAACATGCGTGGGGCCATACATAACTTCTTCCTCCTGTTATTAGAAATCCCCAGTCCTTTAGTTGTACATCTTGTTCTAATGCCCTTGTGAGTGTTTTTAGCTCTCACTCCCTCTCTACATCTTAGCTTCCTTTTTTATCTTTATTTCACTGTTCGGATAGTTCCCTTTCTTATATTCAAGGCTGTTTGAAAACTTTGTGGAACAAGTAGATCACCATTATTGGTCCAATCCACCATAATAACTGGAAAGCCTCAGAGGCACTTTGCTAACTCCTTTCAGATGTGGAAGCAAGCATGGAGAAGTTATGACTAGCCTATGCTACTTTTGAAAAAGGATAAGCACATTTTACTTCAGATCTTATAACCCCAAGTCCAATATTATTCCCATAATGTTGGGGTTCTTCCTTTTCCCCCTCCTCCTTCCTTATCCCCTTAAGTCATTCCTAGATTCCCATTGACTCATAGCACACCAGTCTCATTTCACTCTTCCAAACAAAGTCCTGTGAGTCATTATGGTCCCAGAAGCTTTAGCCCTGTTTTTACCAGGATAAAATTTTAGAGCCACATTAAGCACTTTTTTCTAAGCCTGTATCAGGGAACAACTAGAGCACTAAGGCCTTAGACGAATCATGAATATTGAAGCTTACTTTAGTCCTCTGGCTTTCCCCTCTCATAGCCTGATACAAAGCCCTGTGAACCTTGCCCCCTTTATTCACAAGTCCACACCTTGCTTTTACCCTCACAAATAAGAACCAGTCTCTGGACTCCTGTGAACCATGCATGGGAGAGTTTGCATTCATAGTCATCTATATCATTGGCTTTTGAAAAATTACAATCTATGCCATTTTTTAAAGTACATTCTTTCTTTGAAGAATTATTCTCATCTTCATTATAACAAATATTTCCACTGCTTCAGCTCACACTATTCCAACATGTATCTTCATGTTCACTATTCATTCCCTGTACATTTTTTTGAGTGTTATTCTGTGCTAAGCCCTAGAATCACAAAGATGAAGGAGGAAGTAATTACACAGGAAATCAGTGAGGCCATAGTCACATGCAGATGATGCTATGGATCTGTAAGGAAGGAGCATTTACTCCCTTGGAGATGGGAAGGGCAGGGATAGAAAGAGGCAGCAGCACGTGCAAAGGCATCAGAGTCAGGGTAGCTCTGGGAGCCAGCAAGTCTGTCTGGGGCTGGGGATCTAAGATAGGAAGGAAGACTGGCAGAGAGGAACCCAGGGGGTGCTGTCTGCCCCAGGTACAGGCATTTATGTTTCGTGTCTGAAGTATTGGGCAGCCTTGGAATAATTTTAAGCAGAGAAATGGATTAAAGTAGAGAAAGCTGGACCAAAGGTGACGCATGGGATAATGGTAACGCCTGGCTTGTGGTTGGCACTCAGTGAATGGACGTCAGTTAAATTGTTCTGTTTTCATTCATGGATGACTACCCCGTCCTCATATTGGCCTGCACACACTTAATACTCCAACTGTGGAAGAATGAATTATGTCTGTGTCATGTAGAAACTAGTTTGGCTAGACCACTTTCACGCTAACATTCCACATGCTCTAATAGCCTCTTGTAAAAATGGGCTCATTTAGTTTGCTATTTGCTTGGGGCAGAGGAGCACTCTGTGTGCCCAGAGTGGGCAGAATCCTTGCCGAGGTTTTGAACTCAGGATGTGTTCACAGGTACTTTTTGGTTACTGAGAACCTCTGTTATTTTATTTAAAATCAGGTTTTTTGCTTTTCTTCTTACTCCTTCTAATGCCCACTGGTTTATCTTTTAAGGACTCTATTTGTATTCAGATAGTGAGAAGAATGAAAGAAGAAAACAAGCTAATTTGTATAAACACTTCTGGAGTAGGAATTTTCACTGTAAGTTTCCCTAAATTCTATGTGTTTCCCCAAAGACTTTAATATCAAAAGTGTATTTATGCACTTCTGAGAATCAAGTTCTTTTGTAGAGAAAATATGTTTCACCTAAATTTTGTTTATATGGAAAAATATGTACATAGTAGAGAAATTAAATTCCCATTATTACTGATTTATTTTTATGACTTTTTTTTCCTTTGTGGAGAGTTAACAATGACCCAAAAAAGGAGAACTCATGAATTTTGTCTTAAATATTTCAACTACTTGAAACAATTTACACCAAGTATCTGTCTACATTTTCACTGACATATGAGTTAATGTTTTACATATTTGCTGTACCTTTTCATCTGTGCCATCCCTGGCTATCTTTTCAAAGCATAGGTTTTTCATTTATTGAGATACATTTACTGATGGTACAAATGAACTTGTAAAGGTTGGTTAGGGGCTTGGATGACAAATAATTGAAATGTTTCCATGTGTTCATTACTGAAGATGAAACTTGGGATAGGGTGGGAAGCAGAGATTTACCTTATGATATATACATATATGTATATATTAAATTTCTAAATTTACAGTAATTAAAACAATATGATACTGGAATTATCAAATAGATAAATTATCAGACAGATCAATGGTGAAGAAAAATGGCTTAGCAATAGACCCTATTATATTACAAAACTCTAATATGATGAGGCATTTAAGTTCAACAGAAATGTGATATTCATATTCCAAAAAAATGAACCTTGATCTATACTTCACATCTTATATAGAAGTTAACTTAAAATGGATCATAGACCTAAATGTAGAACATAAAACTATAAAACCTTTGTAAGAAAACATAGAAATCTTTGTGTCCTTGGGTTATGCTAAGAATTCTTAAATATGACACCAATTTTAAAAAACTAATAAATTGGACTTTCACACTTAAAAGCTTTTGTTCTGAAAGCTTTGTTAAGAGAATGAAAACAAGTCACAGACTTGGAAATGTGATTTGTAAATTACATATTTGTACCAAAAAATACTAAAAACTCAAGATAATTAATTGTAGTGATTATTACACAACTCCTTTGAGTGTAGTATAAACCATTGAGTTACATACTTTATGTGGTGAGTTGCATGGTATGTAAATTATATCTCATTAAAGCTGTTGTTAAGAAGTGGAGGGAGAGTTTGACCACCAATGGGTAGCACAAGGAAACTTTGTTTTTGGATGATGAAGCATGATTACATAATTTTATGCATTTGTCAAACTGTACAGTAAAAGAATAAATTGTACTGCATGTAAATTTGATAATAAATTTTAAAACTTAAAAAAGATTCATTGGAGAAGTTAAGGTTTACAAAATAAACGATGCTGAGAACATTCATTAGCTAGTTAGGAAAAAAATGTACTATCTATTGAAACAAATTCTTGGAAGGACTGAAGAATTAATTTTTTTGTCATAGAAAATAAAAGGAGATATTTATCAAGACTTTGCAGTGGGAAGAACTTTTTAAATTAGAAAAGATGAAAGGAAGTGCTGAATGAAAACATTTACAAATTTGACTATATAAAAATGTAGAAACCTGGATATCAGAAAGCCCCCAAAGTAAATGAATTGGGAAAACTGATATTCAACAAGTATGACAAAATAGTCTTCACTACATAAAGAACTCATATAAATCAATCAAGAAATCACTTAAACCTTAATTGGTAAAACATACAATTCCTATTTAATTTTGTAGTTACAATTTTTATTTTCCTCTACTATAGCTGTCATTATGTCCTGTACATTTTGAAGGAGATTGAAAGAGGGAAAATGTAATCTACTTACTCATACTTAAGAAAATGTATCAACTCTTTATCTCACCTCAACTACAGAAATACAGTTTTGAAATTTTTTTAAAATTCTTTGTGACAAGTTCTTTTGATTTCACTGCTGACCTGTGCCGAGCACACAGCAGGCAAGGCCACAGCCGAGACCTACCACATTTGACCAGTAAAGACAAAATGAGCCCTTTTTAGCTTTAGATAGTTTATTACTTACATCAACAACGAAAAGAAGATGAGCCAAAGTGCCAGTTGCTCGTGGTCCTTGTTCCACAGACCAAAAACAATGGCACTGAAGCAAAAGAGCCAGGCGATTGCAAAGCAAGCTGCAGTGTACTCTTGCCAAGCAGGGACTTATAGATTGCAACCAGAGGTGTTATAGCTTGCACTTTGTCTCATGGGAGCGAGGCTGACCTCTTCAGACCCTGAAAGGCAATGAGAACCTGTCTCACATCAGTCTCCCTGACAGGCGGAGAAGCGGGTGAGAAGTGTCCTGGTAGCAGCTCCTGCAAGCCTCCGTGCTCTCATGTTCCGGGAATATTGTTAGGAGGACCCGCCAGACTTGGGACAGGCTGCAGTCCAAACCTGGCCCCATCTGGATATGTGCACGGTCACCAGGGTACCATGGCAGAGCCATCCGCCTACAACTCGCTTACCTCCCCAATCTGCAAAGTCACTCATCTCTTCCAATCCGCAATGATGCTTTCTTCATTTGCCCCCTTCTGTTTGTTAGGTAAAGCTATGTGATTTATCTTCATAGAACTTATTGATTGCCTATGCTCCTTACTTCACTACCTTTTTCCAAATTATGTAATATTTTCCACTATGCTACTAGGAATAAGAAGAAAAAGTATGAGCTTTGTCATAGACCACTCCAAAACTTAGTGGCTTAAACCAACAACCGTTTACTATTTCTCTTGGTTCTGTGCATTGGCTCAGTGCTTCTCTGCTGGCTTTGCCTGGGCACACAGCTGGAGGTCAGCTGAGCTAGAAGGTCCAAGAGGGCCTCAGGAGTGTATCTGGTAGTTGGTGCTGGCCATCGGTAGGGTAACTTGGTTTTCTGGTAGCCTCTCATCCACAGTAAGCTAGACTGGCTGCTTGTGTGTCAGTCTCAGGACAGTGTTCTCAGAGGACCAAGGCAGAAGCTTAAGATCTAACTTGAAAGTCACACAGCTTCACTTCTACCACATTCTTTTGGTCAAAGAAAGTGATGAGAACAGCATAGATTCAAGGGGTGGGGAATAGACTCCTCTAGGATGCATTACAAAAAGAGAGTCTCAACAATGCAGAAAGTCTAGACTAAGTGCCTTCAAGTGAATGGTTTCATTGAAACCCAAACAGGATATGATGACTTTTCATTTGCATAAGTAAGAATGTGAACTGACTAAACATCTTCACGTCTGGTCACTGCAATAAAATCACTGTAACACTAACAAGTTAGGAGGATAGAAAATTAAGGACTCTATTAAAAATTATCATAGGCCCAGAAAATATTTGCAAGAGGAAGTAGAGGTACTAAGTCTTATTTTGGTATGCAAACTGACCTGACAAGCGTGGTTTCCAAACCTCAGAGTTATGCCAATTTGATTCCAAGCATCTTTGGTTAACAATAGAATGGAGAACACCAGCCAAAGATTTTGTTATTTAAAGAGAATTTTCAAATTAATTCTTTTAAGTAATCATTGGTGGGCTAACATTCGCTGACAAGAGTTTACATTTCTACCATCTATCCTGCATAACTGATGAAAGTAAAATGAGATAATTAATATACTGTGCCTAGTGTAATAACTGGCTTACCTTTACTTATAAAGAAAATTGCTATTATTTAAGGCTTGACCAAGAATTTGCATTGTTTAATGACAGACATTCTATTAGTACTTTCTTAGTATGTTTTTATGGTTAAAGTGGGTGCTTGATACATTTGCCTTAAAATTTTTCCAAGCTAAAATTATCATTGCCATATTCTATGAAGTAAAAATTTAGAACTCCATTTTCTGTTTGTTCATATGTTGGAAACTGACCTAGTACTATTGCAACAGCCAGCTGTTGCTGTGTAACTGCAAAAACATCCCAGTGGTATTTAACAAAAGCATTTATGTGCTCATGGCTCTGTGAAGTGGCTAGGGCCGTTCTGCCTCTGCCTACAGCACCTGGCTCTGCCTCATGCTGCAAGTCTACCCATGGGTTAGAACAGCTCTTCTCAATGCATGTTTATTCCAAGCCTCAGACTAAAAGGGCAGCAACTACGCAAATTAAGTCCATCTCATGGTGGTAGCATAGTTGCAAGAGAACAAGAAAAATATGCAGGATCTCTTAAGGTCTAGGTTCAGAGTTGGCCTCCTGTCACTTCTGCCCAAGCCAATGGAATAGCCAACTACACCTTTAGTAGAAGTAACTACTAAGTCACAGAGTAAGCTCTAAGTTACAATATGGGATGAAGAGTTATAGCCAATAATACAACTTACCATAAAAGTAACTGTAGAATCTTGATGTGTTGGCAGACACTCCCTAATCCTACCTCCTTAAAGAAGCATGTACCCCAATTAGGCTTCTCATACTTTGTCAATATGATTTAAAAAAAAAAGTCCCTTGGCTGGCTGACTGTTGAAGCGTATGATTCTATCCTCAAATAGTTATATGGAATGTCTGCCTGTTAGTTACCTAACAGAGTATACCTATGAATTCTGTGACACCTCATGATTACAAAATCTCAGTTTGGAAAATCATATTTGTAGAGGACTTCCTAATGGATTAACCATCTCTCAAAATAGGCTAAATTTTATACCTTAAGCAAGACAGTTTACAGAAAAGTTTCTGTGTACGGCATTGTATATTGGCCTCTTACAAAATTGCTTTTTCTTAACTTAGGCTTGGGTGTTAAGCTCTCAGCCTACATTGCAGAAAGTTATAAGGAAAAAAGTTCATGGACCTAATTGTTAGTTAGGGTTGACACTGGTGTGATCTACACATTCCATTTTTTTGAATAACCATGGAAGAATTTTCTCTTGGCTCACAGAAACAAGAATTTTCCATACTTCTCCTGATAAATTGGCTTATTTTTATCTTATAGTCACTGTGGTGTAATTGATCATCTTTCCATTTTTATTATGGCCAGTAAGAAGCTCTGATGCAGATTTGCAAACCATCTCTGCTGGGGCACAGAGCCTTATGCATAGTATAGCCACTGTGTGCCAGGCTTTAAGTGAGATATTTAGCTATATATGTCGTGCTTTGACACACATTAAATCCTTAGAAGTGCTTGACACGTAGAAAGTGCTGTATGTGTTTTCCATTTTTATTATTATTTTACTATTATTATGGATAATAATGGAATACATTGGATATAAATAAAATTCAATAAAATAAGAGTGGGATCCTAATAGTTGACCTCATATCATTTTGAAACAAAACGTGCTAAATTCATCTATTACTTTTAGGACGTTTGTAATCGAATTACCTAATAGATAAGCAGCCCTAGTATTGGCTGGGGAAATTTTCTTCTCCTGATTAACTAATATTTACTGATTAAATTTGTACTGTTTGGACCATAATAAATTTCCACTTCTTGCCAAGAACACTTAGAATGAAATAACTGAAAGCTTCAGCAAAGATTGAAGTAAATTTTATTAAAGGATAGATAAGAAATTGAAACTGTCTAATCGTTTGGTAGGATAGGGGTTGGGGAGGCTAGGAAGTCCAATAAGGAAATCTCTCTAGCACAACAGCTCGTTTTTGACCTAAGTTGGGCCACTAAAATTTCACTTTGCTCCCTTGTTTTGTGGACTGAATGAGAGTGATGAGCCCAGATTGGTCAGGATTGGTAATCTTACTAGCAAAGACACTATTTCCCCAGGATTTCCTGCAGGGGGAAGGGACCAGAGCTCCAGGGTCCTCTCCACTGAGTCTGATACACCCTTGCCTTGATGCGTGCATCGAGTTTGATGCAGTCTAACAAAGAGAAGGAAGACAGTTGTTTGCCCACAGCTAAAGGGAAAAACAGAGAACTGTCAAACTCTTGGCCAGAAGGAAGGAAATCATCCCCTCCTAAATAGAGCAAGGAATCAAGGAAAAATTTCCCCACCAATTCGGAGCTGATTCTGTTATTTGAAAGAACAGCTGTTCACAAAAACAGACACCAAAATCAATGGAACAGAATAAAGAACCCAAAAATGAACCCACATTTATATGGGCAATTAATCTATGACAAAGGAGGCAAGAATAGACAATGGGGAAAGATAGCCTCTTTAATAAATGGTGGTAGGAAAACTTGACAGCTTCATGCAAAAGAATCAACCTGGACTACTTTCTCATACCTTATGCAAAAATATGTTGAAATGAATTAAAGACTTACATATGAGGCCTAAAGCCATGAAACTCCTGGAAGAAAAGATAAGCAGTACAGTCTTTGACATAGGTCTTGGCTATATTTTTTGGATCTATTTCCTCAGGCAAGGGGAACGAGTAAAAATAAATTAGACTACATCAAACTAAAAAGTTTTTGCACAGTGAAGGAAACTATTAACAAAATGAAAAGGCTGCCTACTGAATGGAAGAAGATATTTGCAAACGATATAACCAACAAAGGTTTAATATCCAAAATATACAAAGAACTTGTACAACTCAACATCAAAAAAATAAACAACCCAATTAAAAAATGGGCAAAGAACTGGAATAGACAGTTTTTCCAAAGAGGAAATACAGATGGCCAACAGGCACATGAAAAGATGCTCAACATCACTAATCATCATAGAAATGCAAATCAAACCCATAATAAGATATCACCTCACACTTGTCAGAATGGCTATTAACAAAAAGACAACAAATAACAGCTGTTGGTGAGGATATGGAGAAAAGGGAACACTCGTGCACTGTTGGTGGGAATGTAAATCGGTGAAGCCACTGTGGAAATCACAATGGAGATTCCTCAAAAAGCTAAAAATAGAACTACCACATGATCCAGCAGTTCTAGTCCTGGGTATTCATCGTAAGAAAACAAAAACACTAATTGAAAAGATAAATACACTCATGTGTTTATTGTAGCATTGTTTATGATAGCCAAGATACGGAAACAACCCAAGTGCCCATCTATAGATTAATAGATAAAGAAGATGTGATGTGTACACACACACACACACACACACACACACAGGAATACTACTCAGCCATAAAAAATGATATATTGCCATTTGCAACAACATGGATGGACTTAGAGGGTATTATGCTAAGTGAAATAAGTCAGAGAAATACAAATATTGTATGATATCACTTATATGTGGAGCCAAAAAAATAAAACAAATGAACAAACGTAACGACAAAAACAGAGGTATAGATACAGAAAATAAACAAGTGGTTGTCAGAAGGGAGGAGTTTGGGGAAGGAAGAGAAATAGGTGAGGAAGACTGAGGTACAAACTTCCAGTCACAAAATAAGTGCATCACAGGTATGAAATGTACAGTGTGGGGAATATAAGCAATAAGTAATATCTTTGTGTGGTGACAGATGATGACCAGACTTATGATCATTTAGAAATGTACAGAAATATCAAATCACTGTGTTGTGTACCAGGAACAAACATAGTATTGTAGGTCAATTATACTTCAAAAACAAACAATTTCGCAGAAAAGGAGATCAGATTTCTGACTACTTACTTCTTGTAAGAGGAGTGGGGAGAGGGAAAGGAATTGAATGAAGGTGGTCAAAGGTACAAACTTCCAGTTTCTATTTCTTTAATGTTGTATCTGTGGGATGATGGATGTTCACCACACTTACTGTGATGATCACTTCATGTTTGTGTAAGTCAGATCTTTAGGCTGCACACCTTAAACTCACACAGTGCTGTATGTCAGTTGTATTAATGAAACTGGAAGGGAAGTGGGGAGGGTGCAACTCAGTGGTAGAGTGCCTGCTTAGCAGGCATGAGGTCCTGGGTTCAATCCCCAGTACCTCCATTTAAATAAATAAATAAATAAGCCTGATTACCGCCCCCCCAAAAAGAAAAAAAATTTTTTAAAAAACTGAAAGGGAAAAAAACACCATTTGAGCAAAGAAGCTGAATAAAATTTTTTTTAAAGAAAAGAATAGGACATAACATGCAAAAGACATATGAAAAATCTATACCAGAAGAAGACATCTAAGCTACAGTTTTCAGGTAATAAACTGGGAAGATTTTACACCCTAAATTAAATTAATAATTATAATACCATGCAAATTTTGTGGGAAGCAATTTAACAATATCTATAACAATGATAAATGCCAGTAGGATGCCCAGCATGCACAAGTTACTGGATTTAATCCCCAGTACCTGCATTAAATAAAAAAGTAAAATGAATTACCTACCCCCCAATAAAAAAAAGCTATTATCAAATGAACATTTTATTAGATAAACTCTTGCCCTGATAATTTTTTTCTTGTTTCCCAATTACAAGGACAAACAAGTTATTTCTTCTGAGTTCCATGTCTGAAACTCTTTTTAGTAAATAGGATTGTTATAAAACTTAGAAAGACACTGTATGTGAACATGTTTCAAAATACACAAAGAATCATACAAATGAAAGTCAACATCATTAGGTTGAAAATATTAAACATTTTTGGTTTTACCTTTCAGTAAAACTAACAAAAATACTCTACATTGCAAATTTTTACTTCAGATCGAGAGTGGTATGTTAAAAAAAAAAGATTAGAAAACACAATCTAAAGAAGTCATTTTCTAAAAAGTAGTTTTTCTTCTCAGTGTTCTCAGCTGATTAACCAGCTGCTTCGGCTGTTGTCAATGTCATCAAAAAGGCCGTGGAAGGAAAATTCCATGGCCTGGTGTGCATCCCTCAGAAATCTCTTCTTACACTTCAAGGTTAATTCAGGTTGTTACAAAAGTCATTTAGGGGGAAGAAATCAGGGCTCATGATAAATTATTTCTTCTCTTAGTGTTTATAAATAAAGATGTCCTCCAGGAAACAGACTGTGTGCAAAGGAAGGCAAAGAAATCAAGAACAAATTGTCAGATGGCTACAGGCACAGGAAGTATGAGCTGTGTTTGACCTATGTCCCGTTTCTAGGGGGTTCTGCTTAGACCAGTAGTACAGCAAGCACACATTCTGTATATTAAACATGCAGGACGGAAAAGCCAAAACCTGAAATGCAATCCGCTTCCAGTCATCTGTATGCTTTTTTTTTTTTCTGGTTTATCAAATAATGTTTTCTGTCAGATGAGAGATCTGGTTTACTCCTCCGCTGCTTCCCCTGACTATTACTGTAGTGTTTACTGTGGCATCGCAACTTATTTTTTTATTATTTGCCCCAGTAAAAATAAGAAGGAAAGAAATAAACCTGTTCTTTAAAAAAAAAAAAACCAGAATGCCTTGCAAATTAAAAAGAAATAAATAAAGGATTTGAGGGTTGGCTACAGTTCATTCTCTGAAACGGATCATTATGAAGGACTCTCAGGTCAGTGAATACTAACCAGAACACAGGCATGTGCATAAACAGCCCAACTTCCCTGTTAATTATTGGTCCTTGGTTTCTCTCTCTCAGTTTTTTGCTTATCTGGAGATCAGCATGGAAGAGCCAATGCCAATAAAAGAGTGTTCTACATGTGACGAAGGTTCTTTACAATATGCTTTCCCATATAGTCCCCTTTCTCTAAAGCTTGATCGTTTTACTCTCTTCACCTTTAAAAACCCCTCAAAATCCACACTGAGGCTGAAGAGCGGCAGTATATGCCTCCCCAAAATATGACATTGGGCATGAGGGTTATTTCTAGCTAAAGGGGCTTGAAAAATAGTAGGTGCAAGAAAGGAGCTCTGACCTCCCCCTTTCTTTCTGAAAGCAGGAGATAAAACTCCCATGTGAAAGATGCCCTCCCTGTGCCGGGAGGAAAGGAACATCTTTTGTCACCAGAGTTGGGGAGTGGAGGCCGAGAGAACCCTGTACAAACAGAACTTGTTAAAATAACTTTTATCTTCCTTTGATCTCTCCATGTATTTTAGTTATTTCCCACAATGCTCTCTCTCAGTTCACCCTACGTTGTAAACACTTGGGCCCAGCCCCTTCTCTGGGTCTCCGTTTTCCTGTGAAGTCTCCCATGTTTAGGTAATGCTTTTCTCCTGTTAGTTTGTTTTGTGTCAGCGTAAAACTCTGGCCCAGCTGGAGCCCATAAGGAGTAGGGGGAAAGTTTTGTTCCCCTTCAAGTCCAAGTATAGACACTATATAATGGCTCAGATTCTGTTAAACTGCTTTTTTATTATAGCTTGCTGTTCTTCTAATCCATTGGGAATGAGTATTCTTAAGATTGGAATTGTGGTCATCAGAAAGCTCATCTTCCAGATGATTCCAATTTTTTCTGGTTTCTTGCTCTTTTCCTGACTGCCTGCCTCGTGTAGGTACTAAAGAGGTAGGCACTTAAGTAGGAAATTTGATAAAGACTTCCAAAAGGCACACCTCAATTCAATGAAATATGCAGACATGTTCCCATATGGATGTTGTATATTTTGACAGTCAAAATTTCTCTTGGTAACTCATGATGACCTGCTTAATATTTTTGTTATGCAGAAGTTTTTCCTCTTGAAAAAAATCACTCTCACTATTTGAATAAAAAGGAAAATACATACTATCTATATATTTTAAGGAAAAGACTTTATTTTGTGGACAATTACTTTTAATAATCTTAAAAATTTTCCTGAATACTAATGCTTTCTCATTTTAATTCTCATTTAAAACATGTTTATCCTGAAATATGTTACAGAGGAGAAATGGAAAGATCCTTTGAAAAAGCAAGTATTGCATATCTTATATAAAACTCCTGCATTTCTAGTCATTACTTGCTGTTTTAAACTGAGTATGCATAGCTAAGCTAATAGGAAACATGGTTTGAAACTTTTTGTTGATTTTGACTAAAAGCACAATTTGCCTGTATTATATTTACATTGTTAAGAAACTTATATAATAAGCAAAAAAGTATGCTTTAGATTAAAGTTAGAAATTGAATTTTTAAATTATAGTACTTTGTAAAAATAGAACACATAGAAACTTAGAGAAGAATTATATAGAATATGAACTAGGGTAAAAAAAAACATTAAATCAGTTTCTCCATAGTGACAAAGAGAAATAGCCATACAAGGCAAAATTGTCATCACTGGCCAACTTGTGTGCATCTTGAATTCACTTGTAGTGTGGAAGTTAGTTCTGTTCTTCAAATGTCTTTTTCTCTCTGTCTCTTTCTCTGCCTGTGTGTCTCTCTCTCCCAACACATGCACATATATGCACACACACAAGCACGTACATTCAACTTCTTTGTTCCCAATCTACCAGAGAACATTATTTCTTAATTCAATGATCTTTAAAAGATTTGTTTTGAATGCTCTCTGTGTTGTAGCATAGCATAGTGGTAGCTATGTCACCACAAGTTAAGTAAGACCCTGGTGCCTCTAGGTACTTACAGTCTAGTGGAAGAAATAAATTATGCACACAAGCAATTAAGAGTAAATGAAGCATTTGATGGTTTAAGAGATGTCATTTTGCTTGGGAAAATCTGAAAGTCTTATGTAATAAATGTCGTTTAGTGCGGGTTTTGCACTAGGATGGTGGGATTTTTATAGAAATGATGGCAGAAAAGCTGAGAGGTCTGATGGAAACCAGCAGCATGAGCAGTGACACAAAGAGCAGCCTTGTTTAGTAGGATTATGACCAAGTCATTCTATTTGGCTGCAGTGTAAAAATTGGCAAGTAGCTGGTGGGGCAGGGGGTGGTGGGGTGATAAGTAAAACCACGTGTAGAAAACTGTCCTTTATTCAGAAAATGGTGCCAATCTCTTAGAGGTTCTGGAGGAAGAGCATGACGTGCTGAAGTAGCAGTTAAGAGAAATGATTTTTTGTTTGTTTGTTTTGTTATGAAAGTGTTTTTTTATTGATTTATAATCATTTTACAATGTTGTGTCAAATTCCAGTGTAGAGCACAATTTTTCAGTTATACATGAACTTATATATATATATTCATTGTCACATTTTTTTCTCTGTGAGCTACCATAAGATCTTGTATATATTTCCCTGTGCTATACTTGTTTATCTATTCTGTAATTTTGAAATCCTAGTCTATCTCTTCCCACCCCCTGCCCCCTTGGCAACCACAAGTTTGTATTCTATGTCTGTGAGTCTATTTCTGTTTTGTATTTATGCTTTTTTTTTCTTTTTAAATTCCACATATGAGCGATCGCATATGGTATTATTCTTTCCCTTTCTGCCTTACTTCACTTAGAATGACATTCTCCAGGAACATCCATGTTGCTGCAAATGGCATTATGTTGTCCGTTTTTATGGCTAAGTAGTATTCCATTGTATAAATATACCACCTCTTCTTTATCCAGTCATCTGCTGATGGACATTTACGCTGTTTCCATGTCTTGGCTATTGTAAATAATGCTGCTATGAACATTGGTGTGCAGGTGTCATCCTGAAGTAGGGTTCCTTCTGGACATATGCCCAGGAGCGGGATTCCTGGATCATATGGTAAGTCTACTCCTAGTCTTTTGAGGAATCTCTGTACTGTTTTCCACAGTGGCTGCACCAAACTGCATTCCCACCAGCAGTGAAGGAGGGTTCCCTTTTCTCCACAACCTCTCCAGCATTTGTCATTTGTGGATTTTTGAATGATGGCCATTCTGACTGGTGTGAGGTGATACCTCATTGTAGTTTTGATTTGCATTTCTCTGATAATTAATGATATTGAGCATTTTTTCATGTGTCTATTGATCATTTGTATGTCTTCCTTGGAGAATTGCTTGTTTAGGTCTTCTGCCCATCTTTGGATTGGGTTGTTTATTTTTTTCTTATTGAGTCATATGAGCTGCTTGTATATTCTGGAGATCAAGCATTTGTCGGTTTCACTTGCAAAAATTTTTTCCCATTCCGTAGGTTGTCTTTTTGTTTTACTTATGGTTTCCTTTGCTGTGCAGAAGCTTGTAAGTTTCATTAGATCCCATTTGTTTATTCTTGCTTTTATTTCTTCTAGGAGAAAATTTTTGAGATGTATGTCAGATAATGTTTTGCCTATATTTTCCTCTAGGAGGTGTATTGTATCTTGTCTTTGATCCATTTTGAGTTTATTTTTGTGTATGGTGTAAGGGAGTGTTCTAGCTTCATTGTTTTACATGCTGCTGTCCAATTTTCCCAACACCATTTTCTGAAGAGACTGTCTTTATTCCATTGTATAGTCTTGCCTCCTTTGTCGAAGATGAGTTGACCAAAAGTTTGTGGGTTCATTTCTGGGCTCTCGATTCTGTCCATTGGTCTATATGTCTGTTTTTGTACCAATACCATGCTGTCTTGATGACTGCAGCTCTATAGTATTGTCTGAAGTCTGGGAGAGTTATTCCTCCAGCCTCTTTCTTTCTCTTCAGTAATGCTTTGGCAATTCTAGGTCTTTGATGGTTCCATATAAATTTTATTATGATTTGTTCTAGTTCTGTGAAATATGTCCTGGGTAATTTGATAGGGATTGCATTAAATCTGTAGATTGCCTTGGGCAGTGTGACCAAAGAAAAATGATTCTTAAATGAGATCGTAGATTAGACTGTTGCTACAGAGATTGATTAGCAGGTATTTGCACTGTCCAGAAAAACAGAGGAGAGAGTGGAAATGGACAAGAGATCGTTCAGAATCTTTAAGACTTGGCAATCAAAGAGCTTGGGAGTTAAGGTGTCTGTTACTTCTGGTTATGGCCAGGTAACAGGAGGTTAAATTGAACTTGCTCAGGCAGAAAGAGTTCCCAAAGTCCAAGGGAGCCTGAAGCCCAGCCCTGGGAGCAATTAGAGCCAACTAGAGGCAAGGACCCACACGTCATCTAGTGTACTGAGCCAGAGAGCTGGAAAATAAATCATCAGGAGGTAATCATTTGCAGGAGAACGTAATGAGTTTGACTTTGCAAGTTCAGTTTGTGCTGGCCGCTCACATAGGTAGATAGAGCCACCCAGTAAATGGGAATGAGACAGCTACGCATCTGGATACAGGCTAAGTTGATAAATCTAGGAGTCACACTCAAAGCAGTGGTAATTAATGCAAAGGGAATGGCTGTTTGTTGAGGGAAAGTATGGAGAGAGTTCTAAAATGAAAGAGAGAGGAGGAGTTCTTGGTGGAGGAGCTGGGGAAAGGAACTGGGGAAATAGCTCTATGTTTGGGGAACAGAAACAGGAAAAGGCAATAATCATGGAAGCAGAGAAGCAGCCACCAGGAAAAAGGGAAGAGGATCAGAAGGAGGGTCCAAAGACAAGAACCCTACAAGATGAAGTAACGCCAGTATCACCCTACAACAAAGAAGGAAGGCCCCAAACAGTCTAAGTGGAAGACAATGACTGGTCTCCACTTTTCAGCAAAGCAAGGGAGGGGATATTTAAACTAATAGTGGTTTCAGGAGTGGAGAGGGCAGTGGGGCACCAAGTGGTCACAGGTAGAGACGCGTCTTTGAAGAGGTTCAGTGGTGAAGGAAAGAAGAGAAAAAAGATGGAAAAAAGCATTTTAGGAAATGGGACCCCCAAGTCTGCTGTAGGCCCGGGGGACTGAGCCAATAGAAAAGGGAATCACACGCAGGGAGCTCTGGGAAGGAAGCCTCTAGCACTTCAGCTCTCTGGAACCTAGTGATCCAGTGACCTCCCCTATCCAGAATACAACCCAGCACCAAGAAGCAAAAATGGTCTCAATAGCTTGAATCAATGTCATTATACTTTTTCAGTTAAGTTCATGGGTTCATAAAAGAAAACTCCTTTGCAAAACTGAATCAGTCTTACTCTCCTTTAGGTCAGAGATGGACAAATGTTTCTCCAGGGCTCTAGTCTGACAGTAGCAAACCACACACACATATATATGATAAAAAATGAAATTAAATTCCCATTTAATTAGCTAAGGATACAAAATCTCATAGGACATTAGGAGGCCACAGAGCAGGAGCAGATGTTGCCTTTTCCAGCATGGCCTTCCTTGACCCAGGGTCCCTGGGGGCAGAGGTGGGACAGGGACAAGAAGATAAACTGACACTATCCATACAGTATAGGGTTTTTCTGCCTGGAAACATAATTCTGGCTAAAATCCTGTCCTCTTTTACTAGGCATGCAATCTCCATTCTAGAACTTGCACTAACACCATATGTCATCCCATTTAATGGGAGGCTTACCTGGTCCTTGAACCATTCTCAGCATCAGCAGGAGACGTCAGTGTATAGTCGGTGCCGAGGTATCCCCAAATAATAGCTCTGCCTCCAGTTCTCCAGTACCCTAGGAAGTTCGTTTCCCCTCTGTGACAGAGATTCTCTGGTGCCTTCTATGTCCCTTCTCCACCCGTCCCCATCCAGCTCTGTGTCCTGGGAGGGGGGATCTGTATGAACTCATCACAGGGACCTACCATGCCTCCTGGATTTCAGCTGGGTTTACCCAATAGGAAGCACCAGAAGGACACGGGAATATAGGAGGAAAATGAGATCAGGAATTTATTCTCATGCCTCCCTCCCAGCAGGGTCTTTGTAAGTTAGCTGCAGCCTCCCACCCAGACCACAGCTCTTGGCGTCAGTTAGATCTAGATCCTCGTAACTGTGCCCTCTGCTTGCTCCTAAGACCTAGAGGTTGTAACGACTCCCACTAACTCTAGGGTACTGCTTCTTTAAACCCTACTTAGACTTCTGTAAAGAGAGTATTAAACTCTCTTCAAATCATTCAGTTTGAGGTACCATTTCTTTCTCTTTTTTATTATTGAAGTATAGTCGATTTACAATGTTGTGATAATTTCTGGTGTACAGCACAGCGATTCATTTGTACATATATATATTCTTTTTCATATTTATTTTAATTGAAGTATAGTCAGTTGACAACATTGTGTCAATTTCTGGTGTACAGCATAATGTTTCAGTCATATATACACATACATATATTCCTTTTCATATTCTTTTTCATTATAGGTTACTACAAGATATTGAAGATAGCTCCCTGTGCTACACAGTAGGACCTTGCTGTTCATCTATTGCCATTTATCTCTTGCAGAACCTGACTGGTACCACCATCCTGGTACCAGGCAGATAGGTTTCAGCCAATCCTATCAATTGGTAGGAGCATCTTTGGTGAAAGATTCTAAGACCACATCCAGGGTTTTAGTGATTGATGGGTTGTGATTGACTGGATGCAGGTAGGGAAGAGGGGCTCTCATGTCAACTCTTGGCAATCCTTGTTCTGGATTTTAACAGTCATTTCATGCCCCGATTCTCAGGAGATTTAAAGCCAAACAGAGAGAGGCTTGTTACAAGTGGGCACTCTGGGAACTGTACAAAGCAGTGGCTGACATACGGGTACAAGAGGAGCCTGAAAGGGAAGCTTAAAAAGCAAACAAACGTAGATGCAAACAAAAACCAAACGTGCAAATAATAGCACACCACGGGCCAATCTAGTGTTCGGTCTGCCCAGATAATGGTGGTCTTGAGCAACTGAAAAAAAAGACTGGGAGAAGGGTATATCTCAGTGGTAGAGCGCATGCTTAGCTTGCACGAGGTCCTGGGTTCGATCCTCAGTACCGCCATTAAAGAGAAAAAAGACAACTAGATATGTTTGGCATACTTTCTTTAAAAAGGGCAGAAAGTGTTTTATATATTTTAAAAAGATTTCTATCCCAAAGGGCTAAAATGTATATGGATGATCTGAAGAGCTAACCGATAGCTTGCTGGCCAGTTTGTGCTCATGTCTGTCAGTTCGCCAGTATCTAGAGAGATTTCATAAAAGGTCAGTTACCCACTCATTCCCCACTGCTGCCATTGCTAAAATTCCTAAAATTCCTGCCCATTGCAATAGTCAGTGACAGCTAATGACCTCAGCCTCCCTAGGGATCAGAAGCCAGTGATGCCAAACTAGTGATGGGGAGGCAGCGAGAGCGTCCGTCCTTGCCCTGCAGTACTGGGGGCCCTCGCCTTGCTCTGCATCCCAGGTCTGGTTGCTATCGTCCCCTTTTTTCACTGCACTGGAAGTTACTCCTTAGGCCAGACTCTGTGTTTTGGGCAGTGTAACACTGATCATTTCTTCAGGGTTCATTAGCTAATAGGAAAAGCCAAGTGAGCCTTCCTCTGGTCAAAGAGAACAGAGGCCTCGATTCACAGTGACCTGCTGGAGCTGCGTGGCCGCCACTGTTGAGTCTGTGTCATGCAAGAAACAGCTGAACAGCTCTGACGAAGCTTACTGTGAACAGACCACTGTGCTAAGCTATGTAGGGGGACGCAAAATTGTGTGAGAAGCTGGGACTCATCCTGACAAGCTTCCAGTTTGGGGAAGAAGGCAATCATGAGCACTACTGACTATGATGAAAGGAAACATTTTGTCCAACTGGTCTGGCTAGCACGCAACCCTGTGCAGGCGAGACAGCCCTATGCACTCCGTCCTGGACCTCTCTGTGAGCTGTGATCGCTGGGAGAGCTCTGAGAACTGGCCCCCCGACCGTCCCATCCAGTGTGATGACCAGCTGGAAGGAAGAGTTTACACCCTGCCTTGTGAGCCAGCTGGAGACCGGAACCCAAACTCTGGCTTCATTTGGTGAATGTCCTCCATCTTGCCCTGTATCTGGCTCTTATCCTGAATTCCTGCTCATAGAGACCTGCTGAGGTCATGTCTTGAGTGACACAGCTCTTCCTCACCTGGCACGGAGTACACTCAGTTTGTTTTTTGTTTTTGGGTGTTTTTTTCATTTTGTTTTGTTTTTGCCAGCTCCCCTGGTTTTGTATTTTCATTTGACACTAGAAACAGTGCCAGTAAAATGGATGCTGGGTGGAAGGGGAAGCTGATCTGGACTGTAAAGGATGAGAGGGTTCTGAGAGGTGAGGATGAAAAGTCAGGGCCTTCCGGGTCCAGCAGGTCCCATGCATCATAGGCCATAACCTCTGGTGTGAAGAAATGGAACAGTCTACATTTGTCCCTAATTAAACTTAGTTTTTACCTTTTGGCATAAGAATTATTTTGAGCTAAAGGCATTTGAGTTTCTCAAATCCCTTGTCTGCCTAAAAGCAGAGCCTCCCCAAAGAACTCAATTGTCATAAATCCCCTCCCCAGGAGCAACTCTAATCGTTTTATAAAAAGAAGTCAAGGAGTTAACACCACACCCAGGCAGACATTGTCACAAACCATCATATCTCCCATCTTTTCTTCTAAGGCCTCATTTATCTTTTGAATAAGTCATTTGTGTTGCCATAAGCTTTTTCTGCCCCCTCTTCTAAGGAGTTATTTGTTCTCCAGAAGTGCCCCTTTGCCCCTTCTCAGACCTGAGTAACATGGTATATAAGCTCTCAAATCATATCTTTTTTGTGTGTATTCAGTTCATTCTGTGATACTCCCATGCATGTACAATTAAAAATTAATAAACTTGTATGCCTTTTCTCCTGTTAATCTGTCTGTTGTCAGCTTAATTCACAGGCATCTGTCACTGAACATAAGAGGATAGAGGAAATCGAAACCTGCCCTACCAGTGCTTCCGCATACCAACCCACCCTCCCCTAACTCATAAAAGCTTGACTGAGCTCCAGATGGGGGAGACAGATCTGAGCTTTGCCTCCTTCTCCTTGCTTGACTACACTGCAATCAAGCCTTTTCTCTCTGCAAAAGACCATTGCTTCAGTATTTGGTTGTTCTGTGTCACAGCGTGCAGTGAGCTCACTTGCTTGGTTCCATCCCTAGGCAAGAGGGACAAGTCTTTGTCAGTCAGTCATTGGTTCCCAGGTAGTTTTGAGCAGTTCCCTGATGAGGGCAATTCTCTGGAGAAGGGTGGATTCACAGCTAACATTCATAACAGCTGAGGGTGTTGTCATCGGCAAATAAAGGGGATGGGATGGGACCAACATGGTCTACAGGAGGGAGCTTCCAAGGTGTCCAGGCACTTGGGCCAGTGCCCAGGATACTTGGTCTTCGCCATCTGTCATCCAGCGGTCTCCATTTATCAGCACTCAGTGACACCAATAGCACACAGATAAGCCACCGCATTTGGTCCTCAGGCGGCCATCATCAACTGAGACCTAACTGAGAACGCATCTGACCCCAGACGTAGCCAGTGCTGTAGCCCCTGGCACCCCAGCCTTGAGAGCGCTCCAGCCCTTCTGTTTTTCTCTCACAGAACCCTCTCGTCCCTCCCAGAGCCGGAAAGTGCTGGCTGCACTCTGAACCTTCCTGGCTGAATGGGCAAGTGAGGCTGCACCAGGCTCTGTGCGGGTCTTATGAGGCTCACAGCCATCCCGGAGCTACGTCTTGGGACATGAGGCTCCCAAGTCTTGGCACTGTGAAAACGTGTCAGTAAATTCTCTTCAGCTACCCTCCAGGGTTTCAACCCACGAGGAAGTGGGACATGCACCTTATCTGACCCCCAGGCAGCCACGACCTCGGAGCCGCTCTCCTCCCCACTGCTGGGGCAACGCTCCTGTAGTGTGTGGCCAGCTAGGTTCTTCATCTACTTTCTTTATGAGGTATTTATTCTGTTAAACTTCACTGGGGGATTTTTCTATTGAGACTTTAAGCTTCCCTTTTGGAACTAAAAAAAAAAAAAAAAAAAAAAAACAAAAAAAAACCTTTCTCCCTCAAAAAGCCCTGATTTTTTATTCTTTCATAACCATTGTTTCAGCCCTGGGTTTCAAAAGTCTGTTCTTAAAACACAAAAGCTGAACAAGAATTGTTTCTTTGTTTTTGCGTTCCTGCTTTAAATAATGCTAATCCTGCCCGAGGCCATGAATGCCTCCGACTCAATAATACAGCCTTTGAAACCAGGAGGTTTTCAGAAGAGAGGGCATAACCTTGCCACAGCCATGGGGGAACCAACCCCCACACCAGAGTCACGGAAACATGTGGCCTAGCTTGGAGGCACTGGAAGGATAAGAAGTTTGCTAAAGAAGAGGCAGTGTGCCAGAAAGGCAAATGGGAAAGAAATGTGGAAAGAAATCAAGATGCGTTTTCAGAGGTTTCAGTTTCAGGCTCGGTGGGGGAATCCCTGGATCTCTTCCCCTGGCCTGGGGCTGCCCTTCGAAGGGCATGTCCAGACTTGTAGGATCTGGGCCCTGGAGAAGAGAATATAATGGGAAAGAATAGGAAGAGAAATGACTTTAAATTTGCACAAGATATTTAAAATAGGCAATGAGGAATATTTGGCCTCCATCCAGATACACCCACAGACATCCCGAATGTCTACTCCTAGAGAAGAATTTAAGATGTTAGATTTTGGTTCAGAATATGTCTGAGAGCTAGATAGAGTAGTAAGGAGCCAGTAAGAGGAAAATACTCATTTTCTTCATTGCAGGAAACACAGAAGAAGAGGGAATACTGTTCTGGGTTTTAAAACTGGAATTAGTAGTGTTCAGGTCAGGGCAAAAGAGGCATTTGGATTATTTTGAATAACTTTAGTTACCTAAGAAACAGCCGATGCAAGGACACTCTGACCCTCTCTTGTTTCCCTGAAAGTAAGAAATAAATCCCCGCGTGAAAGGTGCCCTCCCTGCACTGGGATGTCGCGGGCCTTCTTAGCACCAGAGACAGTGAAGTCAGCGCTTGGAAGGCTGGTTACTTCGCTACTTTACTACCCTGAGCCCAAACTTCTGTGTCTTGTCAGTTCTTCACAAATTTACAAATTTATTTTTTTGTCTAAAAAGTATAAAAGCAGTCTGCTTTGGTCATTTCTTTAGGTTCCATATCTATGAGAGCTCCATGCATACAAAATTTAATTTGATTTTCTCCTGTTAATCTGTCTTGTGTCAATTTAGTTATTAGACCTGTCAAAAGAACCTGGCAAGGTAGAAGGAAAATTTCCCCTCTTCAACAATGGCCTTGATAGCGGATAGGAGACTCCCCTTAGACAGGGGATCCCACAAAAGTGGGTTCTTGCCTGCAGGCTGGGAAGAAGTTGCCGATAGATGCAACCGGTGTTCCAGGTTCTTGTCCCGTCCCAGAAAGAATTCAGAGACAAGACGTAGTGGTTAAAAAAGGTAAAGTGAGGATTTATTAAAGGATGGATAGTACACTCTCAGGGGAGAGCTGGCAGGCTCAGGTGAGCGGCTGCCCTGAGTTTCTTTAACAAGTTAGCTACATAGGGTGTAAAAATGAATGGGCGGAATATTCACTGGGAAGGGAAGGGTTTGGGGTCATATTCCCTGATTATCATCCGAACTCCACCTTCCCGAAGGGAGGAGGGATTTTTGTCCTTATTCAGTCTGTATCGAAAGTGTCATGGCATTGGAGCATGATGGGTACTTCTGATCTGCAAGGCTAATTTTATTGAAATGAGGGCATAATGAGCAAAAGGTTACATTCGGACACTAGAAATTCCTGCCTTTTCTCACCTTTCTTTGTTCTTCTCCAGGTCACTTGTCATCCCAAAAACCATGATCCCTTATCAGCCCCAAGGTTCCTGCTTTTCTTTCTCTGCCCAAAGATCCCTGGTGCTTACATGATGTGTGGTTTCCTGCATTTTGGTGTGTGCCCCTCCTTTCTGCCCAATTCCTGCTATTTGGTCTGTGTCCCCCTTTCTCTGCTCATATCTAGCTATCTGCATGCTCTAACAAATTCACAGCTGAGGCAGAGGGACAGAATGAAAGCTGCTTTATTTACCACCAAGGGAGAAGGTAGAAGGGCGCTGGAGCAGGGGTGCTGTAAGCCCAGGTGGCTTGATGTAAGAACTCCCGCTCTTGGGGTCTCAGCTGGGTCCTTTTATCTGGTCCTCTTTATGGCTTCTTGTCGTCTTCTCATTGGCTGCCCTTTTCACGCTCATTCCTTCACTCATTCTTCCGGTTCCTTCCACTCCATTGGTGGAGCAAGCACTTTGCAGGAACAAGATTAAGCATATGGGACCTTCTGTTCCCTTAGGATAATTTTTCTCTATTATTCAAGCAGAAGTATCTCCTAAGGCATAGGCTACGTTTAACCTTTAAAGGATTCTCTAGACAGTGGGTCCGAGTTTTGTTTCCCTAGTTCCCTACCTCCTTTAGCACAGTTGAAAACAGGCCTAGTTACATAAATAAAATGTACAACTCTCCAGGGTGTTCCAGAGACTTACCAGAGTAAACTAAGTTTCGGCCACATCATTCCTCTTGGTTTCAGATATTTGGGTCAAAGAAACATTTGCAAACTTCTTTTTAAAGTATTTTTGTCTGTTTATAAATAAATATTCAGAGTGTTTTCACTTTTTAGTCTTTTAATTTGATAATTGATTATCAGTCAGTCATCTCTGAATCCTTTATAGTTGATAATCATATTAACATTTACTGAGTGCTTATCATATGCACTTTATATATACTAACTCATTTAATCCTCACAACAACCTCGTAAGACAGAATCCCATTTTATAACCGAGGAAATGTCATTGCAGTAACATTGACCACACCTACTGTTCAGATCTTTCTCAATACCATTCTCTGCAAAAAATAACAAAAGAAAAACAGACAACAACAACAACAAAAACCAGAGCTCTTTGAAGAAATGCTTGATTCCAGGGCTGGGGCTGGAAAAGTCTCAGATAAGCCTAGAACATTTTCACGTGTGTGCCAGAAAGTAAACAAGTGTTCAAAGAGTGATGGGAAAGTGTTAAAAAAGTGTGAAAGCCAGCTGGAAGGGGCTCCCACTAGCCAAATCTGGGATAATTTGATCATCAGTAAACAATGATAGGAACAGATATTGCCTACTGAATAAAATAAGCATCCATGAGTTTATACTAATATACACAAGTGAATGAATGAGTGAAAAGGAAAAGCTTTTCCTTACGGTATACAATTCTGTATACATAATGCTTACTAATAAATGTGGAAGGAATGATGGATTTAAGAAGTCACCATTTGGCATCATAGTAGAAAATCTTACAAGGCTTCTAAACAAAGATCAGAACTTTCAAAGACAACTGATGAAGGAAAGATAACTAGACTAGTAATAGACTTCTTGTCTGAAACCTTGAATCAGACAACTTGCATTTACATTTACAGACCACTGGTAATAGCCCTCTATCAAGGGAAGTTCTCCTCCACACATGAGAGCAAAGTAAAGATGCTTTGGCATGCTACGAGGGCTCTGAAAATATGGTACCCACGTACCTTTCTGAGAAAACCCTCTAACCACATGAAAATCAAGTTTCATGATGGGGAAGATGAAAAGTTCAAGAAACATTGATGAACAATGAGTCTTATAACATTAACAATTAAATCTAAATGGATGATGACAGTTAACTGGAGATTATAGTCTTAAGAACTTTGAAAGAGGAGAGAGATTCTGTGAGGGAAAACTAGATAATTGTCTGGGTTTGAAATTCTATAGTTATCTCATACAAACTCAAGATTTGGGCAAAAGGGAGGAGATGGCAGTTAAATGTTCTGAAGGTGTCATTTAGTGGAAGGAGTGCAAAGGCGTTAAAGGACGGCAAAGCTGTTACTTTTTGGTCTATCAGTGGAGGATTTGATTATGACAGCTAGGAAGACAGCTCTTAGTAAAACTGAAAAATCTGTGTCTGGTAAGGAATGAATTAGTTGGAGGACATTGTTTAATTTTCCATAGAAATAGAAGTATCCATAGAAATAGAAATATGACTATTAAAGTTAGGAAAGTTAGGAGTAGCAGAATGGAGATGCATAGTAGAAATTCCAATTTGTGAAGAGAGGAGGAAAAGAGAAAAACAATCTAGTAAGAGTAAGGAAAAGAGAGAAGGGAAAATAATGTATAAAAGTGTACAATAACATGGAAGAAATAAAATTAAACTGTATACATTTTCACTACTACTGTGAAATTCTCCTATCAAAAGGCAAAAACTCGCAGCCTGAATTTGAAAATCAGATTCAATAAGAGCCAGTATCAGGCAGTGCCTCAGCAAGATGACATGTTCGAAATGGGATAATTTGAGGTTTACTTAGGAAGGTGTGAGTGGGGAGTGCAAGAACCACAAGGCATAGTGTTCCACTGGGTGAACACCAGCAGGGCTGTCGCCACTCCTAAGCCCAAAGGGACAAGGGGAGGACACGGTTACCAAAACCTGGAAAGAAAGAATCATGAAGAGTAGGGCACCTCCAGCTGAAAGTCACAGAGGTGACATCACAGGAAAGAAGCCAAGAACTGACTTCAGTCTCCTCTAGATTTAGCCAGAGAGCAAGAGAAGGTGGTGTGGTCCATAGAGGGCAGCCACTTTGCAGGGTCAGGAGGGTGACCGGTGGATCCAGGGAAGCAACTAAACAAGATACCTGCCCCACATGCTGTTTACAAGAACTGCACCTAAAGAAAACTTTGAAGAAAGGAAAGGTACATGACTGTAACCGACTATGGATAGGACTTTTCCTGTTACCCAGAAGTTGTGAACTTTGTGCTAGACCCAAAGCTGGGGAGAGGGGGAGACTAGATGTTCTCCCATAAGAGAACTATCAGGTGGTCAAGCTGCCAGAATATCCCTGCAGGACTTACTAATGGGCACACCTGCCCATAACCCCCTCTCCCTCATCTGTATAAGAGAGATTTGGGGAAGGCGGAAAGTGAGTTTTAGGCTTTGAGGAAAACAGTGGATGGTGAAATGAACTATACACATATCAACTAGATGAAATTTAATTCTTAAAATACGAGTTCTTTGAATTATGGAGCAAGAGAGGAAATTAAAATGTTAAGCAAGGAGAGTAGCATAGAAAAATATTCCTAGTCTGATTGCAACAGTGCAAAAAAGGACAGACACCAGTGAGCAAACGTAAGAAGGGAGCACAAATAAAACAAGAGGAACCAATGTCTTGGGCTAGTGGAGCGTGGGTGAGATCTTTTTTGTATTCATTACTTTTGTTGTCATACAACGGCATAAGAAGTAAATGAAAGCAAAGGCTTAAAACAGAGAAACAAGTGGGTGGAAGTAGAAGAGACAACGATTAGACAACCCTTGAGGAATTCTGCTGTAGAGGAAAGCAGAAAATGGGGTGGTACCTGGAAAGGGCTGTGGGGCCAAGGGAAGGGAGGGGCTTTTTTTGAAGATAGGAAAACAGCTACATATTTTTCTGCTGATGGGAATGATCTATTAGAAAGGAGCAAAGCTGCTGCTGGAGAAAAGCCCTTCAGCAAGGGAGAGGAAATGTGACCCAGTGCTCAGGTGGGGTGAGCAGGGGGCAGGGCAGGGGCCACGTAAGGTGTGTGGGAGCAGATGCAAGCTGGTTTTCTGTCTGATGGTGGGAAGCTGAGGAGAGTCTATTCTGACTGATTCCATTACCTTCAGCGAAATAAGAAGCAAAATGAGGTGCCAACTGAGAGTGAGGGTTGTTGGAAGTTTAAGATAAAAGAAGTGCGAAAATGGTCTCAGAGGTGGAAAGAGTTAAGGGACCAAGGCAATATGCTAGAATTTCCTGAGAAGACGGGGTCTATTTGAGGTTTGGGTAGTAACAGCTTTTACTGACACATCCTATCTCAACTATATAATATCAATGCCTTGAATACATGGTCTTTCTTTTTTCTCTGACTCTTAAAGAGTTCAGTTTCAGTTCTCTAAATTGCTAGTATCCTCCCTTTTCATTTTACATTGTGTGAACAATGATGTTGAAATTACACTTGCAAGCAGCTGTCTTGAAGTATCAGCTTACATTTACTTGTTGAATGTTTTACCATCATACAAGAACATCTTCTGGAAACATCAGAATGGCCTGACCCTAGGCGCTGATGTCATCACCCCTCAGAAGCCATGACCTGTGATTTGTGGGTGTGAATTAGATTGTAGACTCTCAAGAGAATTGACACCCCTCAGTAACTGAAAAATGAAGAAATCCATATAATTTTGCTCAGAATGAGTGACAATAGTTTTTTTTTTCTTAATGTGATGACTTTAAGGGAAGATAGGGCCACACAAATTGCGTGAGTAACTCCTCTCAGAAGTTAGATATTTTTTGCAGCCTACACACTGATGTCATTCACAGCACTTAATACCAGTGAGGTGGATATGATAACACAGTGGGATTTATTCTAAGTGGATCAGGAAGTGGGGGAGAGAAATAAACACATTAAGAAGAAAAATAAATTTAAATTAAGCACTTATAATAATTGACCAATAAAAATGGTCGATGTATATTTTACACTTTGTTCCTTTAAAAATACATTTTGTATGGAAAGCGTGATAAGCAGATAGGAACCATTAAAATGTATGGGTACCTGGCTGGATTTTCCTGTCCCCCTAAATGTCCATCTCATAGGAACCCCTATGGTCCACCTCTATCCAGAGATGAAAATCTTTCCTTTCCATACTAAAAGTCAGAATTCTGAATGTTTATAGCCTGAAGTTGTTATCTGTGAATCCAGTAGCTTAGACCAGAGAATCTTGCTTTGAGCATTGGCATTTTAGGCACTTTCTAGATAACATTGAAATGACTGTTTACGAGCACTTCCCAACTTAGGAAAAACTGAAAAAAAAGAAATTAAACCAATCATAAACTGACCTTTTTTGCACAGCAAAGTGATTCCCAAGATGCCCAAGAGGACACCCAAAGTGAATGTGGAAAAAGAGGGACTCTCACCACACTTTCAGGAAAAGTATAAACTGACACAACTTTTTCAAATGAACTTGATAAAATGTACCCTAAAGTCTTAAAACATTCATTTATTTATTCAAAAGTATTTATTGAGTGTCTTCTATATCAAGGGCTGGAAATTACATTCTATCAGTGAGTGAATAGACATTACACAAATACTTACAAGTGAAAAGGAAATCAAAAGGACCTAAGGGCAAAGAATTAGTCCTAAGAAAGTAATTAGAATTATACAGTGAGATATAATTTAAACAGTGAGAACTACCTAAATGTCCACAGGCAGTGGATTAAATAAATTATGGTGTATCTATGCAATGGAGTAATATGATGGCATTAAGAATAAAGTCATAGAAAAATACTTAATGACACGTAGTAATGTTCATAATATACTGGCTAATGGAAAATAATGTTATAAAAGTATGTCCAGTGTGACCCAATTTGGTAAAAACTAAACAAAGCAAAAACATGTATCTATATATCTCTATCCTTATCCATCATCTATGAAGGATATACCAGAAAATGTTACCAATGATAATTGCTGTCTGGGGATATTACAGACGTACTTTCTTCTTTGTGCTTATCTTCATGAACATTTTATAGTTGTAAGAAATAATAATAATGATTAAAGGTATATATATAACTGGGCAAGGGATAACTGACATTTTACAGAGAAGATCTAAGGGTATAGTAATCAACCACTCTTTTAAAGTATCTAAAATCTGTTCCTGTCTTAAATTAGATCAACAGAATATAATGTTCCTGAAATATATTTTTTAAGTCCCTTACAGAAATGCTTTCACATAGTTATAATTGAATGTTGAACTCAGCTTTCCTAAGGCAATCTAAATTTTCTTAATCTTTGGCAAAATTACAGTTCAAGATATTGGCCCTTATGTTACTCACTGCTTCTCTTATAAAGAGCCACTTGACAAGCTTCCGAGAGAATTGATGCCAGGAAAGTTTACTCTTCAGTGAGCTTTTATCAAACAGCCCACATTTTAGAACACATCTTATTTCCCTTATTGCCTTGTCTGCCAGGAAGATTAGAGCTAAGTTCAGTGATCAATTAATGTAAAGATCCAGCTCCTGGTACAATTAATTCTGCCTTTTAAGTGACATGTGCTGCTCATTTCTATCATGTTAAGCTCTTCTGTCTTTTAATAGGCAAGTCACCTCAAATTGTTTTTCAAAATAGACATGCAAGATAGCAAGATGTCCTGATGCTCCATAATAAAAAGGAAAAACTGAAAATTAGTAGTCTTTTGCTGTTGTACATATATATAAAATGCTAAAGTTTTAAAATAGTTGTCTTTATAATAATGTTTTTCCTAACTGGTGTAGCCTTTTACAAGGGTAGTGAAAACATTAACTTTATCTCAGCCTATTTGAATCGCAATGGTTTTTAAACAGAATCTTTACTATAATGTCATTATTCCTATTAGTAAACTACTGGTCAAAACATTAGCTTTTTAGACAGCATATTGTTTTGGACAGTTTATATTAATTTAATGCATTTTCCTGTCATAGAAGGAATATTGAGAAAACATTTGAAATTTTCAAAGTTCTAGTTAACTGTGGTTCCAGCTTTTTTTTTTTTATCACTATTCATTCTTTCTGTATTACTTTTGCAGAGAAGACCTTAACCATTAAGAACACTTGAGATGAAATTTTGTATTCTCCTGATGACTATGGGATGAGGTGTTTAAATGACCTTTTTCATCCCCGGGGCATGATTGCTGTAGGTCAGGCTTGAGGTCATTGGCTGAAGAGTTACAAAGAAAGTCATAGTTTTGGCTGAAGGTATAGTAAACTTGGACTACAGACAAAGCGGATGGTCCTTCAGTGATGAAAGAAGAAAAATATTCAGTCCTCTCCTCTGAACACAAATAAGCACTGGCTATAATCAGCTAGTTTTGGTGGGCTGGAGTTTAAAATATTTCTAAATTTGGTACACATTGCTTTTGACCATATGTGGTCAGGGTAAAGTTACTAATGTCTGGGAACATTTCTGGGAAAATAGAGGTATTTCCAAGGAAAGATAAAGAATCTTAGAACTGTAGAGACAGAAGAACCCTGTGGTGGTCCATTCTTCTGTCTCTAGAAAGGCTAACAGGGAAAGAGTCCATAATAAGTGGATACTCTCTTTGGAGACCTAAGGGAAGAGTGTTTCTGTACCTTCTTGCTATAATGAACTTTTATTCAGTCTTTGCATGAAAGAAACTGATGAAAAATGGGAATTTGCATGATTACCACAACACACGATTATGGTAACCAGTGTTGCCCAGTCTTGAAAACTGTCTTGTCAATGTGTCCTTAAGATATGAATGTTCCATGTGTGATCTGTTCAGAGTTCAAAGGAATTGTACTGTTTTACCATCTGCTCACTAAACATCTATTGATGAAGCCCAGTTATGGTAGCTTTTTGGGCAATTATTTACTCAATTGGTTTCTACTAACCATGTGATCTTTTATTTATGTTTTTCAGTATACCAACAAAATGATCTATATTTTCAGAGCATGGACAATTAGAGGTATAGATTTATATGGGGATTAGAGGCCTGGGATTAGGCCACTGAATTTTTAACTTTCATGTGATCTTTTTTTGTGTCACTTTTTTCCAAGCCAGATTCTGCCATGCTATACTTACTCAATTTATTCGTTTTTTAAAATTAGAAGTAGAACTTTACTTGTATCTACATTATTACTAATTTTATCTTAATCTTTCCAATTTATAGGAAGTAATTGCACCATCTGTCCAACTAATTAGAATCCCCAGCTTTATGATGCTAAAATTTTGGCAAGAATGATACCTCTATGAAGGTGTGAGCACTATTGGTCAAACTACAACTCCGTACAGTCTTTTAAAATTGAAAATGCAGGAGCTCGGCAAATCCATCCCTAGGTAACAACTCTGGAGAAAAACTTTATGCACATGGAGACAAGTACAAAGCTTTTTACTACAGGACTGTTTGTAATGACCAAGACCTGTGTACAACCTAGATGCACGTCAGTCAGGGAATAGTTAGGTAGTATGGATATATTATACTTCTCTATTTTTTAATTGAGGAATTTCATCTTAAATTACTATATTTTTCTTAGTACGTATATTTTCAAGTAAGTTACTGAAGAAAGAAAAAGTAGTACATGCGTATGGTTAAAAAATCAAGTAGTACAACAACAGAACAATGAGAAGTCTTCCTTGACTGCAGATTCCAGTCCCCAGGGGCAGACATTCCTGAAACAGTCTGTCTGTAAAAGCACGTATATGGCAGGTGTATGCATGTTTTCCTTTCATGAAAATAGAAGCATGCTAAACACATTGCAGTACGCTTACACTTTTCACATGTTTTCCACTTTTTCACTGTATTTTGAGATCATTCCATAGTCAGACATACAGATTGACTTCATTTTAAAAAACTGAAATACTTTATTATAAAATTGCATCTGGTGATTATAGGCTGTCAAAAAAATATTAAATGAATGACCCTATATAATTTCTTTTATAAGCCTATACTGATAACCATTGTACTGTTTGTTTCCAGTCTTTTGCAACCATAAGCAAAGCTGAAGTATGTAAGTTCAGCCATCTTTGTGCATATATGTGAATATGTCTGTAGGATGAATTCCTAGAAAAGAATTGCTGACTTAAAAGATACACTTATTTCGAATCTGAATGCTAGTGCTGTCTTGATCTCCCATCAGCAATGAGAGTACTGTTTCCTCCTGCTCTCTAATGCTGTATCTTAAACTTTTTGACTGAGAAATAGAACAATGTACCTGATTCTAGGTTTAATTTGCATTTCTTTCACTCAGATGTTTTATATTTTAGAAGATTTCTTTGTTTATGTGTTTTGTATTTATCCATATATTTTATTTATGTTTCTTTTACTATAAACCACTTGTTCGTGTTCCTTTGCCCATGGGTCTTTTTCTCACTGATATTTAAAAAGACTCTTTATTCTTTAGATTACCTTTGCTGTCATAGACACTGCATAAACTCCCAGATTGTCATTTATCTTTTGACTTGATTTAGAGCAACACTGGTGGTGAGTACTTGCGTTAAATTTATGTAATCGAAGGGTTTGTTCATATAGCTTTCCCCAAACCAAGGAGCAGTCTGTCCCAGAGGTAAATTCAGGTCCCCCCCTCCCCGCTTTTTTTCCTACTGTGTTTTGCACATTAAAAAAAAGTACCTTGAATTGAGGGTCAGGATGCCCCTTTAAACTCATGCCAAATAAGAACAGATGGACAATGAGATTCGAATCTCTCTAATCTGAGCAGACCACACAGAAAATAAAGAATAACAGGGCCTTTCTGTAAGAGGCCATCTTTGAAATACATTGTTATTAACAACAATTTATTTGAATGAAATTAATATAAGGAAGGCTGAGCTCCTCTGATTCAATAGCTCTTCCCACCTAACTCTTACTATAGTGTTGAGCTAATTACACATTATAAACTGACTATATTTCAATAATAAAGAAAGAAAGAAAGAACATATGAATAAAGTTAATTACTTCTGGCATTCCCCTCGGTAAAAGGTAAAAGAACAAGTCTTTTCTTGTTCTTGTTCTAGGAACTGATTAGATTATTTTTCTAAATTGAAGTATAGTCAATTTACAATATTGTGTTAATTTCTGATGTACAGCCTAGTGATACATTTATACAGATATATATTCCTTTTCATATTCTTTTTCATTATAGGCCATTACAAGGTATTGAATATAGTTCCCCATGCTATACAGTAGGACTTTGTTGTTTATCTATTTTATATATAGTAGTTAGTATCTGCAAATTCCAAACTCCCAATTTATCCCTTCCCACCCACTTCCCACCTTGGTAACCACAAGTTTGTTTTCTATGTCTGTGAGTCTGTTTCTGTTTTGTAAATAAGTTTGTGTCTTTTTTTTTTTTTTTTTAAGATTCCATGTATGAGTGATATTGTATGGTATTATTCTTTCTCTTTCTGTCTTACTTCACCTAGTATGATGATCTCCAGGTCCATCCATGTTGCCGCAGATGGCATTATTTCATTCTTTTTTTGTGGCTGATCAGTATTCCATTGTATAAATATGTATCACAACTTCTTTATCCAGTCATCTGTCAGTGGATTTAGGTTGCTTCCATGTCTTGGCTACTGTAAATGGTGCTGCTGTGAATATTTCGAATTAGAGTTTCCTCTGGATATATGCCCAGGAGTGGGATTGCTGGATCATAGGGATATACTAGGCTTTAGAAGTCAGTAATTTGTGTATTTTAGTGGGCTTTCATAAGGAAATGGGCTTAGTATGTTTTCATTAAAAAACAGTTAACATTTAGAGTTCCACAGTCATTGACCACACCCATACATAACGTAGATGAGGAGTTTTGGTTTCAAAAACAACTTTCTAAAACAAAATTAGTGCATGTGTTCATTTTAAAAAATATATTTGTTCAGATTCTTCTTAGTGCACTAGGCCCGAGGACACAGCAATGTTTAGCGCAAAAAAGATCTCTCCTTTAAGGAACTTTGTATTATATTGGAGTGAGGGGACTGATGATAAATAAGGAAACAAATAAACAAGATACAGTTTTAGCGAATAAGTTTTATGTATTAGTGAGTAGCCAGGGGTTATTTATAAAATAAAAATAATTTGACAATCCAAAGTAATCAGTACTAACATTTTAATATTTCTCATTCTAATGTGTTTGGGAGTATATTTAACAAATGGAATACTATTCTACAGTTCTGTAAATGACTTCTTTCAATTAACAATATATTGCAAACATTTTTCCATGTTATGCATTCTCCCACAAAACTGTGCGGCCGCATGGAACACACTGGTTTGTATGAATACAACATGATTTATTCAAGTTAATTTGTTCAACTTTAATTATTTAGATTATCCCTTATTTTTTCTCATTATAATCAATGTTGTAATGAACCGCAAGTTTGTTAAGTGTATACATCCTCGATTTTTCTCTTTAAATTTCTTGCACCAAAACTGTTGGCTCAAATGATATTTAATTTCAGAAATTTAAGGACTTGATGCTCACACCAAGTTGCCTTTCCAAAATGCTGTAATAATGTAGCTTCCGTCTGGCAGTTCATTAAGTCTCCAGTTTACCTGGTCCTTGACACCCCTGGGTGATGGCATTTCTTTTTTTCTCTCAACTTTAGAGGAGAAAATTTTCATTTTTATTTCAGCATGAATTTATTTTTTCTGAGATTTAATTCACATACCATAAAATGCACCATTTTCAAGTGTACAGTTCGGACTTTTTTCGTATATTCAGAAAGTTGTGCAACCATCACCACTATCTAATTCCAGAACTTTTTCATCACTCCAAGAATCCCCTATACCCACTAGCAGTCACTCCCCAGTCCCCTCTTCTTCCAGCCCTTGGCAACCACTCATCTGCTTTGTATTTCTATGGATTTGTCCATTCTGAATCTTTTGTACAAATGAAGTCATGCAAAAGCTGGCCTTTCTGACCTAGCTTACTGTTTCAAGTTTCATCCATGTATCAGTATGCCATTTCTTATTGCCAAATAATATTCCATTGTATGGATATATCACATTTTTTAATCCATTCATCAGTTGATAGACATTTGTTAGAGATAGACATTTGATAGAATTTTTCCACTTTGGGGCTATTATGAATAATGCTGCTATGAATATTCACTGACATATTTTTGTATGAACCTATGTTTTCATTTCACTTGTATATATGTGTATGAATGGAATTGCTGGGTCATGTGGTGACTCTATGTTCTTCTAATTTTTTGAGGAACTGGCTGGCTGTTTTCTGTATTGGCTGTACTTCATGTTCCCACCAGCAACGTATGGACATTCCAGTTATTCCATACCTTTGATTACCCTTGTTATTTTCTGTTTTTTAAATTATAGCTATCTTAGTATGTGTGAAGTGATATCTCATTGTGGTTTTGACTTACATTTTCCTAACGACTAATTATATTGAACATCTTTTCATGTATTTATTGGCTATTTTTATAGCTTCTTTGGAGAAATGTCTAGTCACCAAATACTTTGCTGACTTTTAAGTTGGGTTATCTTTTCTCTGTTGAGTTGTAGCTGTTCTTTATATATTTAGGAGACTAGACTCTCATCATATATGTAATTTGCAAATATTTTCTCCCATTCTCTAGGTACCTTTCATTTTCTTGACAGTGTGATTTGATACACAAAAGATTTAATTTGGATAAAGTATAATGTATCTGTTCCCTTTTGTTGCTTTTGTCTTTAGTGCCATATCTAAGAACCATAACCTAATCCAAAGTCACAAAGATTAACACTTATGTTTTTTCTAAGAGTTTCATAGTTTTAGCTCTTACATTTAAGTCTATTATCTACACTGAGTTAATTTTTTAATATATATATGGACAGGGTTCCAAATTTATTCTTTTTCTTGTGAATATCCAGTTGTCCAGCGTGATTTGTTGGAAAGACTGTTCTTCCCCCATTGAATGCGCTTAGCACCTGTGTTGAAAATCAGTTGATCATTAATGTCAGTTTATTTTTTGGCAATATGTCTATCCTTAATCCAGTACCAGACTGTCCTGTACATGGTAGCTTTGTTGAAAGTTTTGAAATCAAGTCTTCCATCTCTGTTCTTATTCAAGACTTTTTTGGCTAGTCTGGGTCCTTTGCCTGTCCATATTAATTTTAGAGTCCACTTGTCAAGTTCTTCAAAAAAGGAGGTTGGAATTTTGACAGAGAATGCAATGAATCTGTACATATTACCATCTTAATATTCTCATCCATAAATACAGATATCTTTCCATTTACATATATCTTAACTTTTTCCAAGCAATGTATTATAGTTTTCAGTATACAGGTTTTGAACTTCTCTGGTTAAATTTATTCCTAAATACTTTATTCATTTTGATGCTATTGTAAATGGAATTGTTTTCTTAATTTCATTTTTGGATTGTTCTTTGCTAGTGTAAAGAAATACAATTGATTTTTAACATATTGATCTTATATCCTGCAACTTTGGTGAACTCATTAATAAATCATAGCTCTGATAGTTGTGTGTGTGTGTGTGTGTGTGTGTGTGTGTTCTCTAGGGTTTTCTATATGTAAGATTGTGTCATTTACAAATACAAATAGATTTCTTCTTTGTAATCTGGATCCTTTTATTTTATTTCTTGCCTAATTGCCCTTGCTAGAACCTCCATTATAAGACCCCACTCTTATGACCTCATTTAACCTTTATTACCTCCTTATAAAGGCCATATCTCCAAATACAGTCACATTGCAAGTTAGAGCTTCAACATAGGAATTTGTGGGGGGACACACAATTCAATCTATGACAGTTATCTACATCTTGCAGGAGTTGTAAAGTTGCTCAAAGAGAAAAGTATGGAGACCCCCACAGAATCGGATAATCTAGACAATGCGTAATTTCTGTGGAAGATATTTAGTAACCATTTTTGTCCATTTAAAAGTGTTTTCTTTTTTCCCCCTACAATTAATCAATGAATTTTACAATATTGTCATATAGTTTTTAAAAAATGTGCTAAAATTTAAACTAGTATTGTTTAAATTTTTAAAATGTGATCAGAGGAATTTCATATTGTTATTTTACTGTATGTTTCCATCCAGGAATACTTGAGTTTTTTTTTTTTAAGCTCTCATTAAGTCTTTGTACTTTTCATCATTTAGATTCTGAACAATTCTTATTAATTCCAAAGTAATTCATCTTGGTATTATGAGGGAAATTCCTCTTTGGTTTATAGTGTCTAAATAGTTATCACTGGAACCTAATGGTTTTTTAAAATAATGAGTTTTGTATTCATCATTGGTTCCAGTTTGTCAAAATTATTTTTATATTCATCCTTATAGTTGGGTAAATTGAGACTGTAAGTGTTTTGATTGCTCATGGTTCAGCTGAGAGCAGATTTGATTGCATCTAAGAATAGTTTATCTGTCTCTCTGTGTGGGTATAAGTGTGTGCTGAGAAGAGTCTTTGTAGGAACTTAAGACAACATTCTTAATGGTCTTCTTGGAATTAACACTATTTGTCTTGGAGACCTAGATTTCCAGACCTGAATTAACCATTTCCTGTGATATCTCCTCTCCTGGTTTTGCAAGGAACTAGGAAACACATGTTTATTGTACTTGGGATGCAGTACCTATTCCACAAGACCTGTAGTCCATTAGCATCCAAATTACTTAACTGCTTGTAGCTGTTCCCCAAGTTTCCGGATGCTACTGTTAAAAAATATTTTCACTTAGATTTTATCCCTTTGCTCTTGGAATACTCCGGTTTCTGTGATACAGAGTTCAAGGCTTATTCAAATCTAACTTGATTTCAAAGTAAGTGGCAACCTGGCGAGTGCTACGAAAGCTTTAAGCAATCCCTAGGATCCTGCAGAGATCGTCTGGAAGGGAGCTGTTTGTCTTAACAGATATTCAGTGCAGATAAACCCTGTCCATTTTGGAGAGAGATGTCAGAGATCATACAACAACCCAGAGAAGAGTATACCTGGTTTTAAATCTCCAAAGTATTCGTACACCTATTTAACATCCTAGGAATACATCCAGAGTTAAACCCCTCTTGGAGACAAATGCACTCATGGATAATTTTTCGAAACCAAATGTTCTTAAATAGAGGAAATTCTGGATTCTCACCTCTTCCTAGAAGCTTTCCCTAAGCCCTGCCTACCCTCCAGCTGAATTACTCCTTGTCTGAAATTTCACCATTTATGGCCTTGACACTTTCTACCGGTATTTGTGTTGCCCACGGCCCCTGTGTATCACTCTCACTGTGCCAGAAGATCCCGCTGATTGGGCATCTCCCACTGCACTTACTGAAATGCTTTGCACATAGTAGGCGCTCAGTATACAAAGTTTTATAGACAGATATTTTGCTAATCTGTAGCACCTGCTTAAATTCTACTGAAAATTAGCAAAGTGCAATTAACTTCAATTTTGTAGTTGGGGATTTTCAGAAAGAAAAAAAAAACCAAAAAACTACCCTCCCTCCAAGAAATGCCTGTTTAGTTAGGATGAGACATTAACATGCTTCTATTACGATAAGCATTTGAGATCCATCTTCATCTTTACACGTTGCCTAATTCCAGTTAGGTTAGTAGAAGAAAAATCTTTTCCTTAGAGCAACCCAATCCACTCCCCTCCTCTGGCCTTTTTCTTTATGTTGGTAAACTACTTCAGCCTCTGCCGTCAATTTTAACAGTTTGTGCCTGAGTACCCTTCGTATTTTGGTGATTAGAGATGTTCAAAACCTGTTCTGACACACAGCCCTTCCTCGCTTCCGATTCCTCTACTTCTTGGGGGTGGAACTAGTTTCTCTGAGTAGAGACGCTGGCAGGGAAAAAGAATGGGGGAAAATTGCATTTAAACTTTTAAAAGTTGAGTCACGGCTGGTTGCACAGCAGAGGCTCCGCAATGTGGAGTAAATACTAAATGTAGTTTGCGTGCCGCGGGGTTGGACTGGGGCGACTTCTGGGGAATCGGCGGGGTCGATCCCCTACCGCTGCGGAGGCCTTGGCCGTGGCCTCCCGCCGCGGCCCCGCACCTCCCCCGCCCCCGGCGGTGTTCGGGCTCCCCACCCCGGCACTGATGTCGCGCGCTTGCGTGCTGCGGCCAAAGCTCCCGACCCAGAGGCCGGCCCCAGAATACCCGGGGCGAGTAGGGGGCGGCGCGCTGGGAGGGAGGAGGGCCGGGGGCGTGGGAGGGCTGGTGGGCGTTGCGGGTGGAGATGTAGAAGATGCGACGCCGCGGCCCGGCCGGTGCCAGACCAGCGGACGCGGTACCCGCGGTTGCAACCACATCCTGGGCTCTGCAGCTTGGGTAGGCGGCCCTTCCGAGAGCAGCGGCCGCGGAGACACCCAGCCCTAACCCCCAGCTCCTAGGCGCTGGGCTCACCGAGCTCTAGGGCCGGCAGAGAGGGAAGCAGCGGAACAGCGCGAGGCTGGGGGCCCGCGGGCGCGGCCGCGTGCCGCGGGGCGGGAGGCTGGGGGGCCGGGGCCGGGGCCGCGCCTCGGAGCGCGTCGGAGGCCGGGGCCGGGGGGCGGCGGCTCCCCGCGCGGCTCCAGGGGCTCGGGAATCCCGGCAGGGCCCTGGTGGGGCCATGGCAGCTGGGAGCATCACCACGCTGCCCGCCCTGCCGGAGGACGGCGGCAGCGGCGCCTTCCCGCCCGGCCACTTCAAGGACCCCAAGCGGTTGTACTGCAAAAACGGGGGCTTCTTCCTGCGCATCCACCCCGACGGCCGAGTGGACGGGGTCCGGGAGAAGAGCGACCCTCACAGTGAGTGCTAGCCTGCTCTTCCTCCCCTGTGCCGTTTTAAATTCCTGCGGTTCTCTCCCCTGCCTCTGCCTTCCAGCCTCCGCGCTCCTTCCTTCTTTTCACTCTGACCCCAGTGGGACTTGTGGTTTCTCTCCGCGCGGCCCTCGGCGGTTTCAGGTTCACCACTCGCCCCGGCCTCCCCCGAGCTGCGGTGGCGGGTAGACGCTCCCCCAGGCTTTGGAGTGTGCCAGTTTCCCCTGGTAAACCAGCCCCCTGGGTCTGGAGCCGCAGAGCGCCTGGGCCTTGCCGGCCGGCTCCCTGCGCGCAACCTGTCGTGTCGGGGATGCCCGGCCTCGGAGCAGAGGTGAGCTGCTCGCCCAGGTGCCGCCCGCGACCCCAGCCTGAAGTTGAGACCCCTTGTCTCTGGGATGCGCGCAGTCCCGCCGACAAAGCCAGGAGGGACCAAAGCCTAATTAAACTTTCCTTATTGGAAAAAATACCTTTCCAGAGTCTTGCCCTTAAATTCTAATTCTGTAGGATCCGAGGCAGCAGGCACACTGTCCTCCCCCACCCACTTCTATTTTTCCCCCGAATTTCCGAAAGCAGAAAGTGCAAAAAATACGGACTTTATTAATAAGGTGCTATAGATCTTTGTTTCAATAGTGAGAACTGCAAAACCTTTAATCTTTCACGTGCAGAGTTATTAGCTGTGGGACCTTGAGTGACACTTAACCCTTTGAGCCCATTTCGTTATCACGAAAGTGGGGATAATATCTACCTTGCATCAGGTTTGAGGATCAAATGAGAATTTATATGAGAAGTGAGCAAAGCACTCAATTTACTGGTCTACACTTTTGTTTTCTTTAAAAAATAATCCGTGGTTATAGAATTAACACTGGCCTAAGTCATTAGTTCTCAAACTTCAGGGGTGCATTAGAATCACCTGGAAGGTTTGTTGTAACACATTGCTGAGTCATCTCCCAGAGTTTCTGATTCCATAGATCTGGAGTGGGGCCTGATAAATTTGCATTTCTAACAAGTTGCCAGGTGATGCTCACCGTGGACCACACTTTGAGACCCGCTGGTCTAGAGAAAATAGGAAGAAAAAGGTATAAAATGGGCTGATTAAAAACACTGATTTTGAAGTGAGAGAAAGAGATCAGATATGTTTTAACTGTCATCCTGTAAGTGTAGGTAAAACATCTGTTTTAAAAGCTGTTTGCTTTGCGAGTCCTTTATGGGTTTCAGGTGGCAAACCTGATCCTAACCTGATCCTTCTTTGCCCAAGAAAAGACCCACAAGAGTTGATCTTTAACCTAATGATGCTAATGGTGTGTCCTTCACGCTGGGGTGAGGGGGTAGGAAGAGGAGGAAGCTCTGCAGTCAAACCTGAGTTGACAAAATTCAGGAATGGGAAATGTGCTTTTATAAAAATTGAGTTTTTATTGATTCCAAAATAGCAGCAAGCAAAAGACGCAGGTCTGTCATTTTTTTTCGGGCCTGCCATAATTAAAAAAACTTATCAACCCCTTACATTATTCAGTAAAACTGGAAAGACGCTTATAGCCCAATGTGTTATAACAAACCTTCCAGGTGACTCTAATGCACCTCTAAAGTTTGAGAACTAATGACTTAGGCCAGTGTTAATCCTATAACCAAAGATTATTTTTTCAAGAAAACAAAGGCATAGATTAGTAAATTGAGTCTTCTGCTCACTTTTTATATAAATTCTCATTTGATCCTCAAACCTGATGCAAGGTAAATACTATCCACACTTTCATGATGAGGAAATGGGCTCAAGGGTTAGTGCTCTTTCTCTATTTTGGTAACTTAAATAGGTTTCTTGAAATTGTTTTTGTGTTTGGAGTTTGTTCTGCAGTTGTCTGCCAGGCTGGCCCGGCTGATCAGGGCAAGGTGCATATGTGTCCCAATTTGTTTTGCTCTTTTCTAGTAGCACAAAAAGGAGCATGTTGTATGACTAGAAGACAGAAGAACTATCCTCCCGATTAGGTTCCTATTGCAGCTTCCCATAGTACTCATTTTTTTTTTCAAGCATTTTATTGGTTGCAATTTTTTTCTTTAGAGCAAAACTGTAGGGGCTAGCAACTGAGGGTAATTCTGAAGTGCTTACCACATTACCATGCTTGTAAATACGACTGTTAACTTTTTATTCCCAATTCTGGGTTGCACTGTTATTTTTGCAATCTTATTTTAACTCAGTGGTACTCAAATAGGGTTGATACTGCTCCTACCCCGGGAACATCTGGCAATGCCTGGAGACATTTTTGGTTGTCCTATATCTGGAAGGCTGCTACTGGCATTTAGTAAGGAGAGGCTAGGGATGCTGTTAAATATCCTATAGTGCACACCTCCCTAGTCCCTTAGCAAAAAATGTTCTGACCCTAAATCTTACTAGTACCAAGGTTCAAAAACCCTGCCAACTTGATAACTAGCTAATGCCAAGATGTTAAAAGTGCAGAGTAGAATAGAATGCTCATCCAGATTTGTGGAGAGCACTGATTTTTTTTCAAATCACCTTTACCAGGCAATAGACAGACAAGAATATAAATCTAAAACTGATAAATTTAGACCGTTTTTGTGTAGCCCAACCTGAACATAAGTTTAAGTACAGGGTTTTTTTTCTGGCATGTCTAAGATATACTGCTAGTTGACCAAACCAGGGGGAGACTAATGGGAAATACGTAAGAAAAAAATGAGTATGGACATGATAATATCCTCTCAACCACATCCCCTCCAGTCCTCAAAACAAAACTGATAAGCAAACATGGAGAAATAAAAGTAGAGTTGATGTTTGCTACCATGTCCTATTGAATTAAGGCTCGTATATCTAAACCTGTTTGAATCTTTGAAAACCCAAGACCCCATTCCTCAAACTGTTTTTCCCAAATGACCTGCAAATCCATCATTGGAGATCTGTTCCTTTGACATTAACACTTTCCGGATGTTTCTAAAATGCAGATACAGTCTGTCTTCGGTATCCACGGGTTCCCCATCTGCGGATACGAGGGGCAGACTGGGCTACGCCATTTTCCATGAGGAGCTTGAGCCTCCGCGGATGCTGATATCTGCTAGGGATGCTGGAATCAGTCCCCTCTGCATACCCAGGGAGGAGTGTACCTCTGAAAGGAAGTGTGAATTAAATTGTGAGTGCAGTTTCTTCCCCAAAAGCTGAGCAGAAGGACTGGAGTTGAGGGGGGGAAGCTTTGAAAACTGGCGTAAATGTGGGGTGAAGGTGAGATGCTGGGATCTGACTCAGGGTTCTGAAGAGGACACAGGGCAGGGCGGTGTGGGGCAGACAGGACAGTGGCAGAAATGAGAGGGGTAAGGTGACTGAACACCAGCGTTTTCAGCTTCTCAGTGTTGCTGTGCTGTTTACTTGTGTTCTGTCTTGAGTTGTTTTCACCTGAAAAGGCCTGTTTTCCTGCACTTTTCTCATAATCCTGGAATAGCCTTCATTTGAAATGAGAGTCTTGATAAGAAACCAAGATAAAAACAGAATCTCTGCTTCTCCAGCGTGTGTGCTGCACACCCACCTACTCTTTGGCATCCTGCATATTTTGACAAGAAGGGTCCCAAGGTCCATGGGAATGTGTAACGTTAAGTGTATACTGTGAAGTAGTGAACCATGTAAAAACATACAGAAGAGAGAACATTTTATCCCAAGTAGCACGCACAGCATGTGGTGGCAGATGGTAAGGGAAAAAGTATGTGCTCGTGTACATTTTAGCATTAAATTCATTCCAGATGCTCTTATTTTGGAAAAAATGAAGGTAGTTAGAAGTGCTGGATCTACCCTTGGGCTTCTCCCAGGAGGTGACTGCCTGCTTGCCACACTCTCTGCGTCCAGGCTCCGGAGGACACTGAGCCTTGAAGAGACCCAGGGACCCGCCCACTCCCACGTGAGCCAGAGATGGGATCCCGGGCTGTCTGACGCCGTGCCCTGTGCCAGGGCACATATTCCCTGCAGCCCCCGTGAACTTGTGAAGCTCAAACGGAGGCTTCAGACCCTTTAGTTCACCAGTCTCATTTTGTAGAAGACGACATTGTGGTTCAGAAAAGTAACTGATTGCCTGAGTGCACCTGCGGGTTCTTGGCCCCTGACTCCATGCCCTCTATCCCTACCCTCCCGCAGCCTCCTGGCTCTCTTCCTTTCAGCCGGAGAACGCGTTCTGGGGCCCCCTTTTAGGCTACCTCCGTTTCAGAGTATTGACATAGCCAGCTTCTCTGAGGATTTCTTACGAGTTCCCAGGTTGCCTCTGGTTGTACTCTGGGGTATTGGAGCAAACCACCGTTCCTTCTCTTTTATGTAAACGGAACTGTTGATTAAATGATACCAGATTCTCCTCTCCCACACTTTTCTGGGTAATATCTGGCAAGTGGATCCCCCCAGTTTGCCTTAATAAGCATGTTATTTACTGTAGTGCTATTTGTGTGCAGTAAACAAATGAAGTAAGAATCTAATAACTCATTTAATTGTGGAAATCATGTAATTGGTACAGCAATGAAAGAACAGTTCATGACTCATAGATATTACCACACCTTAGGAGCCTTTAAAGATGAGTTTGATGCCAAGTGACTTCAGCCTGGAAAAGGCGATAGCCTCTTGTGACATGGCCTGAAGGCTTTCGTTGTGTTTATAAAATGGCCATCGTGTAATTAGACTTTGACAATGGTGTAACCAGCAGGTTCTAAGTATTCTCATTCTGACTTATACTATTTTAAATACATGGCCATGAGTTTTAAGTTTAATTTGAAAATAAATTGTTATAGATGTCATAAAACAAGAACCATCCTTTGTATATTATAAATATAAAATTGACTTTGTTCATCTACGTGTTGATTCTCAGAAATCACTGTCAGCAATATAGAAGAGGGTGATTTAAGGTCTCATGTTATTAAAATCGTTATTTTCAAACCACAAGATGCCTGCACAACAGGATAGTAACTAGACCTGCGCCATAGCCTTTGCTTGTTTTTCCAATTCCAGTTCGATTTTCGAAACACCCTGCTTGGGCCCCTCTGTCCTGTAACACATCTGTAAGAAGGCTGCCTGGAGCATGAGTCTATGACTGGGAATCAGAGCAAGGCAAATCGGCATGTCGGGACACAAACCTTAACCTCATTATCTTGTTCTAGCCAAACAAGAGTACTTTGTTTTTGAACTTGTCATTTTCTGCACTCTGAAATCAGGGATCTGGTTTTATACTTGTGTGTTGTCAGTGCTAAATAAATACTTAATGCTTGGTTGTTTGCAAAATAATTCAGAATAACGATTATCAATGTAGAATTTTGGTTGGACCCCTGGGAACTGCAGTTGTGGCACTACGATTTTCAGTGTTTCCTCGTTGTCTCCGTGGTTGGGGGTTAGCTGTTGCATCTACTGTCTCAGTCAGGTTGTTTATAGCCGTAGAAATTCAGGAGAAGACTAAAGAGAAGTGCTGAGTGCCGGAGAACCTCACCCATGGAGCCGTAGACTGTAGTTCTTAGAAGCCAGACTAGTCCCATTCTAAATTCCTTTGGAATATTCTTATTTTGAAGAGATTTGGAGGGCCTGGAGGCAGCAGCTAGCCGATACTCTGTGTTGAATTCATTTCTTGTCTCAGCTGTCCTCTGTCACTACCTGCATAGGGCGATTTATGAGTTGACCAGTGTATCCTTAATGCTTACTTATTCATTTACAAAGATCAGTAGTGTATATGTTTGCATTTGTTTTGTCAAAGGGCTGTTTATCTCCTCATATTAACTTACCCTCTGAATTGAATGATCCTGTGGAATTCTGAAGTGTAAGGTACACAGATTTGCAAGATACTCTGGGGGAAAAATTTTTTTCAAATTTATTTTATTCTTTTTAGGGAAATTTGTATAAGAATGATATTGCTAGATTCTATGAGTTGCTTATTCTCTGTTCATGATTTAGGCACTTTGAAAAGATACACCTTAAAGTAGAAACTATGACTTCTCCATATAAATAAACATTATGAAAGGCTTGTAGGTTTCACTCAAGGAATTTTCACTAAATATCAGCTGATGGTGAAAACATTCTATATGGACCTTCCCATAGGACAGCTCCTCCTCATGGGCCACACGCTGTATAAAGCCTGGTTGAGGTTTACAGTTCTCTTGGTGCGGTAACATACATTTAGACACTTGGTCAGACTTTTTTTTTCCATTGAAGCATAGTCAGTTTACAATGTTTTGCTGATTTCTGATGTACAGCATAGTGATTCAGTTATCCATATATATATATATATATATATTCCTTTTCATACTCTTTTTCATTATAGGCTATTGCAAGATAGTGAATATAGTTCCCTGTACTGTATAGTAGGACCTTGTTGTTTATCTGTTTTACATATAGCAGTTAGTATCTGCTAATCCCAAACTCTCAATTTTATCCTTCCATCCTCCCCTCCCCCCCGTAACCATAAGCTTGTTTTCTATGTCTGTGAGTCTGTTTCTGTTTTGTAAATAAGTTCAATTGTGTCTTTTTTTTTTTTTTTTAGATTCCACATATAAGTGATATCCTATAGTATTTTTTTCTCTTTCTGGCTTCACTTAGAATGACGATCTCCAGGTCCATCCATGTTCCTGCAGATGGCATTATTTTATTCCTTTTTATGGCTGAGTAGTATTCCATTCTGTCAACATACCACAGCTTCTTCAGCCAAGCATCTGTTGATGGACATTTAGGTTGCTTCCATGTCTTGGCTATTGTAAATAGTGCTGCTATGAATATTGGGGTGCATGTATCTTTTTGGTCTTACCAGTTTTATCAGATCTTATCAGTCTTTTAATGAAGATGATTATATGTAACAAAATTGTATTTGGAAAATATTTTGGAATCTTAGAAGTTAGCTATTAGCATTTTTTAGGGTAATCTATAGAAAGGTGAATCATTTCATAGGGTAATTAGTTTAAAACTCTCACTACAAATTCTATTTTGTTTTAAAAGCACTAAGATTTTTATCATGTAGTGTGTGATATAAAATTCCTCAGGTTTGCTGTGCATTAGTTGTTCATTCTTTTGGGCCAAGAGCATATAGCATCCTGTACTCTCCTCTTCTACTTCATCTCCTTTTCTTTCTTTAACTCTGGATTTTGCTCCCAGTATTCTACTTGAATCATTCTGGACCTCAGCATTCTTCCAGTTCCATCACGTTTACTTACCCAATTTGTCATCTTGCTTCTGACATTTGATACCACTGTCTGCCTCTGTCTTCCTGAGAATTCCTTGGCTTCTGTAACACCATATCAACCTTGTTTCCTTTCATCTCATCCAATTGTCTTTTCCTCTGGGTTCTCCTTCTTTTGGTCTTTTGCTTTCGTATTCCCTAAGGCTCTGTTTTTGGCCCTTTTCCCTTCTGTGTACTCCTGTTCCTTCAGCAGATCGTGTATTGTCTCCATCTCTGATTTCCCATCTGTGTGTTAGTTCCGTGTTTCTTGCTGCTGGAAGGACAGATACACCTCCACAGCCGCAACTCAGCCTGTGTGAAATGGAGCATCATTTCCCCAAACTAGCATTCTTCCTACAAATTTGTTTGTAGTGAAATTATTCTTTAGTCTCCAAAGCTAGGCACCTTGGCGCCTTCCCTGCCTCAGTGACTTTTCTTTGCCCTCGCTCTAGATTTCCTCGTCCTTTACTTATCTATGATCAGACTCTCTCTGACTTTCCCTCTTAAATGTGAGCTACCTCAATCTTACTTCTCGCTCTTTACCATCCACGCTCCCCTGATGCTGCCAGAGTTCTGTGCTTTGATTACAGTCTCTAATCTGACAGAACCATCACTATTGCAACGATTGGCCTTTCCTCATGTGATCCTTGTTTTTGAAAAATCCTTCTTTTTCTTATTAATTCCTCTCTCACACCCTCTTCCCACTCCCATCTTTATCTGGAAAAATATTTTAAGAGCAGGCTCAACAGTCTTCCCCTTTGCAAAACTTCCTTCTACCTTTCCCAGGGAGAATTTAGTCTTTCTACCTCTGTTTTCCCCATAGTGCTTACTACATATTCTTCTGCAGAACTTAATGATTTTTGTTGTAATTAATTTTGTACATATTTGTCTCCTGTGCTGGGACTGTGAGCTCCTTGTAGGCAAGGACTGGGTCAGATGTTCTGTCCTCCCACAGTGTCCATTCAAAGAATGTGTGTTAAGTTCAGCATGTACCCAGCACATTAAGCCAAGTCTTCTAACTTCCTTTCTGTCTACTCACATCCTCCTTCTCCTCTTAGCCTTTAATTGGCTGCCTTTCCCTGAACAGGAAGGTCCTCTCAACCCTCTTACCTGATCTCAGTCCTGGGCATATGTCAAGCCCCATTTCTTTCATACCATCTGGTACTGTTTTTCCTGCGTACTATCTCAGAATTCTCTCTAATAGCTTGGTGTGTTTTAACTTCCTGTCCTTCAATTTTATTGGAAATTCCTAGTTGGCAAGGATTTAAAAAAAAATTAAACAACATTACTGAATTATCCTTTAATCTCTTTTCTACTGAGTCCTGAGACTGGACTTACCCTGGGGTCCCCTTGGCTCCTGCTAAATGAATGACCAGGCTGAGGCCCATGAAGAGGTTCAGTCCACATTGTCAAATGAGCTAGAACTCTCAAAAAAAAAAAAACATAAATACTTCAGTAGGAAGGGTGTAAAATGGATAAACTGAATGTAGCATCACTGTGGTTCCTTCTGCAGACATCTTTCATATTATTCAAAGGAAGCAATAAAGGGTAAAACATAATCATTTATTATGATGACTTTTTACTGTGGAAGTCTTCTTTTTAGCTGTTGAATAACATGTCAATATTTCTAGCCAATTCCAGAACTAGTTATAATCCTATACTAAATAATGCAGATCTGAGAATTCATACTTGAATCAGACATTTTAATCCTTAAATCTCTCTCTCAAGTCTAAAACCAGTGAATCATTTTATAAATTAGGGTTAAGAACTGTCTGGTACCACTGTTAGTAGCCCTTTTGGCTGTAAGGAAATGGCACAAATAGTTTCATCCTAATATTCATTCAGATTTATGAGCCAGTATTCGTCACAACAATCTGAAAACTCTCAAAAGGATAGAAATTGTATGACAAAGTGAGTCATAGTCTTTGTGATGTGATGTCTGCAAGGGTGGGTGGGAGAGATTGCTGAATGACCAGTCTCATTCTACTCCTTTCTAAGCTGAATCATTTTGCAAATAGAAAACAATTCATAGGTTGTAGGTGGTCATAACATAAATAGGAAATGGAAAGGAGTAACAGTCGTACAATACCTTCATTTAAAAAATTAGTTTTTGGAACATAACACTTGATGAAAAGTCTGTTTTGAATTAGAAATGAAGTTAATCTACTGCCTAATATGTATCTTTTATGTCTGTCACATGTCTTCTTGATATATTTTCATTTTTCTATTAATTTTCTTTTCTTGCCTAGCTTTTTTAAAAAATTCTTTCATGTCATTTGACCTTTCTCTTCATAGCTATTTGTAGCTTTGGCTCATTTGAAGATTGCGTGTGTGTGTGTGTGTGTATGGGGGAAGTGTCATTTATTCACTGGCTGGGTGACTACTTGAACTGGATGGGGACTCAAGAAGAAAGTCCCTTTCATCTTGGAAATTCTGAATCTGAGATGATGTAATCCTGCATTCTGCATAGTTGGCCCTCTTTTCTTTTTGTCTCACTGGAAGCAAAAATTTGGAGAGCCTTTTTTTCTAAGTCAAATTTAATCTTTAATCTTTAAATGTAAGATTGATTAACCTTACTTTCCTATCTTTGAGGCAAGGCATTTGTCAAAACAATTATGTGAGAAGATAAATATTCTATTTTGAGTATGTTTCTTAGTTTTAAAATATCTTGCATAATATTTACAACCCAACAATTTATATTATATTCCACTAATATAATGCAAGTAAAATTGGGAAGGCAGTCTTGCTAACTGGTTTAGTAGAGGACACTAATATATGAAGAAGACATGTAACAGATGTTGGATTAAAAAATGAGTTACAGCAGTACCTTCATTGGTTACAGGGTGGGAAAAGTGAGACACAGTTGTTTTGGAGAGAGGGTATTAAAGCCATGAAGAGGTCTTGGGGTCTCTCCAGCCCTCACCAGACACCTAGGGAGACTGCCATGGCAACTCAGCAAAGTCCCTGAACCTTTGTAGAGGAGGGGCCAGTTGTTTGGCCTTCCCTTATGTATTCCTAGGACCTTATTTACTGAGTGTTTTTTGAATGAGTGAATGAATGCTGTTCTTCAGAACAGGCTCTGTCAGCTTTACAAAGAGTATATTGAATCTTCTTACTATCTTATGAAAAAAGTATCATTATCCTCATTTTACAGGTAAGGGAGGAGTTTTTGCTATTGGTTTTTCAAAACATGATCTCTTTGTTTGTGACAAGTAATTAATGTGCCTTCCAGACTTAGTGTTTAGAATACAGGCTCATGGGCAGAATTCCAGATGGACAGGGTAGCAGAAATTTGAACAGAAATAGTTTAAAAAATAGGAAAATATATACAAAATCTTGTGGTAGCTCACAGTGAAAAAAAATGTGACAATGAATATATGTATGTTCATGTATAACTGAAAAATTGTGCTCTACACTGAAATTTGACACATTATAAAATGACTATAACTCAATTAAAAAAATGTTTAAAAAAAAACCTCTTCCTGTAACCTTTACTATGTCTAGCAGAGTTAAGATCTCTGCCATCTTTTCTCCCACTCCTTTATTGCATTCTTTTTTGTTTAGAAAATATTTCTGTCATGATTTAGTATGAAACAGTCCATTAATACTGAGGGGTTGTTTTCTGAAGAACTCAAAGATTTTTAAGTGGCATATTTAATTTAAAAATTAAAATAGAGGTAATAGGATATAATTAAGAATAAAAACTATGTAAGAGTGGATTGAACCTTAAAGACAAGGTCTGAAAAATTAAAATGCAGAATAACTAGGGCATTCAGAAAATGCAAAGGGAATAACTAAAAGAATGTTTAAAAAGTATAGTTAGGTCCTTTCAGGGAAATTTGAAATAGGCTCATTATTTAAGGACATTTAGTATAAGATTAAAAAAAAAATACCAAAAGAAAAAAATCAGATGTCCTTGGACTTGTTTTATTTAATCTTCTTCACCAAGTGAAATTGTCAGTCAACTAATAGACTGTCTAGTATGTGAGGAAATTAAGACTGAGATAGAAAAAGAGAGATGAAGAAAGAGCTTAGCTAGACATCTAGAAATGTGTCTAAAATGAAACTCCTTTCCTTGACTTTCCCCCTTTTTTGACTCCTCTGTATTTTAAATTTATAAAATTTCTTGCCAGCCAGGCCCACCTCTTGTAGTAAATTTCTACCCTTCATGTTCCTCAGCCCTCACGTCCACTTCTCAAGCAGGATGCATTTTAGTTCTGCTGCGCCTCTGACACTCACGCTGTCTCTGCATTGTTGCTGCAGCTGTTCTAGTTCTGTCCCTGACTGTTGGAACTTCCTTCTAACCGATCCCATCTGTATGAGTTTGCCATGGCTGCTGTAACAAAATAAACAGACATTTATTTTCTCATAGTTTGGAAGGCTGGAAGTCCAAGGTTAAGGTGTCAGCAGGTTTGGTCTTTCTGAGTCCTTTCCTTTTCTGGCAGACAAACGCCGCCTTGCTGCCTTTTCACATGGTCATCTCTCCGCACACATACAGATTTCCTCTTCTTGTAAGGACACCATTCAGATTGGGTTAGGGCCCACCCTGATGGTGTCATTTTAACTTAATCACCTCATTAGAGGCCCTGCCTCCACATACAGTCATTGTCTGAGGCGCTGGGACTTAGGGCTTCAGCATATGAATGAGTGGGTGGGGACACAATTCAGCCCATGACACCCTGTAATCAACTGGATATTGTTCTTTGGCAGAGTAATCTTTCAGAAGAGCAGCTTTGATCTTATTTTTTCTCTCTTCAGAAGAACATTATGGGCTTGAAAGAGTCCAGTCTGCTGGTACACACATTGCTTAGAGATGTAGGCACTGTTCAAAGTCAATGAGAATTACAGAGAATAGGAAAGTGACCAGCAGGTGGGTGGTTGTCTTAGATATCAAAAAGTGGGATGAAGGTATTTTCTCAAAACTGTAGTAGGTAGTAAGCTGGATGTAGGCCCTTTAAAGAAAAATTCCAAGAGGCCTGAGGATACTGAATAAAGAAAATAACTGAGAAAGCAGTAAATAGCATAATAATGTAATGGAAGAGTGGTAACATACATGGGCTTAATATGTTGATTTCAGTGAAACATCTGACCAGATTTCCCATAACAACCTTCTTCAGAAGGAGCACGTTTTCTCTGGGAGAGAGTCTAGAGTTTTCCATGTTTGGGCTTCTTAGGCCAGGGCCCAAGAACAGAATCACCCTTGATGAACTGGAAGTATGCTCTCCCACTAAAAGGTAAAAAATTAAAGATAAATAAAATTGGTGATACGGAAGTTTTCTTAATAGATAACTGACTCTATTATCTAATTACCACCCAAAAGTAAAGCTTTAAATTCTAATAATAATTCGAAGTTATAATCTTTTGCTAGACCCTCCACCCGACTTTAAACAGCAGCATAGCTAACATCTTCATACAGCAGTAGAATTCATTTAGTGATTTACATGTATGTTTTACAGCTCAAGTAATTTTTCTTGGAAGCCATTGCAGGAAGTTACGTTACTCAAAAAGTAGAAACTCTTTGAGTGTTTCAATGAGATTAAGGGGAAAAAAGAAAACTAGTTGGCATATCTGTTTGGTTACACCTCTTTTGAGTATTTTCCAGACTTATTTTTAACCGTGTGAATGATGTGGAACAGTAGAGCTTTTATGTTGTAGAATTCTGAAGAATCTTGGCTTTGCCTGTGATATGACCTCCAGAAGTGGGTGGGTATTCCCATCAGGCACCTCGGTTTTCCTCCAGAGAGCCTAATGCTCACCAGCCTTAATGACAGTTAAAGCACATGGTTTTGCTCTGTATGTAGGCAAGAGAGCAGAACCTTTTATAAGTCCTGCTATGGGAAATAGTATTTACTGGAGCCCCACTCAAGGATATACAGTACATCTTTCCTCCAGGTTGGGGACTTTAACCTGGGTGGTTCACGGAAGAGCTTCAGGTTTACATAATTCCTTGAAAATACATGCAAAATATCGTGTCAGGGTGTTTTTCTAAGAGGATACCTAACCTTTTTTCAGATTCTCAGAAACTTGTCCATGTCCCAAAATATATTAAGGACATTGCCACTGATAACTGAAGTATATCTTCTAATTAACTGGACCATCAGTGGGAGAAGCAATTTGAATGTGTTGGGGTGAGCCTGTAGTTTATGGTGAGTGATTTTTGAGAGTAACATCTCTGTGAAACTCATCTCTCAGTTAATTCTAAGGAGTATTTAAGGCTGCTCTTGTATGTAGTGCCCACTCTTGAGAGAAATTTCTCTCTGGTAACTCTGTCAGAACTAGTTATGCTTCTTCTTAGTGGCCAGTTTGTTTTAACCCAGTTTAATGGACTCTGGAAAACCTGTTATTGCTCCTGGCTTCTAGAAAGCCAAATACGTGATCTCCTTCTAGCAGGTATAATAATCTCAGTCCTGGCTTCACCAGTTTTCAACTCTTCTTTTCTATTTGCCTTATTTAAAAGCCATTAAAAATTTTTTTTGTCTTGGTATATTGTCAGTATCTTTGTAACTCATGTTAAATATTATTTGGGATCAGATAAGTTATACCGCAATGAAAAATAGTGTACTTACTGATTTGTTATTTTAACCACAGAGTGGCTGCTATGTCGTCATATATAGCGTTGGGTGCTAGGGATTAAAAGTCAAATCAGATAGGCCCCTAACACCTGAAAGTAACACAATATTGTAGATCAACCATACTTTAATTTAAAAAAGGCTCCTGCTCCTTAAGATGTGTACTGTCTGGCAGGACAAGAAAGAGCTGTAAGTCAGTAAGGGCCCTGAAATGTCACAGCTGCTTTGCTTGTGTTGTGTCCTGTGGGAAGAGTGAAGTCATATGAAGGAAGACAGTCGATTCTAATAGGAAAGTCAGAAAGGGCTTCCAACAGGAGTGACTGCTGAATGGAGTGTTAGGAAGCAAGTATGTGCTTGCCAGGCAGCTGACTGTTACCTAATTACCACCAAAAAGTGATGCTTTACGTTCTTGTTATAAACAAAGTTACACTATATACTAGGCCCTCTACCCAACCTTTAACAGCTATGTGGCTAGTAGCCCCATAAAGCAGGAGGGTTCATTTCGTTATTTACATAGATGTTTTGCAATCAACTAATTTTCCTTGGAAGGTACTATTTTCTGGGGTGTGTGAATATGAAGGAACAGAGAGAGGAGAAGTAACCATCGGTTCCTGTCTTGGGAGGGTGGAGCTGTGGGTGGGGTCTTTGATCATCGGTCACACAGGGGGACGCAGCACACTAGCGGACTGACTGCTGATGAGCAGCGCTCAGGCCTGTGCCAGCTCGTTAGAAGGAACCCACTTCTCACGCACTCCATCCCCTTGGCTTGTTTCCACTTAAGTCCCAATCAGAGATGCGTGGCCTTGATCATTATCAATATAACTGCTTTACTCTGCTTTGGGAAATGATGCTTAATTAGTACTTGAAAGTAGGACATTATTTCTAATTCACTAAGTCAAAGCACATCATAAATCTAAATCTAAATCTATTCTGCAAATGTATTTTACTATTCTAAGGTGAGAGGATAATAACTGTTCTTTAGAAAACTATGCTGGTGGAACAGTGACTTGGGAAAGATGTGAAGGGGCTGGATGGGGTCACAGAGGGATGGGTTAAACTTCATGGAAGCAGTAGGGATAGGAGGAGAGCAGTGCTGGTGCAGTTTGGACTGACCCTGTGGACCGGGTTTGATGCACGGGGGCAGCAGTGCTCACGGCAGGTCAACCTGACTGGAGTCTCATCACAGAGGCTCGCCCTGCTGTGTGAAGATGCTGCCTAGGGCAGTGACTCAGCAGATGCTTATCTCCCAATGATCTGGCAAGCCAGTTTTTAAGAGGACTGCATTAGTCAGGGTTCTCCAGAGAAAAAGAACTATTAGGAGCTATATCTGAGACAGAGTGGGGAGGAGGAGAGGGGCAGGGGGAAGGAGAGATTTTTTTTAAGAAAGTGGTTCGTGTAATTTTGGAAGCTGACAACCTGTCAGGATGGAGACCCAGAGAACCCATGCTGATGCTGTGGTTCAAGTTCGAAAGGTCATCTGCTGGCAGAATTCCTTCTTACTCTGGGGAGGTCAGTCTTGTTCTACCCAGGCCTTCAAGTGATTGAATGAGGCCACCCACATTGTGGAGGACAATTTGCTTTACTCAGAGTCTGTCTGTTTAATATAAATCTCATTCAAAATCACTCCAACGGAAACATCCGGAATAATGTTTGACCAAATATCTGGGCACTGTGGCCCAGCCAAGTTGACACATGAAATTAACAATCCCAGGGCCCTTGTTGGCATAAATCCTAGACTGGCCTGAGTGCTCAATCCTGGCTTGGATAGGACCACTTTATTCACAGTGATGTCCCAAGGATGTGGAGCAGACTGTTCCTGGTAGAGACACTAGACTGGCCTCTTATTAATACTGAGATCGTTTAGTTTTGCTTTGGTCCCCAGCTCACCACTGAGGCCACAAGGAGGCACCTCCTTCTATGACTGGTGCTTGCCTGGGGGCATGGAAGCTAGCAGCTTTCTCTGCCCGCTCCTCCTTTCCTCTCCCTTCTCCTTCTCCTCCTTTAAATTGAGATATAATTGACATACAGCATTGTACTAGTTTTAGTTGTACAATATGATTTGAGGTATGCATATATTGTGAAATGATCACCACGGTATGTTTAGTCAACACCTGTCGTCTCACATAGTTAGATTTTTTTCCTTAGGATGAGAACTTCTAAGATCTGCCCTCCTAGCAACTTTCAGTTGCAACACAGCATTGTTAACTGTCATCTCCGTGCTGTGTGTTACATCCCAGGACTTACTTGTCTTGTAATTGGAAGTTTGTACATTTAGACCACCTTTACCCATTTTGTCCACCTCCCCAGCCCCCTTCTTCTGGCAATCAATCTGTTCTCTGTATCTATGAGGTGTTTTTTTTTTTATTATTCCACATATAAATGAGATCATGCGGTATATATCTTTGTCTGTCTGACTTATTTCACTTAGCATAATGCCCTTAAGGGCCATCCTTGTTGTCACAAATCGTAGGATTTTCTCCTTTTTTTTATGGCGAATGATTTTCCTATGTTGTGTGTGTGTGTGCGCATTTTACATTTTCTTTATCTTTTCATCCATCTGATGGGCACTTAAGTTGTTTCCATGTCTTGGGTATTGTAAATAGTGCTGCAGTGAACATGGGTGCAGATTTTTTTCTTTCTTGGGCTAGTGATTTTGTTTTCTTTGTATAAATACCCACAAGTGGAATTGGATCATACAGTAGTTTTATTTTTAATTTTCTGAGGAACCTCCAAACTGTTTTTCATTAGCTCTTCTTGTTCTCTTTTTCTTCCCCTGACGTGTGTGGGTTAGTTTTGCTTCTCTAGGATTTCTGGAAACAAGGATGATGATCCTATTCCAGAAAAAGAGATATTATTAAATTAAACAAACAAACAAAAAAGGATTCCCAGCAAGATGACAGTAATACTTACATGTGGAGATGTTTTGGGCTGCTGTTGCCTGTGGTCATGGGTAGGATTACTGCTGTCCCTGGTCCCTGTCAGCTCCCATCTGCTCTGAAGTCTCCCCCGCTCCTCCCCCATCACAGAAGTGAACTGGCCTCAGATGCCTGTTCCTGAGGACCTGACAGCAGAGGGGAGTTGAGCCTGCAGTCCAATTGGGTGAAACAGATGCTAGTTTTTTTTTTTTTAAGTCACATTCTAGTCTGAGCTTGGAAATGTCTGTTGCTTCTGTTTTAGCATCATCCTCTTCTCTTGTAGAGGAAAATTAGCTCTGGTTAGAAGCAGGGACATCAGCATAACTAGAGGCACTTCTGCTGTAGGTTGTCCGAGACTGAAGAGAAGGAAGGGAAGGTGGTGGTTCCCAGATGACTTTTTGCTTTTCAGAACATATCACTGGCACTGCTGGGAGAGAGCAAGGAACGTGAGGAGGTGCGATTAGGTGCTGGGCCAGGTGCAGGGGAGTGTTTCCAGGGACCACCGATCTCCCTTACCTGCACCCTGGACTGGTGGTTCTCCTTAACTAGTTCTCTTTGTCTATGTCCTCAGGAGCAAGATGCCTCCCCATTGGGAAGCTAGAAGGCCATGCCATACAGTACCACTGGATACACAGAGATGTCAGTGTGCTGATTTTGTAGCAGAATGGCACAAAATGACAAACCTTCTTTGGTGGCTTGAGTTGCTGTTAAAAAAAAAAAAAGACTGAATGATGAGCTTTGCTTGGCTGACAGAATGAGTGAATTCGTTTTAGGGAACATTGAGGGACTTTGTGCTCGTCAGTTTTTTCTTAGGAGGCAAGGTTGTCTTCGAGAGGGAGAGGTGTGGCTGCAGGCCAGGCCTGTGGGGCAAGGTGTGAGTTTGGTGGCTGCTGTGGAAAACAGGAGAAGAGAGCCCTGTGACATGCCCATGGTGGCTAACCGTGTGCTGAGGGCCCACTCGAGGGCTGGAGACCCCACATTCCTAATAACACCACTCTGGACGGTTGGGTCCACGCCACGTACATTTCCAACAGTGCAAGGGCAGGAGTGGAGAAGCCAGATGGCCATGTTGATCCAAAAATTGGGGCTTGGCTTTAAGAAGTGCTAGAAAGAAAAAGCAGGAGAGTTGCATGATGCCCCACAGACTTTAGAGTGACAAGGAAGGGAAACCCAAGAGGCTGAGGAGGGGTAGGTACATGGTGGAGTCAAGATCAGTTAAGCCATTGAGGCTGAAAAACCAGCCAAAGGAAATGAGCCTGTACCACTCAGAGTTTGGGGTGAAGCAGCTCTCGAATGATGGCAGGGCCGTGAGGATAGTGAATGCAGGTTGCTGGATTCAATCAGCCAAGGATCTTGAGGCTACATTGTTGGTGGGTCTTCTCCAAGAACAGTGAAGTCTTTTGAGATGATGGCAAGAGACATGAGGTACCAAGTTCCAAGGTCTTCAGTGAGTGATAGTGACCAGTCAGTGGGTAGCACTGGCAAAGAGGAAGAGAGAGGATGGACCCTGAAGAAGGAAAAACTTTAGTATGGTGACACAAAATTAACGTTGTAGATGCTGCTGCAGGAAGCCGGGAAATGGCTTCATACGCTAAGAGGGGAGAGACCAGATCCCAGTTGAACATGGCTGTTTGGAAGACTTGGCTGGACCCCAGTGTGCTGGAGTCCCAGTGGTGTTGCAAGCAGCCCTCACGATTTGAGTGTTGCAAGGGGGAAAGGTCTGGGTAGGGTAAGGAAAACATCTTCTGGTAAAGGAGACTGTTTTCTATTTTTAAAAAACATCACTGTTGGAATAGGTGATCTATAAAGCACCCTCCTGGTTTAAACGTTCTTTCTGTGGATCTGAGAAAATGCAGATCAGGAGTTTAATCCCTTGTGTTGCCCACACTATGGAAGACTATGCCTAGATCCTGAATAATCTTTTCTTTTTGTGAAAATCACCATTCCTGTAGCTGTAGAAAGTAGAATACTTTAGAAATTCTTTGTAGGGGGATAGATCATTACGACAGTAAAAGGTATGAGCTGAGAAGAGTGAGATATATTTGTTTCCGGTCTTGGAACAATTTACTCGGGAGGGCAACTCCCTTCCATGCCTGAGATAAGAGGTTTCAGTTCAGAGCATCTCGAACAGAATCACTTTCTGTGCCTAAAGCCTTTCCTTTTTCCTCCAAAAATAGTGCGGAGACAATGGTGGACGCCTTCATGGATATCTGATTTTTTTTTTTTTTACCTCTTTCACATAGCCTCATTTATCTTTTGGAGGAAGCAGAAAGAATAAATTAAATCAGGAGAGCAGACAGAGTAAGGGAGGTAGAAAGTAAAGAGGGAAAGGAAGGAAGAGGGAAAAACAAACACACACCCAGGAGTACGCAAGAGAAGATTTAGGCTGAAACAGACTTTCATATTCAAAACTCTGAGTAATTAGTTGTATGCGGCTCTTGGCGTTCTCTTCAGAGAGTGGTTCCAAATCTGCACAGGAGAAGGGAGCAAAAGAAAACAAAAATGATGATTTTTCTCGGCACAGGGAAAGGAAATACATTCAGTAATTATGCTTTAAGGCTCGTTTTTTGGGATAGAAGTGTGAATACTAGAGCAAATGCTACTTGCTTTGCTATTTGTACTTTTGTGAATTTATTTTTTAAATTGAGGTATAGTAAGTTATAATTTCTGATATACAGCATAATGTGCCAGTCATGCACATACATACATATATTCATTTTCATATTCTTTTTCGTTAAAGGTTGTTATAAGATATTGAATATAGTTCCCTGTGCTGTACAGAAGAAATTTTTAAAATCTGTTTTTATATATAGTGGTTAACATTTGCAAATCTCAAACTCCTAAATTTATCCCTTCCCACCCCCTTTCCCCTTGTAATTTTTTAACTTTATAAACTATAGCAATTAACTCTTTGTCTTTTACTATAAGGCATAAGAAGACAGCATAAAAATATCTTCTTTGGGAAGATAAATCCCCTTCTTGGTATTTTCCTTCGTTCTTCTGCTTCCCACCCCTCCCACCCATCCTCACACAACTAATTAATTGCTTGGAACAAGGCAGTTTTAGCATTCTTTCAACTAGCTATTCCTTGAAGAACGACACTGAGGAAATGATAGCGTGAAATGCTTCTCAGGGCAGTGCCGCTCGGCACCCAGAGAGGACTGTTGACCTTTGACCCTGGGTCATGAGGTGATCTTGGGAAAAGCCATCACCCAACTTGGGACTCTGCTTCCTTGTCTTTAACTGAAAAGTCTGCACTGGATGATTGATTTGTAGGGGCCAAGCTCTGAGGATTTTTGACCCAGTTTCTCCTGGAGGTTCAAAGAATCAGTTTGAGGAAGGGCTGATAATGTCATCCCAAATAGGCATGGCCAAAGGAAAAGAGGGTGGGCCCAGAAAAGAGGGCACTTCGTGTTGGGCCTGTCCCTGGAGACAGGCAGACAGTAACAACTCTAAAGTAGAAGACATGCGAGGCCAAGAGGGGACACCGCTGTGGTTGGGGTTGGGTGCACAGGTAGATGACAAGGCGGACCTGGCTTTCTACACAGGGGCTGGGATCGACTCATTCCTCACCTAGAATGCTCTCAACAGCTATTCCTGAAGTTAGAGAAGAATGCAAAACTGTGATCAAGTTGTTCTTCTGGCCCCAGCCCTACCGTCATTCCCCTTTCCCCTGTATTCTCGCTCCTCTGTGAGCTGGCTCTCAGGGCTTCATCTTGCACGTCTGTGCGGGTACTGCGGAGACCTGGCTTTCTGTCCCAGCTGTGCCTTTCTAGTTACATGATCTTGGGTAGGTTACTTAATTTCTTTAACTACCAGTTTCCTCATCTGCTAAGTGGGGGCAATATTAATGTTAATTAATGTCAATATTGTTGTGAGTATTAATATGTCAGGTAGTAAGCCCTGAATGGGTGTTAGCTGGGACTGTTGTTTATTATTCCTAAATCTGCCTTTTACAGACTTGTACCTCTTCTGTCCTCCAGCGCTTCACTTACCTATTGCTGTATAACAAACATCTCAAAATGTAATGGCCTAAAATTACCATATTATTATTTCTCATGATTCTGTGGACTGTCAGTAGTTCAGCTGGATGGTCCCTCTGCTAACATGGTTTGGGATTTCTCATGTAGCTGCAGTCCAATGGTGGCAGAAAGAGGAATACCGAGAATGGCTTTACTTAGGTGTCTGGCGCCTTGGCAGGGTAACTGGAGACCTAAGGGTCTCTTTCTCCACATGGTCTCTCCATGAGACTAGCTTGGGCTTCTTTACATAGTGGCTGGATCGCAAGAGCAAGCTCCAGTGTGTAAGCACCGTTTACATCATGCTTGCTAATGTCCCATTGACCAGATTCAGTCAGCATGGCCCACGACTAGAGTCAATATGGGAGGGATTACACAAGGTATGACTATCAAGAGGTGTGGTTCATTGGAGCTACCAAAATAAGTCTACTACATCCAGTTTCCAAATCCCTGCTGTCTGGAAAACATCTTCACTTGGCTGTCACTCTGTTAGCTTGAACCTAACCAACTTCACTTCTAATCAAATAAGCAGTTCATTGTTCTTGTTCAAGAACCTGGAGCTGGATCTGGATCATAAACTGGGTATCCTCATTTGATCAGTTTCCCCCCTAGATTATTCCATCAGTTGTCATATTTCCAAGTTGAAAACCTAAACACAACTTCCCCCCCTTCTTATTTTTATTTTTTACCAAAATCCAGACTTCATGAAACCCTGGCATTTACTCCTTTGCTCTCCACCCTCACTGCCACCATCAAAGTCCACATTTGTATTATCTTTCACATGACAGCTGCAATAACCTTTCAGTTAGATTTTCTTTAAACATTGCTTTCGGTTCAACGCCTTTCTTTCCAAGAACCTGCAGGGTATTTGGTTGTTAGTACATTAAATCTAGCCTATTGCATTAAACCTGTTTGTTTTTCCAAGGCCCTTATTTATCCGACCTTACTCCACTTATGCAACTCTTTTTTCACTATTGTGTATCTTCCACCCTTCAGAATCAAGAGAGTGAGGAGGGAAGGTCCTTAATGAAAGAATTTAAGTTCATCTACATTGTAAGTATCTTGGAACACAGAGGGGAATGGAGGAGGTCATGTCGCGGCAGAGCAAAAATCCTGAAGATAAAATGTGAAGTGGAAAGGATTGTATTGTTACTGTTTTTGTTTTTGAGAATTAGGTAGAAGGCTAAGGGGGTAATCAGATATTTCAGGGGGTTGGACATTAGATCCCTTTTGATGAAATTCGTTATTTTTTAAAAATCTTGAACTGTCTTGTTAATTGCACTACTCCTGTCTTGGTTTGGTTTATATCCATGTAGTCTGTTTTTATTGTTGCCGGTGGTGCTAGCGTGTGATCTAATGCTGTGCTTGGTGCACACTGAGTGCCTCATAAGTATTTGATGAAGAATATGAACAAGACATAGTTATGTCATACTTTTTATAAACTAAAATTGACAACATCAATGAAGTCTAATAAAAAGGTATGTTCTCATATAGTAAATGGAGAGAGATGCGGAAGGCAGTTTCATGAATTATCCTCAGCATTAAAAGCAGACATCAGTTGAGCACTCAGTGTCTGTGCCCTGGATGCCGATGGGAGCTGGGGGAGTGAGCTTAGTGAGTTACACTGCGTGATGGGAGCCCTGGTTCTTCTGTAGACAGAGCGTATACCACGTGTTAGGAACATGGGAAGAGAAAGCCATTCTGATTTTTCTTTTTTAGATCTGTAAGCCTCTTGGATCAGATACAATTTTAAAAATAGGACATTGAAAGAATAGCTTCTTGTTCATATGAGAAAAAAAAACACTTTAAAGTGATAAACATGGAAAGCCATTAACCTAAGGAAGTTTACCAAGCATATTCAGTTAGCCCCTGACATTACTTCAATATTGCTCACTTTCATTCCAAAGGCATCGTAGTTTTGTGAAACCAGTGATAGTGTTTCACCTCAGTTATCAAGATACTGTGTAAGGAAATGGAGAATGTTTTTGAAGGATCTCCCCTGCTCCACCAACTGTTAACCACACCTTCAAATACCCTGTTTTAAAGAACTCGAGAGTAGTCCACTTAACTTTATTAACTTGGACTTCAGAGCGGCTGCATTCTTGGGGGTGGAGCCGTGCTCTTTTCCTGTGACCCTGTTTTATTCCTTTAACTTCTCAGCACAGCCAAAGAAGGGGCCCTGCTTCTTTGTGGAGACTCAGGCCAAGGCGCCGTGTCCAGCTTCCTACTCAGGCCACCAAGCGGTGTCACGTGAGGGGTGCAGGGGGGCGTTTTCCTTGGGAGGGCCCCGCAGAAGTGTTGGAAATAGGCCTCGAGCTCTTGGCTGCCAGCAGGGCTTTCCACAGTGCAGGCTGCGGTAATGCTCGTCATTGATCGAGAGACGTGCCGCCGGGCTATTTTCATGAGGGTCACATAAAACTCTCTTGTCTTCAGCCTGCTTTAGGAGGTGTTTTCCTAATGATTTTACCAGTCAAATAGAATGACTGTGTCGGAGAGTGGAGTTAAGTAACTGGAAGTCTCTGGGCAGCTTCCCTTCTCCACCCTGTGCCCCTACTTGCCTTTCCCCTGAAGCTCCTCCCTCCCCAGGCACACACTTACTGCTCTGTTTTCTGTGCTGGAGCTGCCTGAGTTGTGTGATTTTTGTAGATGAATGTGAACTCTCCAATCCAGAAAGAAGTGCCAGGAACACAAACAGCTAATTGGCATGCGCCCCTAGGGGAGGTGCATGACCAGCCAAGCTAGTTGCATTATCTCCAGGGGCACTTAGCTTTGAGAGAGAGCTCAGGCTCTCTGAAATCATCCAAGAAGCCACTCTAAAAGGTGGAAGGAATCGCCAAGAAAAGGCTATAATCAGGAGATGCTTTATCTCTTGGGTTCATTGGCTTGATTTTGAAAATACTTTCTTGAGGCAGTTTATATTTTTGCTGTCAATTTTTCTCTGAGTTGCTTGTGATTTCAGGGTGCTCTGGCCAGGTTAATAGCCCTTTGAAACAGGGATCTCAACTTGGTGACCCACAAGCCAAACTCCAAACTGCGTGTATGAGCACTCAGCTGGGGCTGAGTCATGGCCGCCCTACCAGCTGGGGGTCTGTGCCCTGTGGCTTATCGCGGTCCTCATTGTGCCTGCTCCTCCGTGTCTTACTGCTAAGCTGCTCTCTCCTGTAGGTTACTCGTGTCGTCCCTGTAGGCCTTTGAGTTTGCCGCTCCTCTTTAAGTACAAGTATTTTCAGAGTTCCTTAAATGCTGAACTCCGTTTACTCTGAGACAAACCCAAGGGGCTGCTAAGGATTTTTCAAGAATTGATTTGTGTCGTAGAACTAAAATTTAGAAACGTCACGGGTTGTTTTTCAGTGGAAATGTTTCTCAGCTTAGAGCAGGAGCCAACCATGACTGAAGGTCTGCCTTTCAACAGTTTGGCCTGAATTAGGCTACCGACTTCCTTCGAGGCCCATCTGCCTTCGGTCTCATCAGTCAGCAGCGGCCTCTCTGAAACCTGGTGCTTGCACCTGCAGCTTCGGAGGCCTCTGCTGGGAGCCGGCCTCTCCTAAGTAGCACAGACGAGCTTCCTGTTCACTCAGTAAACCGTTACAGGAAATATAAAGGAATGTGAAGGGACCACATGTTCCAGGGTCACCAGAGCAATTCTTAGCATTCTTTTACTAATGAAAAATCTTTTTAATTTGGCAACAAACAGATAGCAAAATTGGTATTTGAGCTTCATTCTTCTTTCCTCTGCCCACTGTCTGCACTTCTAGTGGAAGTATTCAGAGGCCATGAGTAGAGAATGGAAGAAATTGAGAACCCATGGGGGCAGAGTAGCCCACAGACCATGTAATGAGCCTCTGAATAATTGAGAACCTGGTAAGTAGGATAAGCCATCAAAAACAAGAATTTTCAAATAATGATTCCTCTTAGAATCAGTTCATGTTTTCCCCATGATTATTAGAGTTAAATCATTAAAATATAATATTAACTGAAACTTTGCATCAGATTTTCATCCTGTATTGTGTTGTGTTTTTATTCCATATGCTTTGGTAAGACCGAGCTCATAGTGAGTCAACCACAAGTTGTAGAATTAAAAAAACCTACATACATTAGAGACTGAATTGTTTGGTCTCTGGGCTCTTCCAACTGTGGGTTTTCAATGTCATCCACTTTTGTTCTACTGTGGAAACTGAAGTTACAGTAACAATAATATCTAGAGGGTTCTTTACATTGCTTGACATTTTTTTCTCTCAAATAATTCTTTGTACCTTAAAGTACATGTTTCAAATGTTAATTCTTAAACTAGGTGAGATTTTGAACTAGCTGGCTGACATTTTAAAATTTTTTTTAAATTTTGAGGTAATTGTAGATACACGTGCAATCGTAAGAAGTAATACAGAGATTCCATGTCCCCTCTGCCCAGTTTTCCCCAATTGTAACATCTTGCAGCACCAAAGTATAATATCACACCAGGGTATTGACATCGACACAGCCAAGACACCGAACACCTCCATCATCGCAAGGATTCCTCAGGTTGCCCTTTTTATGCCCACGCTCACCACCCCCCAACCCTACCTCTGGCAACTGCCAATGTATTCTCCATTTCCATAGTTTTGTCGCCAAGTTATTTTTAGAAACATTTCTCCAACAGTTGACCTCTGGAAAAAAAAAGGCCCCTTTAACATTTGTGTAGAGCTGATGACTTGTGTAGTGGAAGCTGGTATTTATCCATGTGTGCTCTCAGTGTTGCTCGGGTTGCTGTGCCAGGAGACAGCGTGGGGTCCTAAAGTCTAGATTACTGAGCTGTCAGTGCTGCAGCTATGCTTGCCAGAAAATGCCCTGCCAAAGCTTGACGGAATTTTCCTGCCTGAATTACACTACCTCTGCAAGGCAGGCCGAGAAGTGCCCTGGGTGGCAAGCTTTTCTGGCCTCTCCCTGCCACTAGAATAGTCAGATACTGTCGGGGCCCCTGGCAGCTGTGGAGAAGGTGCAGGAACATGTTTTCTTCACCTGTTGTGACTATTTACTGATGCATGTTACAACTTTGAACTTTTTTTTTTTTTTGTATATATATATGTTTTTTATTGAAGTATAGTCAGTTTACAATGTTATGTCAGTTTCTGGTGTACAACATAATGCTTCAGTCATACATGAACATACATATATTCATTTTCATATTCTTTTTCACCATAAGTTACTACAAGATATTGAAGATAGTTCTCTGCACTATAGGGCATGAACTTGTTTCTCTCTTCTAGATATATCAGTATCTGCAAATCTCTAACTCCCAATTTATTCCCCACCCCACCCTGGAACCACAAGTTTGTTCTCTATGTCTAAGAGTCTGTTTCTCTTTTGCAAATAAGTTTGTTTGGCTTTTTTTTTTCAGATTTCACATATAAGTGATATCATATGGTATTTTTTCTCCAGTTATCTGTTGATGGTTGTTTCCATGTCTTGGCTATTGTATATAGAGCTGCTATGAACATTAGGGTGCATGTATCTTTTTGAATTAAGTTTCCCTCTGGATATATGCCTAGGGTGGGATTGCTGGATCATATGGTAAGTTTACTTTTAGTTTTTTGAGGAATCTCCATACTGTTTTCCATAACGACTGCACCAAACTACATTCCCACCAACACTGTAGAAGGGTTTCCTTTTCTCCACATCCTCTCCAGCATTTCTCTCTTTCCATCTTTGAAATTATCTTCAAAGATGCTGCACAGCTGTTTTAACCTTGTGTCGCACTTGGAGCTTCTGGAATGCAAGGTGCCACATAGTCTTTTCTTCTTTTTTGCTATCAGTATGACTTCATTATGTGATGCCATGGTAGAGTAAAAGCCATCGCCATCCTTACACAAGCTTCTGTGTTATTATAGGAATCTGGAATCACCTAATGTCTACAGCTGTTCAGGCATGTGTTACACTTACTCTTATCTGTGGCTCAGCAGCTCAAACACTTGCACTTTAGGACATGAAGTATGAGATCCAGTAGAGGAGCTTTTGGAGGAAATTGATTTTTGTAGGTTTTTATGGATTGGAAGTGCTTGTAACAGTTCTGTCTTTGGCATAAATCAGCTGTACGTTTTCAGTTTTTTTATTGCAAAAATTAAATAATCTGGCTTAGATGTAAATGACAAGAAATTTAGTATTTCAGACCTATTTTATTACACTTACTTTTATTTAAACTGTTTTAAATATTCTGTCATCATTGATAGTCCTAAGTCCCATTGTTGCTGAAAGATCGGCCCCTGTCCCTGATGATGCGAATTGAAACTCAGAGACAGGGTCTTGGAGCTTAGAAGAAAGGAGACAGCTTTATTGCTTTGCCGGGCAAAGGGGACTCACAGCAGGCTAGTGCCTTCAAGACTGTGAGCCCATCTTGGGGCTGGGGCAGGGTGATTACATAGCCGTAGCTTAAACAATAAAGCATCGATAACACTCAACAGAATCATTTTCTTCTCATAAGACTCAGAGTGGCGTCATGGTGTCTCCAGGTGACCAGTAGAGGTTGCTCTTTCAATCTCTTTGGCTTACAAGACCCAAGGCATGGTCTTCTTGGTAATTCAGGCTATTTTGTAAGGTTACAGTCCCTTGACCTCCCTGGAGAAGGACTCAGAGACCAAGCATGATTATTACTTTCAATTACTGGAATAAAATAGAAACAGTAAAATTAATAGCTTTACTTTTAACAGTGGGCCTGGAGCTGTGAGTAGCAACTGGTTAGTCAGGTTAGTTGACCATTTTAAGGGCAAGCATAACAGTAAGCAGTCTGTTAGCCTGAGTGCGGCCATTTTATTAATTCTCCTTCACCCTAATGAAAACAATTGCCACTTTGTGAATATAAGAATTGGTACGCAGAAAGATTTAATGGACTCATAAATCCATGTCCTGATTGAGTAGTAATGAAGGAATTCATGGATTTCTCAGTCCTTCCCTTCTTTCCTCTTTTTCTTTTTTTCATATTATGTCCAATTTTAACCTTCTTTGCAAACTGAGTTTTGCAAACGGAGTTGCTAAGAATTTTAATGAGCTATCTGTGTGTCTAATGTTCTTATCTATAAACTTTAAACCAGCCAGTTGAGTTGTGAAGAGAATGGAATATGTGGTTTGGGGGTTCTGGGATGATATGCAAAAGGACATACTGAAAAAGGAAAGTTTAATGAGAGGGCTGTGCAAAGCTTGTTAGCCAAATTTGTGTTTTGTTCACCCAAGGAAGGAAGGAATAGATAAATAAATTTAGGTTGCTGCTCTTTGTTATGGATCTGCTTATTACCTCCAGTATTCCATATGGAGATTTAAAGTTTTTCATTTTCAGCAAATGCGTTTCTTTTGTTACGTAGCATTATGCAGGTCTTCAACATAATTTTAAATTAAATGATTCCTGATAGAAGAAAAGAAACCAGTGGGTTATGTCTTGGAAGGTAGATATCAGTTACTCACGAATTTTGGTTCCAAGGAGACTACTAAACCTGACTCAGTTACTTTTTGACTCAAAAACATGACTTTATTTGAAAGCTAACACACTCTAGCACTAAGTTTTAAATTAAAATGTTTTTTGTGAATGAGTAAGTAAGAAGTTAAAATGTGTGCTGTGCTCTGAGATGAGGATGTCTGGAGTATGAATACTTGTTGTTTGTGGACCCATAGAGTGAACCTTGAAATAGTGTTTGATAGCTGCTTTCCGATTATTTGCATGTACTAAGTTAAAAGTTTCCCTGTGCTTTGGCTTTAGATTACTTAAATGAGAAATAACATTAATGGTGGCCCAACTAAAGAGATACCATGCAGTTGCCACTAGAACGTGAGCTCTGTGAGGGCAGAGACTTTGTTCTTTCTTACCATTGTATTTCTAGCTCCTAGAATAGTTCCTCACACATAAAAGGCAACGGATACCATTTTGTGGAGTGTAAACACAAGATAATAGATTGACAAGTTGTATAAGGTCTGTGTCTTCTTTGCAGTAAGTACCGCTTACATTCCCTTAAGAATAGTGAAACCATAACTTTATTTGCTAGAGGTAAAGAATCAGCTTCACTATGGTAAGATGTTATATACAGCATAAATGACATATGTTTTGAAAGATGCCTGAGCCACATTTTGTAGGTCATACTTGCCCTTTCCTAGATATCCTCATGTCCTTGGTTAAGTACAAGGTTTCCTAACAATGCATATAATTCCTTAAATCTCAAAACAAAGCATTAGAAAAGAAGCAGGCAGAGTAGGAGGCCAACATCTTTGATTATTGTATGCTAAAACGTTTACATCGGGAGAGAGATCTAATATCTAATTTTCATGACAGCCTTGTGCAATAGCAATTATTTTCCATTGTGCAGGTGGAGCAGTAAACTCAGCCAGTAAGTGGTGAAACCTGATTTTTTGAGTCCAATTCCGTCTGACCCCAGAATCTATGCATTTGACATTGTGTTATTTTTTCTGAGCACTACAATCTAATTTCTGTGGTTTATTTCAGTCAAACCTCTTGAGGAAGTTGTTTGCATTCACTGTTCCCAAATTCTTACTCTGGTTAAATTCAGGGATTACTTTTCAGTCTTATATTACCTGACCTCCTTTGTACCATTTAACATTAGAAGGTCCCACTTGAGATTCTCTCTTCATTTGGTTTTTACCCTTCCTTGGTTTTCTACTTCTGACCATTGTCTTGTGGGTTTATTATATTTATAGATTATTTGAGGCGAGAAGTTACATCTTAACTATATTCAGTCTTCCCGTTTGTAAGCATATATATAGCTCCCCCATGAAGTCTTTTCCAAATGACTTTCAATCAGATTTTATAGTTTTCTCCGTATAAGTCCTATGTACATTTAGTTATTATCTCAAATGTTATCTTTTTGAAAGTAATTGTATATTCTCACAGCTTGTTGTGGATTACAGAAACTCAATTAATTTTTATATAATCTTGTATGAAGCAGCCTTACTGAAGTATTTCCAATAGTTCATTTGCATTTTATTTTGACTTTAAAAAACCTTTTCATTTAAGAATAATTGTAGATTTATAGAAGAGTTGCAAAGATTTTACAGAGGTCCCTTATATCTTTTACCCAGCTTTCCCTAAGGTTAACATCTTACATAACTGTGGCACTTTGGTCAAAACTTAAAAAAAAACTGATACTGGTACATTACTGTTAACTAAACTACAGACTTCATTTGGATTTCAGCACTTTTTCCACTAACACCGTTTTTCTATTCCAGGATCCAGTCCAGAATATTACGTTGCATTTAGTCTCTTGATTTTTAATGCAGAAAACTGTATCATCTGCAAATAGTAGCAGTTTTGTTCCTTAGTTTCCAAATCTCTGTGTGTGTGTGTGTGTGTATAGTGTGTCTGTAGCACACAGCTGCTTGCGCTGGCTTGGCCTGACCACTCTTTTCCAGGCTCTACTTGCTCTACACCCTCTACTCCTCCCATAAGTATTGGTGCTTCCCAGGATTCTGTCCCTTGCTGTTTAATTTACATCTGCTACACACTGTTCTGGAGCATCTCAACCATTTTAATATCTTCCTCTGTGGGCTTAGGGCAATCTATTTGCCCAAGGTAGCCACTGTTTGCTGCGATTACTAAATCTTTATTTCTAGCACAGATTTTTTTTGAGCTCCAGATTCGTATAGCTGACTGTCTTCAGGATATCTCTGTCTGGATTTTCCGCATGTTCAATATGTCTTAAGGGCACATATCTGATTGCCTTGTCTTGCCAACCACGCCCTCCTCCTGTACTTCTCATCTCAGCAGTCACCCAGTTATCCAGGACAGAGAAACCTGTGGCTCAGAAGGAAACCTTCCTTCCTTCCTTTCTTCCCTCCGTCTTTCTTACCTCCATTTCCTTCATTCCCTTCATATTTACTTTTGTTAATTCTGTTTCCTTCATTTGTCACACATTTATCACTTCTCTCCATCCCAACTATTTCATTCAAAGCTCTCATTCTTTCATCTTAATACTATCAAACTCCTTACCATGGTATTCATAGCCCCTAGCCTCTCCTCGTCTTGTCCTGTGATGCCCTCTTGCACAGCACACTCAACACCCTCACTCTGTGCTGACCACACCCAAGTACCTGACCCGCCTTGGCTGTGCCGTGCTTTCTCTCCCTTTCTCCTTTGCAGGTTATGTAAGCGTGCTTTTTGTTGTTGTTCCTACTCTCTCTTTTCGTTATTAACTCCTGCTAATTCCTTTGGTATCCATTCAGTTGTCACTGCTTCCAGGAAACCTTTCAGCTCCCAGGCTGGGTTAGGTGTACCTTCTGAGTGCTCTCAGATAGCTTGTGTGCATTTCTCTCATGGCATTTTCAGTATTGAGCTCATTTAGTTGTTCATCTGGGTACCACCCTCTTCTCCTCGGCGATGCTGTGCGTTCTTCAAAGTCGAAGACTGATGTTATATTTCCCTTTGTGCTTCCTATTGCTTAGAACAGAACCTGGCACATAGCTGTTGCTAACAAATGTTTATTGAATGAATGAATAAATGTATTCACCGTTCTTGGAAATACCAACTTGTCTGTTTCCAAAAACCATATTCTTTCACCAGGGACAAACTTCTCTAAATGTCAGCTTCCGTATTTATAAACTAGGACAGGGCCCTGGATGATCCCTGAAGTCCTTCAGAGTTCTAACAGACTGGTATTTACGATTTTAAGGTTTGTCATCCTTGATCCTATTCAAGAGAAAATGATGCATATTGGAGATCTTAAATCTTAGCAAGCATCACCAATATTAAATGTCAAAAGTCCATATATATTTATATATATATAAAAGAAAGTGATGCGGATTCTGGAGGGAATTCCAAAAAAGGAGTTGCAAAATATTTTGAGCAATGGTGGTCACACTGAAATAATAATTTGGCTTTTTGGTTACACTGCGTAACTAAATGTGTCAAATGCTAATATTCTGAGCCCTTGAACATTTGAGGGGTTTACTTACTATGATCTGAGTTTCTCTTCATTTGTTTACATATCTTAATCATTTTAGAAAGATTGTAAATTCTCATTTGCTAAAGATTTTCAAGTAAAAGTTAGACAGCTGTTTCTCGGGGATGCTGTAGGTGGGATTAAGACGTGATTGTATAATGTTGGGGCCAGTTGACCAGTAAGATCTTGCCTAATGATGAGATTCTTCAATTTTATAGTTTATAGCTTTTGTTTTTATGCTACAACAGAGGAAAAAGAATTGAGTCTTAAGCTTGGATAACACAGTTTATTTATCCAAGTTTACCTCTTACTGGTTTTAATATAAACATTAGTAAGCCATCAGAAGTCTTTGTTTATCAAAATTGTTGACTTCTATGCCTCCCAGAACTGAATGTAGTGGGTGGTCTCCAGCTTACTGAAATGACCTGGGCTGCATCAGTGTCCAAGATCCAATTTAGAAAGGTCTTCCAGTGTAGATTTAAAAAAAAAAATTTAAAAACCTTCAAAATGTAAAATGTAACATAGATATAAAAAACCACATAAAACAAATTTATACTTTAATGGATTGTTACTAGGTGAATATTCTTGTAATTGTCACTCAGATCAGAAAACAGAACATTGCCAGTCACCCTGGAACCCTCTCTGTGTCCCCTGTTCCAATCACAGTCCCTTGCTTCCCCAATAAAAGTACAGATTTTTATTTATACCACCTCTTTGCATTTGTTTATAGTTTCATCACACTGACAGACATCCTTAAATATTCTGCTTTAGTTTTGCTTTTCTAAAAATGTGTGAGTTTTAAGCTTTTTTTTTAGCCTCTGGTCCTCCTTCGGTCCTATTTTCTCCTTTATAACTGATTGCTGAGGAAATTGGATTATTTGACCATTGGAGTTTCTATGTCTGGATTTTGCTGGTTCCTTTACCTGTCTTGGACATGACTGTTTAGAACAAGTGTGGCTGTTTCGTGTCTCAGTCCTGGAATGACATTCTACCTGGAATATCATTCCTTCTAGTCTCCCTACCCTTTACCTTATTCATGAGATTATCTCCTATTTATCCTTCAAAACTCAGCTCGAACCTCATCCCTCCTAGAAAGGTTCTCGGATTTTCCACCCAATAAAAGAGATCATTTTCTGTAGTCTCATAGCACCGTATAATACTTCAGTGTGACACCGAGGACATTGCTGCAGTGGTTCCTTTACCTGTTTTCTTCTCTTGCATGAGATGCTTTCAGTCCACCAAACACTCACAGGATCCTTCTACGGGCCTGGCTTTGTGCTAGTGCATGGGTTATAGGGATGGATAAGGTGCAGTTCCCGCCTTCAGGAGGCTCACAGTCAAGGAGGGACAGACAGGTATGGTACAGAATTGTCCTGAGTAGAGAAAGGAGATTCATATGAAAAATACAGAGGAGAGGATTCTTGTCCTTAACTGAGGAGATAGGGAACAAGGAAATGACCACAGAAGGTAGACTATAATTCCGGAGTCTAGCTCAGTGTGTGCAAGGGAGTAGGTACTTATCTATACTACAAAAATGAATTTTCTACTTCATAGTCATTAAGCACTTTTTAGGTGGCAAGCTTCATATTATCATGGAGAAAAATTTTTTTTTGCTTTTTGGTAGGTATGGCAGATACTTTTCAAGTGTTTAATTAAAAAGATGGTTTGAAGTAATAAGTAAGATTTAGTTTTGTATATAAGGTAAAAACCAAGGCTTTAACATTTATTCTAAATATAAAAATATAAGTTAATATTTTCTATTTCCAGAAACTAGGCTGAGGATAAATTTTCCTAGTTTGGCTCACTGGGAGTAGATCATTTTTATGGTTCAGAAGAGTCGATGATAAAGTTATCCTCCATTTTTCAGAATGAATTTTTGCTAGCTTGTCTGTTTATTATGTTGTTTCATTTCCTGAAAAGTATGGAAAACTTTACATTGTGTTCTTTACATGGAAATGTAATATAATCCCTTTCCTTCCCTGTATTGAAGTACCTGATATTTAAAGCTACTCCGTTAAAGAAGACCCTCTTCCCTCTCCCCCATTCCCACCGCCCCCTCTGCCAGCAAATGGAATATGTCTTTGGTTTATGCCTTTACTATATCATAAGATCCAGTGGCTTTGCTTATTAAGAGTCTTCTAAATCTCAAGTATGATTGTTGTATCTTTCCTCCCCATGAAGCCAGTCTGACATGAAACAGTGACAACTAAAAGGCTGAAGGTAACCAAATTTAATTCCGCTGGCCTGGACTGTCCAATGTCCTTGAATATTGGCTAAGGTTTCACATTGTGTAGAATCCACAAATATCTCAGGGACTCACTCTGGGACATTAACACAGGTTTTATACCTGTTATGGACTGAATGTTTGTGCCTCACCCCCCCCCCAAATTAATATGCAGAAATCCTAACCCTCAATGTAATGGTCTTAGGAGATGGGGCTGTGGGGAGGGGATTAGGTCATGAAGGTAGAGCCCTCATGAATGGGATCAGTTCCCCACAGAGCTCCCTAACCCCTTTTGCCATGTGAGGATACTGAGGGGAGACAGCTGTTTGTGAACCATAAAAAGAGCTCTCACCAGACATTGGATCTAACACCACCTTGATCTTGGAGTCTTTAGACTCTAAGAACTGTGAGAAATGTTTGTCATGTAAGTCACCCAGTCTATGGTATTTTTGTTATAGCAACCTGAATTGTCTAAGACACTGTGCTTCAATAAACTGCTACCCAGATTTAACAGTAATTGCCCAATGAACTGCCTTAGTTACTTTTTTGTTCTTTCAAAACCCAAAAAGCTTTTTATTAAGGGAAGTTTCAAATACATACAAAAAAAATAGAAGGACCAGTTTAATGAACCCCATGTATCCATCACCCAGCTTCAGTAGTCATCATCACTTGACCAATCTTGTTTCATCTATACCTGCCTTAGCTCTTTCCCCCTCCCTACTACTGGATTGCTTTGAAGTATATCCTAGGCATCATGCTGTTTCATCAAATAATTAAAAAAAGAATTATATAAATTATTACATGGATGATATGTATGTATTAGTACCTATTAGATACATAAATGATTGATATGTATCTGTAAAAGATCCTTTAAAAAATAATTATAATTCCATGCCTAAAATGTAAAAAATTCCCTTAGATGCATAAGACATCCAGTTACTGTTAAAAATTTTCCATATGGCCTTACAATAATTTTTAAAGTTGGCTTGCTTGCAGCAGGATTCAAGTTCACACACTGCTTTTGATTGATATGTTTCTTACATCTCTTTTAATTGAGAAATTTACTTTCCCTCTTGAAACTCATGAATGCGATTATATTCATAGTCATGTTTAATATGGCATACACTTGGTATTTTATTCTAGATTGCCTAAAAATTCTGCAATGCTAACATTGTCATGTTCTTATGATAGAAGCAACATGTTCAACCAAGAAAAAAATTTAAGTATCAAAAAACATGAACATAGAACTATTTTTGTTGAATCACCCTGAAAATACCTGTTAACTTTTGAGGATTATTTTCTACTAATCTGTATACAGTCAAGTGTATAATTGTTATGTTGTAACTATTCCCTCTGCTATTAACCTTAGGCTTAATTTGCTCTTCCCTTTCTAGTTCTTAAGGTAGAAGCTTAGATTTTCATAATTTTTTTTTGCTTTTCTAATATAAACACTTAAAGCTGTATTTTTTCTTTTAAGCATGTGGAATTTTCATTATATGATTAAAAGTATTTTCTAATTTCCCTTGTGATTCCTTTTATCTGTGTTTTGTTTAGAAATGTATTACTTAATCTCCTAATATTTGGGGGATTTTCTAGATACCTTATTGTTACTAATTTCTAATATAGTACTCTGTATTAAGACTTGTTTTAATACATGTATTGAGACTTGTTTTTTGGCCTGCTTATGATTTATTCTTGGGAGTATTCTCTGAAAAGAATGTCTATTCTTCAGATGTTGTTGGATGTAGTGTCAGTTTAGGCATATTCACATGCAAAAGAATTCATATAAAAATTAACTCAGAATGGATCAAACCTAAATGGACAAGGTAAAACTAAAACTCTTGAGAGAAAAGAGTGGGTGTATGACCTTGGATTAGACACTAGTTTCTCAGACATGACATCAAAAGCATAAATAACCAAAGCAAAATTGATAAATTGAATTTCATGAAAATTAAAAATGTTTATGCTTCAAAGGGCAACATCAAGAAGGTGAAAAGACAACCCACAGGATGGGAGAAAATATTTGCAAATCAGGTATCTGATTAGGGATTTGTATCTAGAACATAGAAGGAATTCTCACAACTCAATGATCAAAAGGCAATTTAATTTAAAAATGAGCCAAGGATCTGAATAGACGTTTTTCTAAAGACATACAAATAGTCATTAAGCACATGAAAAGATGCTGGTCATCATTACCCACCAGAAAAATGCAAATCAGAACTATGAGGTATCACTTCACACCCAATTAGTATGTCTATAGTTAAAAAATTAAAAAAAAAAGATTATAATGACTGTGGCCTGGATATGGAGAAATTGGAACGCTCAATTCCTAGTGGAAATGTAAAATGGTTGCTTTGGAAAACAGTCTGATAATTCTTCAAATGATTAAACATAGAGTTATCATATGACTCAGTAATTTAACTTCTTGGTTTATATGCAAGAGAAATGAAAACATGTCTACACAAGATCTTGTACGTGAATGTTTATAGAAGTATTATTCCCAATAGCTAAACATTCATAATAAACAAAATGGCTATCAACTGATAGATGGGTGGTAGATCAAATATGGTCTATTTAGTGGACTGTTACTTGGCAATAAAAAGGAATGAAGTACTGATAAATGGCTGTTACACGGATGAACCTTGAAAACATGCTAAATGAAAGTCAGTCACAAAAGACCACATAGTGTATGATCCAATTTATATGAAATATCCAGAACACGCAAATCTATAGAGACAGGAAGTGGATTAGTAGTAGCCTAGGACTGGGAACGGTGATATCAGGACATGGGATGTGAGTACTAAAGGCTAAGGAAACATCATAAAAAAAATGCATCATGGTGATGATTGCACGACTCTGTGAATAAACTGAAAGCCATTGAATTGTGTATACGCTTTAAGTGAATTGTATTTTCTGTGAATTATATCTCAGAGAATTAAAAAAAGAACAAATATACTAGGGGCACCAACGATTCAGGACAAGAGCCCTTGATATCACTTAACATCATGATGACTTTGGAAAAATAATTTCTCAGCTAGAGTTAATTGATTTGAATAATTCAAGTCCACTAGGCTGAAAATAGGATAGAATGGCTTACCATGCTGGCAGTTAATTTTTTTTAAATATCATTTTCAAATGACTATGATGTTAAGAGGAGAGTAAAATCCCAGGTAAATAAAACCTACCTGACTGGGGGAAAAAAAAAAAAGATCAAGTTGGTTGATAATATTCATATGTTCCATATTCTTTTTTAACTTTTTTTATTGAGTTATAGTCATTTTACAATACTGTGTCAAATTCCAGTGTAGAGCACAATTTTTCAGTTATACATGAACATATATATTCATTGTCCATATTCTTACTGATTTATTTTGTTAATTTTGCTTCTGATGTTTTAAAGTATTTAGTGCTTTGTGTTTATAATATCTTCTTGATATATCTGACCCTCTTATGAAATAACCCTATTCATCTCTAGTTATACAACTTACCTTGAAGTCCAATCAGCAAATATTAATATAGCTAGATCACCAGTCTTTTTTTAATACTTTTTATTTTGTATTGAAGTATAGTTGATTTACAATGTTAGTCTCAACTGTACAGCAAGGTGATTCAGTTATATATATATACTTTTCAGATTCTTTTCCATTATATGTTACTACAAGAAATTGAATACAGTTCCCTGTGCTATGCAGTAGATCCTTGTTGCTTATTTTATGTATGGTAATGTGTTAGACCAGCATTCTTCGTTTGTTTTGTTTTTTTGCAGGGGGAGGTAGTTAGGTTTACTTATTTATTTTTTAGAGGAGGTACTGGGGATTGAACCCAGGACCTTGTGTATGCTAAGCATGTGCTCTACCACTTGAGCTATAACCTCCTCCCTAGACCAGCATTCTTATAATTAGGGTGTGCATCTTGTATTTTTTCCACATTTTTACTTTCAGTGTGGCTGTATCTTTGTATTTAAAGTGTTTTCTTCTAAACAGTACAATTGGGTTTTGTCTCTCTATATTGTTGACAATTTTTTTCCTTTAAACGGGAGTGTTTAGTTCATTTACATTTAGTGTAGTTAGTGATACGTTTGGGTTTAAGACGTTGATGGCTCACTGTGGACTCGGTGCCCCTGGGGAAACACTGCCTCACCCAATCAACATGTTAATCTGCCGCTTCAGCATTCGTTTTCTAATTCTCCTATCTGTTCTTTGTCCTTCTGTTGCTCCTTTCCTGCCTTCTTTTAGATTGAGTAGTTTTTTTGTATCCCTGTTTGCCTTAGAGCCCAGCTGTTAACTGTCTAGGTAGGTCAGGAGTTCATCTTGCTCTTGAACTCTACCCTGTGTTTTCCCTGTCTTGGAAGCTCTCCCTTCGTCCTGCTTTGCATTTGGTAAAGGCTCAGTGCATCTCAGAGGGCTCTCTGTCAGCTCCTTCCTGCTCCCAGCCTTCAGTGGACTATTGCTTTGCAGAAAAGGCCTTAGGTGCTTCAGGAGGCTCTCTCAGTTCTTCTGTTCTGTCCCTGCCCCTGGTATCTTGGTTGTGCACTAGGTGCAAGCTCTGTAGGAGAGAACTGGCAGGTGGCTTGGAGCTGCTCTTTGATTAGGGCTCCACCGAATTCTAACTCCTCACATTGGCAGCTATTAAACGTTTTTAAAAGTTCAGCTGGTTTCTCCAAACTGCCCTTTTGAGCAGATTTGGTCTTCCACCTGTCAGAGATGAAAGCAGCAGGTCATCTCTTTTTTGGGACGGAATCATGTGTGTGTGTAATTTAGTTCATTTAGGTCTCTTTGCATCTCAGAATTTTTTTTTTTAAGAAAATCTATGATTTTGTGGCTTATCTATCTTCTTGTTTTAGGCTCTGGTTATTTTTAAAGTTTATATTTTTATGATTATATAGCAATGGAAATACTTTTCAAGCATCTACAATTAATGCTTTTTTTAGTGGCTTATTGAATGACAGTATCCTAATTTGGAGTAGCCAAGAAATCTGTCAAAAATCAATGAATAAATGAATAATGACATTCACGTTGGGTGTTGAGTCACTGGTATTGGCCATAGATTAATATTAATAATCTGCCTTGTGACCAGTAATACACATTTACAAGATGGTGGGCTGGAATTTGGGTAAGTTTATTGATAAAACACCAAATAAAGTATAGTGATTGATTATGCCGTCTTGGCTTATTTATACAACCTCATGAGTTAAAAAGAGATGCAGATGTATTCATAACTAATATGACTTATCTAGACCACTTTAGAGCTACATAAAAGGATGTATTCATAGTCATTAAAAGGATTTTGATTGTATTTTTTAAAAATAAAGCTGATTTCTACATTTTCTCGTAATGTTGAAAAGACTTTATGTCCTCTCTGTTTAGTTTACAAGTCTTGATTATATTCCTTTAACTTTGTGTATCTTATAAGATTCAAAAAACTGTAGAATTTTACCTGGGTTGGCAGGTACATAGAGGAAAATCAGACATTAAATGTACAATGAATGTCTTTTTTAAAAACTATATAAATTCTCAAACACTCAAAGTAGTGAGAATAGAATAATGAACTCCCATGCTTCTAATAAATATTGACATAGGTTAATCAATCTTGTTTATCTTGCCCACTTTATAAAAACATTAATTGGTTACTGGAATTTTTTAAGGCTAAATGTCTTGTTTTTTACTTGGCCTGATAGGAAAAGTTTAAAGCATAATTACTATGACATAATTATATCTAACAAAGTTAATAATTTTTTTCTGTTGCTCTCAATAATACTATAGGAAGGCCTATGAAAAACTTGTTCTGAGACCAAGCACATTTTATAAACACTGTATACCTGATCCTCTTATGGTGATGTACAGTGCAGGTTATGAGAAGCAGAGTTCTGAGAAGTTTGACAATAAAGAGTTAACTTGACTTCACCAAGAACTTCCTAAATTTATTTGGCCGCCGAACCTGTTTTTAAAGTCATCTCTGTTAGCCAAAATACATTTTGGGGAATGCTGTTTTGGGGAGGAGAATGCTGCCTCTGAAGAGCAAAACAAATTTTAAACTTTAATTTAATTAATTAGGTGATTATTTGTCCGTATGGCATTATTGTCATAATCATGTCATATCAATTTTTTTGTTTCCCTACAATCTGCTTAGTATTGATAATGTAGTGTAACACAGGTCATTCTTTTCAGGATTTTACATTCTGAAAATCTTTCATCACACAGTATAAGCAAATTAAGTATAAGTATTTTGTTTTTCCACTAGATACTTACTTTAAAAAATCTATACATCACAGCCCCTCCAAAAAGAAGGATATGCACTGGTATTGTATTGAAGGGGAAGCTAAAAATAAGATGCACAGAAACTCAAAGAAGTACAAACTAAAAGATAATAGCAGTTATATTTTATTTTTAAAGAACTGGTTAAAAATAACTTTTAAAGGGGTTGAACTTAGGCAGTAGTGTGGAAATCCTCACAGGTGGGTTTATATACTCTAAAACTTAAAGAAGTTTAAGTAGTTAACTGCCAAATGTATCAAAGGAAAAAATCTTCACCTGCCCCTCTTTGCTCTCTGACATTGGCGTCAGTATGGAGTCAAGGGGTTCTCATGCGCTAGTGGACCTGCCTCTCCTCTCTAAGAGAGTTTAATTGACATCTGGCTTTTGTCCCCTGCCTGCCCCCACCCAGGTCTCTAGGGTAGATCTGTTGATTGTCCAAGTGTCTCTTGTCTGTACCCTATATACTATATAAATGTGTACATAGCTCTTTTTTCCATGATGCTACAAAGGTAATTTTTTTCCCCATTACTTATAGTCAAACTACAACTTCAAGCAGAAGAGAGAGGGGTCGTGTCTATCAAAGGAGTGTGTGCAAACCGTTACCTTGCTATGAAGGAAGATGGAAGATTACTGGCTTCTGTAAGTAATGCTTTCTGTATTTTTTTTAATTGAAGTATAGTTGATTTACAACGTTGTGTTATTTTCTGGTGTACAGCAAAGTGATTCAGTTATACATATATGAATAGTGTTTTCATTATAGGTTATTACAAGATGTTGAATGTAGTTCCCTGTACTATACAGTAGGACTTGGTTGTTTATCTGTTTTACATACTGTAGTGTGTATCTCCTAATCCCAAACTCCTGATTTATCCCTCTCTCTGTTTCCCCTTTGGTAACCAAGAGTTTTTTTTCTATGTCTGTGAGTCTGTTTCTGTTTTGTAAATAAGTCTGTTTCTGTTTTGTAAATAAGTTCATTGTATCATATTTTAGATTCCATACATAAGTGATATCATAGGATGTTTCTTTCTCTGACTTACTTCATTTGGTGTGATAATCTCTAGGTACATATATGTTACTGCAAGTGACATTATTTCACTTTTTTACTGCTAAGTAGTACTCCATTGTGTGTGCGCGCACACACACATGCAACACATCTTTATCCATTCATTTGTTAATGGACATTTAGGTTGCTTCCATGTCTTGGCTATTGTAAATACTGTTGCTATGAACATTGGGGTGCATGAATCTTTTTGAACTAGGGTTTCCTCCCGATAAATGCCCAGGAATGGGATTGCTGGATATGGTAACTCTGTTTTTAGTTTTTTAAGGAACACAGTGGCTGCACCAATTTACATTTCCACCAACAGTATAGGAGGGTTCCCTTTTCTCCACATCCTCTCCAGCATTTATTTGTAGATTTTTTTGATGATAGCCATTCTGACCAATGTGAGCGATACCATATTGTGGTTTTAATTTGTATTTCTCTAATAATCAGTGATGTTGAGCATCATTTCATGTGCCTGTTGGCCATCTGGATGTCTTCTTCGGAGAAATGTCTATTTAGGTCTTCTGCCCCTTTTTTTGATTGGTTTTTTTTTTTTTATTATTGAGTTGTATAAGCTGTTTGTATATTTTGGAAACTAAGCTTTTGTCAGTTGCACCATTTGCAGATATCTTCTCCTATTCTGTGTCTTTTCATTTTGTTGACGGTTTCCTTTGCTGTGCAAAAGCTTTTCAGTTTGATTAGATTTTTTTAAAACTTCTATTGTCTTGGTAGACTGACCTGCTATGATTTGTGTCACAGAATGTTTTTCCTGTGTTCTTCTAGGAGTTTTATGGTGTCCTGGCTTATGTTAAATCTTTTGAGCTTATTTTTGTATATGGTGTGAGGGAGTGTAACTTCATTGATTAACATGAGGCTGTCAAGCTTTTCCCACACCACTTGCTGAAAAGACTGTCTTTTCTCCATTGTGTTATTTTTGCCTCTTTTATTGAAGACTAATTGATCATAGGTGTGCAGGTTTATTTCTGGGTTCTCTATTCTGTTCCATTAATCCATACGTCTGTTTTTTTACCAATACCAGGCTGTTTTGATTACTGTAGCCCCGTAGTATTATTTAAATTCTGGAGGATTATACCTCCAGCTTTCTTTTTTTTTTTCCTTCAGGATTTCTTTGGCAATTCTGGATCTTTTGTGATAATGCTTTCTGTTTTTGTAGTTTTTTTTTTCTTTGTTGGCTTTTATTGCTGTGAATTTACTAGTATTGGTATTCATTAAGTCTTTATTAAGGATTTTACAGGTTTTACATAATTTAATCTTCACATTCACCCTATAAAATGGAGAGTATTATACTCCTTATTTCACAAATGCAAAAACTGAAATTCTGAGGAAGTAATAAAGTAACCAAGAAAACACAGCTCATATGAGGCAGAGCCTGGGTGGCACGCCAGGCAGTCTGGACAGCAGAGCACGAGCTCTAATTCAGTGCACTTTACTGCCTTCTCTGCAAAGCTATGAATAAACAGTTTAAAAAAAAAAAACCTCCTTATATTTTGCAGTTGTCTGAAGATCATTGGGATGGAAATATAAAAATGTTCAGTTTTTAAGCTGCTTCTTTCAAATTTGACATAACAAAACCACTTGCAGTATAGACTACTAATTGAGAACACGGGCTCCCAACCTAGGTACAGATGCTTGCTCTGCTACTTACGAGGCGTGTGTTCTTGGGAAAATTATTCTGCGTTAGTTCCCTCACCTACAGAGTAGAGACAGTAATGATCCTACCTTACAGTTTTTGTGAGGAGTAACTTAATTTATGTCAAGTGCCAAAATTGTTACTTCCTCCTCATATTACTTTTCATTTATATATAAGCTCATTAAGGACAAGGACTTCTCTTTTTTTACCTCTTAATCACAGCAGTTGGGGTCCTAGCTCCTGGCCAGTACTCTTAATTAATGCCTCATTATTGTAACTGGGATTGTATGTCTGTTGAGCAGACACTGTGGGGAATGATGCAGGGAGTAGAGCGGTAAACAGGACACAGATCCACTTCTGTCTCTTTAGGAGAGTAGATAAGACATGTACCTAAGAGGGTGTGTGTGTGTGTGTATATACATACATATAAATACACACACACACACACACACATACATACACACACAAATATACACAAACCACAGTCATAATTCCAATACCAGTAGCCAGTTATAAGCACTCTATAACCTTCCCCACGGAAGTGATGTAGCAGTACTGGGCAGTTGTGGTGTTTTGTGCTATACAGATAGTTTTTGGAAATTTTTTCTGAGTGAAGACCTTTGGATTTCTGAAGGGACTAAAACAGACTTCAGAGAAAGGAATGTTCAACCATCTGACGGATTATCTGACAAGATATATTTATATTGATATTATATGCGTGTGAGTTTTGCAGGATAAATAAGTCTGGGTGTGGTGGTGCTCTCTCTCTCCTCCTTTTTGTAGTTGAATAAATCTTGGAACCTTCTTCAAGAATAGCGGATATCTTTTGAGTATACAGTGTACTAGATGGTATCTATGCTAGGCATCAGGGTTATCAAACTGAATACAAAATTGCCTGTGCCTTTAATGAGTGACAGTCCAGGAGGCAGAAGTGTAAGTAAGTATTTGTAATAATGTGTAAGGGGTTTGGTGTGTTCCTTCTATATCTTGCAGACATGCACAGTAATCTAGGAAAGGCAAGAAGTATTATGATACGTGCCTTCTATGCCATACTGCTGTCAGCAGTGGGAAGCCGTGAAGAGATTTAAGAAGAGACACAATCAGATTTGAATTCGAGAGAGATCTCTCTGGCAGCAGCGTAGAGGCTGGATTTGAGGGGGCCAGGACTGGTGGACACAGACCAGTTAGAAGGCCCTGTAAGACACCAAGCAAGTGATAATGAGGGCCTGGCAATAACAGAACGGAGGGGATGGAGTAAAGTCTGACACTGAGGCTGATCAGACTGAGGAGTGGAGGAGGGGGAGAAGTCAAAGCTGACACGTAGGTTTCTATTTTGGATGAGAAAGGGGGAAGAGGAGAAAAGCAAGTTCTGAGAAAAAGTAATATAGGTTCAGATTTAGTCTTATCTAGTTCGAGTTGCCCAAGAGAAATTGAGGTGAAGATGCTCACTACACCACTGGGATTATGGGTCTGCAGCCTGGAGGGGTCTGTGCGGGTATGTTGATCTGGGTGTCATTGGCATACAGGTAGCAGTTAAATCAGGGGAATGGCTGAGGTTTCCTAGGCAAAAAAATTAAGCTGTAAAGGACTGACTCCTTGGGACTTTGACTTCTTCCATTGTTCTTGTCTTTCTTTCCTACCAGTCTGTTGTCAACTCAAGGGGTGATGCCATACTTGGGGAATCTACTGAAGTGGCATTTTAAATATTTCCAGAACAGTGAAATAGTGGGTAATTTTGGATGACCTTGATCTTGTAGAGAGAAGAAGAGGGGTTTAACCCTACTCTTCTCACCTCAGGATGTGACAAAATACATACAGTGGGAATCATGATGTCTTCTACAATAGTGTTGATTTGGCAACTGTCAGTAAAGGTGGCGGAGAAAAGCAAGGAGAATGCATACAGCGTTTGCTTCTGTCATAACTGTGGGCAAGACTAGTCACGTTGACACTAGTCAGAATGGTTTTAAAGCTCTAGACTTTGCTGTGTCTGTCTTAATGTGGTTTAGTGAGTGACTTGAAATTGTTACCCTGTGGTTTTCTACTCACTGAGATGAGAAGATCCAGTAACCAAGTAATCACAGTGGCCCTGCAAGGTGGTCATTGGAGGGGTTATTTATCTTGAGAACAACAAAAAGCTTCCTAATTGTCAAAAGTGATGAAAGCAGAAGCTACTCTAAAGTGCACCCCGGAAACTACTGGGGTCCATCACAGAGGAGATAATTTAAGACAATAGACCTGAAAACTGAACGGTCTTCTCATTCTTACAGATTTCTCTACACGTTAGAATTCCGAGAATTCTGACCTCTAAAGGTAAACAGGCATTAAGCTTCCCAAACTCTTGATTCAGTACAATCAGAAGCATAAAGTGCTCTAAAATAAACTGTTTTCTAGTTTCTTTCTTAGCTAAGTAGAACCTTTCACAAGATTAAGTTCACAGCATTTTACTTAGTTTAGTCTTAGATATATTTCTATCCCTAGGATGTGTGTTAATTCTTCTGATACAACAGATTTCCTTCAAGCTGATGTAGTAAGAGTTAATTTAGCAACACTTAGAAATTTATCACAAACTCTCTGTAGGGACAAAGACACAGCTGTTACACATAAATGGAAAATTCAGGATTTATCAGTTTCCTTTGAGGAATGGCACCAGCCAAGATCCAGCTGTTCCAGCTCCCGTCATGGGATCTGTTCCTGCCAAGTTCACGAGTTAATCTCTAGTCTTCCCATTCAATTCGTGTGACTTGCTGCCTTGCCTTTTCAGCAGATGTCCTCTTTTAGATTAGTCTGGGTGGGCTGTGTCTAGTTTTAGGTGTAAAAGTAAGTACCTCTACGCCAAAACCAAGGAGGTGGTTGTTGTTGGTTCAGTTGTGGCGTATTTCTCTCTGAGTCAGATCCATAGGTGCTGAGCTGTCAAAAACAGCAACTTTTAGGCAAGAAATTAAGTCTTGACCCTTGGCTATTAATGTCACCTGTGCCAACATTTAATGGGTTGAGATGAATCACTGATGGTGAAAGACACCATAGCTGGGGATGTCAGCAGGGACCTCACTCAGGAATAGACAACTGGCATATAGAAAAGAAAAACAAAACAATCCATAGTAACTTTGGGTGTAAGTCCAATGTCATGACCAGTAGCCATCATTTGGGCAGGCAGATGTCCCATTTACTTGGAGAAACTGGGGTTTCTGCACTCGCACTTGCCAAAGGCATAACTCTTCCCACTCTTCTTCTGCGGGGCCCCACTGCAGACTGCTGAGCTACGGCACATCCCTGGGTTCTTCTGCATTTTGCCCTGCGTGCGATTCCTGCACTGGTGAAACATCACAGTCTCCCCTCAGAAAGAAGAGTGCTCTGGATACGTAACACGTTTTGGTTTCTAAGAGTCACGTTAGGTTGATTGCTACCACTTGACTATTAACAAAGTCTAAGTTGTGTACCATTTTTTTCCTCCAACACCTTTTCGTATTAATAGCATGAATGCATTCAGGCTAAGGATTTCTCACTGTTTGAAACATTTCTTAAGGGTCTTTCCCCCTCTTCGAAGTTAGAAAAATACAAAGTTCAAAAAGTAACTATGTTTATCTGCCAAAACCTAAATTTGGAGGCCGAAGCTGAGTACTTTAATACACAACAGACTCCTTATTCCATTCCACAGCAAGATAAATTTTGTTGCTATGAGCCACAGAAGCCCAGAACAAATATTAGGACTTGTGATTTCTTCAGTGTTCAAAAATTGCATATATAGTGAGGTTAACTGTAGTTTGAATCTTAAATCACCGAAGAACCTCAGTGTTAGCATTGGTATGAAAATACTTACCTGTCTTCATCTGCTAGAAAGTTGCACATTGTTTTCTACGTTATGCAAGAGACTGTGACAAACTGAGCAAAATACCTCAGTATTAGAATGTGTGTGATTTGTGTTGACCCATAAAATACATGCAAAAATTGTTTATGTTCTCTGAGGATACATTAATTACTGTAAATGTAAAATTCTTACTTATCAAATAACTTTCGCAGTTGAGGCACCTTATGAAATGAAACTTCTACACATAGAAAAGTAGGGAAAACAGGTTTTTGAGGGTTCACTTATCCAGGCTGGCAATATATACTGATCAAATTTTTCAGAAGAATGCAGTAATTAAAGAGGAATGTATATCATTTTAAAAGGTAAAATATTAAATGCAAAGATTAGTGCTTAATAAGAATTATTGCTTCCTTTAGATACCAATCTTATATATTACAGCAACCTATTTATATTACAATATGAAGATAAAATTTACTTTTAACTTTTCACAATTTGTGTCTTATTTTGTTCTGAAATAGTCAGCACTGATACTTATATCATGTCTGTTTTTAATTCCCAGAAGTGGTGTAAGCAAAAGCATTTTTGGATTCATGTTGAGCAAACTCCCTCATAAGCCAAAACTGCAAAATCAAACTACTGTAAAAGAATAAACAGTCCAAAAAACAGAACATGGGGGAATGGTCAGAAGGGTCAAATCTAATATTATAGCAGTTGGTGAGAATTGTGAGGCCAGTGCATAAGGAAAGGAGAATGGGGGGGGGCGGGGAGGAGAATTTACTTGAGTTCTTATTTCTTTTCTTATGCCATGGCTTAAAGATTGTCTTAAAGTTTTAAAAATTGTTAAAGATTGGGAGGGATCTTAAAGATCATCTAATCCCATCTTGTTTTACAGATGAGAAAAGGAAGGCTCAGAGAGGTTAGGCGACTTGCTCAAAGATACAAGTTAGGGATCAAGGCAAGTGTGGAGCCCAGGCCTCCTGGCTCATCAGAGATCCTCACAGATGTCGTCAGGAGAGTCGAACTCTTGCAGTGGGCCATCGGGCTTAGTTTCCTCAGAGACTAAACAGTGCGTAAAGTTAGGCTGTGTTCTCTATTTCAGTTCTTAGTCTGGATTTTCCTTGGTCTTAGTTCTCTAGTTCTTATTTAGATGTTGCAGGGCCATTGAGTGGTGTTTGTACTGTAGCCTGTCTGAAACAGCGTCATTTATTCTTTAATTTAGTAAATAGTTGCTGATCACTTACTATGTGCCAGGCTCTGGTGCAGCAATAGAAGAGAAAGAAAACAATAGAGGAAAATCTCCACCCACATGGCATTTATAGTCTGGTGAAATAAAATGGATATGTATATATAAATAAATGATCTGTATTTGCATGTTGGAGAGCATAAAAATAAATGAGCTGCTTTTACTCTTCACAGTATAACTAGGGTTACTAAATTCAGTTACTTGAGGGATTCTTTTCTTGTGGTCATACTTGTAGCCCTAAGATCAGGGTTTTTAAAAAATAAATTTTGATTTTAGAATAGTTTTAGGTTTACAGAAAAGTTGTGAAGATTCTATGGAGAGTTTCTACATATTCTGCACCCAGTGTCTCCTATTATCAGCATGTTACTTTAATACGGTACACTTGTTGCAGCTAATGAAGCAATACTGATACATCATCATTAGCTAAAGTTCATACTTTATTCATATTTCCTTAGTTTTTACCTAGTGTCCTTTTTCTGTTCCAGGAATCCATTCAGGATCCCACATTCAGTCATTCTGTCTCCTAGACTTTACTTTTTTTTGATTACTTCGACAGTTTGAGGAGTGCTGGTCAGGTCCTTTTTAGTGTCCTTCAATTTGGATTTGCCTGATGTTCTTGTGATTAGACAGGGGTTGTGATTGTTTGGGAGGGAGGTCACAGAAGTAAAGTACTGTTTGCATCACATCATGTAGGGGAACGTGCTTACTACCAACAGCAATAGCCTTGATTACCTGGCTGAGGTAGTGTTTGTCTCCCCAACTGCAAAGCTGCTCCTAGCCTCCCCTTTCCATACTGTATTCTTTGGAAGCAAGTCACTATACACAGTCCATATGTAAGAGATTGTGTGAGTGTGTTGGGGGGGGGAATTATGCTCCTCCTTGAGGAGGGAGTATCTCCATTAATTATTTGGAATTCTTTTGTGTGAGAAATTTGTCTAATCTCTATTTATTTATTGAGTCATGAGTATCTGTATATACTCATGGATGTTTTATACTTTGGATTATAATCTGTGTTACTTTGTTGTTCGCATTGTTTCAGCTTTGGCTACTGGGAGCTTTTTCAGTTGGCTCCTGTACTCTTTAAAAACATACCCCAATCAGTGTGGGTTTTTTTGAGCACTTCTTTACTTCATGGACCATAAGATGCTCCAGGCTTATCTTGTATATTCCCTACTCCAGCCTAGAATAAGTCATTTCTTTAGAAGCCTTAGTTCCTTCTGTTGGAAATGGTTTTAGAAACCAAGATCTGGGTGTGTTTGTTGCTACTGAGGTGTGTTTGTGTCCAGGCCCTGTTTTACCTGACAGAGCAAGGAATACAGGCATATACTAACCTGGCTATATCTATAAATATTTCTGTATTCAAATATCTGTATTAAGCTAAAAATGAGTACATACTATGTATTCAGTCCTAATCTACCAGTATCACACGAACCATTTTAGCCTTCCCCTCTGGCTTGTCTGTTTCTTCCCACTCCAGTAGTGAGAAACCTGGTTCCTACCATCTCCTAGGATGTTTTTCAATAAGTATAAATACCTCACATTAATTTACTTTCATTTTGAAATTTCAAGGTAAATTAAATATCTAGACAGTATACAAATCGAATTATTTAAAATGCTGATTATGCTTTTTCAGATTCTATTTAATTCTTCCCTATTCAGACACCCCTACAAGGGTAGGTTCAACTCCCAGCATCATCTTTAAAATCATTAGCATAATTGTTATCAGTGTCAACAAAAGGCTATTGGACCCGGAGCTGAGCTGGTTCATGTGGACAGCCTTCAGGGAAGCCTTGAGGTAGGGCCCCCTGCTGGCACGTGACAGATTTATGTTACTCTCATACAGGTGACATCTACATTCATTTTTTAGATTCCATACCTTTTAGGATGGAGAATAATGGCTTATTGGAACTTAACACACTTTCTAGCATTCCAAATAAATTAGTACTTTTCAAGTTCCAATTCTGTAGTTTATTAGCATTAGTGAGAAGGAAAGAAGCTTAAGTGATAGGTCTGTTGCATAGTATGTGCTCAGTAAATACCTCCAGTAAGACATCTAATGTTCATCTCAAACTCAGCATGTCCAAACGTGAATTCCTAATCTTTCCTTATACCTGTTCCCTCTCATAGCCTTCCTTTCCCCATCTTAGCAAGTCTATCGTTTAGAACATAGATTTAAGTGCCTCTGTTTCTTTCACACCATGCATCGATCTATAAGGAAACTTTGTTGACTCTACCTTCAAATATATCCAGAAGCAGACAGCTTTTTACCATCTCTGCTGCTGCCACTGGGGTTGCAGTCTCCACTCTGCCTGGGTTACTGAGCAAGCCTCTAACGGGTGTCTCTACATCTGCTTTTGGCCCAGAGTAATCTTGGCAGCCAGAGTAATCCTTGGAAAAATGTTGGATCCTGCCACTTTCTGCTCAAACACCTATAATGGCTTTTCATTTTCTCAGGATGGGAGCCAAAATATGTACAGTTGCTTACAAATCTGTCTCCTGACCTGTCTGACCTCATTTCCTACCCCTTTCCCTTCATACCTTCTGCTCATGCGCACTGGCCGTCTTGCTGCCCTTCGCACACTCTAGGCGTGATCCTGTTGTAGGGTTTTCACCCTGGCTTTCCCTGCTCTGCTTGGAATACTCTGCTCTGATCCTGGGACCTCCTTCAAGTTTGGGCTCAAATGTCGCTGTCCCAGTGGAGCCTGTTGTGGCTGTGCTATTTAACATTGCAGCCTAATCTGTACCCCCACCTTCCCAATCCCTCTTATCCTGCTCAACTTTACTTTTTCCCATAGGATTTATTATATTTTAACATATAATTTACTTAGTTATGCTTATTGTTTATTGTGTTTCTCCCCCAGTGAGAATCTGAGTGGCACAAAGGCAGGAATCCTTGTTCAGTTTTGTTCACTGATGTATCCCAGTGCCTAGAAGAAAAAATATGTTAAATGAATAAGTGCATTACTTGAACTGTATGCTTTCTGTATCCCAAAATTATCCTTAAATTAAAAAAAAAAAGAATTTAATTTGATGAAAAGGTGTCAGATACATGGGCAAAGGGTGTCCACAATCTGAAATAAGTTACTAAGAGCCTTGAGTTTTAGATTCCACATTTGTTAATGAGTATGTAATTATGTCACAGGATTGTTGTGGTATTTAAATACAATGATGTGCACGAAAGCACTCAGTAACTTTGAATTATGGGATTTCCCAGCTCCTGGGCCTATACAGAATAGGGCCTGGAAGGCAAGGCACACTAAAAACCTTTAGAAGCTATGTATCCACTTCCTCTGTGACGTCATTCCTCTGAAGAGCCCCTTTTCTCTTAAGTTTGAAATGGCGAGCTGTTAAACATTGAGAATAAGAAAAAAGCTCTGTAAATATCTTTATAAAGATAAAATTACATTGCCTCAGTTTTTAACAGGAACACTGAGATCACATCTGGTGAAGATGACTTGTAAACTCAGAATGGAGGGAATTGGAAATTGTCCTTACAATGGGGCTATTAAATGCCTGCTTTTATTGAGGCTGAATTTTGGTTCTATTACTCATTAAAAAAAATGCAATTTGTTTTCAGGTGCATAACAGCTGTTTAGTAACTTACATGTCTTAGCATTCAGCACAGATGCAGTTCCCTTCTCTTCCCTCTGTATAAAGGTACAAGTAACCTCTGTTAAAAAAAAATTGTGGGTTCCATGATATATTATCCATTTAGTCCCTGGTACTGTTTCTTTTCTCTAAAATATTAGCAACTGGCTGAGAAGGCAAATATTATTAGCATAGTACATATCCCAGTTGGCCGAGCATCGTAGGGAGTGCCAGCTAGCAAGGGGAGGGGGGGCACTCTGAGGTCTGACTGAACACTCAGAAATGAGCATATCAGTGTCTTGAGGATGACTGAACAATGTGGTTTGGGTCTGCTTCTGGGGAATTAGCCCCTGAAGCTCAATGCTGCCCTTTCATGTTATCTTTATGATGACATGACTTTTCCTTTTTACTCTTCTACTCCTGATCTGAAACTTGGAATAGGGAAAAAGGAAGATTTTTACTGATTGCACTGAAAAATGATAAGATAAAGTAACAGGTTGATTTCAGTTAACACAAGAAGCAAAGAAATTTCATCAAAGGTAGAGTGGAAGTATTGGCTATGGAATCTCCACATTGCTCTAGGAATAAGTGTTCCATTGTTACCACATCTGGATCTCTTTGAACAGCACAGGACAGTCCTGTGTATCGTATAGCTGGGTCTTTATGCTTCTTTGTGAGGCTGCCTGTGATTTATTTGTATCAGAAAGTCTTAAGTTGCTTTCTTAGTAAGTTGTAAAAAATTAGCAAATTAGGTAAGTTGGTGTTTCAGTTTTTAAAAGTGCAGTTAACAGTGGTCGAAATATTAAAGTCAAGTAAATAGCCAGTAAGATTCTTAACTCTAGAAGCAGATTACAGGAGCTAACACCACATCCTTACTTTAGATGACTGAGATACGTGTTATTTACTTTTAGGTCTTTCTCAGTCCTTTACTTTTTTTTTTAAATGGAACCTTTTTTAAATTGAAGTATACTTGATTTATAATTTTATTAGTTTCTGGTGTACAGCATAGTGACTCAGTTATTTATATATATATTCTTCATGATAGGTTTTTACAAGATATTGAATGTAGTTCCGTATGCTATACAGTAGGACCTTGTTTATTCTGTATATAGTGGTTTGTACCTGCTAATCCCAAACTCCTCATTTATTTCTCCCTCCTTCCCTTCCCTTTTGATAACTGTAAATTTGTTCTCTGTGAGTCACTTTGTTTTGTAAATAAGTTCATTTCTCTCATTTTTGTTATTTGCCACATGTAAGTGATATCATGTAGTATTTGTCTTTCTGACTTCACTTTCTGTTACCTCTAGGTCCATCCACATTGCTGCAAATGGCATTATTTTATTTTTTTTATGGCTGAGTAGTATTCTGTTGTATAAATATACCACAGCTTCTTTATCCATTCATTTGTTGATGGACATTTAGGTTGCTTCCATGTCTTGGCTATTGTAAATAGTGTTGCTATAGACACTGGAGTGCATGTATTATCTTTTTGAATTAATTTCCTCTGGATATATGCCTAGGAGTGGGACTGCTGGATCATATGGTAACTCTAATTTTTTTAAGGAATCTCCATACTGTTTTCCATAGTGGCTGCACTAAATTATAGTCCCAACAGCAGTGTAGGAGGGTTCCCTTTTCTCCACATCCTCTCCAGCATTTCTTGTTTGTAGACTTTTAAATGATGGCTGTTCTGACCTGTGTGAGATGATACTTTATTGTAGTTTTGATTTGCATTTCTCTGATAATTAGCAATATTAAGCATCTTTTAATGTGCCTATTGGCCATCTATATGTCTTCTTTGGAGAAATGTCTGTTTAGATATTCTGCTCATTTTTTTTTTATATTACTGAGTTGTGTAAGCTGTTCATATATTCTGGAAATCAAGCCCTTGTCAGTTGCATCATTTGCAAATATTTTCTCCTATATTCAAGGTTGTCTTTTTGTTTTTGTTGGTTTCCTTTTCTTTGTAAGTTTGATTAGGTCCCATTTGTTTTTGTCTCTGACTGACCTAGAAAAACATTGCTGATTATGTCAGAGAATGTTTTGCCTGTTTTCTCCCAGACTTATGGTGTCCTGTCTTGTACTTAGTCTTTAAGCCATTTTGAGTTATTTTTGTATATAGTGTGAGGGAGTGCTCTAGCTTCATTGATTACATGAGGCTATCCAGCTTTCCCAGCACCACTAATCAGAGACTCTTTTCTCCATTGTGTATTCTTCCCTCTTTTGTCAAAGACCAATTGATTGTAGGTGTGTGGGTTTATTCCTGGGCTCTCTTCTGTTCCATTGGCCCATGTCTTTTTTTGTGCCAATACCACAGTTTTTAATTACTGTAGCTCTGTAGTATTGATTTAATTCTGTGAGAATTATGCCTCCAGCTTCGTTCTTTTTCTTCAGTGTTGCTTTGGCAATTCTGGGTCTTTTGTGATGCCATATAAATTTTACGATTATTTGTTCTATTTCTGGGGAAAATGTCCTGGGTAGTTTGATAGGGAGCACATAAAATCTGTAGATTGCTTTCGGTGGTATGCCCAATTTTAACAGTATTAATTCTTCTGATCCAAGAGCATGGGATACCTTTCCGTTTCTTTGAATCATCTTTAATTTCCTTTATTAGTGTTTTAGAGTTCTCAGTGTGTAAGTCTTTCACCTCCTTGGTCAGGTTTATTCCTGTTTTTTTTAATGCAATTTTTAAAGTGGTTTAAAAAATTTTTTTTGTATTTCATTATTAGTGTAAAGAAATGCAACAGATTTCTGTACGTTCATCTTGTAACCTGCTACCTTGCTGAATTTGTAAGCTCTAGTCATTTTTGTGTGAAGTCTTTAGGGTTTTCTATATATACTATCATGTCTGCATATAGTGACATTCTACCTCTTCCCTTCCAATTTTGATCCCTTTTTTCTCTGATTGCTGTGGCTAGTGCTTCAAATACTATGTTGAATAGAAGGGGTGAGTGGGCATCCTTGTCTTGTTCTAGATTTCAGTGGGAAAGCTTTCTTTTCAACTTTTCCCTATGTTGGCTGTGGGTCTGTCATAGGTATCTTTTATTAAGTGTTACGTTTCCTTCTCAGTCCTTTACTTTTAAAACATTTTGGTTATTATGCCAACTCTTTTCATTGTTTTGCTTACTGGTGTTTTTCTCACACTTTGTGCCATTGTTTAGTTTATCTTAGAACCAAAATCTGGGAAAAAATGGACTTCCCCAAACCTGGTTTCTTAGACTTGAATATATGGGAATTAGTTGGAATCTGATATGCTCATTAATACAAAACCATAGATTCATGTTATATCTATGTACATGTTATATTTACATGTGGAGAGATGTGTAAATATATATGGTATTCTATGAGTTGATCATTCTTATCTAATTGTAACAAAAAAATTTCCTTTTTCCTTAAAGCATAGTTGTTTGTTGACTACTCCCGTGCCAGAGGTTAAGTATCACGTGCCCCCTTGTGAAATTGACTTTTGAACATTTACCTGAAATAATGTGGCGGCCTATATTGGACTCCATTACTTGTAATAGTATTTCCAAGTCTAACTACTCGTAATGCTAGCTGTTTTTCCCCCTCTGTTACATAGTTGAAGTAAAATGGCAGGGTAGTTTCCCTTCCCACAAGAAAGACTGCCAGAAACCAATGGGGTCTACATTACTTATTCATTATCTATTAATTTTGAGAATGCTAACCATATTATAATGTTCCAGTACAATTTTTTGGCATTATATACATTAGCTATTTTCTCTACAATATTCTTTTTATGCCTTAGAACCAACATTACTCAGTCACTAGAAAACATTTGTTCAAATTTAAGGAATTGTTTCTGTGAGCAATGTACGAATAAAACCTTTCTTTACGGGAAGGCTACCCCTGGGTTGTAGTTCTAGGAGCGTTTCACTAGACTGAGGGGGGGGTGTATGGGCCGTAAATACCTAAGCAGAAGCTACTGCTTTGGGCTTCCCTCAGTGGAGCGTGCTGCTGGTTACTGGATGTATATACCGCTGTGGGGACACTAAAATCGACACACATGGGACGTTTCAAGTCTGAACTGCTGTGGTTCCTATACTACACCTGACCTGTGGGACGAAGAATGGTCCTTGGACTGCTGCTCTGGAGAGATGTGCTTGAAGTTGTCCTGCTGACATGCTGTGCTCCTGTCCTGATCTTCCCGCAGAATTAGGTCGTGTCCGATTTTGGCCTGTCTCACTTTAGTTTGATTGTCTGCTAAACCCAAAGCACTGTGTATTGTCATCAAATATTTATTATGAAAAGAATAATGACAACTACTGATTTTTCCTTTATTTTTCAGAAATGTGTCACAGACGAGTGTTTCTTTTTTGAACGATTGGAATCTAATAACTACAATACTTACCGGTCAAGGAAATACTCCAGTTGGTATGTGGCACTGAAACGAACTGGGCAGTACAAACTTGGACCCAAAACAGGACCTGGGCAGAAAGCTATACTTTTCCTTCCAATGTCTGCTAAGAGCTGATCTTAATGGCAGCATCTGATCATTTCACATGAAAGAGGAGGTATATTTTAGAAATTTGTTAATGAAAGAAGAAAAATGTGTACAGCTACCTGCTCAGTTTGGATAACTGGCCAGATAACCTTTTATATAATAGTAAAATATTTAATCATTGCCTTAGTTAAAAAAAATTCCTGGAAAATATATAGATTTCCATTTTTTATATAGCATTTGCCTTTATCCAGTGAAGCTTACTTAGAGCTACAATCTTTCTGATAACGTTTGCTTCATTTGAAAAGAGGCTTTTAAAATGTGCACACACAAGTTTTCTTCATGGAAATCATAGACATTAGAAAATTTAAGTGAGATATTTAATCCAAATGTCCACTACTTATGAATTTAACACATTCCTGTCACAGTTTTGTAATTGTCTGGCAGTTCCTTGTGATAGAGTTTATAGAACAAGCCTGTGTAAACTGCTGGAAGTTCTTCCATGGTCAGATCTATCTTGTCAAACCCTTCTCTGTACCCGTACAGCAGCAGCCTAGCCACTCTGCTGGTGATGGGAGTTGTGTTTTCAGTCTTGACCAGGTCACTGAGATCCATCCACTCACACCTTAAGCATTCTTGCTGGCAAAAATTTATGGTGAATGAATATGGCTGTAAGCGGCAGATGAAATACATGTCTGACTTCCCAAAAGCTCCGGGATTGGTGTGTTGTTGCCGAATACTTAGGAGGGACCTGAATTCTGATTTTATACCAGTCTCTTCAAAAACTTCTCGAACTGCTGTATCTCCTAAAGAAAAAAAAAAAATCACATTTTTAGAAATTTAATCATCCAAGATTTTCAGACAGATTATTCAAAAGCAAAACTTTACCCCAGGAAAGTAGTTTTTGATACAACTCTGTCTTCTGGACATCATGAGATACCAAAGCTTCAAAGCTAAGAAGCTTCTGAAGTCAGAGGAGATTCCTCTATAACCATTTGGTCATGCTCTTCTGCTTATCCTGTCAGTGGAATCCCACCATGGTAACGTTTGGCATTTTGTGTTTTGAGATTCCAAAGAACTTGGATTCTTTCCTCCAATACTCAAAATGCCACAGTCCTTTATCTCATCAAAAGTTTTTAAAAGCCTGCAATTTATAGAATTTTATAATACAAGGGTCTTCACATTTTACAGGGTTGATTTTTTAAATACTATGCAAATTTCTGGGGCAGTATTTTTACTGCCATTAATGTATTTTTGTAGTGCTTTTTTTAAATATCCAGATGAACCTCCTCCATGGGACTTCTCTAACTCTGTGATGCTTTGTCAGTGTCTCCCAGAGTGTTTATGAGAAGCCCTTAAAAAAGCTTTACTTGCCTATTTGTTGGGAAGTTTCACTATTGCCACATGCATAATTAATTTTTGTTCAAATAACCTTTAATGCCTCCATTTTCTTATCTGTCAAATTGCAAATTATATTTGCCTTTTGAGTAGTCCTGCTGGTAAACAGGCAAGGAAGATAAAGTGAGGGGAAAATGTCTCAATTCCTGTGTGCTCTGAAATAGACTATCTTACCAATTCCCTGGATATGCTCTTGTTTATACCCATCAAGAAACAGCTCTGGAAATATACAGAGGAAGAGTAAAGAGTTTAAAAATGCAGACAGATGTCTTTTTTTAAACTATGTGCTGACTCTCCTTATAATTGAGATTTGCTATAGATTAAACATGGTTAGAAATTACATTTTTAAACTATAAACATAATTCATATGTTAAGAAAAAATTTGCCTTAATAGGAAAAATTATTTTCAGTGGTATACATGTTTGTTAAAGATTGTGGCGCTAATCTTAAGTTTTACATGTTATTTGTTGATCTGACTTAAAAATTGTTTGAATGTTTTATTCTGTAACAGCTTTGAAAATTTGACCATGGGGGTCTTGTTTAACTCTTAGTACCACTAATCAAGCGTTTGGCATTTAGTTCCTGAGTCTAGTCTGTGTGTTATGGAAGCACAGGATGGGGCTAGTGAGCGAATCTGTCCTGCTCAGCAGTGACCACAGCAGCTGATTCAAAATCAGCACTGCCTGGGTAGTTTGATCAGTTTAATTTGAATCATGGTATCACTGACTAGACTAACAAACAAGTGAATAGGCAAAGTAATGCTTTTGTATCTAGAGGGAACCCTTCCATCTCAAGATTGAAATCTCTTCTCTAAAGATTTTACCATGAATTTAAACTTGTTATTACCTAGTTACAGTGCTCTATTCTCTTGTACCATTATTTTTTTAATGTACTGTAAGCTAAACTGAAATAACATTTACTATTTCATAGGTTTGAAAAACGTAAGAAAAACCAAGAGTTTTGTTTTTATTTTTGCTGGTTGAAAGATGTTTAAATACATCATAGTGCGTTTAAATGGAGTTTATATTTGTTATTTCTATTTTGTAATATTTAATAGGATTAGGTTGAAATAAAATATAATAGGAAAAACTGTGCAGAATGTGGGTTTTCCTGGTGTTTCCCTCTGAATCTGGTACACTGATCATCTTTGATCAGACCTCACTGCTTTATAGCCCTTTCGCTATGCAGGATTCTCTTCCTGTCAGGAAGGCAGCTACTCCATTTTTAACTTTGTAACTTTGTACTCTTAGGGTATATTATATTAAAGCCTGAGGATTGCATTCTATTGGTATATGCCCTCTTAATTAATGTTTTTTTAAACACTATGGACAATAGTGCTTCATTTATGTGTTATCAAAGAATGAAGGATTCCAAATGTGCTTCTCAGTTAACCAGTGTTTGTTTACTACTTAAGAGCCAATAGGAATGTTTGCACATTTGTGATGGCAGTATTCCTGAAGTATATTACACACTTTCCTAAAAACAGGTTTTAAGGAAAATAAGTAATTCTTATTCTTAATGATGAAGCCAAATCATCCATTACTGTAGTATGTTACAAAACAGAAATGCCTTCATCTAGACAGTCTTTCAGACAGACATCTGCTGTCAGTTATCACTTCTAGCTACTTTCAGGGTTTTATCAGTTCTAAGGCAAGGCTTCAATTTTTACTACTTCTAGGCAGTATGGTGAATGCCAGTTGCTGCTTTTTTCTTAATTCTACATGGTTGAGGCGTTTGTATGCGCTCCCTGAATAGATCTGTTGTTGTGACAACCACAAATACTTTTTAAAAAAGTAGTGAATTCTTAATTATATGGACTTGAAGAGTTCTGGAATACACTCACCTATAATTATACATATTTGGCTTGGAAATGTGTTTCTTCATTTATATTTAAATATATCTGAAATTCAGAAGATCCATAAAACTTAAATGAAAAAAGTAAATCCATTTGAGAAGACTCAGAAGACAAAGCTATACGGAGCTCTGTAGGCTGCTGTCTGCCCAATATGGACTGAGTAAGGAAGGAAAACGTAACTAGTTCACACGATCTCGTATCACATCAGGACAGTGTAAAATAATTAATGTTCTAGAATAAATGGCCTTCTCTCTCAGCACTGCATCACTACACAATCCTCAAAATCTCAAAAGAAGACCTAGCAGAATCTAAACAAAAGGCAAGTACCTAAAAACCACAATTTGCTAGATGTATCTGAATGTAGGAGATTTACCTGTAGGTTGTTAGGAATTGGCTCTGTACGGTGTACAGGGCATTTTAATCTGTGGAACATTAAAAAAAGTTTCAAGTATGTATTTACTTAAAATACTTAAAAATAATTTAGGAAATTGCCTTCAAATAAATGATGGCTATTTCTCTGACTTTTCCCTCAGTATATATATCAAATAAGTTTATCTAATGATTTATTATGATGGGACTGCATTTGACCCAATGGTTTAAGGAATAGGTAGGAAAGAAGTTTCTATTCTTTCCCCTATTTCCTGTAAAATCAGTGACAATTATTAATTTCATATTTCTGTCTTAAATATTGAGCTCAGGAAGTTGTTTTAGGAAGTTACCTCTCGTTTGAGACTTTCTTATGAGACATTTTACTGTTTTACTATGTTTACTATGCTTCCTGACTATCCAAAATAGTAGATAAAAGTTTCATAAAGGGAAGATTTATGTCACCACTGCTCTATCACTGATTTTATAAATAATACTTATTTCACAGTTCATTTAAATGTTACTATTCATCTTCATGTGATAAAGTGGCCAAAAATTTTGTTTTCTCAGTTTGATTCCAACAAAATTAGTCATACTCAAAATAACCCTTAATGCTACACCAGACTGAAGTATATCCGGAGCTTCTCATTTTGAAACAAATTAATCTAGAAGCAGTTCTAAGCAGAAAAATAGGTGTTATTATTTATACTAATGGAATAAGATCATTACAAGTTTTGCTGCTAATTTTATATCAGCCTTGAAATAACTTCACCGAAGTTTTCTTAATCCAAAACAATTAGAAAAGTTAAAATACTTTTTTTTTTAGCTCCAAGAAAGAATATATGAATTTCCTCAACATTTTCAAGCCAATTAAAGATAGGTAAGATACATACCGATATCTTCTCCAGGCTCTGACAGGCCTCCTGGAAATTTCCACATATTTTTCAACTGCAATATAAAATCAGAAAGGTTAACATAGCTTTTCTTCACCAATACACACATAAGGCGATGCCACAAAATCTACCCATAATTGGTTAAGGTGGTTGAGAATTTATTTTTTGGTAATTGTATGCAAATTTTTTGCAGCTTTCTTTATTACTCCTCCCTTTTTTTGGGAAAACTAGTGACTTGTGAAATCTTTTCCCACCTTTTTCTTCAGGAAGTAGAAGTGGTTTTGTTTGGTTAATGTGATAAATTCTGTATGAGTGAAACAGTGGAGGGAAACATCTACTGAATTTGTGTAGTTTATAATGTTTTGCTGCTAGTTTATTAAAAAATAGAGAAATCCTACTGATGCTGCTATAAATAAGTAGAAAATACAGTATAAATTTAATCACTAAAGTATGCTATTTTTAAATTTTCACATTTATTTTCTGTATTGTGTGTCTAATCAGATATATTAATCTTAAGATTTCTTTTGTTCTGTGTTAATGACTATGTAAAAATGTAACTGCTTTTCATGGGAAGTGTGAATAAAATTGGTTAAATTTGTGGGGCTTTTGTATACTATTTCTTTCTTTTGGTGGGGAGGGGCAGGTGGGAAGATCTGATCTCAGAATGGAGATAAATATGGAAAATAATTATGAAATGGCATGGGATAATATTCTTATGGCTGACATTTTTTCATGTTAGAGTTCTTTCTATCCATCACCATGCTAAAAACTGAAGAATGAATGAGAAATTATGATATGCTCATGGAAGTGCTGCAGCATGGAGCCAGTATACCTCATACACTTCATTCATAAAACAAGTTTATGGACCTTTTACTGGTGTGCTTTCTGACCTACTCATTTCCTGGACAACAGCTTCTTAAAGAATGTGTCATTTCCCAACTATGCTAACTTGGACACCAGTGGCATGGTTCCCAGAGTTTCCACAGACTGTTGATTATGTGGGTACAGAATTGAGGCTTTCCACCCTTCCGTGTCTGGCTCAGACTTGAGATTAATTTATAAAGCATATTATGTTTTGTTTTGTTATTGTAGAAATATCTAAGTATATCTCTCTGTTTTGGGGGTTTCATTTTGAAACTGTTTCAGAAGCTATGTTTCTACAGAAACTAAGCAGTCTTTTTGTCAGGATATTAAACTTCACTACTATAAATTCTAACAAAAGAAATGTTATAATGGGGCAAACAGCTGTTTCCCCAGATCAATAAAAATCAGCTGCTAAAAATCTTTACCTAGTTGAGAGCGTATAGCTCAAGTGGTAGAGCACATACTTAGCATACACAAAGTCCTGGGTTCAATCCCCAATACCTCCTCTAAAAATAAATAAACCTAATTACTCCCCCTCAAAATTTTTAAAAATCTTTACCTAGACTTGATTATTAATAATTGGTAATGATTAAATTTGGAGATATAAACTTACTAGAAGGGAAAAAATGCTAGATACAAGGATTGAAAACAGCTCAGACAAATTTTGATTATTCAATTATAGATCTTAGGTATGGGAAGATTAAGTATATTTTTGTGCTGGTAAATTGTGATATTTATTGGCACCACTTAGCTTTAAAGAACTTATTTTAAAAAAGCTTCCTCCCGCCAAAAGCTTGAGCTTATGGTTAGTTCTAAGTGGTAGATAGAGGGGCCTAAGTTATTTGATTTGAAAAACCTGGTTAATGTTATAGATATGATGTATCAGTGGAGGGACGAGTATGTCTTCTCACTTTTTTTGTATTAAAAATACTTTCATTAACTGGATTTACCAATATAATAAGTAATACTAATAAATACTAGGTAATGTATACTGAATACTATTCCAGACACCATTCTAGATGTTTTAATAATTATACACATTTAAACTTCACAGTAATCCCATGAGAAACTATTATTGTTCCCATTTTAGAAGTGATGAAATTAAGGACATAAAAGGATTTAATGACTTGCCTGGAGTGATACAACTAGTGTGTAGTAAACTAGGGATTAAAATAGAGGCAATCTGATAGTTTGAGATAAATGAAAATGAAAACAACAATTCAAAACCTTTGGGACACAGCAAAAGCAGTTCTAGGAGGGAAGCTCTTATCGATACAAGCCTACCTCAGGAAACAAGAAAAATCTCAAGTAAACAACCTAACCTTACACCTAAAACAGCTAGAGAAAGAACAACAAAATCCAAAATTAGTAGAAGAAAATAAATCAAAGATTAGAGCAGAAATAAATGAAACAGAGACTAAAAAAACAGAAAAGATCAATGAAACAAAAAGCTGATTCTCTGAAAAAAAAAATTTTGATAAACCTTTTGATAAACTCATCAAGAAATAAAGGGAGAGGGCCCAAATTTGTCAAAGATGAAAAAGAAGTTACAACCGACACCACAGAAATACAAGGGATCTTAAGAGGCTACTATGAGCAAATATACGCTAACAAAAAGGATAACCTAGAAGAAATGGACAATTTCCTAGAAATGTACAATTTACCAAGACTGAACCAGGAAGAAGTAGGCAATATGAATAGACCAATTACCAGTATTAAAATTGAATCAGTAAAAAACTCCCAACAAACCGAAGTCCAGGAACAGATGGCTTCACAGGTGAATTCTACCAAACATTTAAGAGAGAGCTAACACCTATCCTGACACTATTTCCAAGAATTACAGAGGAAGGAACAGTTCCAAACACCTTCTATGAGGCCAGCATCACCCTGATACCAAAACCAGACAAAGATACCACAAAAAAAGAAAATTACAGGCCACTATCACTTATGTATATAGATGCAAAAATCGTCAACAAAATACTAGTAAATTGACTCCAACAATGGATTAAAAGGACCATATACCATCATCAAGTAGGATTTATCCCAAGGATGCAGGGAATTTTCAGTATCTGCAAATCAACGTGATACACCACATTAACAAATTTTAGAATAAAAACCATACGATCATCTCAATAGATGCAGAAAAAGCTCTTGATGGAATTCAACATCCATTTATGATAAAAACTCTCCAGAAAGTGGGAACATACCCCAACATTATAAAGGCCATACATGACAAACCCACAGCTAACATCATACTTAATGGGAAAAGCCTGAAAGCATTTCCTCTAAGATCAGGAACAAGGCAATGATACCCACTCTTGCCAGTTTTATTCAACATAGTTTTGGAAGTCCTAGCCACAGAAATCAGAGAAGAAAAAGAAAGAAGTCCAAATTCAAAACAAAGAAGTACAACTGTCACTGTTTGCAGATAACACGGTACTATACATAGAAAACCTTAAGGAAGTGACCAGAAAACTACTAGAACTCATCAATGAATGTGGTAAAGTTGCCGGACACAAAATACATAGAAATCCATTGCATTTCTATACATTAACAATGAAATAGCAGAAAAAGAAATTAAGGAAACAATACCATTTACCATTGCACCATAAAGAATTAAATACCCAGGAATAAACCTACCCAAGGAGGCAAAAGACCTGTACTCCAAAAACTGTAAGACACTGATGAAAGAAATTGAAGATGATGTAAACAAATGGAAAGATATATGGTGTTCTTGGATTTGAAGGATCAATATTGTTAAAATGGCCATGTTACCCAAGGCAATATACAGATTCAATGGAATCACTATCAAATTAGCAACATTTTTCACAGAGCTGAAGCAAAAAAATGTTAAAATTTGTATGGAAACACAAAAGTCCCCAAATAGCCAAAACAATCTTGAGAAAGAAGAAGGGAGATGGCGGAATCATTCTCCCTGACTTCAGACTATACTACATAGCTAAAATAATCAAAACAGTATGGTACTGGCACAAACCCAGACACATAGATCAATGGAACAGGATAGAAAGTCCAGAGATAAACTCATGTATTTATAGTCAATTAATCTACGACAAAGGAGGCAAGAATATACAATGGGGAAAAGACAGACTCTTCAGTTAGTAGTGCTAGGAAAACTGGACAGCTACTTGTAAAAGACTGAAATTAAGACATTCTCTAACACCATATACAAAAATAAACTCAAAATGGATTAAAGACCTAAATGTAAGACCACATAGTATAAAACTCTCTAGAGAAAATGTAGGCAGAACACTCACATAAATCACACAGCAGTATATATTTTTTCAAACCAGCTCCTAGAGTAATGGAAATAAAAGTAAAAATAAATGGGATTAATTAAACTTTTTAAAAGCTTTTGCACAGCTAAGGATACCATCAACAAAATGAAAAGATAACCTACAGAATGGGAGAAAATATGTGCAAATGATGCAACCGACAATGGACTAATTTCCAAAATATAAAAACAACTCATACAGCTTAACATCGAAAACACACAAGCAACTCCATGAAAAAGTGGGCAGAAGACCTAAATAGACAGTTCTCCAAAGAAGACATCCAGATGACCAACAAGCACATGAAAGGATGCTCAACATCATTAATTGTTAGAGGAATGCAAATCAAAACTATAATGAGATATCATCTCACACCAGTTAGAATGGCCATCATTAAAAAGTCCACAAATGATAAATGCTGGAGGGGGTGTGGAGAAAAGGTAACCTTCCTACACTGTTAGTGGGAATGTAAATTGGTGCAGCCTCTATGGAGGACAGTATGACGGTTCCTTAAAACACTAAACAGACTTACTAATGATCCAGCAATCCCACTTCTGGGCATATATCCAGAGGGAACCGTAATTCAAAAAGACACATGCACCCCAGTGTTCATAACAACATTAGTAACAATAGCCAAGACATGGAAAAAACCCAAATGTCCATCAACAGATGACTGGATAAAGAAGTGGTATATATATACAATGGAATGCTACTCTACCATAAAAAGAATAAAATAATGCCATCTGCAGCAAAATTGATGTACCTGGAGATCATTATTCGAAGTGAAGCCACAAAGAGAAAGAGAAATGCCATGTATCACTTATATGTGGACTCTAGAAAAAAAAGACACCAATGAACTACTTATCATTTATAACTTGGATGACTGATTTCTTGAATATGTGTAAGCACATTTGACTGTCCTTTATGATTGGATGACTGCATTCTGTTCTTATTTTGTGGTTGGCTTTATTCCTTTGATAACTGTAAGTTTAAATAGCTAAAGCTCTAAACTATTCTTAGAAGTAATGAACAATACATTTATGTAAATTAAACATATGTAGTACATTATATTATGTATTTACATCCAATAAATTGTATCTGTTTAGTCAAATTGTATCGATTTTAGCTAATAAAACTGAAAAATGAAAACAAAACTTCAAAAAACCTCAAAATGTCATGGATTGTGTAGCAATAATTAAAAACAAAAACATAGACTGGGTAGCTTAAAAAAAAATAAAATCCAGGCAACTTGATTCTAACCATCTTTTAAGAGTCAGAGCCAAGATGGCAGAGTACAGAGACTCACACCAAGAATTACACCTACAAACCCACTGAATCACACAGAACACCTACTGAACCCTGGCAGAGTGTCTCTCTCTTTGTAATACAGGATTCTCACAAAATCTGGTAATAAAGAAAAAAAAAATCAGTGTAGAACTAGTCCTGCAGGGAGGGAGCAGCATAGAAAGAAAGGTACCCTCATGTTGGGATGGCCCCTCTCCAGCTGGGAGGTCAGCAGGGACAGAAGTGGAGCTTCAGAAGCTCATAGGAGAAAGCGGCAGCCACTTGGAAGACAGAACTAAGGGAAACTGACACAGAGGCTCCTTGCAATCCCTGGCCTAGACGCGAGCTGGCAGGGATGAGCTGGAACTGGCTGCTGCAGATTGGTGAGGAGCCCACTGCACACAGGCAGCCTTAGGGGACTGGAGGGTGGTGTGAGCTCTGGCTGGGGTTGTGTGCAGAACAGAATAGCCTTGGGCCCCCATAAAAAAGCACCACTAATAGTTTGTATGTCAGGGAGGGGTGCAACACAGCCACGCCATGGCAGCTTTCTCTGCTTGGTGCCATTGTTGGTGTGTTCTCTTGAGAAGGAGGTGGGGCCTGGTCATAGCCATCACTGCTGCACGGAGGGAGGGCTGAAAACTGAATCCTTACCCAGAGGCCCTGTAACTTCGCAGGTGGGACTGAAATTTGTTTACAGCCCCAGGCAGAGAGGGTGGATTTGCTCACTCTGGACCCTTTGTGGACCCGAGCCTCTGGGACCAATATGCAGTGAGTGGAGTTCTGAAGCATGGCGGGGGCGAGTACGGGTATTTACAACGGGCTGGTGTACCATACCATGTGGGGCATGGCTGGAGTCTGTGCTGACCCTGTGGCAAACCACAGATTTAGGTGTGTGACTGCATGCTTGCTACAACAGCAGGTCTGAGCGCCTGACATTGGTGGATCAGCACTGGTGGTTCCTGGGGCTCTGAACACCAGAGCAGGCATAAGGCAGGGACAAAGGCAGTGTCAACAAAGAGTACTGTGTAAGCCCACATAACAAATGACAGACAACCACAGAGGGAACTTCCTAGTGGACACCTCCTGCCTACTCTTCCTCCCAGCTGAAGCGCTCCAATCCTGCCTACTACACATCACAGCTCAGAAATGGATCTAGAAGCCTCTATTCCAGCAACAGGGGAGGCAGACAAGGCCCCTGTCAAGGCTATGACACCCAGAGAACAAAAAAGGAGGCCAGGCTCAACAACAACAATCAGGGCACGCTCTGATCACCACACCACCGACCACACCCCCAATCAAAGGAACAGCCAGCACTCATGGAAGATGTGGCAACCATCCATAGTAAGAACAGCCACTGCAACAAAACTATTAGATGCTGTCTACACAGGAATGCTCCTACTTTAAATAAAAACACAAAAACAGCCCTTAAACACCACAGTAGATAACTGATACTCCTAAATCCATAGAGCCAGAGAAATGTAAGTGAAATGAAGAAGCAGAGGAACTACTCTCAGTTAAAAGAATGAAAAATCTAAAAGAGACTACGAATAGAGACAGAATACTTTAAAAAGGAAATTTAAACCATAAAGAAGAGCCAATTAAAAACAGAAAACTCGATTGCTGAGGTAAGAGCTGAGCTAAAGGCAGTTAAAAGTAGACTAGATAATGCAGAGGAACGAATAAGTGACTTAGACGACAGGGTAACAGAAGTTACCCAATCAGAAAAAGACAGAAAAGCAAGTAAAAACCAATGAAAGCAATATAAGGGACCCATGGGATAATATGAAGCATGCCAACCTACGCATAATATGGGCCTCAAAAGGAGAAGAAAGAGAAAACAGGATTGAAAAGGTATTGGAATAATTCATTGAAAACTTTCCAAACCTAAAGGAAACAGCTATCCAAGTACACGAGGCAAAGAGGGTCCCAAACAAGAAGAACTCAAACAGACCTACACTAAGACATATTATAATTAAGATGGCCAAAGTTAAAGAAACGATTCTAAAGGCAGCAAGAGAAAAACAAAGAGTTAGTTACAAGGGAACTCCCATAAAGTTTTCAGCTGATTTCTCTATACAAACACTGCTGGGCAGAAGGGAGTGGCAATATAAATTCAAACTCCTGAATAAGAAAAAGCTGCAACCTAGGATACTCTATCCAGCAAGACTATCCTTTAGAGTAGAGGAGAGAGAAAGAATTTCACAGCCAAGCAAAAACTAAACCTACACTAAAAGAAATATTGAAAGGTCTACTCTAAATAGAAAAGAAACAGGAAGCTATAGAGATGAGAAAACCATAATTGGAAATGCAATAACCACAATGAGTTACAAGAGAATAAACTTGAAGATGTAAAAAGAAAAATCAAAATCATAAAAGGTGGGAGAGGAGAGCAAGAGAACATAGATTTTGTTTCTCTTTTTTTTTCTCTTCATTCTTTTTAGGATGTGTTTGAGCCTACATGACTATCAGTATAAAGCAAAAAGATATAGTGATGGGTTAACCGACTTCAAAAACAGAGTAACCACAAATCAAAAGCACAACAGAGTCACAAAAACCAAAAAAGAAACCAAGCTAATACAGAAGAAAATGATCAAACCACAAAAAGAAAAACAAAAAGGAAAAGAAAGGAACAAAGAAGAAATACCAAATCAACTGGATAACAAAGTTCAAAATAATTATAAACACACATCTGTCAAAAATTACTATAAACGTCAATGGACTAAAAGCTCCAATCAAAAGACAGAGTGGCAGACTGGATAATAAAACAAAAGCCCAAAATATCCTGCCTACAATAGACCCACTTTAGAGTGAAGGACACAAATAGATTGAAAGTGAGAGGATGGAAAAAAATTTTTCATGCAAATGGAAATGACAGGAAAGTGGGAGTAGCAATACACATATCAGACAAAAAAGACTTTAAAACAGAGCCCATAAAGAAAGACAAGTAAGGACAAGATATAGTGATCAAAGGAGCAAAAACAAGATGAAGATATTACACTCATTAACATACATGCACCCAGTATAGGAGCACCTACATATAAAACAAATACTAACAGACATAAAGGAAGAAATAGTAGGAGACTTTAACACTCCATTAACATCACTGAACAGGTCTTCCAGATGGAAAATCAATAAGGCAACAGAGATACTTAATGACACAATACAACACTTGGACTTGGTTGATATTTTTAGGACATTACATACCCCCGAAACAGAATACACATTCTTTTCAAGTGCTCATGGAACATTCTCTAGGATAGACCACATACTGAAGCACAAAAGAAGCCTCAACAAATTTAAGAGGATAGAGGGGTATTTCCAGTCAAGATGGTGGAGTGGTAGGACCATGAGCTTGCCTCTCTTCATGACTACAATGAAACCACAACTGAATGCTAAACAACCACTGAAAAAAGACTGGAACCTAGCAAAAAAGATCTGCAACTGGCAACATAAAGAGGGAACCACAAATGGTAGGAGAGGTATGCTCATGATATAATTGGGCCTCATACCCTCTGGGTGGGCAACCCACAAGCTGAAGATTTGTTACGTCATAGAGGCCCTCCCACAGGAGTGAGAGCTCTAAGCCCCATGTCAGGCTCCCCAGCTCAGGTTCTGGCACTGGGAAGAGAAGGAGACCCCAGGACATCTGGTTTTGAAGGCTAGGGGGGCTTGCCTCTGGGAGCCTCATGGGACTAGGGGAAAAGAGACTCCGTTCACTTGGGAAGCATACACAGAACCATGCACCAGGTCCAAGGGCAGGGGCAGTGATTTCATAGGAACTGGGCCAGACCTGCCTGCTGGATTTCGAGGGTCTCCTGGGGACGTGGGGGACAGCTGTGGCCCACTCGGGAGACATAAAAGCTGGTGCTGGACTTTCTGGGAGTGTTAGTCTATACGAACTTTCCTGGGGGCTGACATCTTGATTGGATCATTAGCACCAAGACCTACCCCCACCCAACAGCCTGTAGAGAAGCCTCAGGCCACACAACATACAGGGTGGGAACACAGCCCCACCCATCACCAGACTTCCTAAACCACAAGGCCTCTAGACTCAGCCCTACCCACCAGAGGTCCAGGACCAAGCTTCACCCAGTAGTGGGAAGGCACTGGCTCCTCCTGCCAGGAAACCTGCATAAGCCTCTAGTCCAGCCTCATTCACCAGGGGCAGATAATAGAAATAAGGAAACAATAATCCCAAAGCGTGTGGAAGGAATCCACAAACATACAGAAAGACAGATATGAAGTGGCAAAGGAATATCTACCAGGCCAAGGCACAAGATAAAATCCCAGAAGAAATATGTGATGAGGAGACAGGCAACTTATTTGAGAAAGAGTTTAAAGTAATGATGGCCAAGATGTCTAGAGAACTCACAAGAAGTATAAATGCACAAAGCGAAATTTTTATTAGCAAAGAGCTGGAAAATATAAAGAATATCCAGAGCTTAAGAATAAAATCACTGAAATGAATAACACACTAGAAGGAACCAAGAATAGACTAAATGAGACAGAAGAATGGATCAGTGAACTAGAAGACAGATTAGTGGATATCACTACTTCAGACCACAAAAAAGATTAAAAAAAAAAGGAATGAGGATAGTTTAAGAGAACTCTGGGACAACATGAAGCACTCTAATATTTGCATTATAGGATTCCCAGAAAAGAGAAGAGAAAGAGAAAGGACCTGAGAAAATTTTTTGAGAGATAATCACTAAAAACTTCCCCAACTTGGGAAAGGAAACAGTCACCCAAGTCCAGGAAGCACAGAGAGTACCACACAGAATCAACCCAAAGAAGAACACACCAAGGCACATAGTCATCAAATTGACAATAATTAAGGAGGAGAAAATATTAAACTTAGCAAGAGAAAAGCAACAAATAACATATAAGGGAACTCCCACAAGGTTATCAGCTGATTTTCAGCACAAACTCTACAGGCCAGAAGGGAGTGCCAAGATACATTTAAAGTGATGAAAGAATACTCTAACCAGCAAAGCTCTCATTCAGACTTGATGGAGAAATCAAAAGCTTCACAGATAAAGAAAAGCTAAAAGATTTCAGCACCACCAAACCAGTTTTACAACAAATATTAAAGGAACTTCTCTAATCATCAAACCATAAGAAAAGAGAACAAAAAGAAGGAAAAAAAGAGACCTACACAAGATTGCTTTGGCTGTTTGGGGTCTTCTGTGGTTCCTTATAAATTTTGGAATTGTTTGTTCTAGTTCTGTGAGGAATGTCGGTAGTATTTTGATGGGGGTTGCATTGGATCTGTGGATTGCTTTGGGTAGTGTGGCCATTTTGCTAGTGTTGATTCTTCTAATCAAAGAGTACAAGAAATCTTTCCATTTCTTTGTGTTATTTCGGTTTTCAGAGTATAGGTAACCTCTTTGGTTTAGTTTATTTCTAGGTATTTTGTTGTTTTTGATGTTATGGTAATGTCTCTGCCGGTTATAAAATACTGGTTTTTGAAGTGGGAAAAAAAATAGTGAATGAAGGGCTGCAAATGGCAAAATTATCCTTCTTTTTTATGGGTGAGTTGTATTCCATTACACACACACACACACAAACACACACACATGTGCTGCATCTTCATTATCTTTTCAACTATTGATGTGCACTTAAGATGCTTCCATAAATAATGTTGCTGTTAATAGCAGGGTGTATGTATCTTTTTGAATTAATTCTTATTTTGTGGTTGGCTTTATTCCTTTGGTAACTATGTAAGTTTAAAATGCTAAAGCTCTAAACATTCTTAGAAACAATGAATAGTACATACAGATAAATTAAAAAATGTACAGTAAAAAAATTTAAAAAAAGATCTATCAAGCCTTGTAAGACATGGAAGAAACTTAAAAGACATATTACTAAACGAAAGCCAGTCTGAAGAGGCTACAAACTGTACGATTCCAGCCAAATGACATTCTGGAAAAGGCACAGCTACAGAAACAAAAAAAAGATCATGGTTTCCAGGGGTTTGGGGAGAGGGAGGGAGGGAGGAGAGGGAGGGAGGGAGGAATGAATAGACAGAGTGCAAGGGATATTTAGGGCAATGAAATTATTCTGTATGATACTATAGTGGTGGCTACACATCATTATCCATTTTTCAAAACCCATAGAATGTACAACATCAAGAGTGAACCCTAATGTAAACTATAGACTTTGGTTGATAATAATGTGCCCATGTTGGTTCATCGACTGTACCAAACATGTCACACTGATGAGGGATGTTGAGGGTAGGGGAGTATATATGTGTGGGTAAGTAGGGCTATGTGTGAACTCCATGTATTTTCTGCTCAATTCTGTTGTGAACCTGAAACTGCTCTAAAAGAATAGTCTATTTTTAAAAAAATTTAAGAGGATAGAAATTATTTCAAGCATCTTCTCTGACCACAATGGCGTGAAACTAGAAATCAACCACAGAACAACAAATGAGAAAAAAATGACAGCGTGGAGACTAAACATTGTGTTAATAAAAAACCAACAGGTCAACGATGAAATCAAAGAATTAAAAAACACCTTGAGACAAATGACAATAAAAACAGAACCATACAAAACCTATGGGATGCAGCAAAAGCAGTCCTAAAGGGAAGTTCATAGTGATACAGGCCCTCCTTAAAAAAGAAAAACAATCTCAAATAAACAACCTAACCTATCACCTAAAAGAATTAGAAAAAGAACAAACAAAACCTAAAGTCAGCAGAAGGAAAGAAATAATAAAGATCAGTGAGGAAATAAATAGAGATTAAAAAAAAAATAGAAAAAAAATCCATCAAACCAAGAGCTGGTTTTTTGAAAGCGTAAACAAAACTGACAAACCTCTGGCCAGGCTCACCAAGAAAAAGAAAGCACACAAACAAAATAAGAAATGAAAATGGAGACATTACAAGCAACACCACAGAAATACAAAAAATCATAAGAGAATACTATGAACAACTATATGGCAATAAACTGGACAACTTAGAAGAAATGGACAAATTTTTAAAAACATACAGTCCACTAAAACTGAATTGAAATGAAACAGATCATTTGAACAGACCAATCACTAGAAGTGAAATAGAATTAGCAATAAAAAACCTCCCTGCAAACAAAAGCCCAGGATCAGATGGCTTCACTGGGAAATTCTATCAAAATACAAAGAATAGCTCATACCAACCCTTCTCAAACTTTTCCAAAACACTGAAGAGGAGGGAATACTCCCAAACTCATTCTATGAAGCCACCATCACCCTGATACCGAAACCAAGACATTACCAAAAAAGAAAGCTATAGGCCAATATCATTGATGCACATAGATGCAAAAATCCTCAACAAAATATTAGCAAACATACAACAACATATAAAAAAAGATCATACACCAAGATCAAGTTGGTTTCATCCCAGGGACACAATGATGGTTCAACATACACAAATCAATCAACGTGATACACTACATCAACAAGAGAAAGGATAAAAATCAAATGATTATCCCAACAGATGCAGAAAAACCATTTAATAAAATTCAACACCCATTTGTGATAAAAACTCTTACCAAAGTGGGTACAGAGGGAACATATCTCAACATAATAAAAGCTATTTATTTATAGTAAACTTACAGTCAGCATAACACTGAATGGTGAAAAACTGAACGCCTTTCTGCTAAAATCTGGAGCAAGGATGCACACTGTCACTACTTCTATTCAACATAGTACTAGAAGTCCTAGTCAGCATTTAGACAAGAAAAGAAATAAAAGGGATCCAAACTGGAACAGAAGAGGTAAAACTGTCACTATATGTAGATGACATGATACTATATATAGAAAACCATAAAGGCTCCACACAAAAATTTCTAGAGCTAATATAAAAATTCAGCAAGGTAGCAGGATACAAGATTAACATACAGAAATTAGTGGCATTTCATTACACTAACAATGAAATATCAGAAAAGGAAAGTGAAGAAACAATCCCTTTTAAAAGTGTATCCCCTGAAATAAAATACTTAAGAATAAATCTGAACAAGGAAGTAAAAGACTTATATGTGGAGAACTACAAAACATTGACTAAGCAAATTTAGATTACTTAAAGAAATAGAAAGATATCCTGTGTTCTTGGATTGGAAGAATTGATATTTTTAAATGGCCATACTATGCAAAGCAATCTACAGATTTACTGTGATCTCTATCAAATTACCCAGACATTTTCACAGAACTAGAACAAATAATCCTAAAATTTATATGGAATCATAAAAGACCCAGAATTGCCAAAGCATTACTGAAGAAAAAGAATGAACCTGGAGGAATAATCCTCCCAGACTTCAAACAATACTATAGAGCTACAGTAATAAAAAGAGCATGGTACTGGTACAAAAACAGACATATGGATCAATGGAAAAGAACAGAGAGCCCAGAAATAAACCCACAGACTTTTTTGGTCAATTAATCTTTCACAAATGAGCCAAGAACCCGACAGTGGAGTAAAGACAGTCTATTCAGCAAATGATGTTGGGAAACCTGAACAGTTGCATGTAAATCAATGAAGTTAGAATACTCCTTCACACCATACACAAAAATAAACTCAAAATGGCTTAAAGACATAAACATAAGACAAGACACTATATACCTCTTAGAAGTAAACACAGGCAAAACATTATCCAACATAAATCTCAACAATGTTCTCCCAGGGCAATCTGTACAAGCAATAGAAATAAAAACAAAAATAAACAAATGGAATCTAATTATAAGCTTTTGCACAGCAAAGGAATTCAGAAGCAAAACAAAAAGACAACCTATGGAATACGGGAAAATATTTGTAAAGAAGAGAGTGACAAGGGCTTAATTTCCAGAATATATAAACAGCTTATACAACTTAATAACCAAAACAAACAACCCAATCCAAAAATGGGCAGAAGACCTAAATAAGCAATTCTCTGATGAAGACATACAAATGGCCAATGGGCACATGAAAAAAATGCTCAATATTGCTAATTATCAGAGAAATGTAAATCAAAATTACAATAAGGTATCATCTCACACCAGTAAGAATATCCATCATTCAAAAGCCCACGAACAATAAAAAATGCTGGAGAGGGTGTGGAGAAAAGGGAACCCTCCCACGCTGTTGGTAGAAATGTAGTTTGGTGCAGCCATTATGGAAAACAATGGAGATTCCTCAAAAAACTAAAAACAGACTTACCATATGACCCAGCAATCCCACTTCTGGACATATATCCAGAGGGACCCTGAATTCAAAAGGTACATGCACCACAATGTTCATGGCAGCACTATATACAATAGCCAAGACATGGAAACAACCTAAATGTCCATGTAAGGCAGGGTTTTGAATATGTAGCCTTTCTGAGTTTATTATCCATTTTCATCTTTAAGCTGTGGTATATACATGGAATATACACATGGAATACTACTCAGCCATAAGAAATAAAATAATGCCATTTGCAGCAACATGGATGGACCTGGAGAATGTCATTCTAAGTGAAGTAAGCCAGAAAGAGAAAGAAAAATACCATATAGCACTTATATGTGGAATCTAAAAAAAAAAAACAAAAAAAAAAAAACAAAAAAACCACCTTATCTACAAAACAGAAACAGAGTCACAGAAATTGAAAACAAACTTATGGTTACCAACGGGGCAAGCAGGTGGGAAGGATAAATTGGGAGTTTGAGATTTGCAGATATTAATATACATAAAATAGATAAACAAGTTTATACTGTATAGCACAGGGAACTATATTCAGTATCTTGTAGTAACTTATGGTGAAAAAGAGTATGAAAACAAATATATGTATGTTCCTCTATGACTGAAGCATTGTGCTGTACACCAGAAACTGACACAATGTTGTAAACTGACTATACTTTAATAAAAGTATATTTAAAAAAGTTTTAAAGGTGATTTGCTATTTTCACACTAATCCTTTATAACTGTTCACTGCTTTTTCATGTACCTTTTGATCTTTTCTTCAGGTCTCCTTGGAACATACTATATAAAACCCAATCAGAATCTATATCTTAGTCTTACACCCCGGAGGTTTGTCAATTCATTGAATTAAAACCTAGTTTGGTATCAAACTTCTTTCTACCTTTTGCCTGAGTTCCCTATCTAGAATCTTCTGAGTGGCATGAGATTTATTACTTGGCTAGTGATTTACTCTAATCTTTCCAGTATATTATTTCATAAGGGAAAAAATCACTCAGCAAGGGGTAAGGTGGGGTTTTGAATATGTAGCCTTTTTGAGTTTATCTGTTTTCATCTTTGTTCTCCCTTCCAATAAAGGAAGACAAAGTATCTCATGATCCTTTCCCCTTAATCTTAAAAAAAAAAAAAATTTCTTCTGAAAGAAATATTTTGCTCAAACATTCTGAGGCCTCGTTGCTATTTGGGTGCTACTCAACATTCATATATGACCTTTCCCTGCTTTGAGTTAGTCAGGTCATCTAGTTCCTGAAGCATATCTGATTTTAAACCATATTTAGATTAATTCCATCATATTGTGGAATTGTGAATGTGACGATGAATTTTTCCTATATGTTTATCAATTACAAATCTGATGTTCATGTGTGTGTTTGTCGGGGTAAATGGAAAATAGAAGACACTGGGGATGATACGATGTACGGTGGCCCCATCAGTGGAACCTTTCCTTCCTTGGTGTTAGGAATTGCTAGTCCAAGAAGTAGGCATTCTGGATATCAACAAAGGGTACTATTTTAACGCATTTTTCATACTAACATAGTGTAAGGTATTTTCTGTTAAAGCAATTTCAAGTTTAGTAGCACTGCTTCTTTTAAAACTTGTCCTGAAGATAAACTCGTTTATTTTAGCATTTCTAGAATGGGGAAATAGGAATGATTCATTTTCGAATTCTTTTTCTCACTATTTTCCCAATACCACAGATACCTTGTTTTCCTAATGATAAGCGTCAGGATCTTCCCTGGGTATGGCTGCAGAAATCCTACCTAGGAATTTGTGCAAACAGAACCCCTCAAAGACTACTAATTTCTTTCAAATTCAAAATTATCTTAAGAAACTAGAACAAGGTTACTGACTTGCCAACCTCTTCCTTTGGCTCTCTCATATTTTTGAACTTCTCATTCTTCCTTTACTCCAACTTGGTTAGAGGCCAGGGATTTCATTCTTTTATTTTCACTGTTCTAGTCTTTAACGCTTCTACTCTCACTTTTCAGAATTCAGAGCCACTGTATTTAGATAACTCTAATTAGCTATATTATCACTGTTACCAGAGATAGAAGCTACCACAGAGGTGTCTTAATAAGTTTGTTTATTCAATAAAAATTTATTGAGTGCCATGTGCAGGCATACAGAAATTAATGCATAATATAGTAAGGCCAGTCTCTTTCTCCTTGCACCACTGTATTTTTCTTAATAACATTTACCACCACTTATATATTACTTATTCATTTGTTATTTGTATCTTACCTATTTAAATAGAAGCTCCAGATGTAGAAACTACTCTGTTCACTATAATGTTTACCTAGTACTTAAAAGAGAAGCTGTAACAGTGTACAGGAACTCAGTAATGTTTAGCAAGTGAATGAATAGGTCCCTCCCATTAACTCATCTGTTTAGTACCCAGTTTACAAGGTCAAGCCACTGTTAGGTCTTTCATTTCTCAAAATCATGGGGCAGAGACAAAGGAATGGACTGACTATATGTGTCAGAAAGGGTAAAGGATATGTTTAAAGTATTATTTTAGTTTTGAGTTTATGCATTTGTTCATGGTGAGGGTTAAACTCTCATCTACAAAAAATGCTTGACACTAATGCCTGGGAAGAGTGAATCACTTTAAGGAGAAAAACTGGCTCAGATGTCTGAAAGTAATGCTAATTAGCTATTTACAGTTAATAGCTATCACTTATGCTTAAATTCCACCTAACACCAATATTTACAGAAATTAAATATGATTTACTGTCTCACTTTATATTTTTTATTACAACACTGAGCTACACACTAATACTCAGCTTTCATATTTTACTGCTCCTTTAGATAGATCTCTATAACTTAAAAGAATCAAAACCCTAAGTAGGAATATCATTTCTGTTTAATCCATAAGGAAATCAAAGTCTTAAATAATTTGTATCTGGTCTCTAACTTCTGCCAATCTCAACTACCTAGATGCACAGGGGGACCATGATTAGATTCTGAAAAGCAGTACTTTCTCATTCTTAAAGAACCAATCACTGGCAAGTTCGAAAATCAGCAAATGGAGCATCTGTATGCCCAATGTTTTACTTTGGTGGTTCTCAAACTTAACTGTGCACTTGAATCACATGGAGGGCTTGTTAACATACAAACTGTTGAGCAGCATCCCCAGAATGTCTGCTTCATCAGGCCTCGGGGCAGGAAAGAGATGTGAGAATGTGTGGTTTCTATTAAGTTGATGCTGTTACTGTCACTTAGCTCCAAACTTGCCCTTGATGCTCTGCCTAGTGATACTGGAGCTGGGGCCCTGATAACCAATTCCTGCTCTGCCAGCTGACACTTTTTTAGGCTCCACCAACATGCAAGGCTGGAAGAGGAAGAAGGGACCAGTTCCTTCCTGTCTGCTTCCTGTGGGCTTTCTATGTGCTTTGCGGTTCCTATATGGCCTCAGCATGCTGCTTCATTCTGGCAGCAGCAGTTCCTTCCCATCACAACAGCTCCAATCCAGTTTGCAGTTTTCTAGCATTTCCAACATAAACTTCGTTGTGCCCCTTCGCAGAGACATCAACAGCAGCTGAACAGCATTCCTTATTAGAGATCTGGTTAGCTATGTGCAGTCACAAATGAAGGGATGCACAACCTACCAGAATGGTATATACTGCCTTAAACTGAAGACATTTGAGATACAGCAAGATGCAGAAAGAAGACTTTTCTGAGATTCCTTTTACCTGATTAAAGGCAGAGCTTTCTAACAACAAAGCTGCCAAAAATCCCTTCTTGGGGAGCTTCCAGCCAGGAAGGAAACTAACCTTCAGCATCTGGTGAGAAACTGCATACACATACTTTGTCAGAAGCTGCTACATGTATAACTACACTTTATCCCTTCATTTAATCATCTACCTTTTCTCCATAATACTTTTTTCTCCATACATTTTTTGTTCTAGCCTCTCTTTTTTAGGCCACTAAATATGTTCTGCTTAGCATCACTGCTGGCACCAGAATTGAACAAAATTGTTAACTTCAGCAACAGACAGTGGCATCTGTACTACATATTAAAAAAAGCAGAAGAACTACCTCCCTAAAAACAAACCCCATTCAAGTGTTTTGTATCCTATGCAGTGCACATACAGGCATTGCCACACAACTACTGACTCCTTCAAATCCAAGTTTTAATTCATTTAATGTTTTCTTTGCTTTAAGTTTAGTGAAAAGATTCCTCTCTAGGCTTAAATTTTGATTCTGCCAATATCTAGTTTCGTAATGCTGAATAAGTTATTGGAACCCCTTTAAATCAAAGTCCTGAAAAGTGGAGATAATAATGAAAATGATTATGTATTTTATGTATATTAGTCTCTGCAAATTTCGAATTCCCAATTTATCCCTTCCTACCTCTTTCCCCTCTTGGATATTCAATATCTTATAGTAACCTCTGGTGTAAAAGAATATGAAAATGAATATACGTACGCTCATGTATGACTGAAGCATTATGCTATACACCAGAAATTGACATAGCATTGTATATTGACTGTATTTCAATAAAAAACATATATACAAAAATATGATTATTAAATGAGAACATTTTTGCGTAAGTCACCAGAATTATCATTATTTGTCTGATTTTATTTCTATTAAATGGCAGAATATGATGGAATTAAAATAATTTTCTTAGACTGAAAACCTCATCAACCAGGATCAGAAATGTGTTCTGTAACAGAAGAACAAGTGACTGGGGAATGATCAAATGTTAGCAAATGTTTGGCTGTACATTTTTAGGAGGCTAGAGCAGAGCTGGTGCTACTACTTTACTTGGGTTTTTAATCCTCTTCAGATATGGCTGTAGGTTCCAAGAGTCACCAAATAAACCATTTAGTAAGCCATCTAGGGTTAATTACTCAAAAGTTCCCCCAGCTTAAAGTATGACCTTCAACTGACCCTAAAGTTTAGGGAGGATGGAAGACTCTCCATTCACACCTTTGTAAGTAAATGTTACAGGATGATGAATGGTGGAAACAATGCCACTGTGGATAGGTCTTTCGGAGTTTTTATTTAGTCATTAAGTCTTGGGTCTCCCTTTGTTTCCTGACCATGCTGGAAAACACTAACAAATGTTCCAGAAAACACTAGCAATTATTTCTTTAAAACTAAGATGAACAAAATTAGAGAAGCATTGAATGCAATCATGATTAACTGAGAATCATGACAGTTTTCAGTCACTTACGGTGTTTAGGCGAATTAAGCGTACGTAGCTTTGACTATTGCCCTCTTTTAAAAATATAGCTCAACTCCATTCTTTCCTTTTCGATTGCTATAATACAGATTGTTCTGGAAGTTTGATTTCTGCAAACTGAACCTCTTAAATCATTTGACTTGGCAGGTTTTATAAAGAAAAAAAAAAAAAACCCAAACACATCACTCTGTCTACGTTTGAAGTTAAGACAGGTCAGCCTAACCCTAACTGCCAGGGAAGAGCCTTCTGTTCTTTTATTCAGATGACAACCCAATTTTTAACATTATCAGACCTAGGTTTGTTTTCTATGAATTTCCATGTTTTAATTACCCATTTGAGTAACTACATACATTATTTGGTAGATCAATCAATCCTGAAAACTACTCCGAGTGGAAGCAATCATGTCTTTCAGTCTGTTAGTCCTTAATGAAATTTTATTTGACAGAGTCATTTCTGAAAAAGCGCCTCATTTAAAAATCTTACATAAGTTTACCCTTTTCCTTCCAAAATACCACAGAGATTTAAGCCAGATTTTATCTGGTATGGGAGAGTTACAGTACTGTGGTATTTCATGTGTGATCACCGAATCTAACTCCTTAATTTCATAAATAGAGAAACCTAGGCTCCTGGAGGCTCAGAAATTTGCCCAGAATCATATAATTAGTTCGTGGCAGGGCCAATCTTACAACCCAGGTCTCCTAATTCAATTTTATATGTACAACTTTCTGTCATTTGAGCCTAGAAAAGACTGAGTTTTGGTGATACTGCTGCATCTTTAAATGCAAGGAAAAGACAGCAAAAGGGATACACTTAAAAGATAATCAAACCTTTTATAATATCTCTTTAGAAGTAACTTTTACATACTATAAGATCTTTTTTTCAACCTTAGGAAAAGTTAACCAATTTATGTTACTTGTATATACTTTCGTGTGTGTGTGTGTGTGTGTGTGTGTGTGTGTGGTGTCTGTCCATAATGTTTGGGCATATCATCTGTCTGTCATACTGCAGTTATAATACCCACTTTCAGTCAAAGCCAATTTAATTGAACAAAATCTTAAATAAGTGTTCTCAGACCTTGGGTACTCAATTATATGCAAGCCCCTTGGCCTAAGGGTAGGGAGATCTGAATGACAGAATAATAAAATAATGATTACAGGAACTTTTCTTTTGTAGGTTAGAACAGGGTAAGTTAAGGACCATCTGGTGTCCCTCACAATTTCATGGGGTGTAGGGAAATAGCTGTATGTCTTTGAAATCCTTACCTGATGCTTGGAATTGAATGCAGAGAGAACTGGCGTTTACTACTCATGTGAAATGAGTTATTTTAGGTTTTGGCTGATTTTTTTTTTTTTGAAAGATTACAGACCCTGAAATTAGACTGGCTAGATTAGAATCCTGGTTCCACTACTACATTATCTGCATAGTTTTGGGTAAATTACTTAGCCTCTCCACATGCCTTTCACCCTGTCTCCAATTTTTGGATCTAGCAATTGACCCTAAGGTAAAAAGATCCATGCATGATAAGTAACACAGTACAGTCCTATCTGAGTATAATTTCTTATTCATTTTGTCTCATTAGTATAATTTACACCTCAATTAAAACACCATTCTACCTGTAAGTAATATATTTCTTTAAAATATTCTATAATTCAGATTTCTATTTAACAAACTTCCACTCTAACCCCTTTTCTCAAATCAGTGTGATTTTATGGTATATTTTATTAAATTGTTTGCTTTTTCTCCTGTCAGTGAAACTCCCTCTCAACTCAACCTCTTATAATAAGGCAAATACAGATGTAGTACAATTAACACACTAGAAAAAAGGATAATCAATACATATGGATCCGTGCTAAATGAAACAATACAAAGCAAAAACCACACAACACTATACTATGCTCATCAATTCTGAACCACTCAGGAGGGCCCTGAGAGCACCCTGGCTCACATAATCTGATGTTCCCAGACACCCCTAGTATCCTATACTCCAACATAATTAGCTGTTCTGTTAAAGATGTTTCTATGTTTACTTCTGTTTGTTTAAAATAGTCTACAGCAACTTTGACTTCTAATCCTGAACAAGACGATTAAGTAGTAACACACTATTTTTAATCAAGTCAAAGATTTTAACCTAAGTACTTAAAAACAGACATTCAGGGGGCCAAGCAACATGACTGGTTGGAAACTTCACATGTGTCACTAATTATCCTTTGCTTCAGTGAAAAAGAATTATTTAAGCTGACCAAAGATCATTTAAAAGCCAAGCAGCAGCAGTCAGCAGGTGAAGAACCCTGTCCACAACCTCCACCTGTAACACACTGTCAATCTCTCCAGGAATAGGATGCTCTGGACCCACCATCGGCACAACACATTCTGTCTCTCAACCCAGATGCAACCAGGATTAGGAAGCGGAGTACAGACTAAACTCAAAACCACTTTTGGAACATAGCAGATTTCAATTTGTCAGTGATTCTATAGTGCAGTACTCTCACAAAGCAGAGGCTTTGCATCGTAACACCTGCTTCTTCCATTTAACATACCAAGTTAAACTGATAAAGTAAAATAATGTCAGAAAGAACACAAAAGATAAGCATGTCTTCTCTGAAAAAAAGCATTGCATCTGGAATTGTAATAAGGCTAAATAAATAGTGCTGGTTTGTGGTTCAGACTAATGTGCCAGTGATTACGTTAACCTACAGCTTCACTATCTGTCCTGTTTGCCTGTTTGTCAAGATGTGTCTATCCTCTCCTCCTGGAAGACCAGCATTCCCAGGTGCCAGTGAGAGGCCTCATTCATGGCTTTGGACTGGATGCACCTGCAGTACTGCTGGGGGTACTGCTCAACTCATCAGCACAGCGTTTCTCATGCCAGAGGGGGAAAAGATCAGGAACTGGAGTTTGAATCACAATCAGGTCACCGTGGTAGTATTTTTGATAAAGATGAACATCTATTCACCCAAGCATTTGACTTCCATTGCAATTCCACCAATCAGGAAATCTGATAGATACTGATAAGTCATTCCAAAGCCAAAACCTCACCAAAAGCCAGATCCTTTTTGTGAATCAGGTGCTGCTCCACAGGTGGCAGGCAGCACATCCTTACTGGCATAAATGATGGCAGGGTCATAAAGACTAAACACCACAGGGTAAAAACCCCTTCTTACTTGGTTCAGCATTTAACTGGCAGCTAGTTGTTAAGGAATTCGGCTGAGAAATATAGGTCAACATCACAGAAAAACATCAAGACCTCTCTCTTGTCCCAAGATCGGGCATCCTCATTTTCCGGTTCATCACCTTTGTTATTAATGACCTCCGAGTCAGCTTCAACAACTTCTACCAATTCACCTCGCTTTTCTAACTGGATTTTCCTTAGGATAAGGCCCATTTTCCAACCACAACTGATCTTTTCAAAATCTATTTCACAATTATAATGGATAAAACTTTTATAAGCTACACTCAATAAAACTTTTATAAGTTACATATAGAAAAAGGTCCTGAAAAAGAGAAATGTCACGGCACAATTTAAGTAAGCATTGGAAAGGTTTACGTATTATAAGCCTATTGCTGAGGTTAGGCAGTTAAATAGGACTCTGCACCTTATTCTAATTATTAGATATTTCTGTAAATAAACATCTTTATCATGTTATCCTTACCAAGAAAAAAGTAACTTTCTAGGCTTTTTGTTATATTAAAAAAATATAATGCACGTCATTCTGTTGTGTACTGATATAAATATAAATTGATACAAATAAGAAAATAAAGCATTAGTATTATACTTTAGGTAATTCTACCCAGCAGAGTTTTTACACTGCTGCACATTATGTGTTTTATACTTTTGTGTATTTTGGGTATTAGGTATGAATGCAGCTGGAAAAGACAGCTAATGTATTTTTTCTATGAGGAAGGTATTATTATATTGGTTTCAAGAATGAAGAAACTGAGGCTCAGAGACTTAGTCAAGGTAGAAGTGATGTAGGGATCAGAAGGCAGGTCAGCCTAACTCCCATGTCCATTTTGTTTATACCAACTCTCATTCAACATACTCTTGTCACATTAATTTGCATGTTGTTATTAGTTTAATCTTTTCCACATACCTTCTTCATCATGAGTTTGCCATCTCAAATTCTTGCAATAATTACTGTTGCCATGTCATATCTAACCTCCTCATCCTGCTCTCAGGTCCCTTCATAACTAGGCCCTATTTTTACCACTCAGTCTTGCTTCCCTCTCCACTCATTTCCATCAAATATGTGTGTGTGTGTGTGTGTGTGTGCTTCAATTCAAATACAAAACTTACAGAAGGCTAGGCATAATACTACCTTAGGTACTTGAAAAAATTCTGTTGAAGATAAAGCTTACTTTGAGTCAGCGACCCTGATTTAACTAAAACTTCGAAAGTTGTAACTATGAGAATGTTTTTACATAGTTTTTCGGAGAAATGCGTGATACTGTTCTAGCTACCATTACGAGTGTTAGTTTCAAATTTAAAAACATACACGATGGGGGAAAATATTTGACTCTGTCCACCAATATTTACTGAAGTCTCCAAAAGCATCAAAATAATTATTCTCTTTCACTTTTACTTATACTCCTGAGCATGAAAACATCTGATCTCTAATCATGGTACTTCTCTTAAAAATCTTTGTTGCTTCTAGTTGCCTATACTTCTTATTTGGGTATATGAGGCTCTTTACATTCTGTTCCCAATCTAGCTTTGAGATCAAATTTTACCACTCCCATCTGTAAAGGAGAGTAGGTCCACACGGACAGACCTTCACCCAGGGGAGCACCCTTGCCTGCTGGAAAATCTGTGCTGGGTCAGATAGAAATGAGAGACACCTAGATTCTACTTGTGAGAAGTGTGCCTGTGCTGGCTTGCTAACAATCAGAGTGGAGAGAGACCAGCTGGTGGCTGCCACCTTGTTGCACTTCCCAATCTGAAGAGGCCAAAGCCTCGGCCCTGCTAGCTCCACACCACAGCCTGGAGCGAGATCACGGAAGAGATTTGGTCTAGCTGTGCAGAGACAGACCAGGGCACCTGAGGTGTGATCTGGACCAAATCGTAGAGACTACTGTCAGTGCACACCCAGGGGTGGCAGACGGAACCAGACAGACACAGTCAGTGTGCGCAGCAGCACATTTCCTGAAGGGAGTGCTCCAGTTTCACCCACTCCACGCTGTAATTTGGAGCTGGAACTGGGGCAGACAAGTCCTTGGAGAGGTCTGCCACAGAGGCTGCCCAGGTCCCAGGAGGCAGGACAGCCACCTCAACTTCTGCGGCCACAACACTCTGGCCCCCAGACCCAACTTACTCCACACCACTGCCTAGCACTAGGTCTGGGACAAACACAATGGAGAAAGGGACATGATCTTGGGCTGCTTCTGGGTGGAACTGCAGACACCTGCACGTGCAGTGCCTAAGTTCACTGTGACTGCAAGGGCCTCACTTGCTTCAGTGGTCACCTCCTTGGGGAAGGGCATGCACTCAAGGGCAATGGAGCTTAATCAAACCCAACCCTCTAGGCTTCTACTCCAAGGAGACTCACACCAACACATATAATTAAAATGGCAAAAGTTAGAGAAGATTCTAAAAACAGCAAAAGAAAAACAGAGAGTCAGTTGCAAGAGAACTGTCGTAAGTCCATCAGCTGATTTCTCTGCAGAAATGTTGTAGGCCAGAGGGAATGGCATGATATATTCAAAATCCTGAAAGGAAAAAACTTGCAACCAAAGATACTCCACCCAGCAAGATCATCACTTAGAATAGAAGGAGAAAGAATTTCTCAGACAAGCAAAAACTAAAAGAATACAGCAACACTAAATCTACCCAAAAAGAATACTTAAAAGTCTTCTCTACATAGAAAACAAGCAAGAATTCACAGGAAAGAGAAAAATCACAATAGGAATGGCAAATATAGAAAAGAACTGAAGATAACTTAAATAAGCCAGCACATAGATTAAAAAAAATAAAAATTCTGTAAAAGTGATTATAACTACATGAACAGCAAAAGGATAAGAATGAAGACATAACGCAGGACACCAAATCACAAAATGTGGAGAAAGGAAGTATGAAAATGTACATCTTTTAGATTGAGTTTCAACTTGTATAAATATCAGTTTAAAGCAAGTAGATAAAGTTATGGGTCAACATACTTGAAAACCAGGGTAGCTACAAATTAAAAACAACAGAATCCCAGAAATAAAAAAAGGACCTCAAAGCATACGGCAGAAGTAAACCATCAAAACAAAAAAGAAAAAAAAATGAACAAAGAAGAACTACAAAAACAATTGGAAAAAGGTTTAAAATGGTAATAAGTAGATACCTATCAATAATTACTTTAAATGTCAATGGACTAAATATTCTGATCAAAATACAAACAGGGGCAGAATGGACAAAAAACTCAGAACCTACAATATGCTGTCTACAAGAGACTCACTTCAGATGAAAGACATATCCAGACTGAAAGTGAAGGAATGGAAAAAGATATTTCATATAAATGGAAATGACAAGAAAGTAGGGGTAGCAATACTCATAACAGACAAAAACAGACTTTAAAACAAAATTCATAAAAGGACATCATATAATGATGAAGGTTTAATACAAGAAGAGGATATTATACACATTAACATACGTGCACCCAATATAGGAGTATCTTTATTAATATATAAAATACTAACAGATATAAAGGGAGAAATTAACAGGAATACAATAATAGTAGGAGACTTTAACAATCCACTGACATCCAAGGACAGATCTTCCAGACAGAAAATCAGTAAGATAACAGAGGTCCTAAATGACATAACAGAACTGTTGGACTTAGTTGATATCTACAGGACACTACATCCAAAAAATTCAGAATACACATTCTTTTCAATCATGCATGGAACATTTTCTAGGACAGACCACATACTAGGTCACAAGACAAACCTCCACAAAGTTAAGAGGATAGAAATTATTTCAAGCATCTTTTCTGACCACAATGATATGAAACTAGAAATCAACCACAGGGGAAAAAAATGGGAAAAGAATGCACATATGGAGACTAAACAACATGCCACTAAAAACCCAATAGGTCAACAATAAAATCAAAGAAGAAATAAGAAAATACCTTGAGACAGACAAGAATGAAAACACAACCTTACAAAATCTATAGGATGCAATAAAAGCAGTTCTAAGAGGGAATTCATAGCAATACAGGTCTTCCTCAAGAAGCAAGAAAATCTCAAACAACCTAACCCTACCACCTAAAAGAATCAGAAAAAGAACAAACAAAACCCAAAGTCAGCAGAAGGAAGGAAATTATAATGACCAGAGAAGAAATAAATAAAAAATAAATTAAAAAAATAGAAAAGATCAATAACCCAAAAACTGGATCAACAAAATTAACAAACCTCTATCCAGGCTCAAAGGAGAGAGGACCCAAACAGACAAAATAAGAAATGAAAGAGAAATAACTGATGCCACAGAAATAAAAAAAAAAAATCATGAGAATAGTACAGTGATATGCCAAATACTGGACAACCAAGAAGAAATGGACAATTTTCAAGAAACATAAAGCCTGTCAAAACTGAGTCAAGAAGAAAAAGATAATTTGATCACTAGAAATGAAGCAGACACTGTAATAAAAACAAACAAACAAACCCCAAATGTCCAAGACCAATGGCTTTACTGGGGAATTCTACCAAACAATGAAGAACTTACACCTATCCTTCTCAAACTCTTCCAAAAGACGGAAGAGGAGAGAACACTCCCAAAGTCATTCTATGAAGCCACCATACCCTGGTAAGAAAACCAGAAAAAGACACTACAAAAAAGGAAAATTACGTCAGTATCTTTCATGAATATAGATGCAAAAATCCTCGACAAAATATTTGCTAACTGAATACAACAATACATAAAAAAGGATCATACACTATGATGAAGTTGGATTCATCTCATGATCACAGGATAGTTCAACATATGCAAATCAATCAATGTGATACACTATATTAAGGGAAAAGACAAAACCCACACAATCATCTCAATGGATGCAGATAAAACATTTCACAAAATTCAACATCCATTCATGATGAAAACTCTCACCAAACTGAGTATAAGGGACCCATATCTCAACATAATCAAAGTCATTTACAACAAACCCAACGTAATACTCAAAGTAAAAAGCTGAAAGCCTTCTTGCTAGGTTCAGAAACTAACAGGGATGCCCACTCTTACCACTTCTTTCAACATAGTATTGGAAGTCCTAGCCAAAATAACCAGAAGAGAAAAAGAAACAAAAGGTATCCAGATTGAAAGGAAAGAGGTAAAACTGTCATTATCTGCAGATGACATGATACTGTACACAGAGAACCCTAGAGTCTCCACACAAAAACTAGTAAGAATAAATGAATTCTGTAAGGTAGTAGAATACAAGATTAAACATACAGTAATCTGTTGTACTTCTTTACACTAACAATGAAGTAGAGACAGTTTTTAAAAATCCCATTTAAAAATCACATAAAAAAATAAAATACCTAGGAATAAACCTAAATAAGGAGATGAAAGACTTTTACCCTTAAAACTATAAAACACTGATAAAGGAAAGTGAAGATGATTCAAAGAAATGGAATAATATCCCATGCTCTTGGATGGGAAGAATAAATATTGTTACAATGGCCATACTCAAAGCAATCTACAAATTTAATGCAGTCCCTATCAAAATATCCAGGATATTTTTTCATAGAACTAGAAAAAATAATCCTAAAATTTATGTGGAACCACAAAAGTCCCAGAATTGCCAAAGCAATCCTGAGGAAATAGATCAAAGCTGGAGGCACATCCTTTCTAGACTTCAGACAACACTACAACCTACAGTAACCAAAATAATGGTACTAGCACAAAAACAAACACATAGGTCAACAGAACAGAATAAAGAGCCCAAAATAAACCCACACACCTACAGTCAATTTATTTATGATAAAGGATGCAAAAATACCCAATGAGGAAAACACAGTCTCTTCAACAAGTGATGTGGGAAAGCTGGACAGTTACAGTAAATAAATGAAATCAGAACACTCTCCTACACCATATACAAAAATGAACTCAAAATGGTTTAAGACCTAAATATAAGACATTACACATAAAACACCTAGAAGAGAATACAGCTAGACATTCTCAGACATACATTGTAGCAATATTTTCTTAGAACAGTCTCCCAAGGCAGAATAAATAAAAAGCGAAAATAAACAAATGGGATCTAATTAAACTGAAGAGCTTTTGCACAGCAAAGAAAACCATAAACAAAATGAGAAGATAACCTGCAGAATGGGAGAAAATATCCACAAACAATGGGACTAAGAAGGGGCTAATGGCCAAAATGTACAAACAGCTCATACAACTATTATCAAAAAATAAACCCAATCAAAAATGGGCAGAAGACCTAAGTAGACATTTCTCCAAAAAAGACATACAGATGGCCAATAGGCACATGAAAAGATCCTCAACATCACTAATTATTAGAGAAATGTGAATCAAAACCACAATGAGGTATCATTTCACACTGGTCAGAAGGGCTATCATTCAAAAGTCTACAAACAAATGATGGAGAGGGTGTGGAGAAAAGGGAACCCTCCTACACTGTTGGTGGGAACGTAAATTGGTGCAGCCACTATGGAAAGCAGTATGGAGGTTCCATAAAAATCTAAAAATGGAGCTACCATATGATCCCATAATCCCACTCCTGGGTATATATCTGGAAAAGATGAAAACTCTAATTCAAAAAGATACATGCATCTTCACGTTCATCACAGCATTATTTACCACAGCCAAGACATAGAAACAACCTATGTGTCTATCAACAGATGACTGGCTTAAGAAGATGCAGTATGTAAATATACAGTGGAATATTACTCAGCCACATAAAAGAATGAAATTGCCATTTGCAGCAACATGGATGGACCTAGAGAATATTACAATTAGTGAAGTCAGACAGAAAAGGACAAATATTATGTATCTCTTCTATGTGGAATCTAAAAAATTATACAAATGAATCTATGTAAAAAACAGAAACAGACTCACAGATATAGAAAACACACTCATGATTTCCAAAGGGGAAAGGGAAGGGGTAGGGATAAATTAGGAGTATGTACAGCATTAACAGATAGAAACTACTATACACAAAATAGATAAGCAATGAGTAGTTACTCTATAGAATAGTGAACTAAATTCAGTATCTTGTAATATCCTATAATGGAAAATAATCTGAAAAATATATATGTAACTGCTGCATCACTTGCTGTACACTTGAAACAGAATATTATAAATCAACTATACTTCAATAAAAAAATATTTTACCACTTGCTGCACTACTGGCCATAATGGATTTTTTTAAATCATTACTTTCACACTATGTAGAATGGACTGAATGTTTATGCTCCTTCTCCACAATCTCCCCAATCCAATTCATATGTTTAAACCCTAATCCCTAATGTGATGGTATCATGAAATTGGGCCTTTGGGAGGTGATTATGTCATGAGAGTGAACTCCTTATGAATGGGAACAGTGCCCTTATAAAAGAGATCCCAGAGAGTTCCCTTGTCCCTTCCACCATGTGAGAACCTCTATGAACCAGGAAGCAGACATCACAAGACACCAAATCCACCAATGCCTTGAGGCCTACCCAGCTTCCAGAACTGTTAGAAATAAATGTTTCGTTGTTTAAGCTACCCAGTCTATAGTATTTTTGTTATAGCAGCCTGAATAGACTAAGATACCATGTCAGCCCCTTTCTGAGATCTGTGCCTTTATATATGCAATTTCAATTTTTTCAGTGTTTTTTTACCTTTTTTTTTCCTGGTAGCTCCTACTCAGTTTCACACTCAGTTTAAATATTACCTCCAACGAGAAGTCTTTATGGGTTTTTAAAGGCAGTTAGTTGCTACAGTGTATTGTATGACTGCTTTCCAAAATGGATAGCAAGCTGCAGGGTATTGGGGATATTGTCTTATTAATCTTCATTCTCAGCACATGGCTCAGACTGGAAGCTTAAGGAATGTTGAATGAATGAAGAACACCCTAACAGTCTGTGAGAAACAGGGCTGTCTTCCCAGTTATATACAGCCATTTATAATTTTCCTGTAGCCATCAAATAGAGAGCAACATTGAGGTTCCTCTGACATTTTAAGGCCTTTGTAAGTATTTTTTGGATTAAATAGATGTCTAAATGACCCATAGCTGCTTAGAAATGACTTAAAATATCTTTCTGTAATTCTTTGAGTATATCAAAATTTCTACTTTTATTTTTAGAGAAAGTTTCATTTTTCTCTAGAGAGAGCTAAATATTTAGAAAGCAATTTATAAAACAAAGCAACTTACTTTATTTCGATCTTGTACAACCAATATTTTTCTAGTATTTTCATCAAATACAGCTCCTATTGGGGTGAAAAATAATTGAGAAATATGAATTTCATTCACTTTAGACTCCTCCTACACTATTACATGTGGCCATTAAAATCCTACCCATTTCCACAGGCCTAGTTCAAACATCCACCTCATCCATGTAGACTTGTAAAATCTCTCCACCAAGAAAACTGGTTGTTCAGTTATCTAGTTCATTTTACAACTCTGAGTACCAGTGATGGTTCTAGCACATGCTAGCTTGTATAGAACCATCTGCGTCTTTTCTAGATCATCTATTCTTGACAGTACAGTTAAATAAGTCTTTCTATCCTTTTTTTAACCATTTCCTTTATTGTACAATTTTAAGTGCTTAAAAGTATTTACTGAATAAGTGAATTGACTCTACCATTCTCATTTTTATTTCCTGAATCACTATGTATAGAAAATGGGTTGTGCTCCCTGACGATCCAAATCTCAGGTATCTCAGTATTCAGTTCAAGACATCCTTGAAGCCACTTAAATTTCTTTACCATGTATATACACAACTTTATAACATATTACCTTGGAATACTTATTTATTTTATATTTTAAGGTCTAGTCCATTTCTTTTACTTATTCATTCATTATGTACACTGCCCTGCACACTGGGCATTTTGCTAGGTGTTAGGAACTCAAAAATAAGTAAGTTTTCTTTTCAGGTAATCCTGGGTCAAAAATACAAATGACATTTTAAAGATTTATATTAGGTTCCTTTAAATGCTATAATTTAAAAATAATATGTATTTACATAGTGTGAGAAGATACTGTTAGGAAGGTATTTTCCACTTATTCATCAATAGTTTTAATATTACTTGAACTCCAATATATAATACATATAGGTTCTGTATACAGTACACTCACTGAGGTCCTGTTTTGCGTCAGGCACTTGTCTAGCTGCTAGGGACATAGTGCAGACAGAAGAAAATTCCCTATCCTTATAGGGCTCATGTTCTGGTGTCTGTATGAGAAGGTGACAAATATATAAACAAAAAATAAATTATACAGAACATGAGAAGGTAATAAATGCTATGTAGAGATAAAATATAGCAGGAAATAGATATGTGCAACACAAAGGAGCAATCTTCTCTGGAATTAAAACATCACATTTTAATATTTCAAAGCAAGAAGGAAAGCTACAAAGTGAGATATAATTAACATTAATGTTGGCTTCTGTTGAAAAATATAAACTATAATTTAATTAGATTTACAAGGGACAGAATGCCAGAGAAATGCCAAGGAAACCTACTCTTAAATTTTAATAATTTGTGATTACTCAAATTGAACTTTTCCCTAGTTGACTACAAACATGAGCAAAATACTTATTCCAGACAAAACTGGCACTGCTAAAGCACCATGTGAGCGACCCCTGCTGGTCTCAACATAAAAGTTAAATAAATCTAAAGAGATCAGGGGTTAAAAGGAGGTTACTATTATATTACTATGATTAGTCAAGTACTGTGCTAAATGTCTTTATCTCAGCTATTCTCATAATTATCCTGAGTGCCTACAGCTGACATCCTGTCTGGATCCGAGCAGGCATTCTTCTCTCTGTGCAACACTAGCCTTTCCCCACACCACCACTTCCTTTTCAGAGGGCTGATGTTTCCACTTGAAGATCTATCTAATCATTCATGCAAGAAATATTTAGTGTGCATCTACTTTATACCAGACACTGTGCTTAGCCTGAGGATACAGAAGTAAACAAGCCAGGTGAAATATCTCCCCTCGTGGGGGAAATTAAGCACGTGATAATTTCAGATTGTGATAAATGCTGTTAAGAAAAACTGGGTATCCCGAGCTGGGTAAAGGGACAAAGGATGACGGGACTGGCATGCAGGAGGACTCCATGTTAGACAGGAAGGTTGGGAGTTTTTCAGAGAAGGTATCTGAGCACAGGCCTCAGCTCTAAAGAGCTAGATAAACAAAGCCCTGGGGAAGAGCACTGTAGAAATAAGAACCAGTATGTTTTTCAGTTTCCTCTGAGGCAAATAAAAGCTTGCTATATTTAAAGAACATAAAGAAAGCTATATTGCTGTGAAAAGATGCTCAACATCATTAATTGTTACAGAAACGCAAGTTGAAACTAAAATGAGATATTACCTCACACCAGTCAGAATGGCCATCATTAAAAAGTCTACAAATAATAAATGCTGGAGAGGCTGTGGAGAAAAGGGAACCCTCCTATACTGCTGGTAGGAATGTAAATTGGTGCAGCCACTATGGAGGACAGTATGGATATTCCACAAAAAACTAAAAATAGACTTACAGTATGATCCAGCAATGCCATTCCTGGGCATGTATCTAGAGGAAAATATAATTTGAAAAGACACATGCACCCCAATGTTCACAGCAGCACTATTTACAATAGCCAAAATGGAAACAACCTAAAGGTTCATTGACAGATGACTGGATAAAGATGTGGTTATGTGTGCATATACATACACACACACACACAGTGGATACTACTCAGCCATAAAAAATAAAATAATGCCATTTGCAGCAACATGGATACACCTGGAGATCATCATTCTAAGCCAGAAAGAGAAAGAAAAATACCATATGATATTGCTTATATATGGAATCTGAAAAAAAGGACACAAATGAACTTATCTACAACACAGAAACAGACTCACAGACCTAGAGAACAAACTTATGATTTCCAGGGGGTTAAACAGGGGGGTTGGGGGAGGGATAAATTGAGAATTCAAAATTTGCACCTCTTGGGGAGTGATGGAAATGTTAGCTATCTTGATTGTGACGGTGGTTTCATTGGTAGACATGTCTATCAAAATTCATCAAATTGTACATCTGAAATATGTGTAGGTTACTTACAGGAATCATACCACAATAAAGATATTAAAAAAATTAAGCAAGCTATAGATCACTCCATTCAAGTGCTGGGGAGGAAAGATTTTTTTCTTCTGCCCACTTAGGTTCTGTGTGTCTGGGAATTGTGAGTTGAGCTGAGAAGAGGATAGATCAATGGATAAAAAGTATGTAAGTTTTATTTGATGTTAATATTTTTATATGGCCTGGGGTGGGGGTGGAGAGCTTCAAAGAAAGCAGTGAAAATCCCTCAAAAGTGGTTAGACTTGGGGCTTATGTACCATTGTAAAAAAGAAGGATAAACTGTGAAGAAATGACAAAAGTGTTTGGGGTAGGGGAGGTAAATTGTGAAAAAGTGACTAGGAAATATACGGGGGAAACTAATAGAACATAAGGATTTCTTTTCTGAATTCTTATTTTTTAATTGAAGTGTAGTTGACTTAAAATGTTAGTTTCATGTGTGTAGCAAAGCAATTCAGTTACACATATATATACATACATTTTCAGATTCTTTTCCATTACAGCTCATTACAAGAAACTGAATATAGTTTCCTGTGCTATACAGCAGGTCCTTGTTGTTTACCTATTTCACATGTAGTAACGTGTATCTGTTAATCCTAAATTCCAAATTTATCCACCCTTTCCCCTTTTCCCCACTGGTAACCACAGTTTGTTTTCTATGTCCATGAGTCTACTTCTGGTTTGTAAATAAAACATGTATTTTCTTTCTTTCTTTCTTTTTATAGTTTCCACATATAAGCAATATCATATATTTGTCTTCGACTTCACATAGTATGATAATCTCTAGGACCGTTCATGTTGCTACAAATGGAATTACTTCATTCTTTTTAAGGCTGAATAATATTCCATTATATAGACACACACACCTCCCTGCTCATCTCTCAATGGACATTAAGACAGTTTTCATGTCTTGGCTATTGTATACAGTGCTGGTATGAACACTGGGGTGCATTTGTCTTTTTGAGTTGTAGTTTTCTCAGGATACATGCCCAGGAGTGGGATTGCTGGTTCATATGGTAAGTTTATTTTTAGTTTAAGGAAACTTCATACTGTCCTCCACAGTGGCTGCACCCAATTACATTCCCACCAGCAGTGTAGGAGGGTTCCCTTTTCTCCACAGCCTCTTCAGCATTTATTATTTATAGATTTTTTAATGATGGCCATTCTGACTGGTGTGAGGTGATATCTCACTGTAGTTTTGATTTGCATTTCTCTAATAATTAGTGATATTAAGCATCTTTTCAAATGTGTCTGTTGGCCATCTGTATATCTTCACTGGAGAATTGTCTCTTTAACTCTTCTCATTTTATAAGGGTTGTTTTAATAAAGTTTGTATACACTCATTTCAGTGTCAACTCCCCATCTCTGGTGATAAGAAATGTTCTCCTTTTCATGGAACAAGAAACTTATGCCCTGCTTTTAGGTAGGAGCAGGAAGAGAGTCCTTCCTGCATCTGTTTTTCAACTGATCTCCAGCTCAAAATAATCAATATGCCAAAAGTGGTATATTTTGGGGTGGTATGTTCTGACTCCCTTCACCAGCTACACCTGCCTTCTGTTGCTTATAACAAATGTCAACTATTATTTTTTCACCTAAAAAACTGTGTACCTTTCCAGGACAATTTGTTACATTATCTCTCTACCCCAATAGGACTTGAAATCCTAGGTAGTCTTACAGACTCTGGTCAAGTTCTGTATCTCTCATTCCCTAAATTCCTATAGCGTATCTTAACTATAATATATGATACAGCACTTAGTTATAAACAAATCCTTCACAGGACACTGTTTATGCATATATTACCAAATCTGTAGGAACAGCTGGAAACTCTATTTGAAAGTCTGTACCAATGAATCAATAATTATCTATATGACTTTCGAACAAAGTGTTGGCTGTCTTCAAATTATTAAGCAGTCTTTTGAAGTAGAGGTGAATGGAAAGTTTACGAATTGCTACAGGGGCGCCAGACCATTGACAGAGAAAACATCAGAGATGCTTTAACAACACCTTTAAAAGACTTCAAAGATGCAAACTACCTTTAAAAACCTATTGTAAGTTACATAAAGACAAATAATATTATTACTAATTAATACACACTACTGCTTTAATTTATTTTAAATTATAAGGGTTCTTTTCTATTTTTGTTTTTCTGGAAAATCTAGGAATTTTCTTCACCTTGCTTCTCAAAGGGTAGTTCTAGGGCCAGCATATTAGCAGCTGCAGCAGCAGAGAACTTATTAGAAGTACAATTCTCAAGCCCCTCCCCAGACCAACTCAATTAGAAACTCTTGGGACCGAGGCACAGCAATCTGGTTTAACAAGCCCTCCAGGTGATTCTGATACACTCTACAATTTGAGAACTGTCTTAACCTAAAGCAAGTATTCTCTCAAGACTATGTTTCTGAAGCTAACCAGTGACTTCAAAACTCTGTATTTAAATTATGCTATTTTAAACAACTGTTTGGCACACTGACTTAATGTAGATATCTTTAAGATGTTCAAAATCACTGAAAAACTGGTCTGCTTTACCTAAAATTCAACTTAAATGCTATCTTTTATTTTACTAATTCATATAATTAGTATTAATATGTTTTACCATAATGAAATGAATTAATTTAGTGTAACTATGTCAGTAGTGAAGTTCAAATATCTTGGGTAAAACATGTTCAAACATATCCTTTGGAAAACCACACACTAAACTTGCTTGTTCTCTAGGCTGCCCTCTGCTGATTCATAAGGCAAACTTCATCTAATTAAAGTGCTAAGCTACAGTTTCAAGGAGGATAATTATTTAATCAAATTATTCATTCCACGTGAATAAACTATCACTCAGCTGTAATAAGAAATTGGGTAACCCTCTAAAAAGTTAATTTTGATCATCATTAGTTTGAAACTGACCTGCAACTCCCACTTGATGTGTAGCGTAGCCTGGTAGTCTGCTGGGCCCCTCTCCCAGCCACAGGGTCAGTGTGGATGCATCCGATTCTGCGTGGTGAAAGCAGAAGCCCAGGGAAGCGGCAGGGGCAATAAAGCGGCTTTGGAGGATGGGAATGTGCAGCCATACGGCTACTCTACCTTCTGATCTCCATTTCTGTACTGCAGCTAAAACGGAAGGGAAAAAATAAATCTGTAAATATTTTCCAGTGACAGGAGTGGAGTAAATTAAAACTCATCTCTGGCTGTCCCCTCTCCAGGAAGCCATGTTTAAGCTCCAAGTCCCTCACTAGTTACACTAGTTAGCTCTCTTTGGCGGGGGGGGGGGGTCCCAAAATGTCCTGTTCACATACACCAGCAGCATGGGAACTGTTTTATTACATTTAAATGTTCTATGATAATTACTACCCTGTTTATATGATTTTTCTACCAGGTTAATGTGATGATCTTTATATTCATATCATCTGACAATACTTGGCACATAACTGGTGCTCAATAATTGCAGAATGAACAAATAAACTGATTTAAATAAAATACCATTTCAGTGCTGTTCCTTTTAACTGTAGTTTCAACCTTTGTAAGTGACCATTATGGGCTTCTATTTACTCTTAAGAGTCCTGTTACATCTCTCTCTCTCTCTATATATACACACATATTTTTTGTTTATACATTTCAAGGTGGTTAAAAGTATAAATTTGTTTTTAAAATAATGTATGGTAGTTCTAGAAAATTTTGAAAATAAAGTATAAGGAAATTAAAAATTCACATTAGCACACTGATAAAATTTTAAATTTTGATATTTTCCCATGAATAATTTTGGAATTGACATCATATGATTATAGTTACAAAATAATTTACAGTATATTTTTAAACTACATATTATATTGTAAATATTTTGCTGTCATTAAAATTCTTAAATGAACATTCATAATGACTGCATAATTTTCCTTATATAGGTATACCATAAGCTACTTAACCAACCTACTCTTATGTATTTAGATTGTTTCTAATTTTTCTTTAGAATAAATACCACGATGAACATGAAGATAGTCTTTCTGTCTTTGACTTTAAATTCTCTTACTTTATTACTTAAGATTGAGCCAGGGAAAAAAGATGCTAACATTTATCTGTTCCTTAGTATATTCCAGACACTTTAGATACACTTCATTAAGTTCTCACAACATGAAAGGCAGGTATTATCACCCTTAATTTATAGGTGAAGAAATAAATGCTTCACAGTTTTGGGAAAACTTTTCAGACTACTTTTTTTATCCACCATCTCACTTAATCTTTACAATAATCCTGTAAAGTACGTGTGGAGAGGGAAAGACTTGATTATTTAATGGGTAGATTCCTTTCCTTTCTCTTCTACAGCCTCTGCAGTAACTTTCCCTGTTCCCTACCTCTCTGAAAGTTAGTGCGCCTAACACAGTGACAGACAACTCCAGAGCCTTAGCTTAACAGACTTCTTGATTTGGGGCTATGGTGTCCCCCTCAAATCCTTCTCACCTCCATCTTTCTCTAATTAAATCTTTTTGAAATTCACACAGAATTACATAAAGTGAAACAAACAAATCTTAAGTGAACATCTGATGAGTTTTGACACATGCAGATACCTGTGTAACCCACAGTCGAGACTGTAGAACATTTCTGTCACCCCAGAAAGTTCCCACGTCCTCCTTCCCCAATCATTCCAATCAAATGAAAAAGCTGAGGTGCTGAATGTACAGTCACTTGTTCACTATTTTTAATCTTACACTCTGACTTGGAGAATCCATCCACTTCCACTGCTTCAGCCAACAACTATACAAGGACAGTTGCCCGGTCCTGACCTTACTGAACACTGAAGTTTTCTGCTTTCCAGCTGCTCTCATCTCATACATTTCCTGAAGGCTGCTATGTCAAACTTCACACCCATGTTCAAAACTGACTCCTACACCATCCACCCCAAATTAGTTTTATTTACAGGCATATTTCTGGCTCCAATACCTGAAGTTTAAGAATCATTTTTTTTAATCCTTTTTTTCTCTAATAAACTTCAATGCTTTTTCCTCCTCTATCCCTAATCTCTTATCTCTCAAAGTGAGCTCACACACCACCTCTTTGACATTAACCTTTCTTCACCTGCTCTCCATATGTGAACCTAAGGACTACTCTTTATGCAGATATGTGAAGCTGAACAACATATTGCCTGTTCATCTATCTAACTTTAGTTATTAGTTACAGAAACAGTAAAAGAATAGACTTCACATCTAAAGGTGCATAACATCTATTGCTAATACATCAGTACAATTACTTAAAAAGAAAGATTTAGACTTCCTATTAGACTTTCTTCTCAGATGATTTCAGTTTCTTTTTATAGGTGATACCATTCAGTTTTGTTTGACTCAGTAACAAAAAAATTAGCAATAGCTCTTTTAATGCAGTAAGAACAGCTTCCAGAACCAGGGGAAGTTAATCTGTCTCTTAGTACCATCATCTTTGAAATGAGGATAATTTTAGTACCTACCTCACAGGCTGTTATGAGGATTAAATGAGTCAATATTTGTGAAGTTCTTAAAACAGTATATAGCACTTAGTGCAAAATAATTTAAGGAGATATAAAAAGTATAAGGTATTTCAGAGTTTACAAACTAGTTTCATGTAATTTATTCCTGATCACATCCATCCAGTGAAGTAATTAGAGCTGGCATTATTCACATAAGCAACCTGAGGCAAATATTTTCAGTGATTTGCCTAATGCCTGGCTAACCACGTGGCAGAACCTGGGAGATTTCAAGCTCAACCCACTTTCTGCTTCGCCTTCTTGACTTAGGTAGTGTTTTGACAACGTGTTTGATCCAGTAACAAGTGACAAGTGTGCAATAAATACCTGCGTCTACCCACACATATATACACATATTAGAGGCTGAACATTGATTTGATTCTCTTACTGGTAATACTGCTAAAGTTAGCAATTGTTCACAAGTAGGAGAGAAATTAACGTGAAGAAGTAATTAGCTTAGAAATACGGATAATTAAAGATTGAAATAACTAGCTCAATTATATTTCCACAGATGCTCACTTGCCACACTGCTCCATAGGATAAAGATTATTTGAAGTTTCCTGTTAGTGTGAGAGGATCTTTCCATGGCTAAATTCCATGCTCTAACCTTGAATTTGGTTATAAGGACTCTCAAGGCCAGTTTGAAAAACAGGCTGTTCCACCAGATCAAAGGCTCTCAAAGTGAAGGCTCCTCCTTCCAAGTTTACTTTCTTATCATTGGGCTCAAGGTTCAAATAGAGGAGTGAGTTTTCCTATTGAAGACTGAAACCACTCACCAATCTCCCTGGTTAATCATAAAATGCTGCTGGTCTCTAAGAAGAAGCAAACTCTCTAGTTCTCAGCGCCACAGCTCCTGACCCGACTTGTGTACAAATACGACCACTCAGAACCTCTGGCCCACCCACTGCCCACCACCTGTATTAGAAAGTGAGATAGTTCTGTCTTTGGCAAAGTGCCCAGCAGAACCAAGGCTTAGTAAGTGATAGTAAATTATAATATACTATTAACAAACATATACTAAGCGTTAAACATATAGCAGATACCGTCCTAGGCACTTTTATACGCCTTATACAACTTATCCCTTAGCAATTCCGCTAGTTCCTATTACCTGGTTTTACGGATGAGAAAAATGCTGGTTTACACAACTTGCCCAAGGCCACACTAGAAAGAGGACCAGAAACGAGGGCTGCCGACCCCAAAGCTTGAGCTCGTCACCATTTCACCCAACCGCCTCAGAGACCTCCCAGTAAAAAGCACAAAAATGAAAGGCAGAAAACGCGTGCGGGTCGCGCGTGCCCTCTCCCCTTCCCTCTGGACTCGGTAGTTGACGGGTTTAGGGCGCGACTCGGGGGTGGGGGCCACGGTTACTTCAACAGAAAGGCTCAGGAGCCCGAGGAGCCTCGGTCCAGCCGCACTTGCCCTGCAAGGCCCTCTTGAAGGCGGCGGGGTCCAGGTGGTCCAGCGCGTTCAGCCGCACCGAGACGCCCCCGAATCGGTCCAGCTCGCCCGGCAGCTCGCCGGCTCCGGCCGGGGGATCCTGCGCGTTACCCGGGCCGTCCGAGGCCCAGCGGGATCCCGCCAAGAGCACCGCGCGGCGGGCCCGGGCCAGCACCGCGCGCCAGCAGCTCCCGCTTCGCAGCGGCTGCATCTGCACACCCGCCCTCGTGGCCCCACCCGCCGCGAGCCTCTTAAGCACCTACGCCGTGCGCCCTGGAACAGAGGACGCTACCGTAAGTTTTAGAAGAGTACCACCCAACCCTTATCAGAGTTGAGCCACGGTTACCACTTTGCAGCGCTAGGCAGAGGAGACGGCTGAGTCTTGTCGACTGGCTCCTCTCAGGAATTTGCCCGGCTCCAGGAAAGCGGGGAGAAACTTTCCCACGACTCCCCTTCCCCCACCCGGTTTAATTCAACAGACGTTTGTTCAGGGATAAGGAGGGCGGCAGAGATAGGAAAAAGTCCTGTTTTTCAGGAATTTACAATCTAAATGACGGTCTGTCCACCTAAGCCTTCTTCCATGGCAGAAATCAACGACGGCGGATTCTGAAGACGCGCAGTTCGCCGGCTTCAATTGCGCTCCACTCAGGGGATTACGGCGCGGGACGGAGCCTCGCTGCCTTCTGCCCCGGAAGTTTTTCTCTCAGAGATGCGTGCACGTTGAGCCGGCTTTACCGCTGCTTCTCTTGGGCTGCCTTCCGATCATGTCTTCCAAGAAGAACAGAAAACGGCAGAACCAAAGCGCCGAGAGCGGTTCGCCCTCGCCCTCCGCTGCTTCCGTACCTGCGGGGTCCAAGGCTTCTCCTGCCGTTGCGGCCGGAACTCTGGTGGTGATCAACTTCTTAGAAAAGGGTAAAGAGTTCTAAGGGGGAGACTCGAGGCCGATGGCGCGCAGCCTGAGGGGACGGAAACCTAGCGATTCTGCCTTGAGGTGCAGAGGTTTTGTTTGTTTTATATTTTATTTTATTGAGTTATAGTCAGTTTACAGTGTTGTGTCAATTTCCAGTGTGGAGCACAGTTTTTCAGTCATACGTGAACATACATATATTGTCTCATTCTTTTTCACCGTAAGCTACTATAAGATCTTGTATATATTTCCGTGCTATGCAGAGGTTTTTAAAAGTTGGGCGAGGCCGAGGTGTGAAAGCGGTACAGAAGTGTGTAAGACACCCCAAGCCACGCTTGCTCTGGAGAAGTTAGGCAGGAATGACTTCTCCGTGGCTAAGTCCAGCTGGCTCTTTTGTAAATTTCTTTGAATTTCTAAGTTGTACTTGAAACGACGTTGCTGTATTTAAGATTAACGGCATATTTAACTGCAAAACCACTCATTTCTACCGAGCATAGTAAACGTATACTAAAAAACTAAATTCCCAGTTTGGTAACGATGTGGATGCGGTCTTAAGAGACATCAGTGTGCCTTTAAGAATGAAAGGTGGCCTTTTCCCTACTACACAGGTTCTAGTAGTTAGTAACTGCTCTTAATTGCACACAGGTGTGAGCAGGAGATTGATTATGTCACAAACGTATCTCATTTAATCTTTTTATATGTCATCAAATTTTCTTAGTTTGTCTCCCTCTTTTTGATGGTACTTCATCAGTTTCCTTTGCAAGCTCACCCTCTGTTACCTGTCAAATGTAGAAGTTCCTTAATTCTTAGTCTTAAACCCTCTTTTTCTCTCTGTAAATCTTCTTTCTTATGCAAGTTCATCCAATGCCCAAAGTTTCCCATTTGGACAATTATTATTTTTTATTTGTATTTGTAATTTATGTTGTTTACAAGTCTGATTTAATTGTCTTCCAGCCCAGTGCTCCTCAAACTCTAGAGAAATTGTAAAATCTATGACATGTCACAAACCAGGGCTGTTGTAAAGTACAGTAAAAATAAATTACTGGGAAAATAAGTTTAAAAAATAGAAATCTATTTTAGATTTAACAGGTATAAAATTACTCTCAAATGGTAGTTAAAAGCTTCTAAATGCATTTTCTCATTTTTTGTACTCACCTCGTGAACATTAATAGTTCGTGGACCACACTTTTTTTTCTTTTAATTGAAATGTAGTTGATGAACAATATTGTATTAGTTTCATGTGTACAACGTAGTGATTCACTTTTAGATACATTACAAAGTGGTTACCACGATAAGTCTAGTAACCGTCTGTCACCATACAAAGTTTTTACAGTATTATTGACTCTGTTCCTTATGCTGTACGTTACATCTCTGTGACTTACTTTATAACTGGAAGTTTATACCTCTTAATCCCCTTCACCTGTTTTACCCAACCCCCTCATCCTTCTCCCATCTGGCAACTATCCCTTTGTTCTTTGTATCTATGAGTTTGTTTCTATTTATTTTTGGTTTTTTGATTCTACATATAAGTGAAATCATATAATTGTTTGTCTTTCTTTGACATTTCACTTAGTGTAATACTCTCTAGATCCATTCATATTGTTGCTAATGGAAATATTTCATTGTTTTTATGGCTGAGTAATATTCCATTATTTTATATATATTTTACACATGTATAGAATATGTACACACATATAAAAGTTCTTTACATATTTTGGATATTAATCTCTTATCAGAAATATCATTTGCAGATATTTTCTCTCATTCAGTGCTGCCTTTTTATTTTGTTGATGATTTCCTTTGCTGTGCAAAAGCTTTTTAATTTGATGTAGTCTCATTTATTAATTTTTGCTTTTGTTGCCCTTGCCTCAGGAGACAGATCAAAAAAATATTGCTAGTACCAACTTCAAAGAGTTTATTTACTGCCTGTGTTTCCTTCTAGTTTTATGGTTTCAGATCTTACATTTAAGTCTTTAATCCATTTTAAGTTTATTTCAGTACATGTTGTAAGGAAGTGATGCAATTTGATTCTTCTGCATGTAGCTGTACATCACCATTTATTGAAATGTACAACACCATTTATTGAAGATGCTGTCTTTTCTACATTACATATTCTTGACTCCTTTATCATCAATTAATTGATGTTGATGAACCCATAGAGATGTGGGTTTATTTCTGGGCTCTCTATTCTGTTTGATCGATCTTTCTGTTTCTGTGCCAGTACCATAATGTGTTAATTACTATAACTTTGCAGTATACCTCCAGTTTTGCTTTTCTTTCTCAAGATTGCTTTGGCTATTTGGGGTCTTTTATGGTTCCATACATATTTTAGGATTATTAGTTCCAGTTCTTTGAAAAATGCCATTGGTATTTTGATAGGGGTTGAGTTGATTTGCTTTGGGTAGTATGGATGTTAACAATATTAATTCTTCCAGTCCATAAGCACAGGATATCTTTCCATTTATTTGTGTCATTTTCAATTTCTTTCATCAGAGTCTTATAGTTTTTCACCCCCTTGGCTAAATTTATTCCTAGGTATTTTATTATATTTGATGCAATTGTTAGTGGGATTGCTTTCTTAATTTGTGGCCCACACTTTGAGTACAGCACTGTGCTATACCTCTTCTTTTGGATTTTTCAAAGGTACTTCAAGACTGACCTCATGAATTCGTATTTCTTCCAACAAAACAAACTCAAGCTCTGTTCAGTTTTTCCCGTTGTAAAATTTAGAAGCCTAAGATTCATTCATAACACCTCACATTATCAAGTCCACCACCAAGTCCTGTTTGCTACCAGAACACTTCCCACATTCCACCTCTGCACTCCGTTCCCACTGCTTTAGCCTTAATCTCAGACACTATCCTCCCTCACCTGGACTACTGCACCAGCTGCTTCATTCCAATTCCTTTTCCACTCTGCAGGCAGAATGATCTTCTAAAATGAAAATCTTTTTGACCCTGCTTTTCACCAGTAACTCGATTCCAGTTGCCATCATATTAAAGACCAGGAGCTTGATATAGCCCACTGCTCCGGGTGGTCCTGACCTTCCATGCATGGCTCCTTCTTGCCCCCACCACTCTGCCTGTACTTTTTCCTTCAGATGCACAGTGCTCTCTTCTGTCAAGGATCTCTGCACATCCCATTTTCTTTTGCTGAGAATTGTCTTTTCCCCCCTTCATTTGGTTAATTTTACTCTTCCTTCAGATCTGAATTGAAACATTATTCCTTGGAGAAGCAGTCTTTGATTCTTCCAAATTAGATCAGACCCCTCATTAGAGACTCTCCTAGCACTTCTAGTTGTTCTTGCATTGCATTAATCTTAGTTTATAATTACACAGTTATTTAGTGACTGTTCAATAACTCTCTCATCCTATTAAGTTATAAACTCTGTGAGGCTAAGGACTGTGTCTCCTTTTGTTCACCTTGTATCCCCCATGCCTAGCATAGTGTCTCCTATAAAGTGGGCACATGGTAAGTGTTTGCTGAATGAACAGATGAAGGGTGGGTGGCTGTTTGAAATTACTATCTCAGTTAATCTGGCACATAAGATGCTCAATAAATGTGAATTCAGTTAATGGGGAAGTGGATGTAGAGATACTTTTTTTTAAGTATTGGAGGAATGAGGACTGGTGAAGGGAGTTGTATGGAGGTCAGCTTGAGTAGATTTGGATGCTGAAACAGAGAGTACAATAGAAATGTATTAGGAAATAAGGTTAGTGGTTGGGAATTTAAACACGATCTCCATTGGTGATAGGAAGTGAAGGTATTTAGATAAGTCTCTGATTTGTCACATCTTGGTACATGGTGAATGTGCAGAATAGGATGGAGGGAAGAGAGGAAGAAAATGTAGAATCTTGTCAAGGACTGAGTACACCTGCAAGGTAATTATCAAGAGAGAAGGGTAATTCACTGAGGTTTCATTCATTAGGAAGAAAGAAGTGGCAGAAACTGAACATTATAGGTTACCAAGCAGGACGCTCTGCTGTTGTTGATGAGAGTAAATTGTGTAAGACACTTGGGGCTCACAGGAAAGTTGAATTTCTTTTCAGACTCTCATGTTATAAAAATGCTTATTTTATACTCAGTACTGTTAATCTTAGCCCTGGAAGATGTTTTGTTTTTCTAGATTTGTTTATCTGACGACAGGAGGAAAATAAATGTGTTGAGAAGTTATTTTTTAGTAGCAGAGAATGATGTAAATCAGATATACCTTATGGTTTTGCTTCTATTAACTTAGTTCATTTTTAATTGCAAAAGATCTGTTTTTCGGATTACAAAAGAACTCTAATACTAGTTAGAGCTTTGTGATTATGGTATATGTGGTTATAATTTTATAATAAAGTTTATGATAGCATCATAAGTATTGCATGGATTTTGTGCTGAAAAAATAAATACTGTGTACTCACACATTCATTCAGTTCACAGATATTTATTACGCAGTTGCTGTATTTGATGCACTCATAGGTGTTACAGTTAGAAAGATGAATATGATGCAGTTCCTGCCCCAAAGCTGTATATAGTTTAGAGGAAAGTCAGATTGTAAGATAAATGAGTGTTATGATGATAAATGCTAGTATCTGGCAGCATAGGGTGCTGGAAGAATCAGAGGAGGGACAGCTAACCAAGTATGGAGACTGACGGGATGGGTGGGCAGGGGTGCAGATATTAGCACTTAATGTTCAGCTTTTGAAACAGGACTGAATTCTGGGCCCCTTCTTTGGCTGAAAGTTGAAAGCACTGATGGTCGTTTCAGTTGGTGTGTGTTCATTCACCTAAGGAATAAGACCTGTGTTACTGTTCTCAATGTATTCTTGGAAATAGAAAGGAGAAATGTCTGATTGCTGTCTCGTGGGTCAGAGTGGAAACATAATCGTCGAGAGCCAGATGATGTGCTGTTTCCCCAGGTCAAGCCTTTGAATACTAGTAGCCCACTCAACTTAGAACATGTAGAATGAAAAGCTTAGAATACAAGTATAAAAAGCCTTGCAAGTATGTTCAGTTTGTAATGAAATTAGAGATTTTTTTTTAAATAATGAAAACCCAGACCCACTCTATAAAACATCATTTTTCAGTTAGCATTCATATTGTCAGTGGACCCTCAGAAAGGTTTGATTTTAAGTCAGTTTGATGAAATTAGGAGGCTTGGAACAGTAGTTTCTCCAGGGTATGGCAAGTATATTCATGTGGTCGTGTGGATAGAGGATTTTTATTCACTCCAAAAGAGTATGGTTTAACTTCAGGTACAAAATAGTATGAAAATAATTTTTTGTTTTCCTTACTTGTAGATGACAAAGTTCCTAAGACATTCCAGAATTCCCTTGTTCAGCTTGGACTCAACACCATGAAGTCTGCAAACATATGTATCGGTCGACCAGTGTTACTTACCAGTTTGGATGGAAAGCAAGAGGTGAGAATCCTTTACATTTCCTTACTTTAAAAAGATTTGAGATATTTTTGATTTTTATTTTCAACACAAGCAGTAATAAATGAAAAACTCTCTTTTATAAGACATTCACAGCTGTGTACACTTTTCCTTCCTTCAATACCCTGGGAGTTGTAGCCCCTAAGTGTCATGATACAGAGCGAAGCCTTTCCCCGCAAAGTGGTGACACACACACTACCAGCCCTGTTTCTCCAGTTTGCTAGTTAGTTGTATTTCTCCACAGAAATGTTATTTCGAGTATGAAGGTCATCTCCTTTGTATGTAAGTATTTGATTACCCTCCCTGTTTTCAGCTGTTTGTCCTGGCGGCCGTTCATCATCTCTGAGACTCTAAGCCCAGAAGCTTCCCTGTATTCTCTGCCTCTGCCGTGTCTTCTGCTGCTTCATCAGTTGGTCTTCTCTCATCCCAGGGGTCGTCTGGAAATGTTTTGTAATCTCTTATCTGCTGATGGCATGCCTCCATTCTTTTCATTGTTCTGGGCTTATTCTGTAAAAAAAAAAAATCCTTCATTGTGCCTTGCGGAAGAGAAGACTATAAACATGTACACTCAGTCCACTATTGGGAGCTAGAAATCTTCATGTTTCTACCTTAGCATTTAAGTCTGATGAGACCGAGGTTCCCATGGAGCTCCTGTGTTGGGTACACTGTTTGCTGGATGTAGTTTATGCTCCAGGCTGAATTACCTTACAGTTAGCGGGCCTTCAGTATGTTTTCTTATTGTCCTCTTTATCATTTAATGCCTTTGTCTCTTTCTCTAAATCCACCTTTCATCTCTTCCAATGTTTTCATTGTGGGATTATTCTTAATCTTCTATGAAAGATGTAATATTTATAAAAATTAGTTTTTTTTGTAACTTGTGTCAGATTGCAACTCCTTTGGGGTAAGGACTGTGTTTTGCAGATCCAGGTACTTGACTGTGCTGTTTTCTTCGTCATAAATTACTGATATTCTCCAAATATTTATTTTCTCATATTTTTATTTCCTGTGCTCTGGGCAGGTCTATACAGCCTGGCCAGTGGCAGGATTTCCTGGAGGCAAGGTTGGCCTGAGTGAAATGGCGCAGAAGAATGTAGGTGTGAGGGTTGGTGATGCCATCCATGTCCAGCCTATTTTGGGTGCTGTGCTGCAGGCCGAGGAAATGGACGTGGCACTCAGGTTTGGCTCTGCTCTTTGGTGACTGTCTAGATCGGTGTTGCTCAGTAGAAATGTAATGAGTGTCATAAATGTGAATCACATATGTAATTTTGCATATTCTAGTAGTTACATTTAAAAAGAGAAAGAAGTAATTGTAATAGTATATTTTATGTAACCAATATATGTAAAATCTTACTTGAGCTTACGTAACTATAAAAAACTATTAATAAGATTTTTCATTCTGTTTTTCAAACTAAGTTTTCAAAATCCTGGGTGTATGTTACACTTGTAAAACATCTACATTTTAAGCACGTGGTAGCCACACGCAGTGAGTGGCTAGTAGCTTCCTGTATTAGACAGCACCAGGTTGGTGAGTGCTGTGTGATTTACGGGCTAGGGACTCTAACGACCTGGGATTAGAGTATGCCTTGACATTTTAGGTGTGAGGAAGTTATTATTGATGGATGTTTAAGAGTGTTTTTCATCTTGGTTTGCAGTGTAATCAGGGCTTCTCGTCTTTTTTATGGTTGTACAGATCACTGTGAGTAGGCAAGAAACATTTTAATTTAATTAAGACTGTTCAAGCAAAGTATCTGATTGTATACTCTAACTCATTGATTGTTCAGTCTAATAAAACAGTTATATATATCAGATTTTTAAATGGTTTCCCACCAAAAACTATCAGTATGGTTAAAGTATATTGCTCATTCTCTTGGATGTTCTGTATTTAATAGGATTTTTACTCAGCTTGCATATATTCAGATTGTATCAAAATTTGCTTTAGAAAGAATCTTTTGATATTTCAGTATCACGTTTTTAGCAATTTTGGAGATTTTACATTATATGCAAGAATCACAAAACATTTTCTAGTCATTAGCTTGATTTTAAAATGTTTTCTTTTGCTACTGTTGTAGATTCTAAGCATGAGCTTTGGTGCATTTTTTTCCTTTTAAAAACAGGAAGATGTCTTCAGTGCATTTAATAACAGTTTAATGAGCAACAAAATAAAAGGAAAGAGAACAAAGCATATGTTGAGCACCAGCTGTGTACTAGTGCACACACACACATGTGCACACACATACACTTTTCCCCTTTTTCTTATTTGATCCCTTAAACATTCTGCAAGGTATCCATTTTTATCCCTTTTTTACAAGTGAGGAAACGGGCTCAGTGAGGAGTGGTAACTTGCCCATTATTTTATGAAACAGTAGTACTACTCAGGTTAAATAGGGTTAATCTTCAAACTTTTAGTGCTGCAGGTAGCAATAATCAGTTGACTGGATTTTTTCTGATCTTACAAGGGTGACCTCTTGAGGGTGCAGCAGTCTTGAGTGTAATGATTACCTGTTACGGAAGGACTGTGTATGTTTTAAATGGAACCTTGGTTTTTTTATTTTAAAGAACCTTGTGTTTTAAATGTGGCAGCAGAACTTAGACAAGAAACTTAATTTCCAATGAGAAAAATCAGTAATTTTAGTCTGCTGCTTAAATCCTTCATGATTTCATCTGAAAAATTTTATTAATAAGGTTAGAGCGCCTTCTAGTGGAAATAATTTTATCTGCACTCGTTCTTTTTTTAAAAACAAAATTGGTTATTTTTATTGTTCTTGTACATATTTGCAAGTATCTTCTTTTCACAGTTTAATAAATAAAAACAGTTCAAATATAAGTAGTTTCAGAGGTCTATAAACAAGTATAAGCATTTGATGCTTGAAATTTTCTTACCTATTTTTCTCTCTTTTATATGAATACACAGTTGACTCTCATTATTCGTGGAGTTATGTCCTGTAAAGTTGCCACAAACACTGAATTAACAAATACTGAACCATTGCTCCCAGGGAGTGTGTGTCTGTATTTATTAGTTTAATACATATAAATATATATGAAAACATGTCTCTCACATAGATTATAACCTTAAATCCTTAAACAACTCATTCTGGTAGATTCTGTTTATTTTATGAAAGAGAAGAGGTGGCTCAGAAGTGTTAAGTGACTTTCCTGAAGCCACCTCACTAACAGATGCCAGAGTTAGGACTCAAATCCCCTTCAGCTGGTCCCAGAGATGGAACTTTTTGCTCTATACTGTGCTGTCCCCTACCCTCTCCAGCTTCCATCCCCTCGTCACCTCTGAATAAAAGTTGAAACAAGGGATCTTTATCAAGCTCAGCTGGGAAACTCACATTTTTTTGGTTGTTCTACACACATCCATGAATGACTGGAATGCCTGCAAATACTAATTTTTGGGTTACGGACACATTTTAGCAAGTAGGTGAATTTGTAAATGCAGAATCCTCAGATGATGAAGTTTGGCTGTATTGATTTTTTACTGATAGAGTGATTGGGAACAAGGCTTAGAGTTGGACCACATGGGCCTATTAATATACGTCTTTTCCTGAGCTAAACCATTCTCCCTCTGTGATCTCTGGCAGAGCTCACAGCCATAGGCTTCCTGCACTGATATGGGCTGCTTACACACGGAGAAGGAGGGAAAATGCACGTGGTTTAGGAACTCTCCAAGAACATGGTTCTTTACAAGTGTAATGATTTTTAGATGTGTTACTTCCTGTACTCAATCTCCCTGGAAGACACAGTTACCAATCTGAAGGAGGCTTTTTCATCTTGTCTTAGGCACGCGCTTTCTCTAGAATAAGAGAGAATTCCATTGCACCATTATTCTCTTTTTCTCTACCTCTTCAGATAATGTAATCTTTAGGATTTAATTTTCCTAAAAGATAATTTATTAATTATACAAAGAGGATGATGTAAGCTATTAATAAAAGCCTTTCTCCAAGCTAAGCAGGTTCAGAAAGGAAGTGATTGAGGCCAGTGTTTTTCAAATGTTTTTGGTTATGACACATAATAAAAAATATATTTTTCGTTGTGATTTATTGTACATATACATTTACAGATGTAGTGAAGATATACACACACCTGAGTATATCAGTCTGTGTATGTGTAAGAGAGTAAAGAACGTTCATTTAGGCCACTCAGCACCAAATTGCAAATAATATTTTCACAGCTATAAGAAGTATATGAGAAGTATAAATCATTCCAAAATTGTACAAATCATTTCCAGGTTGTAAACTAATGATTCTTTTGATTTTGTCTGCGTTACAATAAAACATGTACATGTTTTATTACATTTTATTTTCTGGTATACTTAATGCTAATTTTTATTTCCCCCACCCTTTACAGTGATAAAAATGCAGATATTAATGAAGAACAACTGACTAGTTGTCTTCTGAGAAAACTAGGTGAGATATATATTTTAAATAGTTTTCTAGATTTTGGAAAGTAAGGCAGTAGCAAATAAACTAGTCTGTCTTTGATGTCTTACATACATTTTTTTTGATAATGTAGAGAATATTCTCCTCAATGAATTAAAGTCATTTTAAGATAGGGATGTAGTGTGTCCCTATCTCCCCCAAAGCTGCTGAATAATTTACTGGCAGTTGAGCAATGGAGAGAATTTATGACTTGTCAGTGAACAGAGTCAGTGGGAGAGCTAAGACTTCTAACCTTTGTGCCCTTGAGGAATGTTGTCTTGGAGTGTTGGTTTTGGTGTGCCATTTTAGTTTTGTTCATTATTGCACCTGGAATGCCTGGCTGTTTGTGGATATGGTTTATAGAATCCTAAATATATTGAGTATAGAGGATTTCAGAGAATCATCTTGTCCTTATTCTGTCTCCAAATAGTGCTGTAATGTAGCCAAATACTAGGTCTTCTGTTTCTCATGACAGTTATTAATACTTCCATCTTGATTTAGTCTTTTCAGATAGCTTTGTTAATAGATGAAATAAATTGCTATTTAAATTGTAAACGGGTGAAAAATTGTGTTAACATACACATTTAATAAATTGTTTTGCAGATGGCAAGATTGTGTTACCGGGCAACTTTCTATATTGTACATTCTATGGACGACCATGCAAGTTGCAAGTGTTGCAAGTGAAAGGGGCAGATGGCACGATGTTGAGAAGGGCTCAGAGTGACTCTGACACTGATGCCCAGGGAATGGCCTCTGAGCTGTCCAGCACAGAAACCAGTACCCTGGATATATCTTTACAGCTAAGCCAGTTAAATCTGGAAGTGCCTCGAAACCCAACATCAAGCAGTACTCCTTACAAGACAGTAGATGACAGAATGATAAATAAAGCTGGTGATGTTTTGTCCGATGTTACAGAGAGTCCTGGAAACAGTAGCGGACTTGGACTAGAGGAATTCACAGGTCTTAAATGTAGTTTTGAGTCTTCCAGAGAAGGAAATGGGCAGCCTGTCAATGAAGAGAGATCGCTGAAGTCATCCACCATGGGAGCAAAGTGCAACACTGATACCTTTTATTTTATTTCTTCGACAACGAGAATCAATTTTACAAAAATTCATACAAATTCAAAAAATCAGGACAGCCAATTCAAAGTAACTTATGACATGATAGGCGGCTTACATAGTCAGCTGAAAGAAATTAGAGAAATAATTGAATTGCCTCTAAAACAGCCTGAACTTTTCAAGAGTTATGGTATGATTTTTTCAGTATATTACAACCAAAAGAGTTCAGTTCAAACTGAAAAGCAGTTGGCTTATTCCACTTATCAAATGACTGTTCACCTCTTTTCCTGCTTTCCTCCCTGAGTAGGAGTTATGGTAGGAGGTATGAGTTGCTTTGGGAGGTGCCAGTTAAATGAGACTTTCTATGCTTGGTCTCTTTAGGTTGTAATGTGAGTTTGTTGCAGCCTTGTCTCTTCCAGTTGCACATTTCCACACTTATTTGCATTGGATGTATCTTGTCTTGCTACGTTAGCTGTAATAACAAAAGAAGTAAACCAAAAACGTTCAAATAGATTGGATAAAACTTCATCCAGGAAATGTAGCTGTGTATAGATCTCTTTGCAGTGAAGCCAGTGGTTCAGGGAATGACTTGGCTCCTAGGAAACTCAGCGTTTCCTCTGAAACTCAGGGCTTCTTCTGCATGTTCTTGGCGCATACCATCTCTTTCTCTGCTTTTTCCTTTTCTGTGAATCTTTATGTATATAAAATGAACCCTTGTATTGAATTTTGCTGGTAGTGCCTATATTCTCCTAGATGGCTAGTTGGATTACAGTTGGGATTAGTGCCTTGTTTTGGGTGCCCTCCTTGTCTAGGCTTTGTTTTCTGATCATTGAACTGTGCTGTGTGGGATGGGGCATGAGAATAGTGTAGGTGTCCAGCCAGTTTGTCAGTAACCAGCCTTGCCTGGTTGGGTCTACAGAGAGAAAAAGTCATTGCTGGAGATCAGTGTTTGGGCTAGTTATTATGTCTTTCTGGAGGGAAAAAAGAAGGTCTGACACTCTGGTTTTGATTAAAGGTAGATTTATAACTTATGTTTGAAGTCATATGACAGCACTTAAAAGAAACCTAATAATGCTGAATCCAGCGTTTGATGCTTTTTCTTCTAGGAATTCCTCCCCCTAGAGGAGTATTACTCTATGGTCCTCCAGGTACTGGAAAGACAATGATTGCCCGGGCTGTCGCTAGTGAAGTTGGAGCCTATGTTTCTGTAATTAATGGCCCTGAAATTATAAGCAAGTAGGTGCAAAACTTAATAGACTAAACAATACTATTAGATATATTAAATGCCATTAAAAAATGGCTACATAGCATTCTGTCTGGATATTTCATACGGTGAAATATTTTATTTATTTAAGTATAGTCAGTTACAATGTGTCAATTTCTGGTCTACAGCATAATGTCCCAGTCACGCATATATATATGCATATATTTGTTTTCATATTCTTTTTCATTAAAGGTTATTACAAGATACTGAATATAGTTCCCTGTGCTACACAGAAGAAATTTTTAAAAATCTATTTTTATATTTATATATAATGGTTGACATTTGCAAATCTCAAACTACCAAATTTATTTCTTCCCACCTCTTTTCCCCTAGTAGCCAAAAGATTGTATACTATGTCTGTTTCTGTATTGTAGATGAGTTTATTGGTATCTTCTTTTTTCTTTTTTAGATTCCACATATAAGTGGTATCATGGCATTTTTCTTTCCATTGAAATATTTTAAATTTGCTTTTTAATGTGTATAAAAATTAAGTTTGGAAAATAATTTTTGAAAGTAGTCTTAAGTATTCTGGAAATGTCTGAAAAATCAGAATTTCTATAGACAGAACTTTAAAAACAACAAGAGTTAGTCTTTAAATGTATTTTATTTGTTACAGATTCTACGGGGAGACTGAAGCAAGGTTACGTCAGATATTTGCTGAAGCCACTCTGCGGTATTCTTTATTTTTGGATGTTTGGAATTAGTAGTCAGTCTGTTTTAATCAAAGTAGAAACAGTAGCACTTTATATGAAGCATGAACAAAAATAATAGAACAAAAATAATAGTGATAGCACTGGATACAGATTATAAATCTAATGAAGTTCTATCTAATCTATTTCTATCTAGTATTGTTTTGGAAATGTGATAAATAAGGAATTAAATTACATAATGTAGGAAAAGGTACAGACTTCCAGTTGTAAAATAAATTATGGGGATGTAATCCACAGCATGGTGACTGTAGTTTATAATACTGTATTGCATATTTGAAAGTTACAAAGAGAGTAGATTTTAAAAGTTTTCATTACAAGAATAAAGTTTTATGCCTGTATGGTGACACCTTGAGCTAGACTTGTGGTGATCATTTCACAATATGTATGTGCAGATGTTGAATCATTATGTTGTATGCCTGAAAGTAATGTAATGTTATATTTCAACAATTTAAAGAATTACATAAGGTAAAAGAATTAAGACAGTACTAAGTCATATGACTTTGCTTAAGCATATAAATTTATGATTTTCTTTCTTTTGAGTACTCAGATATAGCCAGTGTATCTAGTTCTTTTAGTAGACTATTATAGTTGCTCTTTAGGTTTAAAACTTTGTTTTATTACACTCTGCTTCAAAGGAACAAATCTTTGCTCTTTAAAAATGATTTGTACTAATTGTCAGTTTGGGCTACCATCGTTACATTGCAAGTTCTTTTAGAGTGTGGTCTGTAACTTGATCTAATGTCATGTTATTTATAATATGGCTATATCTCTTTCATTGTGTTGGTATTTAACTTATAATTTCCGCTTTCTTATCAAAACTTCCATTAAAATACTTTTTTTCCGGCGATAGTAGATGATATAATAGTTTTTACTCCCAATCCCGAAGATTTGAGAACCAGTGGTACACCTCATTGTGTAGTATGTTTTCACTGTTGCTGTTGTTACGTTCCTGGCAGTTGAGGTTTCCTCTTAAGAGAGAATTTTCATCTTTTTATGGGAGAATTGATCATCTTGAGAGGTTGTTTTTTTTTTTTCTGTCAATTAAGAAAAAGAGCATTTCTACTTTCTATCCCTTGAACTTTAAACTGGCTCCAAGGACTAGCATCTCTGGTCTTGGCTTGTGAATTGATCCAGGCATAGTAGTTTAGTGGGCATTAGTGGGCTGGTTCTGTCTGGTAATAGACTCTCATCTCATGAGCAATTGACTGTTCTCAGTACTCTGCTGTTAATTGAGGGCAGATCTACTAGAGTGTAATATTGGTGAGTTAATAATATGGGCTAAAATTAATCTAAGATTTTTCAGCTTAACATCCTATTGCTTTTGTCTTTAATATTATTAACTAAATCGTAAGTTAGATGTGTTGCATTTCAACTAAAAATTAAAATGACTCAGTTTCAACTTTTTAATTGAAATGCATTGTATCAAATTTAAAAATTAAATGTATATTGAATTCATTTTACTTGTTTATTTTTAGGCACCCATCAGTTATTTTTATTGATGAGCTGGATGCACTTTGCCCCAAAAGAGAAGGGGCTCAGAATGAAGTGGAAAAAAGAGTTGTAGCTTCACTCTTAACACTGATGGATGGTATTGGTTCAGTAAGTATAGCATCAGTATTGATTCCTGTAGGAGGGGGTAGATTCTTAAATGTATGAAGTAGCAAAAACTATTAAGTATGCCTGAGTTTGGGGGTTCTCTAGGGCAAGGGAAAAATGTTAACTGTACAAACTAGAGGAAAGAGCCATAAAATAATTTTCTTCAGTGATTTCTTAGCGACAGGACAATGTAACCTAGCCTGTTTTTGTAGCATATAAAATTACATACAATGAGAGATTTCTTTTGTAATAAATGATATTAACCTAAAAACCTGAAGCAAAAATTTAGTAAGGAAAATTTAGCAGTTGAATTTTAGGGGATTTTACGAAGAAATTTCATGAGTAAGTCTTAATACTCTTTTAAAAATTGATTCTTTTGGGATTTTAAGTTTGGCAAGTGAAAGGATAGGAAGTGAGACTAATGGAAATGTGTTTGTACAACATTTTAAAAGAATTTCCTCATGTTATGAGATTCTCTGATAGTGCATACAATCTTATATTAATAAAAACTATGTGCTGATTATGAAAGGGAGAGCCATGGGACTGGTAGGGAAGAGGATGAAGAAAACTCTTCTCAGACCTCTGATAGCCATTTACTAGAAGAATACGCTTCTCATGCAAGATTGTAAATAACTCATTTTTTAGAATCATAATACAAGTTAGAACCAAAACATTTTTTAGAAATCATGGCATCCTAAATTCCTTCTTTTGCCCATTGAAAAAGTGGACATTTAGAAATTTTTGGATTTACTGCCTATTGGTAGAAACCGAACATGTGAGAATAACATGAAGGTTTCATATTGTCTCTGTTGTTTGCTAAGCTGTGTCACAGTTTTCATAGTAACACGAGAGAAGGGTTGTTACCTGGGGGAAGCTGAATGACCACGTGGTTCTCAGTCTTGGGGAGTACCTAGGAGTGATCAGCATGTCCCAGGTTTGGTTCTCAGCTTGTCAAGTCTGAGAATTCAGTGTTGTTAGTATGTTGGAGGTAGTGGGGCTCTGAGGATGACACACGGTGGCAACACTCAAGAGAGTGATTAAACTGGGACACTGGTTTGTCTGTTTACAATAAGAAATAGAATTATTTAGCTGACCAAATAGTTTATGAAGACAAATAGATGTGGAGAGTGGCATTATATAATTAGGTTTTCGACGAGTAGGAAATCAGATGGAAGGCTCTGTGTTGGAGGATCTTAATTACCATATCATTGCTGCCTCTTTCTGTGCCACCGGGATAGCCTGCTGTGAACTAATGTTCTTCACTCTGGGCAGGACTGGAAGCATGTGACAGTGAAGTTTTAGTCTGAAAATATTTAAAGGGTCTGTATTTTTGTCTTTGAAATAATTTGTACATTTATTGTAATCCACCTTTTTCTGTTGGCATATCTAGTATAATTGATTAGGTTTGTGTTTTTTTTCTTCAAATCACATTCAAGTTAAGCTTGTCTCTGTGAGATTATGCTTGAGTCATCTGCATAGAACGTTGGATAATTTCTTCAGGTGGCTGATCATGATCATAGTTCTTTATAGTTTGTTGTTCCAAATTTTATTCTTAGTGAAAAATCCATGTGTGTTCAAGGATGTCTGATACTTAGGTGTTGGTTATATTGTTGTGAAGATTTTCAGGAATTTAAAAATTTACCAAAATAAACAGTCTATAAGTGAGGAAGATTTCTTAGACAGTTGTGTAGTAGAGCCTTGTTCTGTTTGCTTTTGAAGTAGGGAAAAGGACACCTTAAAACAATTAAATTAAAACAGCTATATAGGATAGAGTATTATTTGTTATTATTCGTGAGAATAGTGTAGTTAAGATGCTAGAAGTGAAAGAGACATCATTTACAATAGACGGAGAGCTAAGTATTGGAAAATTTTCTAGGTGATGGAGCAGTTAGAGTTGGGCAATGTGGGATGAATAATGAAATTTGGGAAATAAGGGATAGGACTTAGCAGCCTGGATAGTTAGATCCATCCTTGACTATATTGCTAGCGCTTATTTTTAAATTTACTTTTAGAAGAATATATAATTTATTTTTATCTGATTTTGTTAGGAAGGAAGTGAAGGACAGGTGTTGGTTCTTGGGGCCACAAATCGCCCTCATGCTTTGGATGCTGCACTCCGAAGACCTGGACGATTTGATAAAGAGATTGAGATTGGAGTTCCAAATGCTCAAGACCGGCTAGATATCCTCCAGAAACTGCTTCGCAAGGTACCCCATTTGCTCACTGAAGCTGAGCTGCTACAGCTGGCAAATAGTGCTCATGGATACGTTGGAGCAGATTTGAAAGCCTTGTGTAATGAAGCAGGTGAGAGTGATTTGCTATAGTGAGTCTATACTGATGGACTTAACTCTGGTTTGTTTACAAACTGATAGTTTATATCTCACTTATTTCCTAATGGAAATAGCTAATTTTTCTAATCATGAAATTATTGTTTGGAAAAAAAATCTAGATAATTCAGAAAACTATAAAAAAGAAATAAAAATCCCTCTTAATCCTACCTCCTAAAAATGAACAGTATTGTAGTGTATATCTTTTCAGACTTTCCTAAGTGTGCTCACACAATGTAACTGGATACATTAATGACAATATTGATGATGACAATATTTGTTGATACTGTGCTATGGAAATTTGGGAGAAGTGCCTGCAAGAGAACGAAGATTTTCCTTGAGGAGCAGCTCTATATTTGTTGCGGTGCTGTAAAAGTACTTAGTGAAACCTAAGAATTCTTTGCCTCAGAATATGTGACAGTGTTAAGTCTGAAAATGTTTAAGTGTTGTTATTAATCATTTGACTCTGACTTTAAGAACTTCACCGTGGCGTAACTATAGTTACTTTGAAGCCCATAAGACTTTAACATTTTTGCAGTTTTTCAGGGTAATTTCAACCATGGAGAGTGTGATCAAATCAGGGCAGTTTTTATAACCTACTAAAGTGTTTGATTAGGCAAGTAAGAATTTTTTGAAAAGTATCTGATAATCTTTTTTGTTGTTGTTCTGAGTATTTCTAGAAAAAGACTTCTTTCCTCTAAAGACTGCACATACCTCATAGCATCTCTAGTTTGTTAGTTACCTTATGTTCCTTATATTTATTTTGTTTGCTTATATGGGCATGTGTTTCTAAGTCTTTTTATATTTTGGAGGAGCTTTTTTTTCGGTTGTGGCATTCTATTCCAGTTTGTGACCTAGCCAGTATCTTCATAAGGTGCTTTGGAGAAAGTTTAACCCTTGTAGGTAATGGAAGAAATCGAATTCTTGAGTTGGAAATTTAGGGTTTTTTAAAGAGCTTTAGTACAGAAATATGGTAACTTTTATCTCCAAAGCATTGATTCATAGTCAGTCTTATTTAGTAGGCTCTGAAGACTCTTTTCATTAGTCCTTTGATCTTTCTAATCTGACCCAGTGTGTACAGGAAAAGAGGTTTGAGAAGTTAGAACAGATAGGAAAAGGAAAGTTAGAAGACATATTTATGGGCCTTTGAATACTTTATTCTTTGTGGAGAAAATCAATTTTATTTCATTCTGTTTGGTTACTATCAGTTTCTATTTTAGAGGACTTACAGCTAGGGGAGACTATAGGTTCTGTAGCCCACAAAGCAGATGCAAACATCCTGGTGCACTGCAGTCTAGGACAAAGTCCCTTTCTGTCTAGTTTTTTTATGCTTCACAAGAAATGGTGTGTTTGGTCATGGAAATGAATTCCCTAGCTATCAAGAAGCAGAAGTATCAGTGGATAACTTTGCTTCCTTCATTCCATTAGGTAACAGTGAAGAGTCTGGATTACCATTTAGGCATTGCTTTGGACTTGCCCATCTAGGCAAGGATTCATTCTTCAGCATCCTTCATCAGACAGTTTTTGACTTTCTAATACATTTCATGCATTCTAGAAGGCTGTAGGATTCTTGCTGTCTAGAAACACAGTCTGATGAAGGGAAGATTTTGTAAACAACTACTTATACAGTGAGATACATGCTCATAAAACTGTGGAAAATGTAGTTATCTCCTCTGAAGAAAGGAGACTGTGGTTATATAGAAAAAGTGACATCTAAGAAGAATCTTAAAGAAAAAGCAGGAATTGTACAGTTAAAATGAGGGCATGAGAAGGTGGGAAAAGGAAAACATTCTTTCATCTAATTCTCACACCAACACTGTGATAAAAATATCAGATAGACTCAAAAGAGGTCTCATAGCTAATATGTGGCAGAACTAGAATTTAAACTCAAGATCATCTTACTCCAAATCCATGCTCTTAACCAAAATTAAATCATAAAATAGATTTTTATCAGGGTGGTGTAAGGCTTTTTGGTTTAATTTCAGTCTGTGAAACTAAGGTTAGGATCAATTTTTAGAGTAGAAAATACCTGTATCTTTTCACAGGTAATTATAATCCAGAAATAAAGTTGTGTCCTAAGACTTTCAGGAGAAAAGTGATAATATAACTCACATACTAGGTATAAATAGGACCATCTACTTTTCATGGGCACGGTAGTACCCTAAAGAACTTCAGGAAAATGGCAAGAAAATTTAAGAAATTCTCCCATTTACTTTGTTATATTTAATTGAAAAAGTTGTGGAAGGATCAGAAGGTTAAGTGGAGAAGACTTTTTATGTGAAGATATATACACATTTTAAAAAGGATATACTTGGTGCATACAAGCAGTAAATAAATATTAACTGCTGTTAATGTAACTTAATTTCAGATTATCAGGTATTGCATTGATCTTCTGTCTCCCCTAATCTAGTAATGAATCAGATTATGAAAAGGTAATTTTTAAAAAGATTAGTCTTATAATTAAAGTGTCCAGTAGGGAAAATACATGGTTTTGTGTATACTTGTCTTAAATACTAGTGTATGTTGTATTATGTAGTGTTGTTTTCTAACTTTATATAGCAGAATAAAGCTTATGAACAGTGTGCTAGAATTTTTTGCAAGGGATTTTTCCAAAGAGGCAGGGGGGCATAGTAGAAAACGGATTTTGAGAGTTGAACAGACCTGCCTTCAAAATAAGGCTTGTGATCTTGGGCAAGTTCTTTGCTTTATATAAACCTTAGTTTTCCCCATTTGTAAATTGAAGGGGGTTCTGGTATATGATATCTAAGAGCCATTTTAAACATGACATTCCCTGGATACAAGGGAGAAGAAAGAAAGAAATGGGAAAAAAGAAAAGTAGGGAGGAAAGAAGGAAGGCAAGGAAGGCTAGGAAGGCTAGGAAGGACTAGAAAAGGGGAAAATAACAAGGAAGTTCCCAAGTTACTCACAAAACCTGCCCTGGCCTCATTAGCTACTTACATACATCTGGCCTTTCTACCTTTCATCGTCTTCTCTCTTGTACTTGTTTGAATGATTTAAACTTAGGTAGTTGGTCAGGGTTTTCTCCCACAGTTTTCTTAGAAATAATGCTACAAAGTAGACTAATGCTGATTGTGAAGTTAACTGCATTTTCTCATTGGAGCAGTTTTATAGTTTCTAAGGACTTGAGTAAATTATACATTTAGTTAATAGTGTAATTCAGAAAGAAAGATAAAACAACTTTAAAACTCTGTGAGAATTAAAATTGTAGAATTATGCTCCAAGTGCTGTAGAATGGGCATAAGTGTATCCAACTTAGTGAGCATCCAAGGGCATACCTGATGTGTGCATTGAGCAGGGGAAGGGAAAACTCAGCTGTACTATAAATTTGAACTACGTACTCCTAGTTCTAAATAAAAAGAATTCAACATTTAATGTTGCCTCCTAACTGAATTTAGAGGAGTTGTTAGAGGGTACATTGAATGGTTCTCAGTCATTTAAAATGAGTGCCTAAGACTGTTGGAACTGATGCTGCCCCACCTTTTTTTTGTTAATATGGTTAGTGTCCTTGGGCAAGTAGAAGCAGTCCCAATTAATATATTATGACTTGGAATTACACACAGAGTTAGAATCATTGTTTTAACAAAAAGAGTCATGGTAAAATCTTAATACGTGGAGGCAATATTAATGATTTCTAGTACAAAATAGTTGCTTAGTAAGTATTTGATCTGAGAAATATATGTGGAAACTGGGAGACATAATGAGACATAATTACCACTCCACTCCCCTCGCTAGAGTAATAAAAATATTTGTTAACCTTGGAGTTTGGTTTTGTCTTTAAACCCTGGTGAGATTCATCTCCTCCTGTCCTCTGTTGCCTTTAGAAATCCCTGCTTGATGCTGAGGAAACAACTCTTGTATATAGGTAGCGAGGTATAAGTGTTCTGTGATGCCTTAAATAACTGCTGCTCTTTTCTTGAACATTTCCAGTCTTTTTTTGGCTTCCCATTGGCCAGATGTCTTAGCTATGGTTCTAACTGGGGACTTGAACCACATCTTGCTTCAAACCAGTGCTTTTTAGGAGGCATTTTCATTGTTTACCAGTATTGCTGCATTTAAGTGGGCTGCATTTAAGCTTGAGAATTCCGCTGGCATATTTGGGAAATAAGGCACCTTGACTTCCAAATTTGTCAGGACAGTGAGAGACTGCAGCTCCAGGAGATGTATTCCTGAGTATGCAGGTTAATTGTTCTCTATTATTTATTCTTCACAGCAGAATTCAGATTCATTTCACATGTTCCCAGTTCCCAACAGATCACTCAGAGTTGAAGTTTTCAGACTTTGTCATGTGTCTGAACCACCTGGAGAACTTAGTAAACTCAATGGCTGGGTGTGCCCTATTCTCAAGAGTTTCTGATTCAGTAAGTCTGGGCTGGTTCTTGTGCATTCCTAACGTGTTCCCAGCTGATCTAATGCTGACACCGCTTGGTCTAGGACTTTGAGAATCACTGACATAGGTATTGGTTCTTAAACTGTATGATGTATCAGGTTCACCTGGGAACCTACGCGCATACACACTCCCTCCCCATACTTAGTTGAATAAGGAGGTGTTTTTCAAGTGATTTTGAAGTAGCCAGTCTCGCACTTCCCTGTGAACAGTTATTTGTATCACTGATTTAGGCCAGTGGTTCTCCTGTGTTAAATCTGTGTGAGAATCACTTGCAGAACTTGTTAAAACACAGTTCTGGGCCTCATCCTGCTGGTTTATTAGATCAGGGTGGGGTCCAAGAATTTGCATTTCTGTCAAATTACGGGTGATAGCAATGCTGCTGGTCCAAGGGCTGCACTATGAGAGCCACTGATCTAGGCCATCTAGCTCTCCAATTTCTGAAGGTTCTCTGTAACTGATTTTAAATGACTGTTTTAACTTTAGGTAGTGTAAATTCTCTGACTCTGATAGTGTTGAATTTCTTCCTAGAGTTTTTATGTGTACTAGTCTGAACTCCTATATCATTTAACTCTCCCACTCTAGGAGAAAATGAATGTCTTGCAGGTATGTCTTATGGTTCTGAATAAAACTTTAAAATGACAATTCTGACAGATGGAAAAGCCACAATTAAGGGAAGAGTTAAGAAATAACAATTTAAGAATACAAGGAAGAATGTAGATGTGTGTTTTTCCTAGAACATTTATTTGCTTATTATTTGTAGGCCAATATAGTCTCTGACCTCTTTGTGTGTTGGCTGTCTGATGGTTTTCCTTCTTCCAGGACTGCCTTCTAATCGGGGAAGCTCTGCCCTTTTTAACAAAAAGTGATGCACAGATGTATAGTAACAGCATACACTGAAGTGATCCAGAATTTCCTAAAACCTAAGTGAACTATGTTACTGATCAGTTTAGTAATCTAAAGTTATTGTTTAATAGGATAGTAATCTAATCAGCAAATCCCTGTGGTATATATGTTTCTGCATTCTTTTCCAGAGGACAGAAAGTTTATAGGCTATTCCAGAGTTTGTAAGAGTGATAGTGCATCTTTCGCAGTGTGCTTACTCCCAACTCTTCTAATCTTTTATTGCAGTGTTACTAAATATTTTCCATATTTTAAACTTTGTCTCCATAATTAATAAGAAAGTTGGAAATACTGCAGTAGTGTTGCTTTCAACACTTGGATCTCTTATTATCTGAGCAGATACAATCTTTAATGTTGAGGGTTGGGTGTGAAACTGATTTTCAAATGTTATGTTTTCTTTATGATTAATTTTTGAGCTAGAGTGTGGTTTGATAAGTCATGACTTGTCCAAAAGCCTAATGTTTTGTAGCTCACCTTTTTAAGCAGAGCAGCTGCATTTTGAAATGTTTTATCTCAAGCAGACAAGCTGTTTATAAGCTCAACTCTGACACATCCTGACATTTAATGTCTGTGTTTGTATCTCTCCTGGGATTAGGCTGCCTTTCTAATTAATTAGTTGCATAGCCTTTTATTAATTCCCTCAAAATTTATAATGTTTTAAATTAACAGCATAGATAAGCATACCACACTTTTTTAGAAAACATGAAATGTTAATTATGTAGCAGAGACATGAATTATATAAACTCTGCTGAATGTTAGAAGATGCTTAGCAACAATGTTTTCCAAATGCAGGGATTTATTATAAACTTATCCTTCTAAGGCTGCCTGTGCCATTTCAGGAGAGTGAATATAAATAGAGCTTGATTTCTTCAAGAAGTGGACTCAGTCATTTTGTTTACAGTGGAAGGAAGTATTTGCTTCACATCTCTAAGAATTTATCTTTAGCATCCTTGTTGATTACACATCATTTCAACATGTTCATACCAAATACTTGGGCCTTGGTAAGATAGCATCACAGAACAGGAAGAATTAAAACTCTCATTTAAACAATGATTTTGTCATTATTACACTTACATTAGGTATGGTAAAAATACTGAATCTAATTACTATTACATAACTTTTTTTTTGAAATGGAAAACTTTGTTTGTCTTGTACCAGGGTTCTGAGATATTTATAGCTGTGAGGCCTCCCTCCCACCCTTCATTTGCTTATTTTAACAGGAATTTATGGAGGATCTACTACGTACAGTCCAGCTCTTAAGAAAGGTTCTCTTTCTAACATTTTCCACTATTTTCTTTATTGATTCTGCCAGTGTTGTTTTCTAACTTAGAATTAAAATACTGATTCTATAAAAATTCAGTATTTTCAAATAAAGTCCAAGGAAATAGTGGGGTTCAGTGGAAAGCTCTAGGTCACAAATGCTAACACTGCCCCTTATCAGCTAAGAGTCATTGGGCAAGTCATTTAACCTCTTGAACTGTTTCCCTGACTGCTAAATAGGGATAACATTTTTTAAAGAGTTCTTAGGAGGTTTAAAAGTAAAGTCTGGCAACAGTGTTCAATGTTTATACAGGCCCTTGATAAGTGACACTCTCTCTTTGAAAACAAATTCGTATTTTGTGTGTATTTATGTAGTTCCCTGGTAGAAGCTTAGTTTGATTTTGGCAGGATTCTTGATTTTATGAAGTATTCCTGATTATCCTAGTTCTGTCCAAGGCTATCAGGGAAATCTGGCAGAACCCTTTACCTTGCTAAGGCAGTGATTTTCCCTGAATCTGGAGCGTGAAAGTCTTGCCCATCAGTAGAAATATACAGACAAAGATAGGTACAGACTTGATTTGGGAGTGCCTTCCTGACAGATTTTCTTGCTGAGTGTGAGAGCCCTCTCATGTTACACATTATCAAAGTCACAGTCTCTTCCCTCCCCTATGCACCTCATCCCATATGAGTCTACTGTAGGCCTGCAGTAGAGCAACAATATTAAATTGATGTAGGTATCATGGTTACTGCTCTGATTAATGCATTTTATAAGAGATCATATCTTTACTCATTATTGTAGTTGGTTAAATAAGCAGTAATTATGCAATATAATATCTTGTAAAACAGTGAATTTTCCCCTCTGTTTTGTAATTCTGAAATACAGTGATGGTTATATTTGTGATAGAGGGATTTTTCCTACTGGTTAAATATTATGGATATTATATAAGAGGTGGAGTTTTTTTTTTTGTCAGTTAAGTGGGAATCTTAATATTACTTTTGCTGTTCATTTGGAATGACTAGAGCTGAATGGTTTGTTTCAGAAAAACAGGTGGTAGTTTTGATTCTGTTTAAGCTCTAAGTGATATATATACCATTTACTTCACTAGTGGAAAATTTTCTGAGTTGCCTTGCCAAGGCTATAAATGTAGAAAACGTGAGGAAAGATTTTCTTCTAATTAAAACAATCACAAAAATAAAATCAGTCTATCTAAATGAAAGTCACTTGAAGAGATAACTTAATTCCTTTCTTCTTTATCTAATGCTGTCAGCTCTATTTTCAAAATTTATTGAGTTTGAGCTTTAAAAAATTTTTTTTTAATTAAAGCTATTTTCATTGCTCTTTTCTGGACTATTGGAGTATCTTCTTCCTGCCCACTCTATCCTCCACCTCCTGCCCCTGTTTATTCTTTACACTGTTGAAGCTGCAGGACTTTGAATTGCAGGTTTTGGAGATGCGGAGATCTTGGTTAGAGATATGAATTAGCAGTTTGTCATCAGTTAGATGGTGACTGAAGCCATTGAAATGAGTGAAATCACTTAGAATGAGTAAAGTTCATTCATTCATTCATTTGAGCCAGGTATTGTACTGGGTGCTGGGGCTTCTCAGTGAATAAGAGAGATTTGGCCTCTCTCCTGTTAAAGCTCAAGATGCACAGGGAAGTATAGCAGTGTAACAGGTAGTTAAAATACATTGTATTGTATTTGAATGGTCAGGGAGGTTTTAGTGTACTGATGAGAATCAGGTCTTGAGACCAGGTGCCTGGGGACCATCACCATTCAAAGGTAGAGTTGTTAGAAAAGGTCTGGTATAGGAGACTAAGGAGTGATTAGAGAGATGGGAGGAGAACCCCCCAAAATGGTGATGCAAGTGAGGGAAGGTTTCAGAGAGAAAGTAATTAGAAATAATACATTATTAATTATCTCTGATTGAGTACTTACAATGTGTCAACCGTTGTTTGAAGTCCCTTAGCACATATTAACGATTCCTTACTCCGTTATATGGTTATCTTCATTTTATAGGTGCAAAAACTTAGGTCAGAGAGGTTATGGAGCTTTACCAAGATCACCCAGGAAATAAATAGTGGAGCCAGGATCAACAACATAGAGACCACAGTGACATCAAGTGCTTAGTTTCTTACCTGGGAGATCATGGGGCCCTTGGAAGAGAGTAGTTCTAGTGGGGTCCTGTGGCTAGTTGCTAGATTGCAGTAAATTGAGGGGTGATTGAAAATTGAGGGAACAGAAGTAGTGATTATGAATTACTTTTTCAGTTTTAATGGAGTGTTATTTAGAGTTTTGGTACCTTCCAAAAAAAGAAATAAATACAGTTGGCTGCTCTCCCCCTTTGCTACATCTGTGCATCCCGATCCTCACCCTCCTCAGGTCAAAACCAGATCAGACTGTGTTCCTTCATTATTTTCTTGGGTCCTCTCCTCTTACGTGGGCCTTGCTCTTGTCCACCAAGCTATAGATCTTCAACCTCTGTTGGCATAAGAATTGTGCTCTAAACAACTAAATCCCCCCCCCTTTTTTTAAACTCAGCATTTTAGTACAGTTGGTAAGTTAGGTAAGTAAATAATTTGATATTAAAAAATTGAAAATAAAAGCTATATTTTAGGAAAGTCTCTTGAAACCTGGGGCTGGTGAAGTGTATTAATTCTGATGTCATAGAAGTAGAAGACTCTATCAGAAATCATTTAGTATATTCCTTTATTTCGCAGATGAGGACAGACAACGTGATCTGTCCAAACTCAAGCAGTTAGTGAAGTCTTGGCCCAAGAATCAGATCTTGAGACCAGGTGCCTTCCAAGCAACTTTTAAAGTTGATTGGGCGTTCAGAAAAGACCTGGCTTCTGCAATCAGTTTAAGTTAAACCAATCATTTGTAGTATAAATAAAGCACAAATTGAGGGTATTCTGTTTAATTTCTTTTCTATGAATAAGCAATGAGAAGTGGAACTCTCAGTTCCAGATATATCAAGTGATACTTACCACCTTGTCTGTATTTAATACTGAGTTGAGGGAGATTAAAGACTCCAGATAAAACATTTTCTGGAGTTCTGATACTTTGAGTAAAATATATTTTAAAAAGGAAGACTTAGATTTTGTTATAGTTGCTTTCATTCTTCATGTGCCTGAGTATGCTATTCAGAAATTTCATGCATAACTTTTATAATTCAAATCTGAGATCAAGATGCCCATGTTTCATGTTACTTCTTTATATAATTAAGTGTCTGTAGAGTAGATACAAATCCTAAAAAGTATTATTACCCCTGTGATCAATTTAGGTTTAGTTTCTAGTAATGGAACTTAATTGCAGTCTCAAAAAATAACATAGTTTAGTAGGCATTGAGTATGAAATTGTAAGCTTCCATATGTGTGGGGCAAGATGTCTGAATCTGGAGCAGATGGTTGGGAAGAGCATGAATTCAGAGTAATTGCTCTTGTCCAGAACTGATTATATCTGGATAGTGATGTGTGGCTTGAGGAGAACATGTCATATACTGGAAAGAATGTGTTGGATTAGGCTTGCCTGGGGCATTTTGCCTTTTCTCTTCACTGTGTCTTGTTTTCCATCTCAAAACTTTTGAGAGCATTAGAACATAAAGTAATGAAAACAAAATGACACATTTAATTAGCTGCACCTGTTTTTTATTTCAGAGTTGTGTTTCTTAAGAACATTGAAGCATTGCTTCTGTTTTTGCTTACATTTTAAAAATTAACTTTAAATCTTAAATTTAGTAAGGAAAGGAAATGCCATAGATTGTTTGCCCTGAGCTATATTCCTTGATGATGTACATGTCTCCATTTCCTCCTCTAATTAATTGCTTACTTCTGGTTTATAAAAATACACGTATTTTTAAAAATTTGGTTTCTTGGCATGGATTCTAGTGTGGCTTCATTAGGAATGCTGATGTCTAATAATTTAAGGTTAGCATCATAGAATTTTAAAGCTGAAAAAATAATTTAGAGCAAACATATTTAAATCTTTCCAATTAATAAATGAGGTAACTGATGGCAAGAGGAGGTAGGTTTTATATAAAGGAACACCTAAGCTAGTGGCAGGTAGAGGATCATGGAGGATTCGTTGCATTAATATGGTAGCTCCAGAGATCTTTAATTTTTTTGAACTCTGATACACATTTCACATTTAATTCATATAAATTCTGTATATTATTTTCAAGAATAGCATTTGTATAACACAGTGTACCTCTGTATAAGTCTAGAATCATGGAACCTCATATTGGAAAAGATTCTGCAGGTCTTTGGTCTATGGCAGGGATTTCCAGGATCCCTTTTACGTTTATAGGCTTTTACAAATCTGTAGTCATCCCTATTTTCTTCTTCACTTTCTGACAACCTGCCATACTTCATCTTCTCCATATATCTACAAACAAATGAATAGAGTTGGACTTAGATTTATTTAAAGCATGTTCTTTCATTTTTCTAAAAGTGAACTCTTCAAGGACAGAGATTTTTGTCTTTTATTGTCCTCCAGGGCTTCATAGTCTCTAAAATGAAGTATTACGTTCATTCTTGTCCCTAGACCTTTATGTGTGGTCTTCCCTCTGTCGCAAATACTCCACTGCCTCTTTGGCTTCAGTTCCCATGTTAGCAGTTTAATATCAACTCACTCTTCAAATCTAACTGCTTGAGCTTAGACACACATTTTAGTCTCTCTTAATTTGTGAAATAAAGGAATATACTAAATGATTTCTGTGAAGGTTATGTAACTCTAAACTGTCACTAATCCTACTAAACTGAGTTAGATGTCCCTGACTTGTGTGTTTGTGCCACTTTGTTCTTTCCATGTCATAATACTTGGCATAGTTTATAATAATTACTCATTGTTATGAGTCTTCTCTGTTAGACTGTTAGCACTATGAGAGGTTTATCTGCCTTCTTGTTCTTGTGTACTCTAACATGTAAGAGCTCAAGACGTTGTTGAATAAATTATGCCTAAGAGGTTCTCAGTGAGTATTTTGAATGAATGAATAGAATTGAAGAGTACCTGTGAAAGAGTAGCTTGTAGTCAATGAATGTATCTTCTCAGTGATTCATGAAACAATATTTTAATATTTACTTTGCTTTAATATGAATTGTATTGAATTGGCAAGTAAGTAATACAGGTATGGAATAGTGATTCTCTCACTAAGAACTGTTCTTTAAAAATACTGTCGGATTAATTCACATAAGGAATGCTTTTGTTTCTCCTCTAGTTTTGTTCTCCTTTGTTTATAGTGGCTTTGTTTATAGTTTTTTCCCTTTTACTTCACTTTTTTTGTATTCTATTTTTTAATAAACTTCTTTCTGAAATATAACGTGTAGACAGGTGTAAAACTATTAAGATCCATGAATTTTCCAGAATGAGTACACTCATGTAACCACCGCTCAGATCAGGATATAAAGCATTTCTAGTGCCCTGGAACCTCCATCAGATTCTCTCCTGGCCACGACTCCACACCTCAGCCTAAAAGGCAGCTACTCTTATGGCTTCTAACACCATAGATTAGTTTGGCCATGGTGCATAAAAGTACATATTTCTGTTTGCTTTATATCTGGGAGTGAAATTATTGGGTTGTAGCATATGTGTATGTCCTTGTTAGTAAATACTGCCAAAAGTTTTCTGTAATGATTGTGTCAGTTAACTCTTCCACCAGTAATGTGTGGAAATTTCAGTTTCTCCTCAATCTTGTCAACATTTGGTGGGTTTTTAACAGTATTTCACTGTGGTTTTCTCTGATGGCTGAGTTGAGTACCTTTTTATATATGTATTGTCCATTTGGATATCTTCCTTTGTGACATACCTGTTCAATATCTATTCAATTTTTCTACTGTGTTGCTTTAAAAGAATAATAACTCTTCATAGTCTTTTTTGAGGAATAGAAGTAACTACAGATATTTATTATAATATATATAAATACAATGAATCCAGTTTATCATTGTTTTTCTTTGTGGAAAGTGGTTTCTGTATCCTGTTTAAGAAGTCTGTCAATTCCACTGTTATGAATATTTTATTTTACATTATCTTCTTTGATTCTGAAAATGCTTTATGAGCTCTCCTTTTATATTACCATGTATAATTAATTTACTTTTTTCCATGTAGATAATTGTACCAGCACTAGCTGGTGAAATGACCATTCTTGCTCTGCAGTGTTACTTTGTCTTAAATCAAAGTGTTTGGGTTTAATATCCGGTTCTATTTCACTGATCTCTTTGTCCTTGTGCCAACATACTATTGAAATGTCTTTAATCACTTCAGCCTTATTAAAAGACTTAACTTCTGGTATGTAAGTGCACCTTCTTTTTTCTTCTTCATCAAGTTTTTCTTAACTACTCTTGGCCCTTTGCATTTGCTTAGAACATTAAAAATCAGCTTGCTCCCTCCCCCGAAAATGGATTTAGGTTGGAATTATTAAATCTCTTGATCAATTTGGAGAGAATAAGAAAGTTAACATTTGCAATTTATGAACATGGTAGATCCCTTCATTTATTTTAGATCTTTAATTTCTCTCAAAGTTTTATAGTTTTATGTGAAGAAGTCTTATATAATGTTCAGTAGATTTATTCTAAGGTATTTAAGTTCTTTTGAATGCAGTTATAAATGGAATCTTTTAAAATTTCACTTCATGATTGTTTTTGTTTGTATCTAGGAAAAATAAACTTTTGTGTACTGGCTTTATGACTACCTTGCTAAATTCACTTACCAATTTTAATAGCGTGTGTATAGATTGAAGTTTTTTATGTATGAACCCATGTTACAGTTTTCGGTGTATGCAGTCTGCAATAATGAAAATTTCATTTCATTCCTTTTAACCCCTGCACTTATTATTTCTTTTTCTTGCCTTACTGCAGTGATTAAATCTTTAACATAGATTTAATAGAAGCGATAACAGTAATTATACTTACCTCATTCTTGATCCTAGGCAGAAAATTTCTAATATTTTACTACTTAGAGTTATATTTGCTCTCTTTTCTTGTAGCTAATATGATAGAGTAATGAAATTTCCATTTATTCCTAGTTTGATTTTATAATTAATGATAATTTTTATGACGTTCCTTTTCTATGTCTATAGGATAATCATATTATTCCTCTTCTTTATTCTATTAATGTGGAGAATGATGATGATTGATTTTTCAGATGTTAAACCAACTTTACATTCCTGGAACATAGCCATCTTTTCATGATGTATAACCCTTTATATATTGGTATTTTTGCTGTTGTTTAGGATATTTGCAGTTACGTTCATGAGAGAGATCAGACTATAATTTTCTTTTCTTGTAATGTCGTTTTAGGATTTGAGGAACAGGGTTATTTCTGGCCTCATGAATCAAGTTGGGAATTATTCTGGCCTCTTTTTTCTCTGCAAGAGTTTTTGTAAGCTTAGTGTTATATTCATCCTTAAATACTTTGTAACATTTACCAGTGAAGCTATCTATGCCTGAAATTTTCTTTGTGGGAAAGATTTTAATTACAGAATTAATTTATTTAATAGCTATTGGAATATTTAATTACATGCTTTTTTTGTTTATGTGTTAGTTTTGGTAAGCCTTTTTTTTTCCCCTCCAAGTTTGTTTATTTCAGCTAAATTTTGAATTATTTGGGCTAAGGTTATTCTTAGTATCCTCATATTATCCTTGCAATGGTCTGTAGGTTCTGTAATGATGTCTCCTTTTATACTCCTGATACTGGTAATACGTATCTTTTCTCACATATCTGTGATTGTCTTGCTAGAGATTTAACTCTGTTAGCCTTTTCACTTTAACACTATTAATTCTTCCAATCCATGAACATGGAATAGTATAGCTTCCCATTTGTTTGTGTTATCTTCAGTTTTTTCATCAATGTCTTTTACTTCCTGATTAGGTGTATTCCTAGGTATTTTATTCTTTTTGATGCAATTGTAAATGGAAGTGTTTTCTTAATTTCTCATTCTGATAATTTGTTACTAGTGTATAGAAACACAACAGATATCTGTTTATTAATTTCATATTTTCCAACTTTACTGAATTCATTTACTAGTTCTATTAGTGTTTGGTAGCACCTTTAGGATTTTGTATATAGAGTGTCACGCCATGCACAGTGACAGTTTTACTTCTTCCTTTCCAATTTTGATTCTGTTTCTTTCTTTTTCTTGTCTGATTACTGTGGCTAAAACTTCCAATATTATGTTGAATAAAAGTCGTGAGAGTGGGCATCTTTGTCCTGTTCCTGTTCTTAGAGTAAATGCTTTCAACTTTTCACCATTAAGAATGATGTTGGCTGTAGGTTTATCATACATGGCCTTTATTATGTTGAGGTATGTTCCCTCTCTACCCATCTTGTTGAGAGTTTTTATCATATGTGGATATTGAGTTTTGTCCAAAACTTTTTCTGCATCTATTGAGATGATCATGGTTTTTATTCTTCAGTTTCTTAATGTGGTGTATCACATTGATTGATTTGCAGATACTGAAAATTCCTTGCATCCCTGGGATAAATCCAACTTGATCATGGTGTATGATTCTTTTAATGTATCGTTGGAGTCAATTTGGTAGTATTTTGTTGAGGACTTTTGCTTCTATGTTCATCAGGGATATTGTCTTAAAATTTTCTTTTTTTATAATGTCTTTGTTTGCTTTTGGTACCAGGGTAATGTTGGCCTTGTAGAGTGAGTTTGGAAGTGTTCCTTCCTTTTCAGTTGTTTGGAATAGTTTGAGAAGTATAAGTGTTAACTCTTCTTTAAATGTTTTATAGATTTCCCCTGTGAAGCCATCTTGTCCCAGACTTTTGATTTTTGGGAGTTTTTTGATTACTGATTCAGTTTTAGTACTAAATGATTAATTACCAGTCTGTTCAGATTTTCTGTTTCTTTCTTAATCAGTCTTGGGAAATTGTATGTTTCTAGGAATTTATCCATTTCTTCTAGGTTGTTCCTTTTTTTATTGAGATATAATCTCTTATAATCTCTAATGAATCTTTGTAGTTCTTAGTGTTGGTTGTAGCTTCTCTTTTGTTTCTGATTTTATCTATTTTGGCCCTCTGTCTTTTTTTCCTGATGAGTCTGGGTAAAGCTTTGTCAATTTTGTTTATCTTTTCAGAGAAGAAGCTCTTCGTTTTATTGATCTTTCCTGGTTTTTTTTTTTCAGTTGTTATTTCATTTATTTCTGCTCTGATCTTGTGATTTCTTTGGGTTTTATTTGAGTTTTATTCATCCTTTTTCTAGTTCTTTTAGGTGTAAGTTTAGCTTATTTATTTGAGATTTTTTTTCTTTCCTGAGGTAGGCTCATGTTGCTGTAAACTTCCCTCCTTACCTGTTCTGCTGTGTCCCATAGATTTTTGATCACTTTATTTTTATTGTCATTTATCTTCAGGGTTTTTTTTTTTAACTTCATTTTCAATTTCTTCCGTGACCCTTTTAGTTGCATATTATTTAGCCACTGTGGTTTTTTTTTTTTGTTTTTTTTTTTCTTCCATTTTTTTCTTGTAGTTAATTTCTAGCCTCATAGCATTGGGGTAGGAAAAGATGCTAGAGTATGATTTCAACCTTAAATTTATTGAAACTTGTTTTGTGACCTAGCATGTTATCTGTTCTGGGAATGTTCCGTGTGTACTTGAAAAGAATGTGTATTCTGCAGTTTGGGAATGAAATACTGTGTATGTATATATGTATTTACACACACAAGTCCAGCTGCTTTAGTGTTTCATTTAAGGAAGTGTTTCCTTACTGATTTTCTGTTTAGATGATCTGTCCGTTTGATATAAGTGGCTGTTAAAATCCCATGCTGTTACTGTGTTACTATCAATTTCTTTATTTATGCTTGCTAATATTTACTTTATGTATTTAGGTTCTCATATATTGGATGCATATACATTTACAATTATTAGACATCTTTTTGTTGGAGTGATCCTTTTATCATTATGTAATATCTCCCCTTTTCTTTTTTTTTGCAGTTTTTATTTTAAAGTCTTTTTTTGTCTAAGCAGTGCTACCTCAGCTTTCTTTTCATTTCCAGTTATATGAAATATTTTTTTCCATCTACTCACTTTCAGTCTGTGTGTCTTAGATCTGAAGTGAGTCTCTTGTAGGCAGGCTATGTAGGGTTTTGTTTTTTGTTTTTTGTTTTTTTTTTCAGTATTATTCATTTAGCCACTCTGTGTTTTTTAATTGGCATATTTATATTTAGTCCTTTTAAATTTGAAGTAATTATTGATAGGTATACACTTATTGGTGTTTTATTTATTGCTTTCTGGGTTTTTTTGTTTGTTTGTTTGTTTATAGGTCTTTTTGCTCTCTTTCCTGGAGATTTGATGAGTATCTTTAGTGTTATGCTTGAATTCCTTTTTCTTTTCATTTGCTTTTTGGTGTGTATCTATTACAGTTTTTTGATTTGTAGTTATCATGAGGTTTATATATGGCAACTTATTTATATATGTGATTACTTTAAGTTGATGATCTCTTATGATTTTCTTGTGTATTTCTTATATGTTCTAAAAACCATACATTTTTGCTCACATCCCCACATTTAATGTTTTTGACATCGTATTTTACCTATTTTTGTTTTGTGTATCCCTTAACTACTTATTGTGGTTGTAGATGATTTTAATACTTTTGTCTTTTACCTTTCCTACTAGCATTATTAGTGATTCATCTATTCCCTTTACTTTTTATTTGTCTTTACTGTTGAGATTTTTCCTTTCATAATTTTTATGTTTCTAACTGAGGTCTTTTTGCTTAGAGAAATTCTTTTAACCTTTCCTGTAAAGCCAGTTTAGTGATGCTGAACTCTTAGCTTTTGCTTATCTGTAAACTTCTTTATCTTTCTTCATATCTGAATGATAGCCTTCTTGAGTAGAGTATTCTTGGGTGTATGTTCCCTTTCATCTCTTTGAATATATCATGCCACTCCCTTTTCTGGCCTGCAAATTTTCTACTGAAAAGTCAGCCTATAATTTTATGGAACTTCCATTGTTCATAACTAGTTGCTATTTTCTTGCTGCTTTTAAGATTCTTTAATTTTGCCTTTTCCATTATAATGTGTCTTGGTGTGGTCCTCTTTGGGTTTATCTTGTTTGGGACTCTTTGTGCTTCCTTGACGTGGATGTCTCTTTCCTTTCCTAGGTTAGTGAAGTTTTTAGCTATTATTTATTGAAATAAGTTCTCTGCTTCTTTCTCTCTTCTTTTGAGACCCCTGTCATGTGAATATTAGTATGCCTGTTGTTGTCTCATAGGTCTTGTAAAACTACCTTTATTCAATTCTTTTTACTTTATTTCTGTTCAGCTTGAGTGATTTCGCTACTCTGTCTTCCAGTTTGCTGATCAATTTTTTAGTATGGTGTAGCAATCTACTGTTGATTCCTTCTCACAAATCTTTTACTTATTGTATTCTTTTTTTTTTTAGTTGAAGTATAGTTATTTACAATATTATGTTAATTTCAGGTGTATAGCATAGTGATTCAGTGTTTTTTGCAGGTTATATCCTGTTATAGGTTATTGCAGGATAATGGGTGTAATTCCTTGTGCTATATAGTAAATCACTGTTGCTCATCTGTTTTATATATAGAAGTTTGTATCTGTTAATCCCATACCCCTGGTTTGTCCCACCCTACCTCCCTATCCCCTTTAGTAATCACAAGTTTGTTTTCTATGCCTGAATCTCTTTCTGTTTTGTATATACATTCATTTGTATTATTTTTTAGTTTCTACATATAAGTATATATAGTATGTGTCTTTCTCTGTCTGATTTGCTTCACCAAGCATAATATTTTCTAGGTACATCCATGTTGCTGCAGATGGCAGTGTTTCGTTCTTTTTTATAGTTAAGTATATTCCATTGTGTGTGTATGTGTATACACACATCCCATGTCTTCTTAATCCAGTCTTCTCTTGATGGGCACTTGAATTGTTTCCATGTCTTAGCTGTCATAAATAGTGCTGCTGTGAACATGAGAGGGTATGTATCCTTTTGAATTAGTGTTTTCATTTTTTCCTGGGTATATACTCAGGAGTGGAATTGCTGGATCATATGAAAGTTCTGTTTTTAGTGTTTTAAGGAACCTGCATACTGTTTTCCACTGGCTGCACAAATTTACATCCCCACCAGCAGAGTATGAGGGTTCTCTTTTCTCCACACCCTGACCAACATTTGTTATTTATAGACTTTTAGATGATAGCTATTCTGACAAATGTGAGGTAACACCTCATTGTGGTTTTGATTTGCATTTCTCTAATAGTTAGTGATGTTGAGCACCTTTTCATGTGTCTGTTGGCCGTCTTTATGTCTTCTTTGGAAAAATATATATTCAAATCTGCTGCCCATTTTTTAATCTGCTTGTTTGTTTTTTTCAGTATTAACTTGTGTGAGCTATTTGTATATTTTGGATATTACTAGTTATTTCATTTTTTAGTTCTGTTTGGTTCTTCAGTGTATTTTCTCTTTGTTAAAATTTTTTCTCTGTTCATCCATTCTATTCCTGAGTTTATTGAGCATCTTTGTGATTATTACCTTGACCTCTTTATCGGGTAGATTTCTTTCTCCCCTTGGTTTATTTCTTCTCCTGGTATTTCGTTCCTTTATTTGCAGCATACTCCTCTGTCTCCTCATTTTCCCAAATTTGCTCTTTTTTTCTGTGTATTAAGTAGGTTGGTTATGTTTGCCAGTTTTGGAGAAGAGGCCTCATGTAGGAGATGTTCTTTGGTGCCTGGTAGCACACTCCCCTCTGGTCACTAGAGCTGTATGTTCTAGGGCATGCCTGCTGTGTAGGCTGCATGGGACACATCTGTTTTGGGAGACTGACTGCTATTGGTGCACTGGTAGACAGGGCTGTCGCCAACCCAGTTGGCTGTCAGGCCCTGCCTCATGAGTGGCTATTGGCCTGGTGATGGCTGTGGTTGATCCTAGGCTGGCTAGCTATGTAGCATAGAGTGTCCCGGGACTGGTGCTGACCAGCTCATGGGCAGGAAAGGCCCTGGCACTAAAATGCTAGAGGTGGGATGCCAAAGAGGCGCTTACCAGCACCACTGTCCTCATGCTAGAATGAGCTCTCAAAAATGACTGCTGCCAGCATCTATGTCCCCAGTGGGAGTTCCATTGGCCTCCTGCATTTCAAGCAGGTTCTCCAAGATTAGAGGTGAGTCTGACTCAGGCTCCTTTCAAATTACTGCCTCTGTGCTGGACCCATAGCATATGAGATGTTGCAGGAGCCCTTTAAGAGTGGAGCGTGTGTTTCCAACAGCCCTCTGGCTCTCCTGTTTACAAGCGCTACTGGCCTTCAAAGCTGGGGTCTTATCTTCCCGGTCGGTGCAAGATCCCCAGGCTGCGGAGCCTGACGTGGGGCTTGGACCCCTCACTCCTTGGGAAGATTTTCTGCAGTTGTGATTATCCTCCCATTTGTAGGTCACCCACGTAGGTGTATGGGTCTTGACCATGTTGCATCTCTGTCCCTCCTACTGTCTCATAGTTTCATAATTCCCTTTTAATATCTTGAGTTGTGGAAATCTTTTCTGCTAATTTTCAAATTGTTCTCATAGATAGTTGCTTTGCAAATAGTTGTAATTTTGGTATGCTTGGAGGAGGAGGTGAGCTCAGGGTGTTCCTACTCTGCCATCCTTGCTACACCCCCCCCCCCCCAGTATTTCTTAGCTTTTGAAAACTCTAGGCTTCTTAATTCTTTTTCCTTTTCTGTCTCCTCTGGGAATTACTGCTGTTTTCTTGCTGTCCTCATAGATGTGGAGTTTTTGCCCAGCTTTAAGTTCAGTAGTTTGTATTTGAACTTGTAGAGGTTTTGCTGTTTTATAAATATACGTTTATATTATAGTATTATGTATACTTTTTAAAACCATATATTGCCTGCCCTTTCCAAACCCCTTTCTCAAATGAAAATAATTGGTCTCCTTTATTGCCAAATTTTATGCCTCATGACGTAAATATGGTGGGAAAATTATTACACCACTTCCTTTGTTTGAGTTTTTAGTATATAGGTACCAATAAGAGTAAGCTATCTGGTCAAACTTAGAAATATTGACAAAATTGCCAGATTTGAAACATGAAGTAGTTCCTTTGGTCTTTTGATTACTTCCATTTATGTAAAGAGTTTTTGAGAACTGTTTAAATTCTTTCAGGCCACCAAGGTACTGTTTAAGTCACAGTGCCTTATTTCTGAAACTTTATTTATTTAGTTTTTTATACTCTGGTACTAATTAACTAAAAGGTGTGTTGGGCAGTGAAACAGTCTAATTTAAAATCTTTATTTTCATGTCAAGAGCTGTGAAGGGCTTGAGATTTTTACCCAACTTGTAAGCTATCAAGTTTCACAAGTGCTTGCAGAAGATGCAGTATTCCTGGGTCAGAGTTAAAGGACAGACTATTACTTTAGCAACAGAAATAGCCAGAGCAGCAGCATTTGCTCCACTCTCAGAGTCTCAGTATTCACAGCATTACAGGGGGAGAACTCTCAGCATAGGGAGGGTATGCTGTAATGGGCAGTAAGCATGTTTGCCCTTTGCTTTGGCAGGAGACACTCTATCTTCCTCTATCTTCCTGTGTACAAACATCCTTGAAAAGATGGTTTGTAACAGAGTCAGTGCTTGTGCTGGAAAGATAAGCAGAAACATGAATGACCTGAAGAATTATCTTTCAACATTTTTGGAAGGCAAAAAACCAAATGGGCATTTGTAACATAGACTTATATAAGTGACTTATAAAGATTTTAGATTGTAGAGAAAAGCCTAAGAAAATTTCCCAAGAAAATAGTGATGTTTTTACACATATCCTCAACTTCCTCTTTGGTAGCTTTTTTTCCAGTTAGCATGCTATCTCAAAGACCTCTGTGAATATCAGACTTACACTGATAGTTTTCCTTGGGAAAGATCACTATGGATCTATTTTCTGAGTATCGTTCTACTATTCACTGTTTTTTCTTTGTAGTCAAAGATATGCAACCCTCTGTGTTTGGGGGAATTTATGCCTGCATTCCTTGCATCAGTGCTTCTGTTTCAAAGTTCAAACAAATGAAAGCAAGTAAAATGGCAATTATGTTATCATTTTCATTTAGTAAAAATTCATTGGGGCATAACATTTTAGACAAAAGATGTTAAAAGTGATGGAACTAGCTGTTGTCCCAGGGCAAGTTCACATATTCAGGCTGGATTTCTAAGAAGTCTCTGAGGCTAAAATTCTTCAAATGGAACTTCATTGTGCACTAGAACACAAGTATAGCACTTCATTGAAAAAGACCCTAAGGCAAAGAGCACATAGGGAGTTTGCTGCCCTCTAGACTGGAGGTCTTTGTCACAGATCAATAGGCTCCAAATCTGGTAACTTAGGTGTGGATGGAGTGGGTTGGACATTCACTCCTGTCAGTGTTTAAACTCCAAGCAAATCGCAAAGACAAAGAACCTAGTATCTTTAACTTCCTAGATCAGCGTTACCTCTTTTCATTTGTTTGGATCTTTCTAAATTTGACTTGATTGGCCATCTTTTTGTCTTTGTATTTTCCTGTTCTGATTCTACTTCTCCATCTCTGCCTATTAATTCTCTCTTTTTTTAAACCATTGTTTATTCTTAAGCTCCTCAGATAATAGGGTTTCCTAAGATTGAGTCTTCAGCCTTCATTCTTCCATCCCTCATCCCTCCCTAGCCTCCCTTGTACAGGTCTCTTCAATGTCTATAATGTAAGCTCTTGTGTGTATGTGCGTAACTCTGAAGTTTGATTCTCTCTTGAGTTCCAAAACCACATTTCCAACTGCAAGCTAAGTATTTCCTTCAAGATGTTCTGCCATTACCTTACAAAATTTAACTTTGGTTTGTTAACAAAAGGTATGAGGCAAAAGAAATGTTCTTATTTTAATATTTTGCTCTTTTCAGAGAAATTCCCTAAATTATTTTGATAAAGTGTTACGGTCTTTTTTGTGGATGTTCTTTTATAAGTTTTATTTCACATTTGTAAATACCTGTCTTTCCATGTTTCACATCAGTTTGTCATATTTTCACCGTCAAAACTAAGCATTTGGATTTTTGCCTTCATCCCCTATATTATTTTCATCTACCTCTCTACCTTCTTACTGCTATCCACACAAACCCCCACACCTACACACACAAGCACACAAAATTTTAAATGCTACAACATGAATTAGGTTTGGGCTTTTTGTTATTATTTTTATCAGTATGTTTCAGTCTGTATTTGTGAGGTAGAAGATAAAGCTTGTTTTACTTTTCTTTTTGTAGGTCTCTATGCCTTGCGGAGAGTCTTGAGGAAACAGCCTAACCTCCCTGACAGCAAGGTGGCTGGATTGGTGAAGGTTACTCTGAAAGATTTTTTGCAGGGGATGAATGACATCAGGCCCAGTGCCATGAGGGAGGTAGCAATTGATGTCCCAAATGTAAGTATTTGTACCCTCATACTAGCCATCTATTTTCTGAGTGTCGTTCTACTACTGAAAGTCCAGGGAAACTACCTTCCTAAGCTAAACTTAAGAAAAAAATTTTTAATTGAAATTTTTATGGAGATAATTATAGATTCAGTACAGTTGTAAGAAGTACTTTAGGGAGATCCTGTGTGTCCTTTACCCAATTTCCCACAAAGGTAACATTTTGCAAAACTCTTGTACAATATCACAAGCAGGATATTCATTCTGGTAGAATCACCAATCTTATTCAGATTTTCCCAGTATTACTTGTACTCATCTGTGTGTATATGTATGTGTGTGTGTCTGTATTTAGTTCTGTGCAGTTTTATTACAAGTAAAGTCTTGTGTATCCATCATCAGTATCAAGATACAGAGGAGTTCCATCAGCACAGTGATCTCTTGCTTTGCTCTTAACTATACCCACCTTGTTCCTGTCTCATTTCTTAAATTCTGTCATTTCAGAAATGTTATATAAATGGAATTATACAGTATGCAACTAATTGGGATTAGTTTGTTGTTGTTGTTAATTTAGTGTAATTCCCTGGAGAGTCATTCAAATCATTATGCATTAATAGTTTGTTCTTTTCTGTTGCTGAGTAATACTCCATGGTATGTATTCACATGTTGGAGGACATCTGGGCTGTTTCAGTTTGGGGCTAATATGAATAAAGCTGCTGTGAACATTTATGTACAGGTATGATGTGAGTATAAGTTTTTCCTCTTTTGGAACAAATGCCTATGGGTGCAGTTACTAGATTTAATACTAATTCCATGTTTAGTTTTATAAGAAAATGTCAACAAGACTAATTTTAGAACAAAAAAGTCTTCTAGTTATGATATTTTCTACTAATGATGCCTGGTATTTCCTGGGGTTCTTTTACGTACACTACATCATTGACTGTCTTTGCAAAGTTCTCAGTCAAATCACGACAGGGGCAACAAAAGCTACTTTTTAATGCATGGACTATCTATTATATCACTTATGACCCACGTAGGCCTGATATTCAGGAACAAAAATAGGCCTTTGAATGTATTTATGTATTTAGAAAATAAACATTGAAACAAGCATTGGCAGTGTGTCCTGCACTATATATAATATGCTAATAGATATTATGAAGTATCAAAAGAGAGCTGTTATTTAAATTTATTTCACCATAGAGCAGAGAGTTTCTGTATTTTGCAGTGTGGTAGACTGCAAAAAATGACCACGGATTCTTCCTATCACTGTGTTTGTCGCTTTGCACTGCAACGTTGTAGCTCCCCATATAAAAGACTCAGAGTCAAGTATTCCACCCTTGAATCTGCACTTGGCCATGTAACTTGCTTTGGCCAATAGGGCATTGGTAGTCATGATGCAAGCAGGCTTGAAAGTGCTTAGTGCTTGCCTTCTCTTGTTGATCTTTGACCTTGCTTTGTTAAGAAATCTGTACTAACTTCCTTAAGATGAGAGACTGTGTGGAGCAGAGATGAGCCTGCCTAGTTGAGATTCATCACAAATTGTCAGACATGGGATGCCATGCTAGACCACCCCATCCCAGTCGAAGTTTGCCTTAGATCAGAAGAAACCACCTAGTTAACCCTCGGAATTGTCAGAGATAATAAATGTCTGTTGTCGTGAGCAGCTAAATTTGGGAGTAATTAGCAAAAGCTAAGTGAAGCAGACGCTTGTTAGCTTCTTGTAAAACACATTTCTTTTGTGAATGTAGGCTGAGAAACAATACGCTGGAAATAGTAACATCTCCAAGGACTAGCTGCTGGTTTAGGCTGCTTAATGTGATGTTGAATCCTTTTTGAAACATTTTCTAACTTACTACTAAAAGCTTGACTTTGGGGTTTTTTAGAAGCTCTGTAGCAGAACACGATAATTTCGTACGAATAATTTGACAAACGGAGTTAGAATAGAGAATGATTGATGTTGGGTTAGTAGAAACTTTTCATGTCTGTGGAATTTATGGTCTTAAGTTTGGGCACATTGACTGGTATGAATACTTTTTTTGCAGGATTTATGTGTACTTCATTTGGTGCCATTACATAATTTAATGGGTCAGGTAGATGCCTAATCATCAAATGTTACATGTGAAAATTTTGGGGGATAGGGCTATAAACTAACTACACCATCCAATAACATTTTTAGTTATTTTAAAAGGTTAGGAACTGAAGAAACATACAGTAAGCTTTTAAACTTAAAGTTACTACCAGTGGAGAATGTGTTTAAACAATGGCTGATCACTCTTGGAATCGTGAGCTGATTTATTCATCACAGAAACCAGGACTGCAACTGCATTTTTAATTGCTTTAATGAAAGATTTTTTTTCCTTTATTTTCTTTTGATACAGTATTTACAATTCATGGACTTGTGCCATTTTCCATTCGGCACTTTATTATTTGGCCTGCGGCCATGGTGCACTGTGATGTTACTCATAAGGTCCAGAGTGATTAGCCCTGGTCAGAGTACTTTCTTACATTGCTTTTCATGCTCACTTCAGATTGTAAAAATCTTCCTGAGAAGTCAACATTTCTGTAATTAGATTCCCCTATATGTCACTCTTCTAGCCATTATATCTGCAAAAATATCTCCAAATTATTTCTGCAAAAGATTTGATATTTATTTTGCTATAGAAAACCTGTTCCAAGTAGCTAGTTAATTGCAAACATTTTTAATAGTAAATTGAGCATTCAACATCTTTTGAGAGAAGGTTTTGGTGTGTGAAATTAAACCTTCTAAATCACACTTGCCTAATTTAAGTTTGAAAGAAATGTCTTAAGATGGGAATGTTGCCAATTATAATATAACGCATTATTAATTTCAGGAGACCGCAAGTGTTAGCCACTTACTTAAATGTAATGTTTCCTTTTTTTGGACTTTTCTGAATTGGTGGTTATACCAAATGATATATTAAAAGTCAAATGTATTTTACAGTTAATTGGTGATGAAAGACAGATGTATTTCTTTACTCTAAGAATTCTTAGAATCTTTGGATATGCTAATAAGCATTGTGAAATTTCAGTTTTTTTAACCAGAGATAACTTTTAATATTTTTTTATAGTTCTAATAGCTTTTTTAGAATTTTATAAATTTTTTTGTGCATGTAGGTATTTTAATATTATTAATCTTAGGGTATATATAATTCTTTTTAAACTTTTTTATTGATTTATACTCATTTTACAATGTTGTGTCAAATTCCAGTGTAGAGCACAAATTTTCAGTTATACATGAACATATATGTATTCATTGTCACATTTTTTTCTCTGTGAGCTACCATAAGATCTTGTATATATTTCCCTGTGCTATACAGTGTAATCTTGTTTATCTATTCTACAATTTTGAAATCCCAGTCTATCTCTTCCAACCCTCCGCCCTCTTGGCAACCACAAGTTTGTATTCTGTGTCTATGAGTCTATTTCTGTTTTGTATTTATGCTTTGTTTGTTTTTTTAGATTCCACATATGAGTGATCTCATATGGTATTTTTCTTTCTCTTTCTGGCTTACTTCACTTAGAAAGACATTCTCCAGGAGCATCCATGTTGCTGCAAATGGCGTTATGTTGTTAGTTTTTTATGGCTGAGTAGTATTCTATCATATAAATAAACCACCTCTTCTTTATCCACTCATCTGTTGATGGACATTTAGGCTGTTTCCATGTCTTGGCTATTGTAAATAATGCTGCTATGAACAGTGGTGTGCAGGTGTCATTTTGAAGTAGGGTTCCTTCTGGATATATGCCCAGGAGTGGGATTCCTGGGTCATCTGGTAAGTCTATTCCAGTCTTTTGAGGAATCTCCATACTGTTTTCCCCAATGGCTGCACCAAACTGCATTCCCACCAGCAGTGTAGGAGGGTTCCCTTTTCTCCACAGCCTCTCCAGCATTTGTCATTTGTGGACTTTTGAATGATGGCCATTGTGACTGGTGTGAGGTGATACCTCACTATAGTTTTGATTTGCATTTCTCTGATAATTAGTAATATGGAGCATTTTTTCATGTGCCTATTGATCATTTGTATGTCTTCCTTGGAGAATTGCTTGTTTAGGTCTTCTGCCCATTTTTGGATTGGGTTATTTTTTTCTTATTAAGTCGTATAAACTGCTTATATATTCTGGAGATCAAGCCTTTGTTGGTTTCATTTGCAAAAATTTTTTCCCATTCCATAGGTTGTCTTTTTGTTTTTCTTATGGTTTCCTTTGCTGTGCAGAAGCTTGTAAGTTTCATTAGGTCCCATTTGTTTATTCTTGCTTTTATTTCTATTGCTTGAGTAGACTGTTCTAGGAGAACATTTTTGAGATGTATGTCAGATGATGTTTTGCCTATATTTTCCTCTAGTAGGTTTATTGTATCTTGTCTTATGTTTAAGTCTTTGATCCATTTTGAGTTTATTTTTGTGTATGGTGTAAGGGAGTGTTCTAGCTTCATTGTTTTACATGCTGCTGTCCAGTTTTCCCAACACCATTTGCTGAAGAGACTGTCTTTATTCCATTGTATACTCTTGCCTCCTTTGTCGAAGATGAGTTGACCAAAAGTTTGTGGGTTCATTTCTGGGCTCTCTATTCTGTTCCATTGGTCCATATGTCTGTTTTTGTACCAATACCATGCTGTCTTGATGACTGTAGCTCTATAGTATTGTCTGAAGTCTGGGAGAGTTATTCCTCCAGCGTCTTTCTTTCTCTTCAGTAATGCTTTGGCAATTCTAGGTCTTTGATGGTTCCATGTAAATTTTATTATGATTTGTTCTAGTTCTGTGAAGTATGTCCTGAGTAATTTGATAGGGATTGCATTAAATCCGTAGATTGCCTTGGGCAGTGTGACCATTTTAAGGATATTGATTCTTCCAGTCCAAGAGCATGGGATATCTTTCCATTTTTTAAAGTCTTCTTTAATTTCCTTCATCAATGGTTTATAGTTTTCTGTGTATAATTCTTTCACCTTGGTTAGATTGATTCCTAGGTATTTTATTACTTTGGGTGCTATTTTAAAGGGGATTGTTTCTTTACTTTCTTTTTCTGTTGATTCATTGTTAGTGTAAAGAAATGCAACTGATTTTTGAACGTTAATCTTGTAACCTGCTACCTTGCTGAATTCTTTGATCAGCTCTAGTAGTTTCTGTGTGGACCTTTTAGGGTTTTCTATATATAGTAACATGTCATCGGCATATAGTGACACTTAGGATATGTATAGTTTTATACTCTGCTTTTTTCACTAAAAGTTATATGGTAAACGTCTTACTCTAAAATTTTTGGCAAACATCTTGTTAATAGTAGCATAATAGACTATATGTGGATAAACTATAATTGTTTTATCCTTCTTCCATTCTCAAATACATAGGGTATTTTCTGTTTTTCTCTTGTATGATTATAAATTAATTTTTGTCCAGATCTTTGCATTTATGATTCCTAGAAGTGGAATATGTGATTTTTAAATCTTGTGACAAGTATCATCAAATTTTTTTTCCCCAGAAGGGTTTTTCTAATTTATAAGCATGTGATGAAAATGTAAAATTACCAAGAGCTTAAGCAAAATCTCATTTTATTTTCGCTTTAGTCCTTTTCTCTAATTTTTACTTTCCACTAGTTTATTTTCTTGACCAAAATTTTCTTTATTTCTTGGAATAATATTTTTTTTATAGTAATACTTATTTCTCAGATAAGTTTTAGATGAAGAGATTTTAAAAAGAGAATGGAAATAAACTATCAGTTACATATCTTCTCCCTATAAAAATGTTAAATTTTTAGATAAAAGGGTATAGCTGAATGATTTTTTAATGCATTTTAAGTTCCATAAGAGCAGAGGTTCTTTTTGTTTTTATCCTTAGTGCTTAGCATAGGATTAGCACATACTAGATGTCTAATCAATATTTGATGAATAAATAAGTGAATAACTATAATTTTCATGGAAAAAATAATTGATGCTCAATTCTGGATATTTGAGAAATACTTGAAAAAGGTTATCTTCCTTCTGTACCAATGTCCAATATAAGCTGTTATTACCCTTATGTAACTTTCTTCAGATTTTTCATGTTTTATAAAGCAACTGATTTCTTCAGTGAATTTTAACAATTTTGAAATACAGATGCCTATAATGGTGCTGAACTGCCTACTCTGGAGGGGTATACAGTAATTCTTTATATTTTTTGTGGAATATGTTGCTTCTTTGACCTACTATTAAAAATCCTCATTTTATTAAGGTAAACAAAGAAAAATAGTGTTTTTAATATTTATACTTATATATTATCTTTGCAGTAAGTCATTTTTTATACATCATAACATCACTGATACATGACATTCTTAACCAAATATATACAAGTTTATTGGCATCAAGTTTATGTAATTCATTTATGTATCTTAGCTTCCTCCTCACTGCCTGCCACTTTCCCAACTTCATTTTATGTAGTTTTAGGTTGTCCCTTACTTTTTGGAAATAATCCAGATATGTATATTTTTGATATTACCTTTGGATTGCAGTTTTCATAATTTGGACCATTGGTTTAAAATAAGCTAAAAGCCAATAAAAAAAAAATAGAACTCTACTTTCATATGAACCTACTGTTGTAAAGTGAACTGCAACCAAAGCTTCAGGACTATATAGTCCCAAACCTGTAAGCTTGGATCCTGGTTAGATGTAGAGGTAGTTGTGATCTGATTGTCTACCAAGTGTCATTAGTTAAATGAACATTTTTCATTTACTCTCATTTTAAAAAGTAGTAAACCACTTAATTATATGAATAATTACAAGGCTGTCTGGTTCACTAGTTACATATTCAAAATTTGGTGATGTGTTTTTATTTGGCACTTTTTCAGATGAGATTGGAACATCAGAATGTAATGAGCCAGTTGAATTTCTTAGGATGCGCTCATTAGCATTACTTTTTTGGTGCAGAGATTTGAGTTAAATAGTTTAATTGACCACAATTACATTTCACTTTTCATGTAGCTTCAGGATAATTTGAAGGAATTTGAGTTTCTAATTTTTTAAAATAATACTATATTCTATGTTTTCTTTGTTTTTACAGACTCAAAGGGTTGAGGGTTTCTGTGATACTTTACTAAATAACAGATTACTTTTTTTGGAATAGATAGTACAACCTGTGGAAATTCTGTTAATTCCATATTGGTTCTTGGCAGAGCTTTTGAATTCAGTTTCTTTTGATTTTGCTTCTTGTTGTCTAGACAGAAGAGTGTCTTCTATCACTCCCAAGATCCTAGTCTTCCTGCCAGCTTCTCTTGTGCATTTTTATAATTTTAAGTAATAACAGTTGAACAGGAAAGCACATTTGGGAAAGTAGATTACTTCTAACCAGGAAATACTCTGTGCCAAAATCAAGATTGTAGTTTTAACCTTATTAAATATTGTCGAAGTTTAACTCTTTCATTCCACTTTTCTTTTTATACCTTACTTTTCTCAGGCTTCAGGAGGAGAAATGAGAAGATACAAAAGTTAGTGGAAGGATCACCAATTTCTGTATTCAGTCCTGATCCTGGTTAACTTTGATGAATTTGAACACTCTTTCTTTCAGATTATAAATAGAAAACTCATAATGTAGTTTCTGATGAATGTTTTCTTTTAAATCTGTTAAATAAAGTTAAGGTTGTCCACGTGTGTGTATAGGTGAGCAGTACTCAGTACAAGCACAACTCATTTTGGTATGCTTCCCTTTATTGTGCTTTACAGATGTTTTTCACAAATTGAAATTTTGTGGCAACCCTGCAACAGGCAAGTCTTTTGAAGCCATTTTTCTAACAACATTTTCTCAGTTTGTGTCTCTGTTACATTTTGGTAATTACTGCAATATTTCAGACTTTTTCATTATTATATTTGTTATGGTAATCTGTGATCAATGATCTTTGATGTTACTATTATAATTGTTTTAGGGCACCACGAACTGTGCCCATATAAGATGATGAACTTAACTGATAATTATCGTACGTTCTGGCTGCTCCACCGACCAGCTGTTTACCCACCTCGTTCCTCTTCTTGGGTCTCTCTATTCTCTGAGACACAACAATATTGAAATTAGGCCAGTGAATAATACTGCAGTGGCTTCTGAGTATTCAAGTGAAAGACAGAGTTACATCTCTCACTATCAGTCAAAAGCTAGAAATGATTAAGCTTAGTGAAGAAGGCATGTAGAAAGCCAAGACAGGCCAAGAGCTAGGTCTTTTATGCCAGTCAAATTGTGACTTCAAAGGATAAGTTCTAGAAGGAAATTAAAACTGCTACTCCAGTGGATACATGAATAATAAGAAAGTAAAACAGCCTTACTGCTGACATGGAGAAAGTTATAGTGGCCTGCATAGAAAATCAAACCAGCTAGAACATTCCTTGAAGCCAAAGCCTAAGTCATAGCAAATCCCAAACTCTCTTCAATTCTGTGAAAGGTGAGAGTGGTGAGGGAGTTGCAGAAGAAAAGTTTGAAGCTAGCTGAGGTTTGTTAATGATGTTTAAAGAAAGAACCTGTCTCCATAACATTGAAGTGCAAGGTAAAGCAGCAAGTGCTGATACAGAAGCCGCAGCAAGTTATCTAGGAGATCTAGCTAAGATAACAAATGAAGGTGGCTACACTAACCAACAGATTATCATTGTAGATGAAACAGTCTTATATTGGAATAAGATGCTATCTAGGAGTTTCATAGCTAAAGAGGAGAAGTCACTACCTGGCTTGAAAGCTTCAAAGGATAGGCTGACTCTTGTCAGGGGCTAATGCAGCTGGTGACTTAATGTTGAAGCCAGTGCTCATTTACCATTCCAAAAATCCTAGGGTCCTTGAGAAATATGCTAAATCTACTCTGTTTGTGCTCTATGATTGGAAGAACAAAGCCCAGATCACAACACGTCTGTCTACAACAGGGTTTGCTGAATAATTTATGTGCACTATTGGGATCTAATGCTCAGGAAAAAAAAAAAAAGATTCCTTTCAGAATATTATGGCTCACTGACAATGCACCTGATTACCCAAACGCTCTGATGGAGATGTACAAAATCAGTGTTTTCATGCCTGCTAACACACTATCCATTCTGCAGCCCATGGACCAAGGCATCATTTCGACTTTCAAGTCTTAAATAAGAAGTATATTTTGTAATTCATCTGATGGATCTGGACAAAATAAATTGAAAACCTTCTGAGAAGGATTCAGCATTCCACATGCCATTAAGAACATTCATGAGAAGAGGTCAAAATACCAACATTCATAGGAGTTTGGAATAAGTTGATTCCAACCCTTATGGGTGACTTTGAGGGGTTCAAAACTTAGGTGGAGGAAGTAACTAAAAATGTGATAGAAATAGCAAGAGAACTAGAAGTGGAACCTGAAGTTGTGACTGAATTGCTGCAATCTCATGAGAAAACTTGAGTGGATGAGAAATTGCTTCCTATGGATGAGCAAAGAAAGTGATTTCTTGTGATGAAATATACTGATAAAGATGCTGTGAAGATTGTTGATAATGGCAACAAAGGTTTAAGAATATGAAATAAACTTAGTTGATAAAGCAGCGGTAGGGTTTAAGAAGATTGACTCCAGCTTTGAAAGAAATTCTACAGTGGGTAAAATGCTTTGAAACATTACATACTGCAGAGAAATTGTTCATGAAAGGAAGAATCAATTGATGTGGCAAACTTCATTGTTGTCTTATTTTAAGAAATTGCTACAGCCACCCCAATCATAAGCAACTGCTGCCCTGATGACTCAGCAGGCATCAAGATCAAGACAAGACTCTCCACCAGCAAAAGATTATGACTTGCTGGGGGCTCAGATGATGATTAGCATTTTTAGCAAAAAAGTATTTTTAAATTAAGGTATGTGTTTTTTTTAGACATTATGCTATTGCATACTTACTGGACTACAATACAGTATAAACATAACTTTCATATGCTCTGGGAAACCAAAAAATTCAGGCCTCAGTTTATTGCACTGTTCTCTTTAATGAAGTGAACTTGAATGGAACCCACAATATCTCTGAGATATGCCTGCAAATACTTGATGAGTGTTTGCTAAAAGCACAGAATTTCATTTACAGTAAAGAAATCATCGGTAGGGTTAATGCAGTTATTTTGTGGTACTATCTTTACTTCATCTTACACAGATATGCAATGATTTCATACTCTTTTTTAGAAATTTTTTATGGAAGTATAGTGGATTTACAATGTTGTGTTACTTTCTGGTTTATAACATAGTGGTTCAGTTATACCTAAATATATTTTTCATATTCTCTTTTCATTATAGGTTATTAGAAGATATTGAATGTAGTTCTCCGTGCTACACATTAGGACCTTGTTGTTTATCTGCTTTATATATAGCAATTTGTATCTGCTAATCTTAAGCTCTTTGATTTATCTCTCCCTCCCCCTTTTCCCCTTTGGTAACCATAAATTTGTTTTCTATGCCTGTGAGTCTGTTTCTGTTTTGTAAATAAGTTTATTTGTATCTTTTTTTTAGATTCCACATGAAAGTGATATCATATGATATTTGTCTTTCTCTGTCTGACTTACTTCACTTAATATGATAATCTCTCAGTCCATCCATGTTGCTGCAGATGGCATTATTTCATTCTTTTTTGGCTGAGTAGTATTCCATTTGTGTGTGTGTGTGTGTATGTGTATATATATATATATGTGTGTGTGTATATATATATATATGTGTGTGTGTGTATATATATATATATATACCACATCTTCTTTATCCAGTAATCTGTGGTGGATGTTTAGGTTGTTTCCATGTCTTGGCTATTGTAAATAGTGCTGCTCTGGACACTGGGGTGCATGTATCTTTTTGAATTAGAGCTTTCTCCAGATATATGCCCAGAAGTGGGACTGCTGGATCATATAGTAACTCTAGTTTTTTAGGGAATCTCCATACTATTTTCCATAGGGACTGCACCAAATTACATTCCCACCAACAATGTAGGAGAGTTCCCTTTTCTCCACGCCCTCTCCAGCGTTTATCATTTGTGAACTTTTTAATGATGGCCATTCTGACTGGTGTGAGATGATACCTCATTGTAGTTTTGACTTGCAGTTCTCTGATAATTAGCAATATTGAGCACTTTTTCACGTGCTGATTGGTCATCTGTATATCTTCTTTGGAGAAATGTCTATTTAAGTCTTCTGGTTATTTTTTCATTGGGGTGTTTTTTGTTATTGAGTTGTATGAGCTGTTTGTATATTCTGGATATTAAGCCCTTGTCAGTTGCGTTGTTTGCAAATATTTTCTCACAGTCTGTAAGTTGTCTTTTCATTTTGTTAATGATTTCCTTCCTGATGGTCAAATATATATGATTTGCAAATATTGTCCTCCACTCAGTGAGCTGCCTATTTTCACTTTCGTGATAGTGTCTTTGGAGCATAGAAGTTTTTAATTTTGAGGAAGTCTGGTGTATCTATTTTTTCTTTTCTTATATGTATTTTTCGTGTCACATTTGAGAAACTATAGTCAAATCGAAGGTCAGGAGAATTTACCTTAACTTCTCTTTTAGAGCTTACAGTTTCAGCTTGTACATTTAGGTCCTTGGTTAATATTTTTTTTTTCCTCCACAGGTTGGGGGTTAACCCTGCTCTTTTGTGTGTAACCATAGGACTGTAGAAACTCTAGCTATAGCTTAGAGTCATAAGAACCATATCTGGGGAAAGGTGTTTTTTTTTTAACTATGGTAAATATGTATAACATAAAATTCACTGTTTTAACCATTCTTAAGTGTATAATTTGTTGGCATTAAGTATATTCATATTGCTATGCAGTCATCACCAGTCATTTTCAGAACTGTTTCCTCTTCCCAAGCAGAAACTCTGTACCCATTCAACACTCTTTGTTCCCTCCCTCACTATTAGGTATTGAAGATGTCCTTTATTAAATTATGTTTCTTTCTATTCCTAGTTTGCTGAGGTGTTTGTTTTTTTAATCATGGATGGCTGTTGAATTCTGTTGAATGCTTTTCTTGCATCTATTAAAATGATCATGTGGTTTTTCTTAGTCTGTCTATATGGTAAATTACATTGATTTTTTTTTTTAAAGTGTTGAATTGGTCTTGTATTCCTGGATGAACTCCACTTGGCTGTGATATAGTATCCTTTTTATATGTTACTGGATTCTATTTGCTGATATTTTGTTGAGAATTTTTATGTGTTCATGAGAGAGACTGGCCTGTAATTTTCCTGTAATGTTTTTGTCTGGTTTTGGGATTAGGATAATGTTGGCGTTATAGAACGAGTTGGGAAGTGTTCTCTCTTCATTTATTTGTTAGAAGAAATTGCATAGAATTAGTACTATTTCTCCGTTAAATGTTCTTCATTGAAACCATCTGGGCCTGAAATTTCCATTATTTGGTAGGCTTAAGTTAAATTTAATTTTTTAGTAAATCTCAGACTATTCAGGTTATCCATTTTTTTCTTGAGTGAGTTTCGGTAGTTTGTATCTTTTAAGGAATTAATCCATTTGACCTTCATTTTTTGAAATGTGTACATACAGTTCATAGTCTTGCTTATTATGTTTTTACTGTCTGCAGGATGAGTAGTGATGTTTTATCTTTCATTTCTGATACTGGTAACTTGGTATATTCTATTCTTTTTTTCATGATCAATCTGCCTTGATGTTGGTTTTATATTTGATATTTTGAGCATTTCAAATTATGAGCATTTTGTTTTTCTGGTTTTGATTTCACTGATTTCTGCTGTCATCTTTATTATTTCCTTCCTGCTATTTACATTAGGCTTCATTTGCTCTTCTTCCTTTAGTTTAAGGTGGGAACTGTGGTTAGTGATGTATTTTTCTCTTTTCTAAGTCTGTGTTCAATGCCATAGACAATCATTAAGCATTGCTTTAGCTGCATTCACATGTTTGATGTGTTGTATTTTTATTTCTATTTAGTTCAAAATATTTTTTTTAATTTCCCATGAGACATCTTTAACTTAACATAGTCTGCCTTCAAGTGGAAATATATCACATTTATGGTGTAAGAACCTTAAAACAGTATCCTTCCATTGGCTCCTTCCTGGCTTTTGTACTATTGTCATACATTTTACTTTTACATATGTTTTAAACTCCAGAGCACATTGTCATCATTTTTGTTCTAAACGGTATTTCCTTTTGAAGAGATTTAACTAATAATAAAAAAAGATCTTTATATTTACACAAAGTAGTTACCATTTCCAGCTCTCTTTAGTCTTTTGTGTAGATTCAGGTTTCCATCTGGTATCATTTTCCTTCTTCCTGAAAGGCTTACTTTAACATTTCCTGTATTGCAGGTGTGCTAGTCATGAATTCTTAAAGTTTTTGCAAGTCTCAAAAGAGTCGTTATTTTATTTTTGCTTTAGAAAGATATTTTTATTGGATAAAGAATTTAGTTTGATAGTGACTGCCCCCTCCCCGCCCAGTTCTTTAATGATTTTGCTTCATTCTCTTCCTTTTTACATTATTTTTGAAAAAAAAATCTGCTGTCTCCATTTTCTTTGTTTTCTGTATGTAATATATGTTTTTCCCTCTGGTTGCTTTTAAGATTTTCTCTTTGTCACTAGTTTTCAGCAATTTAATTGTACACTGTGGTCGTTTTCTTCATGCATCTTGTTCTTCATGCATCTTGGTTCATTGGTTTTCTTAAATATGTGTGTCTATAGTTTTAATCAAATTTGAAAAAAAATTTTGACCATGATGTATTTAAATATTTAGTCTGTTTCTTGCTTCCCGCCCTCACTGAAGGCTAAAAATTCACATGTACCTTTGTCTGCTTGATATTGTTCCAAAGCTCATTGATGCTGTGTTCATTTTTAAAATTATTCTGCATTCTTTCTCCCTTTGTTTTATTTTAAGGAGTCTCTGTTGCTCTTCCTACCAGTTCATTATCCTTTTTTCCCCTCTGAAGTGTCTAATTAGCTGTTAATCACTCTGTGTCTATCCCCAGAGTGACTCCAGCCTCTGGCCCATACCTGTAGCCCCCTCTCATCCCTCCCTTCGCAATGCAGATAGTGCATTCAAGCCCTCTCCCTGCCCTGCCCTCTACTTCCCCAGAGGGTGAATCTTAACCTTCCTCCTTGTATCCCCCAACCCCTGCTGCTATAGGGGGCTAAATTATCTATATTTTGGAGAGAGAACTCTATATTTGTAGGGGATGCCGGGGCCCAGGCTGGATCCCTATCTCTTATATAAATTGTACAGACTGAAAAAAATACAACCAAAATACCCCTATAATTTCTGAGTAAACCTGTCTTGAACATTATCTAAATATTTACTAAACTCTATACTTTATCTGGATTTCATTAGTTCCACCAGTGTCCCTTGTCTATTTCAGGATCCTAAGCCATCACATTACATTTAGTTGTCATGTATTCTTATGCTTCTCTGGACTGTGACAATGTTTCTGTCCTTTTCTTGTTTTTGATGGCCTTGACAGTTTTGAGGCATACTGGCTAGGTCTTTTGTAAATTGCCTCTCAATTTGAGTTTGGCTGATGTCTTTATATGGTTAGCCTGGTTTTGTGGGATTTTAGGAGGAAGACCAAAGAAGTGAAATGCCATTCTTATCATAGTTCAACAAAGGTATAAAAGAAATTATCTAATATAAAAGTCCTCCAGCTCCTCATGAGTCCTTAACTAGAATTTCGGTTGATGTACTGCTTACATACAGACTTTGTTCTCAATGGCTCTTCTTATCCATGTTTATCTAATATACAACCCTCCTCCTTTCAGTAGTGTCAAGATCTCTAATGTGTACAACATCGGACTTTTCTAGAGACAGCAGGGAAAAGAAGCCAGGAAGTATGATAGTAACTGGTCAACACATAGATGAGGGAAGCTAAAATGGGTCTGCTTTACCAGATTGGAATCTGAAATGAAAACTAGTCAAGTCCCTCAGTATGACCCTGCCATTATTCTCATATGCATCTCTTCCTTTCCCAAAATGAACTAAAAGCCAATATTAGGGGCTGCAAATGGTTTAGTGTCATTCATTCTCATTAGACTCATCTTTCCTACTCACCTTTCATGTCCCTGCTTAGATATCAGATCTTCTAGAAAGCTGTACTTGACTTTCTAGGACCCTCCAGGCCATTATGTGCTCTTTGAAGCGTCCCATACGATTTTTTGTCTAGTCTTTAAACATTTATTAATGTACTTGTTTAATGTCTGCCTCTCCTTCCAGACTGTAAGCTCCATGATATGGAGACCATGTCAGTCTTGTTCATTCTTTTATCTCATTCTGTATACTCTACCTGTATTCCTAGGGCCTGGCTAAGCGCTCAGAACTTAACAGCTTTTTGCAGTGAGATGAATATATCTGAATGAATGAGTGAATAAAATGAGGAAGTAAGTGGATATTTGATATTAAAACCTGTACTAGTATACCTATAGGAGTCATTCTTTTGTTGACACCTGCAACACAGGAGGTCTTATCAGAAATTATAAAAGGTGACACAGTCAGACAACTTTTGCCATAGGATAGTTAATTTTTGCTCAACAATCTACCACTTAGGCTTGGTCAGTTCTCTGAGACTTGCTTGACCTGTCTCATTGAACTCAGTATATGCATAGGATAACTGTCTACTTTCTCTAGGCAACTTCCTCCAGAATTTTCTTGTGGCGTCTTTCGGGCCTGCTTCTCAAGTTGGTCCGGTCCCACTGACATTCTTACCCCTAGCTATTTTACATGTAGCACATTTAGCATTCAGAGACCAGCTTTGAGTAAGTGTAAAGGTCAAATCTTTCATTCCTTTTCTGAATTGAATATTGATAATAAGACTGTGCTGTAAAGGTTGTTTTCTTATATCTCTTTTATCCTTTAAGAGGGCTTTCTCCTTATATCTGTTGCCCTCAAACCAAAACATCAGTAGCATTCCTCTTTCCCCAATATCTTGGCTCTATGGCCAGCATTGGTTATTCTTCCCCGTGTAGGAACTTCCTTTCAGGTCTGTATCTCAGGAGATAGTCAGGGCTCCTTTAGAAATTTGCTTACGTGGATTTGCTCAGACTTCTGACAGAGGGGCCTCTTCTCTCTGCCTCCTGTTTAACAAGAATTTGGAGCATCGCTTTAGCCAGTCTTAGCAGCAGAAGATTTTTCTCTCCATATATGCAAACATTTTTATTGTCAACCAACCATCAAAGGGGATCAGAAGAAATGGTTTGAATTTATGACCGAACTATTTGGACAGATCTGGGCTAGGAAATGTCTTACAAAGTGTATGTATAGCCCTTGTACACTTTTACATGTTGGCAACATTTTTTACTAGTTCTGACCACACATGTTGGTTTATTACTAATTCCCTGACTCTCTTATTTTTCTCATCTCACCTCCTACCAGCTGTCTCCCTGCCATTTCTACCCCTTCTGCTACTTTATTTTAAGATAATATAAGAGAAATATGCATCTGCCCATTAATTTGTTCCTATACCAAACGTTGAATGTCTTTAACATACAGGCACTATATTAGGAAGGTCCTGGTGATAAATACGTATATAACAGAAAACCTCTTTCATTTTATTATTATTCATATCACAAATTCTCAAAGAAGAATAATTGAACAAAATTCATTTAAAATTTTTTACAATTTGAAACATTTTTTTCTGGGCCTTTTATTTGGTTTCTTTTAGTTTTGGGGCATTTGGTCATACATTACATATGAGTGATTTAAAATTTGCTTGAGAAACTTGTGAACGTACACTTCTTTAGTACCTGGGCTTGTGACCCAATCAGTAGAAGTCCTTCTTTCCTTTATTCCTTTATTTTTCATTTCTTTTATCCATATTCCTTCATCTTTTCCCAGTCCTACCATGCCATAATAATAATGGCAGGGGTTACTAAGTTTCCTTAGATGTTCAAAGCATTTTATGCTGAATGCAGTTAAATTATTCAAGGAATTTGGTAAATTAGGGAAAATATAAAATATTTTAATGAAATGAAGGGTTTTCTAGGTAAGACTTTATATCAGTTCATGATATGAGTTTTTATTTCTTTATTAAATTATTGCTGCTATTGTTTTTTGTTTTTGTTTTTTTTTCTTGTTTAGAGTTCCCATTTTTTAATGAGATTTTTCCTGGATTTGTTCATCTGACAAAAGTAAATAGTCTTTAAAAGCCCATTTTGGAAATGGTTAACCATTTTTAAGTTGAATTAAAGCATAAAGTTTTTTTGATCTAAGGGAGGCTTATTTAGATAATATTATTGTATTTGTAAGATTTTATTTCATACATAGCCAGCTCTCTGAGGACAGTTCATAGTAAACTTATTAAAATGTGATTGTAATGTAAATGATATTTTAGAAATTGAATTCAGGTTTTACTATAATCATTAAGCTGATTTTGAAATCTATACAGTTTGAAATTTGGTTAAAATATTTGCCCTTTAATTGTATTTTTCATTTTTTTAGGATATCTGGGTTTTTTTCCTCTACTCTGTTGTTACTTCCTTCTTTACCTTAATGTTTTCCCTTATTTTTCCTTATTAATTGGGGATTATAGGAGCAGCTGGCTCCCATATCCTTTATAATATGTTTCAGTGAGATTCTTAAATGTGATTTACTAAAGAACAATAAAATTCACTCAGATTAGTGGCAATTTGTAGTTAGTGCAGTTTTGGTGTAGAGTTTGTTGTATTCTTTCTCAGCTCCTTTTTTTAGCATCCTGTGCTTTTTCCTGTATAACTGTTAGATATTTTCAACTTAGCAAGCTTATGCAAAATGGAAATGAAACAGGAAGAGGGGAAAGTTAAGAGAGAAAAGAGAAGGAAGAAAAAACTACATACTGAGCCCCTTTCACCACCCTGTGCAGGGCTGTTCTCCATATTTTTACTTGCCTCACGCTCCTGTTTTTCTTTACTTGAGTCCTCATGTAGCTGGGTTTTGTATTTTTTCTTAAGTTTTTATTTTTATACAATGGAGGAGAGAGAGAGAGAAGCTGTAAATGGTTTATAGTACCACAGTGAAACTGGAACTTTGGCTTGTTTTTTAAGAAATCTTGATAGAATGTTTTTTTAAAGCATGGGGGAAAATATTTTGTCTTTACGCCATAGGAAGTTAATGGCTTTCACTTATTTTTACTTAGACCTAAGAACACATTTTGAACACACACTGCTTCCTAATTTTGTTTTGTCTCCATTAAAGAAGCATCTGGAAATGTATTTTTTTTTCTTTTAGATCATGGAGGTCGGTTTTCTCAACTTATTTCTTTATGAGTTATGTAGTATCTCTAGTAATTTGATATGTTTATGATTTCTTGTCAGAATAAATGTATTTTAAACACTTGAATTGTTAATAAGCTGGTATATGGTCCAGCGGAGAATTTGGAACAGGTGCCAACCCACTTGCTAGTGCCTGGCTTCTTGTCTTTATGTTGGGACTTGTTAGCATGGAAGAACAAAATGAAAGGCACTCTTTGTTGCAGTATTTTCTATAAAAATAACACTTTCAAAAGAATTTTTGTCTCTGGCAGTGTAAAACTTGGCACCTACCGAACAAGAGGATCTTGACTCACAGATGCATAAAGACACTGTCAGCCCCGCTAGAGCTACTGAATTCCTCTTGAAGTAATTCTCCCAGTTCATTAATTTTTATTTTATCCTCTTGGAACTTGCCTGTAAAGGTTTTTTGTTTTATTTTGTTTTAACCTGATCATCAGGTCTTTTGCCTTCTATGGGTGTGAGTTTGAGTTTTTGGGGTTTTTTTTTGGGGGGGTTTTTTTTTTTTTGGACTTGTGACTTGTTGGATACTTGTCTAGAAAGTACTGTAAGATACTTGCGGGGGATATTTCCCTTGGGAAGTTTATCTCACTGCTCTGTCTGTGCTTGTTTGACAGCTGTTCCTTCACTTCTAACTTTATTATTAATTCAAAAAGTTATAAAGCCATATGTGAGCAGCTGTTCACTATTTTCATCAGGACAAAATAAGAAAGACCCCAACTATTATCAGGAATGATTTGGGTTAGATTGTAGGAATGATTTTCTGGCAGTGATAGTATAACTTATTACAAAGAGAGTTATTTAATTAAAAACAATTTTAAGAGCATAAATAGTATTTGTTGAAAGATGAAAGGAGTCAAAAGATAAAATACTGACTGAAAGTAGGATAGTAACCCAGCTAGTTTTTGAATTCCTATTCTAGTTCTAGGATTTTATGATTTCATGCTGGTGTTTGTTCTTCTCTTACAGATTGATTTTCCCATGACTTTCCATGCTTTAAGACTCTTCTATGCAATAGTACTTTTAAGCCAATTTATATTTATTTTTTAATGGGTATCTTAGCTATAGAAAGACTCATTATTTATTTGGCATTCAGGTGCTAAATTAAAATGGAAAACTTGTTTGCCCTTAGTTTAAGAAACGTGATTATGCAAAAAGAAGAAATAAAAAATTTATGGTAATATTGTTCATGAAACTACAAATGTAATGGCTTGATTCCCTTTATCTTTTGTCACTAGTCCTTCAGAATATAACTATTCATTGTAATCATCTTTCAGACATTAAATAAAATAGCACCTAGTATTTATTAGTTACCATGTGCCAGCAAAATATAATTAATGTAATAAATGCTGTGCTATTTGATTCTCACAATAATCCTGAGGGCTTAGGTTTCATTGTTCCCATATTACAGATGAGAAAGAAGCTTAGAGAGATGAAGTAAATTGCCCAAAATGACACAGTAACTGGAAAATCAAAAGATGTATGAAGTTATCAAAAAGCAGAATATAAAATTGTGTATACATTATGATCTCAGTGAAAACACACACACATGGATTTGATAGACTAGAAGGTACTACACCAAAATTAAAAATCATTACTTTTAGATGCTAGGAAAACAGGTAATCCTTAGTATTGACCTTATAATTTCTTACTGGCTGTACTTACTGTATAACAACTGTCCTCATAAGCATGACATGGAAATTGCTGTTAATACTTTCATATTCTAACACCTTGACATTAAGTCGTTCATATATGCAACACTTTCCAAATCTCTGTCCTCACCATCTCACATATTTAAGAATTGTTAACCTATTTTTAATTTTTTTCACTAGTTGTTGTATCAGCTTGTGTGAAGATAGATACTTTATGTTTTTACATAAAGACAGTGTCTTCTAGGATACTTTTGTTGTTGTTCTTTCTAGAGTACAAAATTTTGAGAACATTATCTTACTCATCTCTGTGCCCTTACAGTCTCAGAGTCTAGTTGAGCACATAGAAGACATTTCTCAAAGTTTATTGAATTTATTTCCCTTGTAAATTCCAACCACACTACAATAATTGGAAACCAATTCCTCAATTTCCAAACATACTCTTTTTTCTCTTTTAACGTAACTTTCAATTACACAGTTGCCCAAGTCTGAATCTTGTTACCCTTGATTTCATTCCAGGTTTATTTATTTTTATCATCTCTTCTCTAAATCTGATTATCCAGACTCATTGATTAGCCTTATTTAATATAGTTTAATACAGTTTTTATCTTTTTTTCTTCCCTGTAGTCCCATTGCTGCTACTTCAGTGCAGATAACCACACTCTCTTATGGGAATTACTGTAGAAGCCTCTTGTCCCCACCCCACCCCCGATTTTAATCCCCCCTGTGCCTTGTAACCACAGTGGTCTTTCAGAAACCTGATCATGTTATTCCCCTGATTAAACTGCTCTCTATCAGTCTCAGGATGAAGTCTAAATTTCTTTATGTTTTATGAGTCTTCAAGGTCTGATAGCTCCTCCCTCTGTTGCTAATTTACCTTCTTTGTTTCTACTCCTCTCCTGGCTCTTTAAATTCTAGCCATCCTGAATTACTTTTAGTCCTCTTAATGTAATGCTTTTTCTCCTGTCTTCATGAAATTTGCTGTTACTTTCAGCTGTCTAATTTCTTTATGTTCATCACATCCCATCTTATCTGTCACTTCTGAAAAGCTTTTTTTGACCATTTGTTTAAACTCTGTGACTTCCATTTTAGCATATACCAGGCTGTATAGTAATTGTATAATTGCAGAAGTATGTCTTTTTAAGGAAATATTCCATCAGGTCAGAAACTCAGTATGAACAGGAACTGTTTTGTCTTCAGGAACCATCATAGTATGAAGTAGGCATTTAGTCAGTATTTATTAGATTGATGTTTCTGCAGATGACTTTGCCTCATAGTTTCCTGAGCAACTGTAGACCTTCTGACATAATTCCCTTAATTCCCTGCCTTCCTGCCAGTCTTAAGCTTTTTATCTTTGTATTCTTACTCTTCTTTCCTATCACTGCTTGGGAAGATAAATACTTAACTAAAATATAAAGTGGAAAGTATAAATTCAGTAGGAGTAAAGGGGTATTAACTGTCTTTCAAGAAGTTTAGTGGTGAGAAGGAAGGAGATTTAACGAGATGGAAAGAATATCAAAGTAAGGTTGTTCTGAAGGATAGGGAGAAACGGAGTATTTGTAGGCTAAGGAAAGAATATGGTGAAGAATTTAATAAAGGTAGGAATACAGAGAGACAGCAGATGAAGCAAAAGCTCCAAATGTCAGGAGATAGGAAGGGGGCAGGATTGGTTCACTTTTTTGCTGGTTCCCAACAGCCTTCAGGTCATTGGACTTACTCCTCAATATAGACTGCTAGTCCATGCAGTGGCATCAGTGTTTTGGCCTGTCACTTGTCCAGTGAATGTTGAGCTTTCTGGTAAGAGCATATTAATTTCTCCTGAGGAACAAGCCTTCTCCAGTTCCTGGTCCAGCTGACACTTTTTGCTACTACTCCCTGATCCTAACAAAAGAGATCATCTTTTATGATACAGATTTCCTTATCTTTTATTTTGGTGATTTCCATGTGTGTTTCATGGAGGTGCTTAAAAGACTTTAAGAAAGACTGATTAAAAACCAAACACACTCAACTGTATTAAATACTAAATTTTATCATATTGAAGATTATCAGGTTGCCAGGTTTATTTATTTTCACACAAATCTGAGAAAAACATCCTCTTAGCCACTTATAGACATAATTGAATTTTGTTTTAAATGCTGTTGAGTCAGGAAGCATATAATTCTGCACTCATCTTCAAGAAACTTTTATCTATATGTGTGCGCTCTTGTAAATTAGCTTAAGTAAATATTCTGCGATAGTGCTACTGTATTCAAGGTGTAACTCAACATACTCCAAGGCATTGGAATCTCTGTTCCTCATGGAGCATGCTTCACAGAGTGTGCTGTTCTCATTGTATAGGTATACTAATTGTATAGTAACAACTGAATGGGTGTCCTGCAGCAGTGTAACAATAACATGGTATCTTTTTAGTTCTTTTAAGTTTAAGGAGTTGCTTCTCTGACTTTTGTATTTGTTAATTATTTATAAATATGGCTTTTATACATTGTATATAATATATAGATACTATTCCTCTCCAAACGTTTGTATGCATATGTGTATGTATGCATGGGTGTGTGTGTTGTGTGTATGTATATATATATCCCACTGTTAAAAGTCAAAACCAAAAACTGCTAATTTAAATAACCTATTCTATTCAGTAACCTTGTTGCCACATCTGACTGTTTCTTCTTAAATAGCTCTACTTTCTGATCTGTTTAGCTTTTGATAGTTGTTGACTACCCTTCTTGAAACTTCCTTTCTGGAATGTTTATTTTTATGCAATGTATGTTAAAGTATTCAGAAGCGTCATGATATCTGCATTCTACTTTTAGAAGGTTAAACAGAAAATTTTTAAATTGATCAAGTATGGGTGGTTTTGTGTGTACTATTTGGATGTGTGAGTGTGTAGAGAGAGAAAGTAAAAGCATGCATTAAAGCAGATGTGGCAAATATTAAAATTGGTGGAAATTGGCAAAGTATACACACACACACACACACACACACACACACATTTATAGTACTGATTTTTTAACAATGTTTGAAGATTTTCAAAATTAAATTAAAAAAAAAAAAGTAAATTATAAAAAAAGGTCAGAAACACCAGAGAGCACAAGCAGGAACTACCCATCAGGGTGTGACAGCCCTGCTGCACTTCCGCCTGTAGCAGGCCGGTTTATACAAATAACAGTCGCCTTCGTTGGAAAACAGTCAGTTTGATCCTGCTGATGATAGCTGGATGGTTTTAGGGCCGTAAGCTTATGTACACTGATCTCAAATTTAACTTTAATTTTATTAATTGGTAAAATCAAAAATCATTTAGGATTATTTGTTTTCTTTCTGAGAAAAATGTCATGGGTAATTTGATGGGGTCGCATTAAATCTGTAGATTGCTTTGGGTTGTATGGCTGTTTTAATAGTATTAGTTCTTCCAATCCAAGAGCATGGGGATGTGTTTTCATTTTTTAAAATAGTCTTTAATTTTCTTTATCAATGTTTTATAGTCCTTCAGCTTATAATTCTTTTACCTCCTTGGTCAGGTTTATTCCTAAGAATTTTATTTTTCTGATGCAATTTTTAAAGGGATTCTGTTTTTTGTTTGTTTGTTTGTTTGTTTGTTTTACTTTACTTTTCTGATACTTCATTGTTGGTGGAAAGAAACACAGCTGATTTCCATATATTAATCTTGTATCCTGCTACCTTGCCGAATTCTTTTATCAGCTCTAGTAGTTTGGGCTTTTCTATATATAGTATCATGTCATCAACATATAGTGACAGTTTTACTTCTTCTTTTCCAATTTGAATCTGTTTTATTTATTTTTCTTGTCTGATAGCTATGGCTAGGATTTCCAGAACTATACTGAATAGAAATGGTGAAAGTGGCCATCCTTGTCTTATTCTAAATTTTAGTGGGATGGTTTTCAGCTTTTCACCATTGAATATTATATTGGCTGTGGGCTTGTCATAAATAGCATTTATATGGAATCGCAAAAGACCCCTAATTGCCAAAGCAGTACTTAGGAAAGAGAACAAAGCTAGAAGCATAATCATCCCAGATTTCAGACAATACTGCAAAGCTACAGTAATTAAAACAGCATGGTACTGGCGTAAAAACAGACATATGGATCAATGGAACAGAATAGAGAACCCAGAAATAAACTCACCCACCTACGGTCAATTAATCTTTGACAAACGAGGCAAGAATATACAATAGAGAAAAGACAGTCTTTTCAGCAAGTGATGTTAGGAAAGCTGGACAGCCACATGTAAATCAGTGAAGTTAGAACACACCTTCACACTGTACACAAAAATAAACGCAATGGCTTAAAGACTTAAACATAAGAGAGGACACCATAAATCTCCTAGAAAGGAACATAGACACAACATTTCTTTGAAATAAATCATAACAGTGTTTTCTTAAAAGTTCAGTCTCCTAAGGAAATAAAAGTAAAAGTAAAAATAAACAGGATCTAATTAAAATTAAAAGCTTTTGCACAGCTTATGTGAGGAAGGAAATCATCAACAAAATAAAAGAGAAACCTGCAGAATGGGAGAAAATATTTACAAATGATGTGACTGACAGGGGCTTAATTTCAAACAGAATTACAATATACAGAATATACAAAGAGCTCATACAACTCAATAACAGAAAACAAACAACCCAATCAAAAAATGTGCTGAAGACCTAAAGTGACATTTTTCCAGAAAAGACATACAGATGGCCAATAGGCACATGAAAAGATGCTCAGTATCGCTAATTATCGTAGAAATGCAAATCAAAACTGCAATGAGGTATCACCTCATAGTGGTCAGAATGGCCATCATTAAAAAGTTCACAAACAATAAATGCTGGAGAGAGTGTGAAGAAAAGGGAACCTTCCTACACTGTTGGAGAGACTGTAATTTGGTGCAGCCAGTATGAAACACAGTTTGGAAACTCCTTAGAAAACTTGAGTTACCATATGATCCAGCAATTCCACTCTTGGGCATATATCTGGAGAAAACTCTAATTCAAAAAGACACATGCAACCCAGTGTTCACAGCAGCATAATTTACAATAGCCAAGACATGGAAACAATGTAAATGTCCATCAACAAATGAATGGATAAAGATGTGGTATATATATGCAATGGCATACTAATCAGTCATAAAAAAAATGAAATAATGCCACTGCAGCAACACTGATGAACCTAGAGATTATCATACTAAGTGAAGCAAGTTGAAGAAAACTAGATACCACCTAAATTGCTTGTATGTGCAATCTAAAAAAATATGGCAAATGAACTTACTTACAAGACAGAAACTCACTCAGAGAACAAATTTATGGTTACCAAAAGGGAAGAGGGAGGGAGGAACAAATAAGGAGTTTGAGATTAGCATATACAAACTACTATTTTCTATATAAATGGATAAACAAAAAGGTTCTACTGTATAGCACACGAAACTGTATTAAATACCTTGTAATAACCTGTAATGAAAAAGGATATATATATATATATGAATGACTCACTGCTGTACACCAGAAAGTAACACAGCATTATAAATCAACTATACCTCAATTAAAAAAAGAAAAGAAAAGAAATCAGAAAAGAAAAAAAAGGTGAAATAAAACCGAAGGCTGATGATGCACCAGAGAAACTTATGTGTGTAACCCTCATGCCATTAAAATAGATGAAGTGGTTGGGATAACAGACTGGTATTATGTGTTAAGAGACCTAAATGTTCATGTCTTCTTAAATCCCAATAAAGCAATTTAGGGAAAAATAATTAAATCTGATCTCAGGTTTGTGGTTAATAGTATAGTATTCTACTTCTGTGAACAAAAACAAAAAACAACAAAATGCCCCACATGCCCCACAAATCCGTTCAAGTTCATTTGGAAGAAAGTAATCTCTCTTTCTGTTAATAACAAATAAAACTGCTCTCTTTTAGGGGTTGGTAGATTACTTGCTTTCTGACTTTTCTTCCTCTTTCCTTTTTGCTCTTAAATATAGATAGTGCCCAGTGAGACTTGTCTTTCATCCATATCTCTCTTCTCATGGTTGGCAATTTTAATTGATCTCATGGCTTTTGTTGTTTATATGTAGGTATCTCCAAAATCTAAAATATCAGTCCTGTCCTCTTTACAGAGCTCCATTTGTGATATGTGATTTTTTTTTTTTTTTTTTTTTTGGTCAGAGGATTCTTCCTGAAACACAGATCAGACCATATCTCTTTCTAGATGAGAAAACTACAGACTTCTTAGGAATAGATTATTGAACTTCATCTAGTCTTCAGGGTCTTCCACTAATATGGCTTCTACTTGCTTGTCTTTTTTTTTTTCCCCCTCTCTTAAGCCATTTTTCTCTCATCCTCTTAATACTTCCTTCTAACCCTTTCATAATTTTTTGGGCTTTACCTGATCATTTCCTTGTTTTCCCATTTTTGGATCTTATCCATGCTCCAAGAGTTGTCTTTCAGATTTGCCTTCCAGCTGGGAGTAATCTTTTCTTCCTGGGAACTCCCAAAGGCTTTTTTTTTTTCTCTTTCTTATTGTGGTTAATATCCTTTCCATTGTACTGTGGTTATTTATGTGCACGTTACTGGTAGTTGTTAAGTTCTTTGAAGTCTGGATTTATGTCTCATCTGTTTCCTGTTTACATTATCTGGTACATAGTTCATAATGTATATTAAGTAAAGAGCTATCTTGTTTTGGGAGCATTTTGTGGGGAACAAAATTTTGAGGATAATTCATTAATATACCAAGGGCATAAAAGATTATCTCCATAAGGATCCACAGAACTATATTTGGAAGTAATTTTGGTAAAGGAAGAAATACAAAAATTAGATATATAAATGAAACCTTGGATCACTCATTCAAGCCATTTGCAGATAGATGAAAAGTAATTTTTAATGTCATCTAGAGTAGAATATAGACTTAACAGTGTGTTCAGTCATTTAAAGTTACTTATACAAGACCTGCAAAGAGAAACATTTTGTTTTTCTGTAGCATTTCTATGCAGCTCACATTTTATAAACTCATAATTTATTTCTTGATATTGTTGAAATTGTTTTAGGATATTATTGTTTCTTAAATGATTCTGTTTCCCTTCTTGCACAGTAAAAAAAAATTTTTTTTTATTATTTATTTGTTTTGCAGGTAACCTGGTCAGATATAGGAGGCCTGGAAAATATCAAACTGAAATTGAAACAGGCTGTGGAATGGCCCTTGAAACATCCAGAGTCTTTCACTCAGATGGGTATTCAGCCACCTAAAGGAGTTCTTCTGTATGGGCCACCTGGATGCTCTAAAACCATGATTGCAAAGGCTTTGGCCAATGAGAGTAGACTGAATTTTCTAGCTATAAAGGTGGGGGGTTAAATTGTTTAATTGCTACTCTCTCTTCCAGTCCCGCTACCATCCATTCTCTGTTTCCTACCCTTAGGAGAACATGAAAGTGCATCTTAAAGTGTAGTTGATTTCTATTTGAGGTTGCTGGCAATATAATATAGGGAGATGAGAAGTAATTAATTAGTGCATGTAATCACCAAATCATGGTGCACAGTAGAAGACTGCTTTCTTTAGTTTCATGAGTATCAATAATTTTTATACTCGTGTATTCGAAACCAGTCTTCTTTGGTTTCTACATTTTTTAATTGTACTAATCAGTTTTACTAAACCAAGACAGTTATATTTTCTTGCATATTAGTATCTCACTCTTTTGTGATCCAAGAAAACAGTTCCAGGTGCTAACAGGACTGCTTTCTGACCTTTCTTAGTATTACTTAAAAATATATTTATTGCCACTTTGGAATATGAAACCTTTCATAACTTTACAGTTTCACTTTTGTCTTTTTTCATGGTGAGAAAATGATAAAAAGGTTCTTTGAAAGGTTTGTCTTGGACACTCTTCATGTAAAATAACCAACCATGTATTATTAACTTACATGCACCTTTTCATTAAGTTTTTAATTATTTTACGTCACACACACAAAAGAGAAGAGATGATAAGAAATTCTCTTAATAAATTGAGTTCATACTTGCTGAGAGATGATTACATATTCTATTTACTAATTTTTATTTAATGTAGATTTTTATTCAATATACAATTTAGTGTTGTTTGACAGTATTATCCAATTTTTGAATCTGGGTGGAGGGTATATTTAATGAACAATGGGTGTTCATTTTACTATTCTTTTAACTCTTCTATATGTTTTAAAATTATGAAAAAAATTGGGAATGTGAAAAAGTAATTTTCTCTGCATTTTCATTGTTGCTTTTATCTTGGTTTGATTAATGCTTATGAGAAGAGCTAAAGTAGCTATGTCATATATCATAGTAGCTTATGTATGAGGAAATCAAGTCAGAGAAGTTAGGAATTCACATTGTATTGTTTCTATTTTTATCTTCTACGAAGAAAAAAGTTGTCTTTTGTTTCCAACGTAGATGTTTGTTGTCTGAAGGAGTTAAGTGTTATAATTGAATTTGAATTTTTTGAAACAGTGTCTTACACATTGGGAAAGTGATCAGAAAGAAAAATAGACATTGTAATTTTCTAGCCTGTTGGGAAACACAAACATTTTGGATGTACTGAAAAGAGAAACTCCCTAACACTTTTTGCAATGGTAATTACCTTTAATTCACAAGATAAAGAATTTTAAAACTTTAAACATTTCTTTCTCTGAGTTTATGAAAGAACCCTTTAGCTTCCCCTGTGCATCTTTTCTAAACAGTGATTACAAGATTTATATTCTACTCAGAATTAAGACTTCTCCTTGGCTTGTGTGGCCTCTTAATATCCTTTGGCATCTGTATGTGTTTTTGTGCAGACTGTAGCACTTGACATATGCTTAAGTTTAGTTTGTCATCTGGGTCAATTACGTCAAAATATTTTCCAGTTGAAATTTCCTCTCTGCTTCTCTCTTGCTTTTTGTCTGGCGTGCTACAATAGATTAATTATCCTTGTATAGCTGGGCTGCTTTACTTTATGAAGAAGTGTTACTGATTCTGGAAGAAGGGTGGTTAGACCTCTGACAGGGATTTTCAGCAAGTCCTTTATTAGCTGTATTGGTGAGTATAAGAATGTATGAGCTTAGTATATCTTTGATTTAGGGGGAAATTTTCTTCTAATGCTTGTCTTAGAGAGGAATTGTATAAAATACAGCCAAAAAACAAAACAAAAACAGAACAAAGCAAAATACATCCTGTATTCAGGAAAAACCTGTATTCAAAGCAGTGTACAAGTCAAAGTAATTACTATTGTTCATTTAACTAGATCCTCTACTGTTCTGTTATCAAAAGTACAAAATAATCTGAACTTGGTAAGTTCCAAGTTCATCTTTAAGCTTTTAAAAAATTATATAGGCTAGTCTGTAAATCATAGAGCTTTCATTTTTCAAATATTGCATGGGAAACTGCATCGATACTTTTTCTATATACTGAATGCTTAAAGATTAGTTTCTAGGATTATAAATAAGTTAATGATGTTTAGGAAGGTGAGGTGACTTTTCCAAGTCCAAGTGATGGTGGTAAAACTGAAATTTGATCTCAGGACATTTTAACTCCAGAGTCTGAGCACCGAACTACTGTATTATACGGTCTTCTGTTTCCCTCCTCCTCACCCCAAGTACATTTAGTATCTAGTGCTTTTTTCATTAATTACACCAAGTTACTGGAGAAGGTAGTTCAGGCAAGTTCAGAGAAGTGGAAAATGTTTCTGGAACCTAGTTTAAAAATAATTTTGTTTCTCTAGGCCAAAGAAAACAGAAAAATAGCCTGGCTGTTGGTTGGAAGTTGGTTGGGAGAATAAGAAAGGGTAATCACTGTCAAAGAAACAGGAACCTGACATATTAAATGGAAGTGCATGGAAAAAGACTAGTGGTTGAATACTGTGGAGCTTGAAGTTTACCTGTTAGTATATCATTTGTGCTCTTGAGATTGAGTATGTTACAATGAATAAAGCACTAAGCTAGGAATCAGATAGCTTTGGTTTGATTTCTAATACTAGCACTTTTTAGCTCTGTAACTCTAAACAAGTTCTCTAAGACTTAGTTTTTTCATCTATATAGGCTTTTTGAGAGGATTATATTTTAAAGGATTATATTATATTAAAAACGTAAGTGATAAAGTGTTGGAGAGCATAACTACTTAACTCCCTAAGTGTAGGCTGCATTCCACAGGGTGCAATGCAGAAAGGAGGGAGGGGCAGGGTTTCTTCGTAGTGGAGAAACCTGACAGACACTACCTCAGCGAGGTCATCAAGGTTAACATCATCAGTGATCAGTCCTGTTATTAGTGTGTACCGTGTGTACCGTGTGTACCCTTGTATGACGTGATGAGAATGGCACTTTATTTCCGGGGTCTTCCTCCCACGCACTCATAATCCATGGCAAAGTATGTGAAATCATCAGGGAAACCCAAATTGGAGTAAAATACCTTGACCAGTACTCCTGAAGCTGTCAAGGTCATCAAAAATAAGGGCAATCTGAGAAACTGTCACAGTCAAGAGGAGCCCAGTGAGACAGGCTAAATATACCGTTATGGTTTCCTGGATAAGATCCTGGAACAGTAAAAGGTCATTAGGTAAAAACTAAGAAATCTGAAAAAACTGTGGACTTTGGTTAATAATAGTATATTAATATTGGTTTATTAATTGTAACAAATGTACCATATTAATATATGACAAGAATAGGGGAAACAGAGTATGTATTGGGGGTAGGGGTGGGTATATGGGGATGTCTTTGTACTCTATGCTCATTTCTTCTGTAAACCTTAAACTTTACCAAGAAAACAAGTCTACTAATTATATAAGAGTTTTAAGGATGATATCACAGACAGGGGCATATTATGTCCAGATTCAGTGAATGTAACTGAAGTTAAAAAAGATCAGCTCAGAGTTACTGCACTATACGGGATGACTGGATGCAGGGAAAGAGGAGAATCATGGGGGAATTGTCAGTTCCTTTGGTGAGGGCTTCGGAGGAAGACCTTCTTTCCTAGTCATCATCCCACTGTTCATGATGATAGTGGAAAGTTACTGAGAAAAGCCCTGGGACAAAGTTGGCTAGAGAAATTGGGTTTAGGACTGCCCTGAGCTTGCCTGTTTCTCTGCAGTTCTCAGTTGAAGGCTATATAGGTATATGTTGGTTCTGGCCCCAGACCCAGACCCCAACATTATAAAGAATACTTTCTTTCAGTGTTTTGGTTATTTTTTTTCTTTCACCTTGGGTACAGCTTCTAATTTAGAGTCTCACCAGGAACTATGTCCAGTTTTCATGTCTTTTGTGAACCCTAACTTTTTATTCTTCTTCTATAGATTTATTGCCATTTGGGGTCATCTATAGCCTGAAACCTTTTGAGTTTCTATTTAATTTCCCTTAGAGTTTTTTTTTTTCAACTTAAAAAAATCCCTTTACTTTTTCAAATAGTGCTGTCCTATGTGCCCCATACTCTTAAGTTGATGGTTATTAGCATCAGTATTAAGTAAAGATAAAAACTTAGTTTTATCACTGTTTGAATGGCTATTAGGTAATAACTAATAGCGATTTATTATTCTTAGGACAAATAGAATACTTACTGTGCCATTGTCAGTATCACAAGTTATGTACAAGTTAGATTGGATTTACTTGAATTTGGCATTATTTGTGCACAATATAAACTGACATGTTAAAATTGCACATCATATGTTAAAACTGTATGTTAATATTTTTGAGTTGGGCTTCTGTCAGATAAAACTGCTATATAAAAATGATATCTTGACATGAAAGTATTCTATAAAATACTTTTTTGTATTTTTGGGTAAAAGTAAAAAATAACAATATACATAACAGATAATAAAACGTTTAACATTTGGAATCCAGGAAGACCTAGAGAAATTTAGAAAGAGAACAATGCTTTTAGACTTCTAAGAAGTTTACTTAATAATAGAGCATTCTGTTGTTGGGTTGGCTCAAATTTTTATTCATGGATTCCAGCTGAGAGAGATCAGTTGTTTTTTCCTTCTTTGAAATCTCTTTTGAATGAAGTTTAACTGGAGTTGAAATAAATATTACAATTTCATTTCTGTAGCACTTTAAAAATATTTGTAAATGTTTTACTATCAACAAGGATTCAAATATGTATTAAGCACCTTCTACACCCGAGGCACTGTACATGGTAAACAAAGATACATTAGATAGGTTCCTTGCTATCTACCGACTCATAATTTAGTGAGAGAGACATTTGACCAAACAAGGGATATAATGAAATGGGTAGCATTTATAATCTTGATGGTTAATTTTATGTGAGAAATGAGAAGGAAAGGGAGAAATCAAAGGTGAATAAAATGTTTACTTTTGATGACTGGCAGGTGGAAATACCCTAACTCTAGGAAGAGTTAGCATATGAAAAGGAAGTAACTGGAATTTAGGTATGTGGAGTTTGAAATGCCTTTGGAAGATACGGCAGATATGTCCATAAGGCTGTTGAATATGGGTTTGTAGTTCTAGAGAATAGTCATTTCTAGAGATGAAAACACGGTAGTTGAGACTTCGTGTTTAAAATGCTGCACAGTAGTCAGTAAAGGAGATTGAGAGTTACAAGAGAGGTCAGTAATAATATCAGAGATTCTCTTATCACTTAATATGAGAGCGTGTACACGTGTACACGTTACAGTTGGCTTCCTTGTAGTCAGCATGGTCCCCACAGTGTAAGTTCTGAAGAAATGTGTCATTTTCTTTTCCTGAATGAATGAATTGTGGGGGAGGTTTGCATTATACTTTCTGAGAAAACAGCTTGAATTCTGTTTCCTTCCCTGCCAGCCCCCTCTCACTTTTTAGGGTTTACTTGCACATGGCATTTCTTGCCTAGCACTTAATGCCTGTTTTCAGACTCTTTGAAGTGCTCTCTCAAAATGGCCTTCTCTATATGCTGATGCTGTACTTTTTATTAATTTTCAAGATCCTTTACTCACATTGCATGTATGTAATTCTATCTCATATGAGTTTGGGTTTTTATGAGCATATTCCGTAACATTTAACCATAGTTAACACTTGGGTTAACTTGCCTTCCCTAGACATTTTGGAACTTATAAAAACTTGATTTGAATTATAATAGCCAAAAGCAACAGGCAGGTGTCAGACACATTTAAAAAGCCCTGGGGAAGACTGGAAAAACCCAGTAGTGATTAAAGAGGCAGAACTGCAAGAGCATGAGGTATAAATATTATACGTGAATTTGTGACTGGTGTAGTGTGAAATACTGAAATACAGTAACAGATAAGTCAGATTTAGTTTTTACTGGATTATTAGAACAGTTGGACAAATTTTTACATGTATCTGGGTTGTTTTTGTTGTTTTATAAACTGGAACTCATGAAATCTTGGCATGGAAACATTAAAAATAACAGTACCCCTAGAGAAGCCAATTCATGGCATTCAGCTTACTTTTGATAGTTTTTCTTGGTCACCCTTATCAATAAAGTACTTGTATAGGCAGGTGAAATGTGGCAGAACTAGCATAACATAGTTATTTGGTAAGTAAAATTGGAAGAAAATAACCTTACCTAGTTTCATCAGCCTTGTCTATTCTAGGGATTTATGTATTTTTAAAGAGTTAAGTAATTTATTAGCAAATGTGGGACTCATAAGACCTTACTATGTGTACCTAACCCTTATAGTTCAATATTAATGGTCTCTTGTTTATAATGGGTATCGAATATTCTTATTTTTAAATTAACCTATGCTAGCAGCTATTTATTCAGAGTTAGACTTTCCCTTCCACTTGATCTGTTCCCACAAATACATTTGAATTTGAATTGTTGGTTCCGTGTATACTCTTAAGGGGACATTTCCCTTTTTAAACTTTTTTTTTTTTGAACTTGGAGAAAACAGAAGGCATCATAGTTTTTTGAAAGCATAGTATCCCGGGAACCCAAATCCTGCATTCTTAGCATCATTTCTGCCATTTAACTTTTCTAGGACTTTCGGCATTTCACTTTGTGCTTTGTTTTCCTCAGCTTTTAAGTGAGGTAGGTTAAAGTAAATGGCTTCTAAAGCCCTTCCACTAATAACATCCTACAAGTTGCTCACATAATGCTTATATTCTAGTCTGTTGCTTATTCTTTTGCCTGCTGGTGGCTGAACATTTGGGACATTTCCTCTAATTGTCAGCTGTAATGGTTAAGAGACTTGACTCCCAGTTCTACCATTTACTAATCTGTGTCTTAGCAAATTACTTAACTTCTTTTTTTTTAAACTTCATTTTTTTCCCTCTAAAGTTACTGTGATGATAGTATTCACCTCGGAGGACTGTTATAAGCAATAAAGGGGATAGTACCTGTCAAGCATTTAGCAAGATTTCCTTAGCTGATGCTAATTTCTGCTTCTATTTTTCATAATTGGATGTATATTTAACCTCAAATAAAACAAAAAAGTATAGCAGCATAGCTTATGATCCCTTAAGTTTTTTGTTAGTGTTAGAATAAAATGTAGTATGTATCTTTAAACTGAACTTAATCTTTTGCAGCTGGTTGTATCAGAATATAGTGATTTTTTTGGTGGGGAGCAATTTGAACTTCAAACTCAGAATAACCTTCTTTGGTGATGGTATTGCCTTGACTTCATATAGAATTTTGGCTTCATATAATGTGTCGGTTCAGCTACTGGTGTTGCATTTTTAGGCCAGTCATCTAGGCAGGATTCCTCAGCTGTAGTTCTGTACAAAACCACTTGTTCCCTGGAGACCTTACAGAACTTTTGATTACTGCTATGACTTAGAAGTAATATTGACTTGAATTAGTTTAACCCAGATTTTCTTCACAATACTAAATTCTTAGGTTAGATTTTGAAATCGATTTGATTTTTTTGTTTGTTTATTTTGTTTCTGGAGAGAAAGCATTGTTTCTTATCCACAGGTTTTCTGTAGCCCACCTCTACGTGGTAGTAGAATGGCCCTTCACTGGTTGAGGCTTTAGACTACATTTTCACATTTTCAGCAAAATACTGTCTGTTTGCCTATACATCAGATATTTAAAACATATTAACCTTTCTGTTATCAGTAGCACAATATTGATATTGTATTCTCAGATCATGAAATGATCATAACCTTGTACTTTCCAAAATTAATATTCAGGTTATCTTCTTTTTTAGAGTCAGCTCTATGGAGAACTGTAATCATTTCTCCAGATTCTCTAACTGCTTCCTTTCAGTTAAGCCAGATAATGAGAAGGCAGTGTATATACATTGATTACATTGCCTATTTAAATGACTGTCTTCATTTAGATTACTATTTCATGTCACGCCCTTGACTTTTATGGAGAGTTGCAATAAGAATAATAACAGTAATACAGAGTTTGCATGATAATAATTACAATAAAAGTAACTGGTACACTAACAGTTTCCTTTCTGATTATTTTCAGGTCACACTTGTCTATTAGTCACTGTAAACTGAATAAAATTATGCATAAAATTTTCTTATCCCTTCCTCACTCTCCCCACTCCAACCCCTCCCCAACAAAAACTTATTCTCCTGATTGTCGAAAGCTTGATTTATTTAATGAGCCCTGATTATTTTGTTGTTTACTTTCTTAAGTCTTTGTTCATAGCCCCCTTGGAGTAAAAGTGTAATTTATATAATATGAGTGGAGCAGACCTTGTTTTGCACTGTAGTGCAGGACTCTAAAAATGTTCATGCAAGGTGAAACGATACAAAATGATCTTAATAATCAATGGGAAAATTGTAACTATTCTATGACCTTTAAACATTTGGCAAAACATTAAGAACTCTATAGAAGTATATAAGGCCGTGGGTTTTGGCTGTATAATAGCTTTCTTTCTTGTCTACCTGCTTCCAAACTGTCTTTGTTACCCCAGCCCTTCATTCATATTTGATGTATAGACTCCATTTTATGAGAACACTGTAATTTATTTACCCATTTTATATTAATGAATTTTTAGATTTTTCCAAGTTTAGTTTTTTGTTGTTGTAAAGAATGCTTCAGTAATATTTTTGTACGTCCCCTTGTGTGTATGTACAAGAGTTTCTCTAGGATATATATACCTAGAGGTAGAAGTTTGTCATTGGGCATGAATAACTTAAACATGACTAGATATTTTGAAATTGGTTTTTTAAGTGTCAGTGATTTTTTGCCTTAATATTTTGATCAATTTTTAAAAATATTTTGTAGGCCAGGTTTTTCACTTAGTAATCATGTCATTGATACTTTTGGTGACTTTTGATCTCATTCAATAAAAATGAACTGTTTCAAATTGTATGAGATTATTCTAGATCAGGGGTCAGCAGACTATAGCTTTTGGGCCAAAGCCAGCCTGCAGTTTATTTTAACCTAGCCCTCTGGTTAAGAATGAACTTTATATTTTTAATAGGATGTTTGAAAGAAAGTGAATAATATGTGATACAGGCTGTATGTGGCCTACAGTGCATAAAATATTTACTGTTTGGCCCTTCACATTTTATCTTCTGCAGTCCCACAATACTTGGAAAATGCCTTCAGGTTTATATATCTCACTGATAGCCAAGAGTGTAAATTTTGTGTTCCTATTATACAGTCTAACCTGTGTCTAAAAACAAACTTGTAAAATTGATTTGGTATTAAGTTGTTGCTATTTCCTCAATATACTTTAAAATGAGAACATTGTGTCTCAGCATAACTAGTGTTTCATTGTTTGTCTTTATTCACATTAATGCCATCTGAGGCTGTATTATTTAAGAAATTAAGGTAATCAAATCACCAGTGATGAGGTTAGAGTGATGAGACTTCTCTGTAGTATCTTTGGGAAATTAAGCTTAAAAACCATTCTATTGTATAAACATGATTGCTTACAGACAGTTTAAGTACCACTGCACGAACAATTGATATACTAATTGTAAATAATGTTAGTCCTCCAAAGCACTATCCCAAGCAAGTTTTCTTGATAACTTTGTTTGCTTACAGATAGTTTATGTATTCCTTGGTTGTTGGTAGATTTCAGTCAGATGTAGAAGTACCTTTAAATGTTAGATGATATTTTATAATATGCCATAATTATGGTTTTCATGCATTTACCCCCTATTAGCCACAAATATTAATTTTTATTAGATGTGTAATTATTACTCAGAAATAATTTGGAAAGATTATTTTTAAAGAAAAGAGGAAGACATATAAGAAGAATATTTTGGGGGAGTGGGGAGCATTAGAATTAATCTTATTAATGTTATGTAAAATTTACTAATGCATTGTCTTGGGTTAATCAGAAAATCAGGCAGAAGGATAAAACTGACCCTCTCCTTACTTACGTATTTCTGTGTTGATGCTATCAGATAACTCATCTTAATTGAATATGATGAATGTCAGTATCTTTGGAACAACCGGATTTTTGTCAGACTGGACTTTGAGATATTCTTCCTATCCTTTTTTTACTCTTACCTTGACTGTTCTACCGTGTTCCTCACATGCTCTGATCTACTTACTTGTTAAAATACTACCATATTTCAGTGCTTTTGACTCACTCATCGTGGAAGTAGTATAAAAAAAATTAGAAGATTGTTTGCCTTTCATCAGGCATGTTTGTAACTTTTATGCAATAATTTTTTTTCCTAGCCATTAATTTCTTTTTTTTTAATTGAAATAGTCAATTACAACATGTCTTTCTCTGATGTACAGCACAGTATCTCAGTCATGCATATACATACATATATTCATTTTCTTTTTTTTCCATTAAAGGTTATTACAACATATTGAACACAGTTCCCTGTGCTATACCAAAGAAACTATTTTTTAATCTATTTTTATATAGAGAGGCTAACATTTGTAAATCTCAAACTTCCAAATTTTTCCCCTCGCATCCTCTTTCCCCTTAGATAGTTTACTAAGTCTGCAAGTCTGTTTCTGTTTTGTGGATGAGTTCATAGTGTCTCCCCCTCAATTTTTTTTTTAGATACCACACGTGAGTGATATTGTATGGTATTTGTCTTTCTCTTTCTAGCTTACTTTGCTTAGAATGATGATCTCTATGTCCATCCATGTTGCTGCAAATGGCATTATTTTATTCTTTTTATGGCAGAGTAGTAGTCCATTGTATAAATATACCACAACTCTTTATCCAGTCATCTGTCAGTGGACATTTAGATTGCTTCCATGTATTGGCTATTGTAAATAGTGTTTCCAGGAACATTGGGGTGCATATATCTTTTCGACTTAGAGTTCCCTCTGGATTTGGAGTGGGATTGCTGGATCATAGGGTAAGTCAATTTTTAGTTTTTTGAGAAATCTCCCTACTGTTTTCCATAATGGCTACACCAGACTACATTCCCACCAACAGTGTAGGAGGGTTCCCTTTTCTCCACACCCTCTCCAGTATTTATCATTCTTGGACTTTTGGATGATGGCCATTCTGACTGGTGTGAGGTGATACCTCACTGCAGTTTTGATTTGCATTTCTCTGATAATTAGTGATATTGAGCATTTTTTCATATGTCTATTGGCCATTTGTATGTCTTTATTAGACAAATGCTTGTTTAGTCTTTTGCCCATTTTTGGATTGGGTTGTTTGATTTTTTGCTATTAAGTTGTATGAGCTGTTTATATATTCTGGAAATTAAGTCTTTGTCACATCATTTGCAAATATTTTCTCCCATTCTGTTGGTTGTTGTTTTGTTTTTCTTATGGTTTCATTTGCTGTGCAAAAGCTTATGAGTTTATTAGGTCCCACTTGTTTATATTTGCTCTTATTTCCATTGGCTGGATAGACTGCTCTAAGGGAATGTTGCTAAGGTTTATGTCAGAATATTTTGCCTATGTTTTCTTCCAGGAGATTTATTGTGTCTTGTCTTATATTTAAATCTTTAAGCCATTTTGAGTTTATTTTTATGTATGGAGTGAGGGAGTGTTCTAACTTCATTGATTTATATGCTTCTATCCAGTTTTCCCAACACCACTTGTTGAAGAGACTGTCTTTTCTCCATTGTATATTCTTGCCTCCTTTGTCGAAGATTAACTGACCATAGGTCTGTGGATTTATTTCTTGGCTCTCTATTCTATTCCATTGATCTGTATGTCTGTTTTTATGCCAGTACCATGCTGTTTTGATTTCTATAGCTCTGTAATATTGTCTGAAGTCTGGGAAGGTTATTCCTCCAGCTTTGTTCTTTTTCTTCAATATTTCTTTGACAATTCAGGGTCTTTTGTGATTCCATATAAATCTTAGGATCATTTGTTCCAGTTTTGTAAAACATGTCCTGGTTAATTTGATAGGGGTCACATTAAATCTGTAGATTGCCTTTATGCTATAAGTTTTGTTTGTTTCATCTGTTCTTTTTATCTCCCCCCCCCCAACTTTTCCTACTTTCTTTTGGATTAGTTGAGTATGTTTTAGTATTCTAGTTTATCTCTCCTGTTTTCTTGATAGCTCAACATCTTGATTATCCTTTTAAAAAGATACTTGGTCTAGGGTTTATAGTAAATACAATTTACAGTCTATCTTCAAATATTACTGTACCACTTTATGTATAATGTAAAATTCTTAAAGCAATTGACTTACCTTTGGATGGAGAGTTTAGACACCAAGCTCTGGGTATTACATGTACTACTGGGATATTGCTGCTTTTAGGTTCACCTTTTCTAAATTCTTTGATTCGTTCAAACTCAAGTTTATTAGTCTTGTGTATAACTGAAAAGTCAGTGAACTCTGAGTAAAGTCCTAAGAGCTCTTCTACAGTTAAAGTGCATATAGTAACATATATTTCAGCTCATCAGAGACCTTTCTGATTTCTTTCAGGGTCTTGATGTATTTCATATTTTTGAGGCTGCAGAGTAAATCAACTACGGACTCACCTGAAATGTTACTTTCTCTAGGAGCATCCTTGACTCCTAAGTAGCTCCTTTTTTGTGTTTTAGTAGCACCTATGCATGCCTCTGAGCTAGTACTTGTCATCCCATGTGTTAATTATCTTTATAATGTGGCGTCTTAACTGAAGCTAGTTATCACTTATACCAGTTTGTGGCATTAGTTGACATTCTGCTAGGGATTGCTCTTGTGTTTCAGCCAGTCACATTTTTATTTAATTTGCATAAGTTGTTTAGGAAATACTCAAGCCATTGTCTAGTTACATTCCCTAAATTGTCTGAACCCATCATTTGCATGGGATACAACATGAATCTTGTTCAAAATAAGTTTGTGTATCTACACACGTGCATGTACATGTGTGCAGAAAAAGAAGCATGTACATACATGTCTATTGGATTTGGAGTGTAGGGAAGGGTGTCATTAGAAGCCCCATGCTGGAAAGAACAAGAAGAGAAATCTCCCATAGCTGAGAAGGACATCTGGCATTTGTAGGACAAGCTTTATACCAGTGTCTGAAGGAAATATTTGTGGTTATCAGGTAGGAGTTACTATTATTTTTTAATCTCATAACTTCCTGTGATATGATGACTGTATCATGAGAAAGTAAATAGGTGTGCAGTAAAAATGAAAGCCTACTACTTTTTACAATATATGATATTTTAGATACTTAAGAAAGAAAAATCTTAAAATTCAGAAATGTTAAATATCCAGAAAAAAGGACATCTTTGAATCAGTGGTAAGCAGCAAATCACTGGGAGTCCAGCCACTTTTATGGGGATTCTTTTGTTGATAGCCAGCTAGTAAGAAATGATAGAATTTTATTACTAGAGGTTCACACCTTTCATCCTTGGTACCCCTTCTAAAATACGTGAACACAAGAAAGGAAAAGAGATTTCTCATCAACTAGATGGAGTCCTGAGTAGCAGATATCCGAAGGGAGGTTGAGACAAAGACTGAGTGAAGACACTTTGGAGAGTGGCAAGTCATTGTCATTGTCACAGTGTGATACTATGACTGAGGGTTAGCAGTTTTGGTGGTCCTAAGATTTTGTCTATGCAAGTTGTCTTCGCTGGCTGGGATAGTGGCTGAGAAGAGCTTCTTTGGCTCTAGAGATCCATGGAATCAGTGTCTACATGGCCAAGTGAGAGCTGAGTGCTTGAGAGCAGCATTTATATTGGAAATACTCAGGGACTGTAAGATAACATCATGGATTACATGATTCCCATTCCATTTTCAGGGATTATCATGGAGTCATAAAAAGAATAGTCCTGAGGTCTTGCATCTTGCCAGAGAAAGCTATTCATCTAGTATTATATTATTCTGTCTTCGATGCCCAGCACCTTGCCTGATAAATGGATGGATGGGTAGGCAGATTATGAACAAAATATTAAACTGTTACGTTTAGTCACAGCCACTGTATTGATGTGTAGTTTTTGTAGAATGGCTCTAAATTTTGAGGCATAAATAACACCTAGTGAAAATAAGCATGCTAAAGTAACTAAATTAATTAAAAGCAGATTTATTTTCTTTCTTTCATTTTCTCTCTCTTTCTTTTATGTATTTATTTTCCCTTTTATCAAAAGACATATATGATTGGATTTATAAATACACTGAACAATTGTTTCCTTTTCATGCAGGGGCCTGAATTAATGAATAAATATGTTGGTGAATCTGAAAGAGCAGTTAGAGAGGTAAGAAGATTATGCCTTAAAGTGAACTCCGCATAGGAGAACCACACTTCTGTCCTGTACGGTTTTTATTTTGTTTAGGGTTACAAGTTTTGAAATTTCTAAATCCAAATTCCAGTGGCATATTTTTTTTAGGCACATATTATTTTAAAATGTAATTTTGGGCATCTACAATAGTTTGGTTTTGTTTTTAAACATCTTACTATTACCAGCCTTCAGTTTTACCAAGTATCTTTTTAAACAGCTATCAACATTTCCTTCTCCTTCTTTTAAAAAAAAGGCTATGTCTATACTTAACAAAGAACACATGATCTCAGAGTGAGATTTAAATACTTTAACACTAGGTGGTTCTTTAAATCAAATAAGCTTAGTATATGAAAATTTTACTATACTCTCCTTATTTATTTTACCTTTGGTGATTTAGAAAATTAATCCCCCTCCGCTCTCTCAAGTTTTAATGCCAGTGCCTGATTGGCCTGTTGGCCATTCTATATTGCAGAAGCTACAAAACCAGGAAATTCATGCAGAATCAAGGCACTGGAGTAGGGTCACTATAGCAGTTAGACCACAAGTCTTGGGTTTCTTAAGCAGAGATTGGCCTGCCTCACACAGACACCCTGTGTTGTCACTGAAGCTAAGCAAGGACAGGAACACATAAGTACCAATGGAATGGATGGTCTTCATTTGTAAAATGTCCGGGTACCCACCAAGAGTATTAGAGATTAGAATTTTTCGTTTTACATCTAAGAAAAAAATTAAGTTACTTTTTGGCCTTTTTTGCCTTTGACATTTAGATGATGATGATCATATAAAACATTAACTGGTGATGAAAGCACCATCATTGATGAAATATGAAAAAGGTGATGTTTTTTAATGTTAATGTTTTGGTAACTGTTGTGTAATTTTATGGTCATGATACTTGTGACCAGAAAATGGGGGCCTAGGTTATAGGTAGTACCGTTTGGATTTCTTTCTTCCTTTGCTGACTTTTTCTAGGCCATTTCCACATTGCCCCATGGTTGTCTGGCTATTCTTTGATGTTGATAGTCTAAATGACTTCTGGTTTAACCGACCTATGCTCTTACAAGTTTTGGCTATTTTTCCCATATAGTCTTTAGAGAAATGAGCAAGGTGTGTGGCTTTTGGGTTTTTATATGCCAAATTTTGGCTGATTTTACACATTTATGATTTTTCTTTTAAAAATATGTTAATGGTAGATAATTAACTATCACTGAGCTGTTACTATGATCCAGGCATTATGCTAAATGCTTTGCATTCTTTTTTAATTCGGTTCTTAAAATAAACTTCTGAGACAGGCTTTGATCATAATCTCCATTTTATAGATATAGAAATTGAAGTTTAGAGAAGTTAGCCACTGAAAGTCACATAGCTACTAAGTGGTGTCAGTGGGATTTTAATGGAGATTATCTAATTACCTAATCAGATTGTCTCCTACACACCTCTTTGAATATGTGTTGGTGTCTTGTCTCTGTTTGCAAGTAGGCACCATGGAAGAAGATACATTTACATCCATTATGAATTGTGTATACATCTGTTATAGGTTGTATACAAAGTGATTGCGCTGGTAGATTTGTACATAATAGATCTGGTTTTAAATGCAGTTTTAAACTAAAACCAACTACAAGGTTTCCTGGAATTTGCTGATCTTTAGCTAACATGGCTCTCTTTCCACCAGATCTTCCGAAAAGCGAGAGCAGTGGCTCCTTCCATTATTTTCTTTGATGAGCTTGATGCCTTAGCAGTTGAAAGGGGCAGGTAAGAAATATATAATAGGACTGCTATTAAATACCAGCAATTACAGTTTAGAAGAAATAGCATTTCTTATACAAATTTTATTTATTAATACATTTGTCCTAAAATAAAACATTTTTCAATTCATGTATTTTTTTTTCCTCTTATACCCATTTCATGTCATCACTTTATAGTATTTTCATATACAATATTTTTTTAAAGACTGATATCTATTTGGGGTATTTGAGTTAATTTTTATAATTCACTATCCAGAGAGAGCCCCCTGCACTGCTTGTCAAAATTTGGGTTGTTATTAATATATGGTTAAAACTGTAAATAAAGCTCAAGCATAATTTTTGATACACTAGAACCCAATTATAATAAAATGTCATCATACAGATTTTAATATTCTGTGAATTAAATCATGTTTTCTAAAATATCATTAGTTCCAATAGAATAAAAATTAGTATTAATAGCTAGAATAAAAATTAGTATTAATAGCTTTGTTTCTGAATCTCAGACAATAAAGGGGATTATTTATAATATTTCTAATATATATAGTGTATATCTACATATATATATGTAGATATATATATATATATCAGAACTGTTTACAAGTATGATTTTTCCCCCCTACAATTGTTTAGAGATTTTTTAAGGAATATGTATTACAAGTACTTCATGTTGGAGTGTTAATTTGTGTGCTTTCTGCGTAACTTCCTGCTTACACACTTATGAACACATTGGGTATAAAAGTTTTGCTGATGTTATTGCAGTGATGGCAGAAGGCACCTTCTAAGTCTCAGAACTAAATTTGATAAGAGGCATTGCTGCTCTCTTCTTTACTGGATAGAGCTGCCTAATCAGATGAGAATATAACTGTCAATAGGAAACATTTGGAGGTAGCCTGGCCTGCTCTCCACCCCACCCATTCAATATCCTGTAAATACCTACCAGTCTTGTTGTTTTATGAGTTGAAGTACTTGAGAACCTTTTATTACTTTGGAAGTGAGATGGAGCAAGAGGTTACAAACAACTCAAGTTCACCTTGACTGCAAGAGAAGAGAAAGAAGCCAGAGAAGTTTGCTGAAGTAGGGTGATCTGCCACATTTATGTGACACCAGAGACATCTGGTTTTGGAGCCTAAAAAGGAACAGGATAGGAAACATTGTTAAATATGAGCCAGATGGGAGGTGGAATATGTAGCAGAGTTCTCATAAAGTACTTTTGAAATATAATGGTATAAGAAACCAGACAAGGCACTTGGTAGACATAACCTGTTTTTGCAGACAATTTGACTCAGTAGGAATTTGCAAATGTATTAGAGATGCTGATAACTTGCAGCCTGTATATATCATTTATTCTGATAGTCTTCATATTGTGAGCTCTTCCTCAGTAACTCATTCAGATAAAGTACAAATAAATTCTGTGAAGTTTCCTTTGCATAAGAAGAATTTTTGGCTGAGTTAGTTGATATTTCAGAAAACAAAGATAAGACTGAATAGCAAATATAATGTTAATGGTCCAATTAGTTTTAGTTACACTTTAGTTGCACTAAGTCCTGTAGTTTGGTTTTAATAACCATTAGAATCTCATAGAATGATATTTTATTTTCAGTTGGGTTTTTTCCCCCATAATTGTGTGATGGACCAGCATTACCTAGAAAGTGATTGTTGTATCTAATTAGATTACTATTACCTGAAAGCTAAAACAAATAAAAGCTCCATACATACATTTTTGTTCTTCAGCTATTTGAATTGAACACAATTTCTAGAAATTAAAAAAAACAGCTGTTGGTACAGAGCTAAAGTATAAAATTCCCAAGATACTTAAAACAATTTTATACATTGTTAAAGAAATAGAAAATATAGGAAAACATGGAAAAATAAGAAAATCCAACAACTAGGAATTTTTGAAATAATTTTGGGCTGTAGAATATTCATTGCTTTCATTTTTTTCAAAGTTATTATCTGCTTTCTATTATAATATTAAGATCAAACTCAATATAACTAGTCCAGAAATGACAATGCCTAAGAAGACTATTTCTTCTTATCAGGATTTTAATTTCCAAACTTGAGATGTTTAACAAATTGAGCCGTGAATTATGACACATGCTCGTCCTGACTATTCTGTGCATGTTAAATCAATTATTTTGACTATTTGAACTTAATCAGGTTAGCCATGAAACTGAGGGTTGCAACCTGCGCATTGTAAATAGAGCATAGACATACTATTTGCTTAGCTTTAGAAATGTTTGTGCTTTCGGAAAGAGAAGTTTTTCATGCTTATAAAATCGTCTGTTTACAACCACTATTTTCTCCTCTTCCCTGTCCCATTTATGTCTCTGTGGGACCTGGAAAATAAGTAAGCCTGCTATTTACTTCTTTTTTTTCTGTATGCTCATTTAAATTATGGATGTTCTGAATAAGATTTTTTGTCTTAGTTCATATTATGAGTTGGAGGAAATGTAAGATTTCCTTTGGAAAGTGCTTTAATGAGCTCTATAACATTTGGGAAAATTGAAAATGCTATTAAAGTAGCATAGCTCTTTGGAAAGTGGATAATATGGTATGGAGTAAGGCACTGAAACAGGGAAGAGATTTGAATTATACTGTGCTAATAATAATATTGGTTAATATTTATTTAGTGCTTATCGTTTACTAGGAACTATTTTGAGTGCTTTACAGGTAAAGAAAAAACTCACGAAAAGGCACCTGCATTGATTTGAAGTAGAATATTGTACAGTTGGCTCCAGTACTCTGCCCTGCCTCCCAGCTAGCTTAAATTTTTACTTTTTTCCTGATTATAGTGGGGAGGAAGAGAGCAGGCTGGGCAGGAAGTCATCAGTCAGTCTTGTCTTAGGCAACAGTTCTGTCCCCAGAAACGGAGAAGTGTAGGACAAGTCCCCATGTACTGCATTCTTTTGGCCCAGTCTCCTCTGACTGAGGAAATGGCCACTAGACTAACCTAGAGACTCCTAGATCAACTTCCTCTGTCTAGGACAGTCCAGCTAGTGACAGGATCCTGAATCATTCTCACCAGCTGACGTTAATTGCCTGGTAATGCCAAACTTCAAGCAGAACTAAAGAGGTTTGGAACTAGGAACATCTCTCTCCAATTTAGTTAGTGTCACTAGCTGCCGGGTCCATCTTATTTATTTAGTTAACTTCCAAATAAAGTGACTCCCTTTGGATCTCACTTACTATGTTACGGCCTTTTGCTTGTATTAAACTTCTGATCATCATCACAATCCCAGGAGATGTAGGGTCTCTTCTCATCTCCACTTTACAGGTGAGGAAACGTAGGTGTATAGATCTATAAATAACTTACTCAGCATCACGTATCACAAATAGCCAGGCTGGCATTTGAATTCAGGTATTTCGACTCTAGAGCAGATACTCTAAGCCACTTTTTCACTCGACCACCACACTACAGATTCCAGGATTTCAGGTCCAAGTACTTAATTAATTAACCTTTCAAGATTGTATTTACTGTGTATTTTCTCTGTGACTTACATTGGTAATGACTCTGCCTGTCTAACCAGGCTCTCATAAGACTCCTTTGTAGGCATTCATTCATTTACATATTCAGTAAGTATTTATTGACTACTTTTTCTGCAACAGGGTTTGTGTTGGGGATAAAACAGAGCAAAGGACCTAAGAGCAATTTCCTTAACCTCTTCAAGCCTTTGTTTCATTTATAAAATGGAGATAATACTAATAATAAGTTCCAGGTTGTTGGAATTGAATACATGTAAAGTGCATCATACAGTACCTGGCATTTAGTTAACTGCTTAAGACACTTTAGTGTTTCTCATAATTTCTGCATTCATATTCTTAAAATAATGATCATTTTCATAAAAATAGAAATATAGTAATAGAGATAGAAATGAATCCTGCCCCAACAGACTTCACATTCTAGTGGAGAAAACTGAAGCATTTGGGAAATTAGAAAAAGCATTCTACAGATGGCAGGCACTGTAGCATTTCATTAGTCTAAGATGCCATTAGTTGTAAGACATGTCATTATTTTACATTAATGAAGAAAAATGCAACCCTAAACTATGAAATGGTGCTGAGAAATTACGAACTCCAATGACATCCTGATTTCAAGAATTTTAAATATGAAAAATTAGTATTTTTGAAATAAAAGAAAGACATTATTTTTTGGGAGAAAGAGAAGATGATCTATTCTGTTTTTCTAAAACTAATGCTATAATATAAAAAATACTTGGGATATTTTATGACTAATATGTAAAAATGATTATATATATGGAAAATGAAAAAGATTAAGTGCTCAGTTAAAAGCTGACTGATTGATATATTCTGTGAGGTATTAGAGAATCTGTGATATTAAAAACTGTTTTCTTATGTAGCTGTTCCTGCACTTAATAGTCCTGAATTGGTTTCCACTTGGAGTGGTTGGGGGAAAAAGAAAGAAGTTCTAAGCCAGTTTTCATTGAAAATGAAGATTCCAGGCTTAGCAACATTCTGAAAAGAGCTCTGAGTTTTAAAGTAATGATCAGGAAATGGAGTACCCTCTTTTGCAGCATAGCCAGATTTCAGGTAAATTCAATGAATTCCTGACACTGAGTACTGTAGAAGAAATTTTTGTAGGCATCATTTCTCTAAATGACACTCTGCAAGGAAGGTTGTAAATTTTTTTAATGTGATTTTTATGATGTTTTTCAAAATTTCATAAAATCATAAAATTTTATAGATGGAAAAGTTCTTAGAAGTCATCTAGTGCAATATTTTATGCTTCAGGAAGAATAGAATCCCCTAGAATTTAAGAGAAGAGGTACATAACTCCTTTGTGGCCTAGATGAGACTAGAACTCACGTCTTCTGTAGAGCTCTTTGAACTGGACTACTGCTGCCTCTTAGACTCAGGATTGGGGACAGAAAAAGTGTGTTCATGTCAGGGAAAAAATTCATGTATCTAAATATTTAAAGAATAGTTTTTATGTTTGAGAAACTTAACAACTTATTAAATACCTTTTAACCACTATTATTTTGTATATCTGTGTTTTGAATTGTTAAATTCAATGCCTGTTTCCTGGTATGCAGTTTTCCCTAACTTATACTTGTTTCATAGTTTTTACATTGCCAAACTTTTAATATTAAACAGAAGTGCTGAGGGAAACAGCAACAGGAGAAATGGAAAATATGTAGTAGATTTTTCATTATAATAGTTTTATAAAATGAAGCAGATTTCTCTGACTATTGTGCATTGTGGCTAAGTCCTATAGCATGGATTAAAGGTATGACTTTCCTTAGAGAGGTGACCTGTTGCAGCATTTTACTAGGAACTGAGAATTATTTCTTGTTGGTATAGGACACATAGGTCTCTTATTGTATCTATTTTTTTTTTACTTTAAAATGAAAATTTGCTTATATTTTACATGTATCAAGAAAATCATTGTAAGTAATGCTTGTGTTCAATTAGTATTATGTTTGGCTTGTCTTCTATAGGTCTCTTCCAAGGCTAAATTTTGACCATGGGGGTGTGAGAGGTAGATTTTAAGATACAAATTTGGATGCCTACCGCTTAGAACTCTTTATGACATTTAAAAATTATACCAGAAAAAAATCTTTAAATTTAAATTGGATATGAAGGATGTTGATCTATAATTTAGAAATCATATGAAGAGATGATGGGAGATTATACTTTATTGGCAGAGTTGAAGGGAAATACATATTTTTGTGAAATTTTCACTATTGAAAAATAAAATCAGTGTAACAATTACTATCATGATGGTGGGATTCTTTTAAGATAGGGGTCAGTATACTCTTTTCTGTAACAGCCCAATTAGTAAATATTTTTAGCTCTGGGGCCTGTCTCTACTGCAGCTGTTCATCTCTTGCTGTAGTGTGAAAGCAGATGTAGAGAATATGTAATCAAATAAAAAACAGTTGGCTGGCCAGATTTGTCTGTGGCTATAGTTTTCTGACCTGTTTCAAGCTATCATAAAAGTCCCTTCAGTTCATAACATTGTGACTTTTGAATAGGGATCATTTGGAAAAAGAGCTTGACTTCTGAAGGGAAAAAAAATCTTCTGGGAAAGTCTAATTTCAATATTTTCTAAAGCTGAAGATTTTTTTTCATCGTTGTGTTGCTTATCTCTAGCAGATAATAAAATTTTATACAATCATTTCATTATGTTAGTGATTACATGTTTGCCCTTAAACTTTTTCTTGGAGTTGGTTTTGATTTCCTAGGATGTCAGTTTTATGAATTTTGTTTCCTACTGCAGCTTTGAAAGTCAGCCAAGAATATTTCTCAGTCCATAAAACATTTTCACTATGCTGTTCTCCAGCTAGCGCTCAATGATCTGTGGAAATAAAGGGCAAAGGCAACATGGGTAATGAGAATCCAAAGAATTTCCTTCACCTAGTCCTCAACATTAATTATAGCCACCAGCTCCTCTACACCAAATAGCAAATTGGACAAGTATGAGTTTCACCTCTTTCTGTTTAGAAACACCCAATTATAAGTGTCATTAAGTTTCTGAATATTAATATTTTTTCCTAAACGTAATGAATTAAATAATTTATGTGCTCCAGATTACAAACACAGAATCATAGAATTTTAAAACTAGAAGGTCCTATACATGTATTATCTAGTTAACTGCCTCATTCGTATGTGCCAATAATTACGAAATCCTCAAGGGGACAGTAGTATCTTCATCTTCTTATCTCAGATGTTCAGCACAGTTCTTAGTTAAGAAGCACCCAGACATTTATTTTTTGAGTGAGGGAATGAATGCTGAGAAACTAGAGATGAGGTTCACTGAGCTGGTTCTTAGCAGAGTCTGATTTCATCTTGTTTTAGTGTCATTTGTGAAGCAATTTTCTTCTAAAATTAAACACTGAGACTATCTTTTGGAATTTTGTCACCTGCATTTTTGTTCAGAGAACCATTGTCATCTTCATTATAAAAAGTTATTTGTAAGCTTTGGAATACATTTATCTGTCAAAGAGTTCTAAAAAGAATTAATGAAGGGCTAAATGATGCTTTAAAAAAATTCAGTAGTTATTGTATATACTAAATCTAAAAGTGAGTCCAGACTCACAAAACTTTGTCAGTTGTGCTAAGGGTACAGAAATGATAGATGTTCTTTTTAATGTAGTTGATAGCAACAGTATTCTGAGGATAAGAAAGGATAGTAACAGTAATTAAGGTCATACTTATTAAGTCAGCAAGAAAACAATTTGAAAGACTGTGGACGTCCTTGGTATACTAATTAATTTGGTAGAAAGGTCACCATGTTACCCTCGGCCAGAAGGCTATTCAGTCACGCATATTTTATTGTCGGGCAATCAAATTGAGTCTTTTCTCATGAAAGCGAGTATATATGTAATTCCCTAGGTTCCAAATCCTGTCTGTCTATAACCACACTTAAGAGTATATAAATGAAGATCCTGAATCAGTATCCACCCTCACCAAAAAAAACTTGTTAGTTTAGAAGACACAAAAAAGAGGATAGGAAAAAAAACAAATGAAGGAACTTCTTTTGGTGTAGATCCAAGAAACCAAGGAAATGGAAATTTTCTTCTCGTTCTGTTTTTTGAGCCAGGGATTTCTGCATCTGAGCACACAGTCTTAAAGTATATTCTGTTGTTTTTTTTTTTTTTCTGTTTTAGAAGGCCTTCCATTTTGTTTTGTTTTGTTTTGTTTTTGAATCATTTTAAAAGTATTAAAGCATCTGAGAAGTATAAAAATCTCCTTATCTGGAAATTTTCACTCTTCAAAATAAATTTTTCCTTGAGGACTCTGAGGAGCCAAACTATTACATTTGAACAGCTAATGTATGGTTAAGACTAAAATGTAAAGAACTCTCATTACCGATGTATAGCAATCTCCTACTAATACATCTTGTGTCAACAAAATGTCTTTTAGTAGTTTATTTAATAGGCTTACTGTTTAGGGAATGCCTAATAGATATGAAGGGTTTAAGAAGAGTAGTTTTTAAATCTTAGAATCATTGGTGGTTTTCGTGGCAAAATTTAAGTAAGTTTGGTACTTTCTACCATGTTTAAAGCTAAGTAGGGAACTGGCAGTATGAATTGGCAAGTATCTGCTGACCTGTGATACCCTAGCTTCTGAAAATCTATCATACATCTCATTTGTGCTTTATTTCAGTAAACATTTATGTACCAGACATACCTTTTTTAGTTTAATTGTTAAGATACCTTGTAAAAGATTATTGATATCTTCATTAAGTCAGGTATAATGATGATAATTATAATAATAGTAATGCTAATAACTTACTATCGACATTTCCTTTGTGCTAAGTATTGTGCTAGATCATCTCCTTTATCCATTTTATGTAATTTTGAGAAAGATAGGAGTCTTCCCATGTTTGACTGAGAAAACTGAAGCTCGGGGAGCTTAAGTAACTTCCACAAGATTACACACACACACAAAATAGTGATAAAGCTGGTATTGAACCCAAGCTTACTGAATATCACAGCTCTTTTCCAAGTTCAAAGCAACCTTCCCACTGAGCATTAATTAGTGAAGGTTTTACTGGAATGATTTTTAAAACTTTATATTGTATAACATTTGTTATAATTACTATAGAATTTTAGTTTTCTGTGTTACCATTTTTAGATCTATGGCACTTAAGAAAATGACATGTTTAGAAGAATTTTATCTCCTTCAGTTTTTAGCTTGTTCTCAGAAAATAACTTAAATTGACATGTATTAATTTAACTAAAGAAGTAATAAGAAAAATTATGTTCATGACAACCATGTGAGGAGGTCCACGATTGTGGATAAAGATTCCCTTCAAAAAATTGCTCTTGGCAGAGTATAAATTGAACTGTGTGTTTAAGAATCACCTGTTTCTCTGACACTGTGTTTGAGTCAAAACTATATGAATGCAATGAGCATTGCCTATCATAGCTTGGAATTTTTACTGGGAAATCATGACAGAATGGAAAAATACATACTTTTATGTCATTCTCTATGTTAACAGTCTATACAAAGCTGCAGTTATTCAGAGCACATGCAGTTTCCACAATTCTATCCACAAAGATAACTCACTATGTATGTCTGTCTACTATTATAAGATATGTTGGTAATCTAAAATAATTTATTTACTATTAGTTTCAAACTGAGTATTGATCACCCCAATCTGACAGCATAGTTTATCATGTAGTGATAAGCTAGAAAATTCAAAGCATTATTGATTCTTGATATCAAATGGTTTTGGCTCTAATTTTCTGAGTTTTGGTGGTAATTTCTTCTTAACTGGCATATATTTCTTCAGAACAGTTGTTTCCTTTCAACTGAAATGAAAGCTGTGCTCCCCTCCCCCTCTCCTCATACTGATTTAAAAGATGGCTGTCATAAATAATTTCAGATTTACTTTGGCACATTGATGTATTTGGTTTACAGAATTCTTTAAAGTTATTTATGCTTTATAGTTTTATGGACTACTTTATATTATTATAAGGAGTATAGACTCTGGACCCAATTTATGTATTCAGATTCTGCCTCTGCCATTTATTCATTGTGGAATATTAGGCAAGTTACCCCACTTCTGTGCCTCAATTTCTTTATCTATAAAATGAGAGAAAAGTTGTTGTTTGAGCAAGCTAGTCTGCGATACTTTGTTATGGCAGCCTGAACTGACCAATACACACTCCTTCTCCTTTGCAAATTCCTCTACCACTTCTTGTTATAAAATATCGGTGTTTTGTTCATTGCTCGTTTATCTTTCTTTACTCACCGTATACTTCCTGGATGATCTCTTCTACTTTCATCTCTCCAGGTACCATCTTTATGGCAAAGCCTCTAAGATTTGTATTTCTACGTCATACCTCTTTCTTTTATGTCTGAACCTCAAGTTGTCCCACAGGCACTTCAAATCCAACATTTTCATGTTTAAAGTACTTTTTACCCAGTAACTTTATGGAGACATTGATTTACCAGCCTTATTGATTGTATTCCCTTAATATTTCTCATATATATCCACTTCTTTTATCCTTGTTGCCATGATATTTTGTTCATAAAACTCTTTCTATTTTGCATTACTGTAACATTTTTCTAACTGAATGACTTCAGCATTTTCCTTCAAAAAATTTGTTTTGTATTTTCTAAGTAGACTTTATTTTTAGAGCAATTTTAGGTTCACAGCAAAACTGAGTAGGAAATACAGAGAATTCCCATAAGCCCCTTATCCCTGCATATGCACAATCTGCTCACCGTTGTCATCTCACCTTAAAGAGGTACATTCGGTATGATTGATGAACCTAAATTGACACATCATCACATTACATTAGGGTTCACTCAGTGTAGTTATTCTATGGATTTTGACAAGTGTATAATAACATACATCAACCATTATAGTCCATACAGAGTAGTTTCATTGCCCTAAAAATCTTTTATACTCTGTGTAAGTCATTTTTCCTTAACCTTCAACCCCTGACAGCCACTGATCATTTTAATGTCTCCATAGTTTCAGTCTCCATTGTTTTACGTTGTCCAGAATGTTGTATAGCTGGAGTCATACAATATGTAGCATTTTCAGATTGGTTTCTTTCACTTACTAATATACATTTTGGGTCCCTGCATGTCTTTCCATGGCTTAATAGCTCATTTCTCTTTAGCACTGAATAATATTCCATTGTCTGGATGTACCACAGTTTATTTATCCCTTTACCTACTGAAGCAATTGGTTGCTTCCAAGTGTAGGAAATTATTAATAAAGCAGCTGTAAACATCTATGTGCGGGTTTTGGTTTGGACATAAGTTTTCAACTCATTTGAGTAAATATCAAGGAGCAGGATTGCTGGATAATATGGTAAGAGTATGTTTAGTTTGTAGGAAACTGCCAAACTCATCCAAAGTGGCTGTACTATTTTGCATTCTCACCAGCAGTGACTAACAGTTTTTGTTGTTCTACATCCTCGTCAGAATTTGGTGTTCAGCATTTTGGATTTTGGCTGTTTCAATAGCTATATAGTGGTGTCTGACTGTTGTTTTAACTTGCAGTTTCCTAATTACATATGATGTTGAGCATCTTTTCATATTTATTTGCCATCTGGATAGCTCTTTGATGAGGTGTCCGTTCAGGTCTTTTGTCCATTTTTTAATGAGGTTTTTCATTTTCTTATTGTTGAATTTTAAGATTTGTTATATTGGATAACAGTCCTTTACCAGACATAAATATTTTCTCTCAGCTTGTGGCTTGCCTTCTTTTTTTTTTATTTTTTATTTTTTATTTTTATTATTTTTATTTTTTTTAACATTTTTTATTGATTTATAATCATTTTACAATGTTGTGTCAAATTCCAGTGTTCAGCACAATTTTTCAGTCATTCATGGACATATACACACTCATTGTCACATTTTTTTCTCTGTGAGTTACCATAACATTTTGTGTATATTTCCCTGTGCTATACAGTGTAATCTCGTTTATCTATTCTACAATTTTAAAATCCCAGTCTATCCCTTCCCACCCTCCACCCCCCTGGTAACCACAAGTCTGTATTCTCTGTCTGTGAGTCTATTTCTGTCCTGCATTTATGCTTTGTTTTTGTTTGCTTGTTTGTTTTTGTTTTTGTTTTTTAGATTCCACATATGAGTGATCTCATATGGTATTTTTCTTTCTCTTTCTGGCTTACTTCACTTAGAATGACATTCTCCAGGAGCATCCATGTTGCTGCAAATGGCATTATGTTGTCCGTTTTTATGGCTGTGTAGTATTCCATCGTATAAATATACCACATCTTCTTTATCCAGTCACCTGTTGATGGACATTTAGGCTGTTTCCATGTTTTGGCTATTGTAAATAGTGCTGCTATGAACATTGGGGTGCAGGTGTCATCCTGAAGTAGATTTCCTTCTGGATACAAGCCCAGGAGTGGGATTCCTGGGTCATATGGTAAGTCTATTCCTAGTCTTTTGAGGAATCTCCACACTGTTTTCCATAGTGGCTGCACCAAACTGCATTCCCACCAGCAGTGTAGGAGGGTTCCCCTTTCTCCACAACCTCTCCAGCATTTGTCATTTGTGGATTTTTGAATGACGGCCATTCTGACTGGTGTGAGGTGATACCTCATTGTAGTTTTGATTTGCATTTCTCTGATAATTAGTGATATTGAGCATTTTTTCATGTGCTTTTTGATCATTTGTATGTCTTCCTTGGAGAATTGCTTGTTTAGGTCTTCTGCCCATTTTTGGATTGGGTTGTTTATTTTTTTCTTATTGAGTTGTATGAGCTGCTTATATATTCTGGAGATCAAACCTTTGTCGGTTTCACTTGCAAAAATTTTCTCCCATTCCGTAGGTTTTCTTCTTGTTTTACTTCTGGTTTCCTTTGCTGTGCAGAAGCTTGTAAGTTTCATTAGGTCCCATTTGTTTATTCTTGCTTTTATTTCTTCTAGGAGAAAATTTTTGAAATGTATGTCAGATAATGTTTTGCCTATCTTTTCCTCTAGGAGGTTTATTGTATCTTGTCTTATGTTTAAGTCTTTAATCCATTTTGAGTTGATTTTTGTATATGGTGTAAGGGAGTGTTCTAGCTTCATTGTTTTACATGCTGCTGTCCAGTTTTCCCAACACCATTTGCTGAAGAGACTGTCTTTATTCCATTGTATACTCTTGCCTCCTTTGTCGAAGATGAGTTGACCAAAAGTTTGTGGGTTCATTTCTGGGCTCTCTATTCTGTTCCATTGGTCTATAGGTCTGTTTTGGTACCAATACCATGCTGTCTTGATGACTGTAGCTCTATAGTATTGTCTGAAGTCTGGGAGAGTTATTCCTCCAGCGTCTTTCTTTCTCTTCAGTAATGCTTTGGCAATTCTAGGTCTTTGATGGTTCCATATAAATTTTATTATGATTTGTTCTAGTTCTGTGAAATATGTCCTGGGTAATTGGATAGGGATTGCATTAAATCTGTAGATTGCCTTGGGCAGTGTGACCATTTTAACAATATTGATTCTTCCAATCCAAGAGCATGGAATATCTTTCCATTTTTTAAAATCTTCTTTAATTTCCTTCATCAATGGTTTATAGTTTTCTGTGTATAACTCTTTCACCTCCTTGGTTAGATTTATTCCCAGATGTTTTATTACTTTGGGTGCTATTTTAAAGGGGATTGTTTCTTTACTTTCTTTTTCTGTTGATTTCTCGTTAGTGTAAAGAAATGCAACTGATTTTTGAACATTAATTTTGTAACCTGCTACCTTGCTGAATTCTTCAATCAGCTCTACTAGCTTTTGTGTGGACCTTTTAGGGTTTTCTATATATAGTAACATGCCGTCAGCATATAATGACACTTTTACCTCTTCTTTTCCAATTTGGATCCCTTTTATTTCTTTCTCTTGCCTGATTGCTGTGGCTAGGACTTCCAGGACTATGTTGAATAGGAGTGGTGATAGTGGGCATCCTTGTCTTGTCCCAGATTTTAGTGGGAAGCTTTTGAGTTTTTCACCGTTGAGAACTATGCTGGCTGTAGGTTTGTCATATATAGCTTTTATTATGTTGAAATATGTTCCCTCTATACCTACTTTGGCGAGAGTTTTTATCATAAATGGGTGTTGAATTTTATCAAATGCTTTTTCTGCATCGATTGAGATGATCATGTGGTTTTTGTCCTTTCTCTTGTTGATGTGATGTATTACATTGATTGATTTGGGTATGTTGAACCAGCCTTCTGTCCCTGGGATGAACCCCACTTGGTCATGATGTATAATCTTTTTTATGTGTTGTTGGATTCTATTTGCTAAAATTTTGGTGAGGATTTTGGCGTCTATGTTCATCAGTGATATTGGCCTATAATTCTCTTTTTTTGTAGTGTCTTTGCCTGGTTTTGGTATCAGGGTGATGGTGGCTTCATAGAATGAGTTTGGGAGTATTCCCTCCTTTTCAATCGTCTGGAAGAGTTTGAGAAGGACTGGTATGAGTTCTTCTTTGTATGTTTGGTAGAATTCCCCAGTGAAGCCATCCGGTCCTGGACTTTTATTTGTAGGGAGGTTTTTAATTGCTATTTCTATTTCCTTTCTAGTGATCGGATTGTTCAAGTGTTCAGTTTCTTCTTGATTCAGTTTTGGTGGACAGTATGTTTCCAGAAACTTGTCCATCTCCTCTAGGTTATCCAGTTTGGTTCCATATAGCTTTTCATAATATTCTTGTATGATATTCTGTATTTCTATTTTGTTTGTTGTAATTTCTCCATTTTCCTTTCTTATTTTGCTAATTTGTGCTCTCTCTTTTTTCTTCTTTGTGAGTTTGGCCAGAGGTTTGTCGATTTTATTTACTTTTTCAAAAAACCAGCTTTTGGTTTGGTTGATTTTTTCTATGGTCTTGTTAATCTCTATTGTATTTAATTCCTCTCTGATCTTTATTATTTCCTTCCTTCTGCTGCTTTTTGGGGCTTTTTGTTGTTCTTTTTCTAATTGATTCAGGTGGTGGGTTAACTTGTTTATTTGAGATTGTTCTTCTTTTTTGAGGAAGGCCTGTATCGCTATAAACTTCCCTCTTAGCACTGCCTTTGCTGTGTCCCATAGGTTTTGAGTGGTTGTGCTTTCATTATCATTTGTCTCAAGGTATTTTTTAATTTCTGCTTTGATTTCCTCATTGATCCATTGTTTTTTCAATAACATATTGTTTAATCTCCATGCTTTCCTTTTTTTCTCCTTTGATTCTCTGTTGTTGATTTCCAGTTTCATGGCATTGTGGTCAGTAAAGATGCTTGAGATAATTTCTATCTTCTTAAAATTGTTGAGGTTTCTTTTGTGCCCAAGTACATGATCGATCCTGGAAAATGTTCCATGTGCACTTGAAAAGAATGTGTATCCTATTTTTGGGGGGTGTAATGCTCTGAAAATATCCACCAAATCTAGTTTTTCTATTGTAGTATTTAATTTCTCTGTTGCCTTGTTGATTTTCTGTATGGAAGATCTGTCTAGTGATGTTAATGCAGTGTTAAAATCTCCAACTATGATTGTATTCCCATCAATATCCCCCTTTATCTCTGTTAGTAATTCTTTTATGTACTTAGGTGCTCCTATATTGGGTGCATATATATTAACGAGTGTAATATCTTCATCTTGTATCCCTCCTTTAATCATTATAAAATGGCCTTCTTTATCTTTCTTTATGGCCTTTGTTTTAAAGTCTATTTTGTCTGAAATCAGTACTGCAACACCTGCTTTTTTGGCTTTTCCATTTGCATGGAATATCCTTTTCCATCCTTTCACTCTCAATCTATATGTGTCCTTCTCCCTAAAGTGGGTCTCTTGTATGCAGCATATTGAAGGTTCTTGCTTTGTTATCCAGTCTGCCACTCTATGTCTTTTGACTGGAGCATTTAGTCCGTTAACATTTATAGTAATTAATGATAAATGTGTGTTTATTGCCATTTTGAACTTATCTTTGCAGTTGAATTGGTATATCCCTTTGTTCCTTTCTTCTTCCTTTTGTGGTTTGGTAATTTTCCTTTGTATTATCATGGATTTTATTTAATTTTTGTGACTCCCTTGTAAACTTTTGACTTGTGGTTACCCTTTTTCGTAAATCTGTTAACCCATTACTATAACTGTTTTTATTAAACTGACAGTAACATGATCTCAAACCCATCCTACTGTTAAAAAAATTTTAAAAAAGAAAGAAAAAAATATTCTATATTTCCCTACCTCCCTCTCCCACTCTCAGTGATTTGTATGTCTTCTTTTATAATTTCATGTTTTCTTTATTTGTAATTCATGAGTTATCACCTTTCCAGTTGTGAGTTTCTCATTTCTGTAGCATCCTGCTGCTTTTCTATTTAGAATAGCCCTTTCAATAATTCTTTTAGCGTGGGTTTAGTGTTGCTAAACTCCTGCAGCTTTTTTTTTCTGTGAAACTCTTTATTTCTCCTTCTATCCTAAAGGATAGCCTTGCTGGATAAAGTATCCTAGGCTGCATCTTTTTTTCATTCAGGGCTTTGAATATATCTTGCCACTCCCTTCTGGCCTGTAGTGTTTGTGTAGAGAAATCAGCTGAGAGCCTTATGGGGGTTCCCTTGTAATTCACTCTTTGCTTTTCTCTTGCTGCCTTTAGAATCATTTCTTTATCCTTGACTCTGGCTATCTTGATTATGATATGTCTTGGTGTGGGTCTATTTGGGTTCTTCCTGTTTGGGACCCTCTGAGCTTCCTGTACTTGTATATCTGATTCCTTCATTAAGTTTGGGAAGTTTTCAGTCATGATTTCTTCAAAAACCTTTTCAATCCCCTTTGATCCTTCTTCCCCTTCTGGGACCCCTATTATGCGAAGATTGGGACGCTTTATATTATCCCATAGGTCCCTTATGCTATTATCATTATTTTTTATTTGCTTATCTTGTAGTTCTTCTGAATGGGTGCTTTCTGTTGCCCTGTCTTCTAGATCACTAATTCGTTCCTCTGCATTACTTAGTCGGCTTTGCACAGCTATTAGATCATTCCTCATCTCTGTCAATGAGTTTACCCATTCTGCTTGGCTCTTCTTTATAGCTTCAATTTCGTTTTTGACATATTTTATTTCTCTAAGCACTATCTCTTTTAATTCCTTCAGCAATTTGATCACTCCTTTTTTGAAATCTTGATCTAGTAGGCTATCGATGTCTATTTCATTGAGCTTTCTTTCAGGGGATTCCTCTTGTTCTTTTAATTGGGAAAGGTTTCTCTGCTTCTTCATCTTGCTCATACCTCTCTGGGACTGTGGTTTATGGAGTATCAGTTGTCTATTTTGGATCTTAAGGATTTTATCTATCTAATGCCTATTTAGGAATAGAACTTAGGGGAAAAAAAGAAAAAAAATAGAGAGAAAGATTTTTAAAAGAAGGGAGAAAGAGGGTTTGAAAACAGTGTATAATGAATAATAGAAGAGCGAGTTGAAGCAGAGTATTAATCGGGTTGAGACGTCCTTTTAAAACCTTTAAAAAAAGGGGGGGGGTGTGGAGATGAATAGATGTATTTGAAACCTGTGTCTAATCAATAACAGGACATCAAAACCCAAGAGAAATAGAAATGAATTAAGAAGTAAAAATTAAGAGAGTAATAGAAAATAGAACAGGTAAAAACAGATTTAAAAAAAAAAAAAAAAGGTTGGGGGTTGTCGGTGTTCTCCTGGAGTCTGTGTGCTTTTAATGTGAAGTCTTTCTGTCTTCGTCCTGTTTTGGAAGCTCAGCTTGTTTTCAGAGGCCCTCAGTTGGCGCCCTCTTCTGTGTTGTTCCCAGCACCTGTTGGCAAGCAGATCGCGCCTCCTCCTAACACGGGGTCAGGTGCAGTTCTCCTCTGCTGTGGGCGGGCGGGTCACTGCCCCTCCGGATGCCACAGTCAGATGTTGCAGACTGGTCAGGCAGGAGGGCGGGTTGTGCCCCCTCCTAGCACCTCGGTCAGGGGCTGTGTTCCTGCCCGACCGGTGGGGGGCCGCTCTCCCTCTACCTGCGCCGCCGGTAGCTCCGCTGCTCTGTGCGGATGCGCGCTCTGCCCTGGTCGGCGCTCCGCAGGTGGGCTCAGGGAAGATGGAGGGACAGCCTTGTCCCTGCTCCAAGCCAAAACCCAGCTTCTTGTTTGTCTTTGTGGAGCAAGTTCTCTGAGGGACCAGGATGCAAGGATCCTATCTGCACTGGGCTGTAGGCAAGTCTCAGTCTGGCCCTTGAGGCTGCTGAGCCCTTCGGTTCGAATGCAGGTTTCGCCCCCGCCCCCGCCTGGGTGCTAGCGCTGGAGGATATGGCGGCTGTGCCTGAGCCCCGCCTCTCTTCCCCCGAAAAGTTTCCGTGGGTTTTCAGAGATGGGGGTATGCACCCTTCCCCCGAGAGCACATCAACCTTGCTGTTTTATGGAGGGCCCAGGTTGTTCTGCCCTGTGCACCCACAGCCACGGCGCCCAGCCCCTTGCAGTCCCCCAGGCCTGCCTCCGTGCAGCCGCCCCCGTCCTCCGCCCGGCTTGTGCAGCCTGGCCCTGCCCGCTGCTGCCGGCCCGCGTCTCAGGCTGGGTGTTGGGGGACGCTCTGTGCCCGTTTAACTTAGTTCTGTCAGACAAGGGCTGCTGTGTACAGATCCGAGCCTCAGAGGCTCCCCCGCTGTCCCGCTGGCCTCTCAGTTGGAGAGGGGAGACCCAGCGAGCGAGCGCCAGTCCTGCTTTGCCGCTCCCTCCCCGCGGGACCCGTCCTGCGCTGCTTTGCCTTTTGTTCTTTCTTTTTTGCTTTTCTCCTACCAGATTTTTGGCGTCTTTATCTTTTGAAGAGGGCGATGTTCTGTCGGAGTTCCGCAGGTGCTCTGGTTGGCTGAGCGGGTCTGTAGATGTGGGTCTTGGTGTAATTGTGGGAGAGGGTGACTTACGAGCGTCCTTCTACTCTGCCATCTTCTCCATCTCCGAAAGTTTTTAATTTTAAATGTCTAGCTCATCAATTATTTTTTTCATGGATCATGCCTTTAGTGTGTCTAAAATGTCAGTGGCATAGCTAAAATCACTAGAGTTTTCTTCTGTATTCTCTTCCAGGAGTTTTATAGTTTTGCATTTTATATTTAGGTCTATGATCTATTTTGAGTTAATATTTGTAAGGAGTGTAAAATCTGTGTCTAGAGTCATTTTCTTTTATGTGGATATACAGCCATGCTAGCACTATTTGTTGACAAGTTTTTGTCAGTTATTTTGTTTTTTCTGCATAGACAGTTTTTTCATCTGTGAATAAAGATAGTTTTATTTGGTTTTTTTCCCCCAGTCTGTATACCTTTTATTTCCTTGTCTTGTCCTATTGCATTAGCTAGGACTTCTAGTATACTGTTGAAAAACAGTGGTCAGGAAGGACATTTTGCCTTGTTTCTGATCTTAGCAGGAACGTTACTTATTTCTCACCATTAAGTGTGATGTTAGTTGCAGTTACGGTTTTTGTCGATGTTCTTTATCAAGTTGAGGAAGTTCCCTTTATTCCTGGTTTCCTCAATTTTTATTGTGATTGGGTGTTTAGCATAATTTGACAAAAAGGGCTCTTTGTCAGATCCTTTTTCTGTATCTATTGATGTGCTCATGCAATTTTTCTTTTTTTAGTCGGTTGATGTGATCGATTATATTCACTGATTTTTTAATGTTTAACTAGCCTTGTATACCTGGGATAAATCCTACTTGATCATAGTGTATAAATCTTTTTATATGTTTCTGAATTATACATACATTATTATGTATTGTTGAATTCAATTTGCTAATATTTTGTATATTCATAAGAGATAATTGGTCTGTAATTTTCTTGTGATGTCTCTGTCTGGTTTTGGTTTTAGGATAATGTTGGCCTCAGAGAATGAGCTAAGAAGTATTCCCTCTGCTTCTGTCTTCTAGAAGAAGTTGTAGAGAACTGTTATAATTTCTTCCTAAAGTGACTGGCAGATTTACCAGTAAACCTAACTGGGTCTCATGCTTTCTGTTTCAGAAGATCATTAATTATTCAGTTTCTTTCATTGTCATAGGCCTGTTCAGACTGTCCATTTCTTTTTCCTGTCAGTTTTGGCAGTCTGTCTTTCAAAGAATTTGTGGACATAAAGTTTTTCATAGTATTAATACTCATAGTACCCTTTATTAAACTTTTAAGGTCCATGGAATCTGTAACCATCTCCTCTTTCATTTCTAATGTTAGTAATTACTGATTTTTTCAAAGAGCCAGCTTTTGGTTTTATTGATTTTCTCTACTGATTTTCTGTTACCGATTTTACTGATTCTGCTCTGATTTTTACTTTTTCGTATGTTTATTTTGAATTTAAATTGTTCTTTCTTAGTTTCCTAAAGTAGAAGCTTACATTATTGATTTTATATCTTTCTTCTTTTCTAATACATGCATTCAATGCTATAAAATTCTCTTTAAGCACTACTTCCACTATATCCAACAAATTTTGATAAGCTGTACTTTCATTTTCATTTAGTTTAAAATATTTTTTGATTTTTGTCGAGATTTCTTTGACCTATGTATTATTTATAAATGTATTAAGTGTTTCATAATGTTCCAACTGTCTTTCTACTATTGATTTCGTTTGATTTCATTGTGGTCTGATAGCACACATTATATGATTTCTTTTCTTTATAATTTGTTATGTTTTATAGCCCTGAATGTAGTCTGTCTTGGTGAATGTTCCATATGACCTTGGGTAGAAAGTGTATTCTGCTGTTGTTGGATATGAAGTGGTATATGTATAATAATTATATCCAGTTGGCTGATGTTGCTGTTGAGTTCAACTGTGTCATTACTGATTTTCTGCCTGCTGAATCTGTCCATTTTTGATACAGGAGTGTTCAGATTTTCAACCACAATAGTGGATTCATCTGTTTCTTCTTGAAGTTCTATCAGGTTTTGCCTCACTTATTTTGATGCTCTGCTGTTAAATGACACACATTAAGGATTGTTATGTCTTCTTGGAGTATTGACTACTTTATAATGGAAATTCTTTCTTTATCCCTGATAAAGTAAACCTTTACTAATACAGTAGTATGTGTGGGGGGAGGGAAAGTGTTCTGTAGTCTATGATTAGGTTGCAGTCTTTCAAGGAGTCTCTGTTGCTGGACTATGAACTTCACAATTGTTTTTCAGTAACCTCCCTTACATGAGAGTGGGATAGGATGACTACAGAGAGCTGGAGTTGGGTATTTCCCTTCCTCCAGCTCAGTTGTGCTGTGATAAAACCCTAATAGTTTAGGAAATTGTTTCTCTTGAGGAAAGGTCTTATTGAGAAATACTGAATGTTCTGGCATATTTCAAAATGGCTTCTTCCCCCCTCCTTCTGCCAGAAGTATGAGGAGATTTTCCTCAGAATTTCTCTTTGAGAACCTGGTGTAGCTTCTGGATGTAAAACTCACAGAAATGTGAGGGTTTCCCCATGACTGGATCTTTCTGGAGTATTTAACTCTCAGATTTGTCTGCACTGAACCCTCCAGCAATTCATCAATTACATTTCAGGCTCTCCTGTCCCAACACTGCTTCCCATGGAGATTTCTGTTTATTGGTTTCTCTGTATCCAGCCTGTCTCTTCGGCTTTTGTGGCATTGATTTGCTTTATTGTTATGGTATGGGTGTTTGTGCACTCCCCAGATTCATATGTTGAAATCCTAAGAGGTGGATCCTTGGGGAGGTGCTTAGGTTATGAGGGTGGGGCCGTCATGAGTGGGATTTCGGTCTTTATAAAAGAGGCCCCAGAGAGCTTGCTCACCCGTTCTTATAGAGGACAGAATGAGAAGGTGTTGGTTACCAGCAGGGGAAGAGAGTCCTCACCTGACCACACCAGTCCCTTAATCTTGGACTTTACAGCCTCCAGACTATGAGAAATGAACTTCTACTGTTGATAAACCATCTACCATGTGATATTTTGTTATAGCAGCCTAAATGGATTAGGATACTTATGATCTCACATCTCTGAGGGATCTGAGAAGAAATAATTTTTCAGTTAGTAGAGTTTTTTACATGTTAGGAAGGAGTAAATGTGTCTAAGATCCTTACATGCTGGACGGGAAAACAGACCAATATTGCCCTTTTGTAGTCAGTTCTCCATGTTGTAGCCATTGTGATCCTCAAATACCTAAGTCTGATCTTGTCATGTCTCTACTTGTAACTTTCTGTTAACTTTAGAACAAAATCCAAACTCAGTAATTTGGATAACAAAGGCTTTGTTCTTATCCAGCCTTGGTTTATCTTTCTGTGCTAATCTTTTACATTTCTACCTTACTACTATGCTATTCTGAACTGTTTGCCATTTTCAATGTTCTGTGTTCTTTCTCTTTCCCTTCTTTTTCCTTGCCTGTCTGGTCCTCACTCATTTTTCAGGTCACAGGTTAGAGAATGTCTGCCCTGGACAGCTCACCTTGACTCTCCCAAAACCTGTTCATGTGACCTTCCTTAGCCTCTTTGTAGATAGGATAATAGCTAATTAGCAAAGTAAATACAATTGAAGGCCTTGGATATAATCTGTTGGTAGCCTGAAATATATCTATGCTTGTAGTCATTATGAAGGAGCCCTGAGAGCTTTTGCTAGCAATGTTCTGATCTAAGAGTTAAACTCTAATTTGGGAAAGTTATATTATGGAGGATTTTTGGAGGGATATGTAATCCATTTATTCAAAATATTCAAATTTTATTCTTAGGTAGAGTCAGATCAGCAAATTCATACACCTGCTGATTAGTCACTTGCAGGAATTAGTGCTAACCAAAACAAATCTCAGTGGCTTCCTTGGTCCCAAACTTTTTGACATTGGGAAGGACCATTTAATTTAATAAATTGACAGTGTGATTTATATAACAACCTGGAAGAACCAACCATTTAATTTAGTTAATTAACATTAAAATTTGTATAACACCTTCATATGTGTTTGCAGCTACTCTCCTGTGTATACGCTAAGTCAGGTTTTTGAACTTGTAATACATGCTGAGGTCTAAATTCTTTTATTTAGAGATCCTAATTACTTTATTGTTAAATATATTACATGGTGGTTATACTGAGGGTGTGCTTATTCTGTCATGGGTGCTAAGATAAAGGCATGGTGTATGTCCCTTCTGTCTTTTTTCCCTCTTCTCCAGTTCCCCATACTCAGTTACATCTGATTGAATTTATATGTTTAATATGTGTATAATGCTGTTTTACTCTATAGTTATCCACCCAGATGTGTATTATATATTTCTCAATTCTGAACAGATCTTAGTAAATCCCAGCTAATGCTAATGAGAATTCTGGGGCCTTGATGGTGTAATATCAAAGTTTTATTCACCAGTAAGACTTCTTGAGTTTACTTCTTAAAAGTCAATATTTAGTCATTTTTTTATGGTCAGAGGAAATGCGATTAAATTAAGGTGTAATTTGTCCTGGAGTGGTTTTGTAGTTGACCTGGAACATGAATAAAAGGAACAAAATTAAATGCTTTTTTGGCCTATTTTCCTGGGTAAGTTGATTACAGTGACTACCTACCTGCTGATATGTTGAAAAGATATTCTTAATATTTAAAAGTATCAAGATACATCAGAAATATCCCATTTGTTATGGATATGTAGAGTTTTCTGTCTCACATAGGCACTATGCTTCATGTGAAAATGAGTTTGTATCTTACTCAGTTTTTTAATTCCCAATTCTTGTCAGTATATATGCTGTATTAAATATAAATATTGATTAAATTAAATAATTATGTATTTGGTGAACTTTAAAAAAACTTTATATCTACTCAGATCTTTTATATTTGACACTCAGCATTTTATTATTGGAGAGAAAATGATCATGGTTGATGATGGAGGAAAAGAAATGATCTGAATATAGTTGGTTCTTAGATAATGATATTTCAGCAAGTAATGAATTCTGAAGTGTACGTTTTGTATTTTGAAACAGACAATGTTTTTTATTATAGAATATACAGTCTTCTAAAAATAATGAAGTATCTAGGGATAGGTAAACAAATTTTTAAAACTGTATTTTCAAAAATCAGTTCTTCAGGTGCTGGGAATGTAGCCGATCGTGTTTTGGCTCAGCTCTTGACGGAAATGGATGGCATTGAACAGTTAAAGAATGTGACAATTTTGGCAGCTACTAACCGCCCAGATAGGATAGACAAGGTAAGAAAGAAGGCAGTGTGGGCACTGTAAAATCAGGAACTGTATCATTTGATTGTTTTGGGTTTTTCATGTCAAATTACTTTCTACTTGTCATTTAGAGGATACTTACCGATCTTAAACTAAAGGAAATGAAGACAACAGAGAAAAGCTTTTGTTTATGTTTTTATTACTTATGGTTTGCTATTAAAGAAATTTTTTTGTTAACTCCTTGAATTTCCCCTCCCCCATTGTTGCATCAAACTCTCAGTGTATTTCCCTAGAGAACTGAAGTTCTGAAATTCTTTTTTTGGTTTCATCTGATTTATGTTAAATTTTTTTAACGTTTTAATTAATATTAAGATAAACAGGCTCTTTGGACTCAAGTTATTATCAACAACTTTCTAGAACTTCCTTGAAGGCCTAGCAGTTGCTTTCAAAGTAATTAGAATAAATTGGATTTATTTATGGCAATGGATTTTATTTCTCTTAAAAATTTCCTTAGACTGTAGCATTAAATTAAGCTATATAGGTGCAGAATTAACACTATCAAGCTATTGCTACCACTGTTTTTCCCCTGGTCATAGTTTAATCAAGGAGTTCACTAACGTTTAAGTGCCTAATTTATACTTCATGTATACTTTTTTAACAAGTATCTAAATTTAGAGTAAAAATTTACTCCTAGTGCATGAACCAGTTTCTCTTTTTCAGTTAATGTTATTGCCTCATGTATATGACCTTATGAGCTCCTCCCTCCCTATGCCCATATACATGGACTTTAAGTTTTCAAAATGGCATTTTTTTTTCAAATGATCTTTTTGAAGATTTGAAAGAAGTTTTTATGTGAGAAGAAAGCCTTGCTTTCGTTCAGTTAGGTATTTTGCTGTGCAATAAAGTCCCTTGGTCAAGTGCAGGTACAAACACTTTGGACCTTAATAAATTGTTCCCTTTCTGATGTAGTGCTATGTAGGAAGCTAGGTGAGTTCTGAACATTTATAGAATCTGGGTTGGTGCCCAGGTATCTCCGATGTCTATTAAAAAAAAAAAAGATAGGACTATATTTTTAATGAGGATTAAAGAGAGTGTTGAAAGAGCCCTTAAAGGTTACTTAATCTCACCTTTTGGTTTCACTGAATCTAGAAAAATCATCTTTCTCCTGCTATAAAAATGTATAAGAATACATTGTATTTTTATGACATTTGTCTCTTGGTTACCCCATGGCTAATGAGCTCTAAAATTTCTTCAGTTTGTTTCTCTACAGTGTCTAATCTAATAATGTCCTGCTTTGGTTTCTTAGTATTATATGTCCTTGTTATTAGACACATTTCTTGAAGTAGGACTTTAGGCTTACAGTAAACTTCACTGGATTCTTCTAAATCAAGCTGTATGATTTAGCCTGGTTCATGCTTATATTAATTTTTGCTTGCCATGTAACACATTACCCCAAATTTAACAGCTTCACATAATACTCATTTAAGTGTTTCTGGGGGTCAAAATCTGGGCATGGCATGATGGAGTTGTCTGCTCTGGTACTGGACAAGGTGTTGACCAACTGCATTCTCATCAGGAACTGATATTCTCTTCTAAGCTCACATTGGGGCAGAATTCACATCTTGTGATTGTAGACCTAAGGACTAAATTTCTTTACTGTCTGTCAGCTGGGAGCTTCTCTCAGCTTCTAGAGACCCACATGTGCCCTTACATCTTTAAAGACAGCAATGGAGAATCTCCATCATATTTTATCCATCTCATGCTTTAAATTTACATTACCAGTAAAAGGCTAGTCTCTTTTAAAGTTTCACCTGATCAAGTTAGGCCCACCAAGGAAAAATCTCTCCACCTTCGAGTCAGCTGGTTCAGGACCTTAATTACATTTGCCACAGCCCTTCACAATAGTACCTATATTAGCATTTGATTGAATAACTGGGAGAAGGTGTATGTCAATCAGAGAACCAGGATCTTGGAGCTGAAATAGAATTGTTCCTACCACAGTGCTCTTTAGCTTCTTCCCCAACCCCTACATAAGTTCTCGCATGGGCATTAAGAACAACTAACTTATCCTTTACTGTCCTATGATTGGCTACCAACCAGCTCTTTTGAAATGTCCTTGTTCTGTGGAATCTGTCTTTTCTCAGATGGAGCATTTCTCTGCCTTGCCTTGTTCAGATATATCTTTCTTCAAATTATACATATAATCTTTCTTAAAATAGAACAGGATAAATGAATTTAAACTCCTTTATTAAGCAAAGGATACTTTTTTTCATGTTCTTTATATGTGTAACTTTTTGTAGGACTATTATTTAATACAGTAGAATTGTTGACTTATAATCTCTTTTGCTTACTTTTCCCTCTGTAAGACCTGGATTGAATCCCAACTGTTATGTTTTGCCGTAAGGTGAAATTTATCCTAGTTTTAACCTACACCTGGTATAAAAGACCTCAAGAAATTTTTGAGATAAACATATATGAGATTCTTGGGTCACTCTAAGGTTTTGGGCCTTTTTTCAGTCTCATCTTAGAATAAGTCAAAACCCCAAAGGTAATGGTAAATGACTTCTATTCTCTTCAGGATACTTTGATCTGTGGGTATCTTGGGTCTCTTGGAGAAAATGCTTAACCAGATTTTGGGTGGAACTTATCTCCAAAGGTGGATGATTAAAGGGATGGAAGTGGTTCTTTGTTTTCATATTTCCATTTTTTTGCCTTGTTTTTATGTGTTTCTTGCTTGCTAATAATATTTCCCTTAGAAGGCAGATGCTATGTTTCATTAATGACAACTTGTCTAAGTAACAGTCTTTAATATCACAGAGTATGAGAAATTAGTTTGAAAAATATCTTGCCAGCATTCTAGTTATATTTTTGGTCTTTTATAAAATGGTACCTTTAATGCCTCATTTCTAAAATTACCTAATTATCCAAAATAAATGTTTTAGGTGTCAATATTATTGCACACTGGTAAAACCTTTTGACCAGCCTTTGCTTCAAGAGGCTGTAGAGAGAAGTATAAATACATACAAACATATTTACATATGCATATATATTTATATGTATGCTTGTCTATGTGTATCTATACATATATATGCATACATCATATATATGCATAAACATACTTATATACATGCTTTGATTAATTTTTTAAAAAGTTAGAAATCTAACTTATTTTAACCAACTAATTTTGGGTAAGCACATTTAAATTAAGATATTGAAAGTGTTTGAAATTATATACAAAGACTTAATTTTCACTAGGTCATGGGGATCTAAAGATCTTTAATTTGCTATTCAAATTTTTCAAAATTTATAATATTTAATTTTAATAGATGAAGTAATAATGAAATAATAAAATTATAACTGACCATAAAACATAAAATTGGTAAATGGAAAAAGTATTTTTCAGTGGTATAACAACAGTTACAAGATCATCAAATGATATGCAGTGCTTTCAAGTACAGCTTTGAATTCAGTACTTTGAACCATGGTCTAAATGTTCTGTTTATGCAAAAAACTATTTTAAATAATCAGAGATTTTTGTAAAAAATATTTTAATTGTTTTCTATTTCAGGTAAAGTTCTATATTCATATGCAATATGAATTTTATTGAGTGTACTTCTGTTATTACTCAGATGATGTATACTATATCAAAAGTGTATTTTCCAGATCTTTTTCTCTAAACCTTTATAAAATGTTACGTATCAATGTTAATATTAATGTAATATTAATGTTACATTTTATAAAAGTTCAGAGAAAACTCCTCCTCCTGCATATAGATGAGTGAAGAGAAATTGTATTTTCAAGAGTCCATTTTGCATAAGAATGACAGGATGTGAAGGACAAATGTATATTTTATAAAATATACAGCATTATTTGAATATTGTTTAATGTTACTATAAAAAAGTTTTAGGACGTGGGTGATTAGAATATGGTGTATAAAATGTGCCCTAAATATGCTGTTAGAAACAAAACAGTCTTAAGAAATGATTTAAAAAAAATTCCTATTATAATGAAATGAATAGACAGAGTTTTCACCACCTGTCTTGTCTGGAGGAAATAGTAGTAGGAAGAAAACAGGAAACAGAAGAATTAAAGTAAGTTTCCTATGCTGATGCTGAAAGGTAGAGATTTTGTCTTTGGCCTTAAACTGGAAAGAAAATTAAAAAGGACTGTTCTGGTATCAAAGGAATAATGCCTGTAGTCCAACTTTGGCTACATTTAATTAAGGTGTTTGGCCTTGTAAATTGGGTAGCATAGTTTACAATTCTATTGCCTGTTAACCCACAATCGCTATGTCATGATGACCTTAAGTTAGTGTGTTGGAATGGAGAATATTCTTGGACTGTCAGAGGACTGAAATTGATATCATTATATGACCCGTATGTTGTTCATTTTTAGTGTCTTTTTTGATCAATATTTCAGTTTAATATAGTATGGGGAAACTGAAGCTGGAGAACCCATGGGATTTGGTGATTGAGCAAGGGAAGTGAGATGTGTCTCAAGAATCACATTATTCTACTTCCTGCTATATCATATTTACATGTCAAACACGTTAGCTGTAATGTAGCATACTAGGTTGAGTAAGGTGTTTGCTTGGGGGTCTCTGATAGTATCCTGAAGTCTCCACAGACCTTTTACCCCAGCTCCCAACATTCCTCCTCCTGCATATAGATGAGTGAAGAGAAATTACATCCTCAAGAGTCCATTTTGCATAAGAATGATAGGATGTGAAGGACAAATGAAGATTAATGAGATTGTATGGTGTCATGTAGTCACATTGTTTTTAGATTGATGATGGCCTGGATTTCCACAGCATCAGGAGACTTTAGAACAATGAACAACTAAATTATTTTTGATGTCCAAATAATATTTAAAAGCCCAAACTCTAGGAGTTTATATTGTTCTTTGTTAGACTGTTGCTTATGTGGACCCTTTAGAGGAGTATAGTGTTCAATCCGTGATATTTTGTACATTTGTGTTGCGTATTAAGGAAGAAATGATCTTGTCTTCTTTCTCTGGTGTGAAACAAGCTTCAAAAATTTTTTTATAATGAATCTTTTTAAATTTAGTCCCTTCGGTTACTTGTAGTACAGATGCTTGTTATATAATAGGCTCTCAATAATAATTACTATTATAAATATTACCTCTCACATGAAACCTACTATTCTCATAGCAGTAAATTTATAGAATTTTAAAAATTCTTCTCAGATTGCTCAATTGAGGAAGATTTTGGAAGTTATGTAGAGGTCTTGAGTAATTCAGTGTTCAAAATTATTTTCTAACTTAGTGTGTTTAACTCATCAAAGTAATAAACTAGCATTAATTTTCCTTCCAGTTTTTCTGGAAGATAAGTTATGGGTTAACTATGACTTAATATTTCTGTTTCTTAAATACTGTAAGTTAAAAGTTGGTTTTATTTGATGTCTTTGTAACATGGAAAATATTAGCATGTTTAGAAATGTCAGCACATGAGAAGCTAAATGCATGTAGTTTCCACTTTTCAAATGAATTGTGTTCCAGAAATACTCTCAGAAAGGTTTCAGATACGTTTGTAAATGGCTTTCCTCTCCACTCTTCCAAGTTATAAGTTAAATGTTCTGTTCATCTATTATTGCTGCTCTCTGTTTAGTCAGAACTAAAAACCAAACTGCTTGACCTAACAGATGTTAAAAGTTTAAATGGATCATAATTCTCTACCTTTCTGTACGTATTTAAGGAAAAGATGCTTAATCATCTTTAATATTATTTATCAAAATGATGTAGAAAGTCTTAGTGTGTTAGAATCTGAGCCACAGTGTAGTCAGATCTAGGAGGCTTCCTCCAAGGTCATCTTCCAATGTCAGCTTTACCATCCTTTACAGGACTCTTGGAAGTAGTTTTATTATTGTTACTGAGTATTTGTGTGTTTCTTTTTTGTTTTTTTAAAAAGTGCCAAGTGTTTTCACTATATCTATTATGGCAACCACTATAAGGGTTTCAGCTTTGGGAGTGGAGGATTGGAAGAACAGAAGTTGGTCAGAGGTTGTATGGATCATATCTCATTTAGATGTTGATAAGATAAGGACTGTCTGTCCCAGGGGTCAGGCAGTTATGACCTGTGCACTACATCTTGTCCATCACTTGTTTTTGTACATCCCATGACCTAAGAATGATTTTTATATATTTAAATGGTTGGGAAAATATGATGATTTTGTGACATGTGAAAATAATGTGAAATTCAAATTTCAGTCCTCATAAATACACTGATTTTTAATGTAGTGACTGTGACTATTTGTACTACTACTGTAGAGTAGTTACAGTAGAGACTTATGGGCCTGTAAAGCCTAAATTATTTACCATTTGGACCTCTACAGAAAGTTTACTGACCATTGATCTTTCCTTGTAAGCTTTTAGCAGTTTAGTAAAAGACTCAATGTCTGTTCATACATAAGCCACAAAGTTTTTCGAAAGATTGTTTAAATACATTTATTGCATAAATTTTCTGAAGATAAATTATTTAAGTCTATAATATAAGCTGTGCTTAAAATAAACCAATAATAGTAGGAAGGGTGTATTAACTTCTTGTTCTTTAAACTACCTTTAATCTCTTCTTGAACATTCTTTTAATATTTAATCTTTTCAAGTACATTTTCTTGGACTAAATAATTAGTCTTTCCAACTTAATGATGCACCAAAATCCAAAAATATAGAAATGCAGTTTTTTATTGTATGAAAACTGGTAAATATTTATTCATGACATCTCAGTCTTAAAGTTACATTGCTTTTTTGCTTTTTATCATTGTGTGTTGAAATCCTTTTGTAGTATTTGTCATGATTGGAATTTTCAGTCTAGATATTTAAATTTGGAGGAGTTAAGAGTCTGTGTTTATATATTTGCTTAGTAAATAGTATCTGATGCCAGCACCGTGCAAATAGTATGTTTAATCTTCTATTAAAGAAAGAGTAATAACATAATAAAATACATATTGCCCTTGATACCCAAGTCCTAAGAGAAATTAATTCTTTCAAGATTGGAGAGAACTGGAGGGTCTGATGGTTTAGTTATCTTTCTGATGCATTGATCTTTTTATAAAATTTCTACCCATCATTTCTCCATCCTTTGCTCACTCACCTGTACTTGTGGGGAACCTGTTAACTCATGAAATAAACCATACATCTTTGTCTCAGACTATCAGGAAGTTCTTTATTCTACTGAACCAGCTGTTGTTTTCCTGTCTACAGCTTAGCTTCTACACACCAGCCTGTTTCTACTCCAAAATGCTATAAAGAGCAGTTTTTAATACCTCTTCTATGTGGTTCTTTATTTTTGAAAGCTGTGTCGTGTGTCTCATCTTTACATTCCATCTCACCAACCAGTCAGTCTTTTCTCCTCCAGGCTTGATTGATGTCTTGTTTTATTTCATGTGGTGCCCTTATTCCATCTTCAGCATTCTTACCCTTTTTTTCCCCCTGAACTATTGTCTGTTTGTTCCTTTCTCTCTGAAATTATGGTATCTGCAAATGAATATACTATAATTAAGTTTTAATGTGATCAGTACAAAGCTTACTGAGACACTTAATGCTTTTAACCTGAATATTATGCACCAGCTAATGCATTCCACGACTGTATTAGTTTCTTTGCCAGTTCAGTCACACTGTGGACTACTATTGAATTTAAAATCATCAGGAATAAAACAAAAGCAAAACTCAAGCATCCAGCTCTTTTCTCAAAATCTTTTGCTAAGTAATAACTTTACTGCCTTGGGCTTATACTATTACTTTCATTTAAGAATTAAGTTAAACTGTGAGATCTCATGACTTATGCCCACTCCAGCTCCAGCTGTCCAGCCAGGGTGGCTCCAATGTGGTATATACCAGGCCCCCCCTACCTTCACTCCCCCCAGCTCCAGCTGGCCTGCCGAAGCTGTGCAGCACATCAAGTCTGCACAAGGAATGCTTCTACACAAAGCCATACCTTTAAGACCAGGAGAGGTAACCATTTCACCTAATTCGTAGAAACAAACAGAAAATCAAGCAAAATGAGAAGACAAATGAATGTGTTCCAAACGAAAGAAGAACATACAACCACAGGTTGGGGCCAACAAAACCCTAATGAAATGGAGATCTGTCATTTACCTGACAAAAGAGTTAAAATTAATGGTCCTAAAGATGCTCATTAACTTGGGAGAAGAATGGAGGAATACAGTGAAAATGTCAACAAAGAGAAAATATAAGAAAGAACCAATCAAAGCTGAAGAACACAGTAACTGAAATGAAAAATACACTAGAGAGAATCAACAGCAGATTAGAAAATTTAGAAGAACAGATCAGTGATCTGGAAGGCAGAATAATGGAAATCACCCAATCAGAACAGCAGAAATGAAAAAAGCATACTAACATTTGCCTCCCTGAAGGAAGAGAAAGAGAAAGGGAGAGAAAACTTATTTGATAGAATAATAGCGGAAAACTTTCTTACCCTGGAAGAGGAAACTGATATCCATGTCCAGGAAATACAATTCCAAACGAGATGAATCCAAAGGGATCCATACCAAGGCATATTATAAATAAAATGACAAAAATGAAAGATTATGAAAAATTTAAAGGCAGCAAGAGAAAAACAACTACTATTGACCTTTGAACAATGTGGATTTGAACTTTGATTGTCCACTTATACGCAGATATTTTCCTGTAGTGAATACTGTAATACTACATGATCTATAGTTGGTTGAATCGCTGGATGTGGAGGAACCGTGGATACTGAGAGCTGACTATAAATTATATGCAGGTTAACTAACCCCCGTGGTGTTCAAAGGTCAACTGTAATTACATCCAAGGGAACTGACATTAAGACTGTCAGCTGATTTTTCAGCAGGCACTGAAAATTAAAAGTTTTGAAAGAAAAAAACTTAGAACTCAAGAATACTCTACCTGGCAAGGTTTATCATTTAGAACTGAAGGAGAGATAAAAGTTGCCCAGATAAGCAAAAACTAAAGGAGTTAATCACCACTAAACTGGCCTTACAAGAAATGCTAAAGGGTCTTCCTTAAACATAAAAGGCCATAACTAGAAATAAGAAAATATATGAAAAAAAGATCTCACTGGTAAAGGCAAATTTAAGCCAAATGCAGTGGATCAACCACTTCAAAAGCTAGTATGAAGGTTAAAATAAGTAATAAATTAAGTTATAACTACAATAAGAAGTTAAGGATACACAAAATAGATGTATATATTACATCAAAACATAAAACATGGGAGAAGGAGTAAAAATGTAATGCTTTTTAGAATGAATTTGACTTAAGCGACTGTCAGCTTAAAACAAATAGCTATATATATGTATGAAACTCACGGTAACCACATATCAAAAAACTTCAATAGAAACAAAAAATAAAGAGAAAGGAAATCAAACATTATCAAACCACAAGGCGAGAGACCAAGAGAAGAAGACATGAACACAGAACTACAAGAACAACCAGAAAACAATTAGAATAGCAATACTTACTTTAAATGCACAAATGAAAAGACCTATGGTGACTGGATAAAAAAGATGCACCTGTATGCTGCCTACAAGAGAGCTATTTCAAATCTAAAGCCACACACACACACTGAAAGTATACAGATGGGCAAAGATATTTTATGCAAATGGAAACAAAGAGAAAGCTGGGGTAGCAATAGTCATTTCAGACAAAGTAGACTTTAAACAAAGACTGTAACAAGGGACAAGGTGCCAGTCTAAGAAGAAGACATAACATTTGTAATTATTTGTGTACCCAACATAGGAACACCTAAATATATAAAGCAAATATAAACAGACCTAAAGGGAGAAATTGATGGCAAGGTAATAATAGTAGGGGCCTTTAATATCCCACTTATATCAACAGATAGCTCATCCAGACAGAAAATCAATCAGGAAGCACTGTCCTTGAATGACACATTAGGTCATGTTGAATTAATGTTGAATTAATAGATACATACAGCACAGTTCATCCAAAAACTGCACAATACACATTAAAGAATGAATGGCACATTTTCCAGAATAGATCACATGTTAGGCCACAAAACAAGTCTCAGTAAATTTAAAAGATTGAAATCATATCAGGCATCTTTTCTGAATGCAGCAGTATGAACTTAGAAATAAATTACAGGAAGGAAACTGGAAAAATACAGCACATGGAGACTAAACAACATACTATTAAGCAACTAATGGGTCAACAAGGAAATCAAAGAGGAAATGAAAAAATATCTTGAGTCAAATGAAAATGGTAACACAACTTTTCAAAATCTATGGGACACAGCAAAAGCAGTTTTAAGATGAAAGTTCGTATCAATCAAGCCTACCTCCTCAAGACCAAAAATTGTTAACAATCTATCTTCATAGTTAAAGCCACACTCATGAAAAAAAGAGGACCCAAATATATGAAATCAGAAATGAAAGAGGAGATCTTATAACCAATACCACAGAAACCCAAAGAATCATAAAAGACTCATAAAAGTTCTTGGAACATGCAGTCTTGCAAGACTAAAGGAAATGGATAAATTCATAGAAACATGCAGTCTTCCAAGACTGAAACAGGAAGAAATAGAAAACCTGAACAGACCAATTAGTAGTAATGAAATTGAATCATTTATTAAAAAGCTTCAACAAACAAAAGTCTGGGACCAGACGGCTTCACAGATGAATTCTGCCGAATATTTAAAGAAGAGTTAATGCCTATCCTTCTCAAACTATTCCAAAAAAAATTAAACAATTGGAAACATTCTTAAACTCATTCGACAAGATGCACATTAGTTACTCTGATACCTAAACCAGACAAAAACATCATACACAAAAAAGAAAATTACAAGCCAATATTCATGGTGAACATAAAAGCAAAAATCCTGAGTAAAATATTAGCAAACAAAATTATTAAACCAAATAACATTAAAAAGATCACATGCTTTGATCAAGTGGGATACATTCCAAGGATGTAAGGATAGTTCAATATCTGCAAATTGATCAACATGGAATATACCATATTAGCAGAACAAAAAATGGAAAGGGATGCTATGCTCATGGATTGAAAGAATCAATATTGTTAAAATGTCCATATTATCCAAAGCAATCTACAGACTCAGTGCAATCCCTATCAAAATTCCAATGATATTTTTCATAGAGCTAGAACAAATAATCCTAAAATTTGTATGGAACAACAAAAGACCATGGATAGCTAAAGCAGTCTCGAGAAAGAGCAAAGCTGGAAGCATCCTGTGCCCTGATTTCCAACTATCCTACAGAGCTACAGTAATCTAAGTGGTACGGTACTGTCACAGAAACAGACACATAGATTAATAGAACAGAAAAGAGAGCGCAGGAATAAACCTATGCTTATATAGTCAATTAATCGATGTCAGTGGAGATAAGAATATACAATGGAGAAAAGACAGTCTCTTCAATAAATGGTGTTGGGAAAACTGGAGAGCTACATGCAAAAGAATGAAACTGGATCACTTATACCATATGCAAGTAAGCTCATATGGAATTAAAGGTTTAAATGTAAGACCTAAAACCATAAAACTCCTAGAAGAAAACATAGTCAGCTCCTTGACATCTGTCTTGGCAATATTTTTTTGGATCTGTCTCCTGACAACAGCAAAAATAAATGGGACTACGTTAAACTTAAGCTTTTTGCACAGTGAAGGAATTTTTCAACAAAATGAAAATGCTGCCTGCTGAATGAGAGGAGATATTTGCAAATGATATACCCAGTAAGGGGTTAATATCCAAAATATACAAAGAGCTCGTACAACTTAACATCAGAAGACAACTTGATTAAAAAATGGGCAAGGAATAGACATTTTTCCAAAGAGAACATATAGAGAGCCAGCAGATACATGAAACAATGCTCAACATCATAATCATCAGAGAAATGCAAATCAAAACCACAATGAGATATTACCTTATATCTGTCAGAATGAGTGTTATCAGGAAGACAACAAATAACAGGTATTAGTGAGGGTCAAGTAGAACTACCATACGACTCAGCAATTCCTCTTCTGGAATTTATTATTTATCTGAAGAAAAACTCTAAGACAAAAAAGATATATTCTCCCCTGTGCTTGTTGCAGCATTACTTACATAGCCAAGATTTGGAAGCAAACTAAGTGCCCATCAATAGATGAGTGGGTAAAGAAGATGTCGCACACACACACCACCCACACGGTGGAAATTACTAAGTCATAAAAAAGAATGAAATCTTGCCATTTGTGCCAATATGGATGTACCCTAGAGGATATTATGGTAAGTGAAATGAGTCAGACAGGGAAAAATATATACTATATGATTTCAGTTACATGTAGAATCTACAAAGCATAACAAATAAACAAACAAAAGAAACAGACTTATAGATACAGAAAATAAACTAATGGTTGCCAGAGTGGAGAGGAGTGAAGGAATGGGCGTAAAAGGTGAAGAAAATTTAAGGAGTACAAACTTCCAGATATAAATTGGCTCTGGAATGTAATGTGCTGCATAGAGAATATAGTCAGTAATATTGTTGTAACTTGGTGTGGTGACAGGTGGCAACTAGACCTGTGATGATCATTTCATATTGTGTACAAATATCAAGTCACTATTTGTACACCTGAAACTAATATAATATTGTAAGTCAGTTATACTTCAATAAAAAATGGAATGAATGATATACACTATAACATGAATGAAATTTAGGGACACTTCTCTAAGTAAAAGAAGATATAAAAGATTATGTATTATATCATTTCATTTATATAAATTTCTAGAAAAGTCAAACCTATAGTGATAGAAAGCAGATTATTGATTGTCTAGTGCTAAGCGTGGGAGTGGAGACTGACTACTAAGATTGAGAAGGAAAATTTTCCAGATAATGAAAATATCCTGAAACTAGACTTCATTGATGATTGCACTACAGACATTGAACTGTACACTTTAAATGGGTGGATTTTATGGTATGTAAACTATATCTCAATAAAATAAAATGAAATAAAATTGGGGGGGTGAATGAGACATGCAGACACACGTTAAGGGATCTTGGTTTCTAATTCTAGTTCTTTTGCTAACAAACTGTGTATTCATTTGGCCCTGTGCTTCTGTGCCTGTCAAAGACGTACTAGATAATCCCTGATATATCACTCATGTTCTGTAATTCTCTTATTTTGTGACGCAGAGATAGAAATAAAGATTCCACATGCTACATGAAAGGATACTATTTACCAAATTTCTGAAGTTCTTGTTTTGGTATTTTAGGTTTTATGGTTTTTTAAGTTTTTTTAGGTATCACCTTGTCAAACTTTCTTGTTATTGAAAAGTTCCTTTCTTCAAACAGGTTGTAAAGTAAGCAAATACTATCCAGGTGTGCAAAAATGACCTTTTTTTTAAACAACTTGATTGTCAGCAAAGAGGGGGAAAGCCGTAAATCAGCCTTAAAGCTGCTGTTGTGTAATGGAAAACTTGGTTGACAGTTGAAGAACACCTTAACTTTTTCACTGAAAATTTATTACTCTTTGAAAAAGGAAAACTTGTTGAACTGCATATTTTCTCTTATAACAGTTGCCTGTTCAGCCTGTAATATTTTGTTCTATTTAATATACTATTTAAAAAAAATCTTCTATGAATGTTAAAATAGTTTTGAGTTAAAACAGAAATGTTTAACTATATTATTATTTAAAATCGAGTTGCTTTTAAGTTTGAAAAAGCTTCTTTGCTTGGATTATTAATGCTTATAGAATACCATATTTGGGAACTAATGTTAAGTGTAGCCAAGTACTAAATCCTAAGCCATGTATTAAATGTTTTAAAGTCATTAGTAGAAGGGCTAATTTGGAATTTGGTAATTATTTTTAAAGGGCATAGAGAGTGTTAACAATGATACTCCATTTTTGTGTCTGGCATTCTATTCAGTTTTCAGTGTGTGTGTTTGGAAGGGGTGTGCAAAAGTATCAGCGGGGCATGTAATAAAAGAAAACTCAGTTCTTTTAGATATGTGCAAAATATAACTTGAAGTACAGATAAATTTTAAAATATTATAATCATAAAACATAAGCAATCTAAACTTTGTCTGCAGTAATGTACTGGCATATACATCAGAGTAAAGTTGGAAAAGTAGAGTTTTAGATCTCATACTCTTCAGTCTCTATCATCTGTGTTCTTTATTTGACAATAAATTTGGTATTGCAGTTACACTTTTTGGACACAAGATGGTGATGCTCACTCGAAATGTTTCCTGAGTGTAGGATCTACTGCTTTTATTTTATTTTTTTAGTCATCAGTTACCTTTTTACTTATTTATTCATTCATTTATTTAAGTATAATTGATTTACAATATTATATTACTTTCAGATGTAGAGTATAGTGATTCAGTATTTTTTACAATTTATACTCCATTAAAAGTTATTACAAGATAAGGGTTATAATTTCCTGTGCTATACAGTATATTTTTTGTTGCTAATCTATTTTATACATAATAATTTGTATCTCTTAATCCAGTACTTCTAATGTGCCCCTCTTTCCCTCTCCCCAAACTACTAGTTTGTTTTCTCTATCTGTGAGCCTGTTTCTGTTCTGCTATATAAATTCTTTTAACATTTTTTAGATTCCACATATAAGTCATATCACACAGTATTTGTCTTTCTGACTTATTTCAGTATATATAAGCAACTCATACAACTCAGTATCAAAAAAAGCAAATAACTTGATCAAAAAATGGGCAAAAGACCAGAACAGACCTTTTTTCAAAGAAGACATACAGATGGCCAACAGGCGCATAAAAAGATGCTCAACATCACTAATTATTAGAGAAATGCAAGTCAGAACCACAATGAGATATCACCTCACACCTGTCAGAATGGCTATCATCAAAAAGTTTACAAATAACAAATGTTGGCGATGATGTGGAGAAAAGGGAACCCTTGTACACTGTTGGTGGTAAATTGGTGCAGCCACTATGGAAAACAGTATGGAGATGCCTCAAAAAACTGAAAATAGAACTACCGTATGATCCATCAATCCAATTCCTGGGTATATATTCTGAAAAAATGAAAACTCAATTCAAAAAGATACATGCACCCCTATATTCATAGTAACAGTATTTTCAGTAGTCAAGACATGGAAGCAATCCAGGTGTCCATCAACAGATAAATGGATAAAGAAGGTGTGGTATGTTTGTATATACAATGGAATATTACTCAGAATCTACTACTTTTAGAAGCTTCCCCTCCTGAAACCAATGGATGAACAGCTGGCTTTGCTTTTAAAAATAGTAGTTGAAATTTTTGTGTGTGTTGTGTCCTGCTGCATAACTTATTTAACAACAATTTAAGTGTAGGTTTATGTAAGTTTGGGCTAGGGGAGGTGGGCACATTAAGAAAAGGGAAATTTTTAACAGTAGAGAGAGAACTAGCAGTCATTAGGTGTACACTATCCATCAGGCATTTGTTGGGTGATTTATATATGATATCTAATTGATTCTAGTCAAAGCACTCTATTAGCTCAGTAAATTGTGCATAATTAGTAATGTGTGTATTCTTTCATAAAAACCATGGATACCATCAATTTAGTATCTTTAGACAGTTTTAAGCAAGGTTGTCACTCTGTTTTGTTTTTTTTTTTAAATAGTTTCTTATATAGTTAAACATATACTTATCATACTATATGGCAGTCCGTCTCCTAGGTATTTATCCAAGAGAAATTAAAACATTTGTCCACACAAAGATCTGTAAGTAAATGTTTAAATTTTAAAATTATGAAAATGTACTTTTCCTTTTTTCCTTAGTTTATTTTAATGCTAGATTACACTCTTGTCTCCTGGAAGGAGCAGTGCAGTTGAATCAGATCAGTGCTTTGGATCAGTCATTATGTTGTATATCAAGTAATAGTGTTGACTTTTCAGTAGCTTTTTAATCTCTTATGCCAGTAAAATGTATGGCGAAAGGTTATGTATTTGATGACATTTGCTGACAGACTTATTCAGAGGTATATTTTGTTATGGAAAAAGCAAGTATAAGCAAATTATAATACTTACACCTTTTGGAAATCTTGATTCTGAAACTTTTTTAGATATTAAAGTGCAAAAAAAGAATATTTGCTGTAGTAAGATTAAAAACAAAAGATAGTATATTATATGTAAGTAGAAAGGTGAAGACAAATATTAATATGTGGGAAAGGTGAGCAAAATTATATTTTTTAAAATTATGTATAAGATACTTTGGATATTTAAGAGTTCTTCATTATTCCATATTTTCAGGCTTAAAGGTGTGTTCGTTTCCTCTTCTTGATAAAATGTAAGCGTGCATTTTCAAAGACCAGTAGAAGGCTGATATTTTATTGAGTGCAGTGACTTTATGAGGTAGGAGCTATGACTGCCCATTTCACACCTGAGGAAACTGTTACTTAAAAAGATTAATGAAATTGCCTGATTCAGTGGAGCTGGCAGTTTAACAAATTCAGGCAGTTTCAGAAGTCACACTGTAAACCACTGACTAATTTAATTCTTAAGTTGTCTGTCAGATTTAATGTCTTTGAATTGTTTGTTTATTTAATGCTTTGACCATCTTCTGCTTTCGTGTTTATAAACCTGAATTCAGTCTCTGACGTTTGCATTGTATTACTAGACGACTGGTCGTGCTGTGTGTGTGTGTGTGTGTGTGTGTGTGTGTGTGTGTGTTTTCTCCCTTGTAAAAACTATGCTGTAATATCAGTTAGTGAAGTAGTTTTTGTCACAGTTTAAGTGAAGTTATCAGCCTTCACTTTAAAAAGAGAAAGGGAAAGGAAAAAAGGAGAAAGAAGAAAAGGGAGAGGAGTGGAGAAGCAGAGTTTGCATGTGTGGTGTAATGTTTTTGAGTTGATTACAATTGAAAAACTAAGCATTTGTAAGTAGATAATAAACTTACCTTTATACTCCCAGGAAAATCTAACTGAAGACAGTTAGATACAGAATAAACTAAGCAGAGATTGGAAAACTCCTGTGCTTGCTGCCTGTTTTTATAAGTAAAGTTTTATTGGAACACAGCCACAAGCATTGCTTGTTTGGCCAACAGTATGAAAATATTTCCTGTCTGACCCTTTAAGAAAACTGCTGAACAAATTTTGAGACCAAAACCATTCAGATAAACTGTTTATTGGCTTGGATTGAGTCATTCACCAAATAATTATTGAGCCACCTGTTAGGTGCCAGGCAATGTGCGAGGTGATGGAGAAGCAAAATCAAACATGTCTTACAAAACTATTTGATATTCTTTTTTATTATTAATTATAACAGCAGTTGCAAAAAGCTAATATGAATTATAAGAGCTAGGAAATATTCATAAGGCAGATCTCATTTGTCTGAAGCAGTACAAATGCAGCATCTCTTAGGCAGTGACCATATCAGTTATCTGACACCATGGATAGCACACCTCCTTTTTTCTGGTTCTCCTGATTCCGTCCTATGCTACTGAGTTATTTTTCCTATAGTATTTATTACCATACAGTTAACTTATTTACTATGTCTATTATTGTCTGTGTCCTCTTGCTCCAGTCTAAGCTCCATAAGGGCTAGCATTTTTGTTCTGTTTACAGGTCCAAGTACATGACACACATAGTAAGCAGTTAGTATGAAAGAGACCTGCTTTACATACTCTTCTTATTAGATGTATTAATATATTTAGACAGCATCAGCGTTTTGGTGTTAGCTATAATTTTGTTGATTCAAAATGAAAATAAGTTGCTGAGCTAAATTGTGTATCTTTTGAATTTGTTTTACATGTTCTTTATTGAGAAAACTAGTATTTCCAAATTCTAACCTCTTCACTGTATCACTGTTCATGTAGTTTTTTTCTCAGGAGAGATAGATAAATGTTTACTAAAAGTTATTTAGAGTAGTTGAGTAATATATTTATTGAATAGAAAAATGCACTCTAAGGTTAAAGCTTACGTTAACTTTTCTGATGGCATTGAGAAGGTAATGTGTTTACATGTTTAATTGCCATTAAAATAATAAGAATAATTTCTCATAAAATTTGTTAGTTTTAGTTATATTTGTGAGTATGTTTTGGTGATAATTGATTATCCTGCCTACATAGTTTGCAAAATTAGTAGGGAGAACAGTATTCTGAAGCCAAGTTTCCATGAGTTGATATTTCACGTTCATGTTTGTGACCCGAACCTGTATTCCTTCAGACATTGAGAAAAGCCAAATGTTCTCATAAGCAGCAAGGATTTTCTTCATGGAAAACTAAGAAGTAAAAATGTAGCCCAAATAAAAGTATAATGTGTATATTGAATATTGTAGGTAGATCTATCTATATAAATATGAATAAATGCTGTTATGTATTTCATTGAATGATTTTTTTCTTGGTATAATTTTTAAAATTAAAAAATAAAATAAAAATTGAATTCATGAAGGGAATAAAAAAATCTAGAAATATTTCCACTTTTAGTTGAGCAGGCATGCATCATCTGTAATTCTAATGACCCTGCAAAATAGTATTTCTGTTTACATTTTAGAGATGAGAAAACTGACTTTCAGGGAGATTAATAGCTTGCCATGGTTCAAGAACTAATAAGTAATAAAGGCAATATTGTAAGTCAGGGCTTTCTGTCTCTCTGAATACCTTATTCTTTATCGCTTAGCATATCAATTTCTCATTTATTGTCATGACATGCAACCAGAGGACTGTATTCTATATCAATACTTCATTTAAAAATTTTATGTTTTATAACATTCACATTATACAATTTTAAATTTAAAATTTTCATTTTGTAGTATGCTTCTAAATAACTTGTGAAGAGTACTCTACAAAAGGAAATGGTTTCCTAATGCCAGGGAGTGGTGCATGGAGGGGATAAATGCCTCCTTGTTTGCCATTTACAAGTTAAAACCATTGGTTTCCAATTTTAACCTGATACATATTCTTTCATTTTAACTTTCTCATCCATTAACATATATTAGGCCTTATATAGCCACATATACAGATGCACGTGATCAGCAATATGATTTTCAGAGTTTGTTTTTATTTAAAATATTTAATATTTCAAAAATTTTTAAGTGAAACTATTGTGTATAAAGGCATTACTAAAAGAAATCTTTATTGTATAAATTGACTGCTAAAGAGCCTGGGATGTTACATGATACTTTTTATGGCTGTAATTTAATTTGTTCATATTATTAACTGGGATTACCATGCCGTGTTACCCAAGAAATTGAGATAACTTCATTCTGTAGCCCTTCATATAAAGTTCACTTCTAGTCTTTCGAAATTCAGATTGTCTAAAAATGAATATTTTGCCTCATTTAATGAGTTTTCCTTTTTGAAAGCATTGAGAAATGTATTTTCTTTATGGTGATTTGAGGTTATATGACTTATGAACCTTTGTATTCTGGTTCAGTATAGAATTTGATATTGTCTGGATAGAACAGACACCTAAAATTTCAGATAGCCCTCAGATTTCACATAAGAATGAGAAGGGCTCATTAAACTTTTCATTTGATGGAAGGCTGAGAAACCACAGGACAGTGAAGGAATTAGCATTTCTGATAAAGGTAATATGTTTAAGTCTTACGGTGGCATATGAAAAAGCACTAGTCTTGAAAAATTGGGAAATTTAAGTTTTAATATTATATCTAGTTCTGTAACTTTCAAATGACTCCCTACAACTGCCTCTCATTCCTACCTCTTATTCATCACAAATTTAACTTTTCCCCTTTTACAGTAGAGCATAAATCCAGGAAAGAGTGAAACATTAATCATAATAGTGTAGTGAAATTGTTTCGTGTGTATGTAAACATTATTAAATGTTAATTCTTATTATAATTATTATAATGGAGGACTTCATAAATTCTATTTATTAATACCAGAGATTGCTTTAAAGTAGTATCTGTTGAATGAGTATATGAACAAATTTGGAACTTTGAACTCCAAAATTATTCAGATCCTCCTTTTAAGTGGAAGATCTTTCTCCTTGGTTTTGGAAACATTAAAGTTAAAAGATACCTTAATATTGGTATTTAATTGCCAAAGAGAAATTATAGAGTCCTCCTAAAGACAAATGAGGTAAAGAAAAAAAATTGATGAGCTAAATTGTTAATTTTTGTTTGTTTTATCTGTTCTTCAGATCATTGAGATTAAAATTCAGACATGGATGCAGTCCTCCTTTGGGTTTTTGTTAGAGTCCGTTGCATTGGTTTGCTCCATATCAGACAGTAATACTGCCCAAGATGATTCCTGATTTAAGGATGGGATTTTTTTTTTTGTAGTCCATCTTTGTTTATGTATCAGTTAAGTCTTATGAAACTTAAATTCCTCCACTATTGAAATTTCAGTTTTTCCTCCATCAGAGGGAATAGTGATAATGGAATCATTTTGTCTAAATAGTTGGCTAATAGTATAAAATGTGGAAGGTAGAAACTTAAATACAGAATAATGATTTGTTTCTATTCTTCTTTATCTGATTCCTAAGCATTAACATTTTTTCTTCTGTTTCTGATGTTTTAAAGATCCTTCCAAAAGTGTCCTACGTGCATGAAAACTGTTTAGGTTTTTCCTAAGTGCTTTATTTTCTTGATATTTTCATTTTGTACAATGAATTTGCCATTTACTTTTGATGAAGTTCATATCTGTATGGTATCTTTAGATTCTTATTTCTTGGATTTAGAAGATAATTTGAATGTTTGATTTTTAAAAGGCTTTTATAGATGGCTTTGGTAGTCAAATTTTGTTTGTAACTAATCTACTGTAATTTAATTATCAGGGACTGGTGGGGGGTCATCCATGTATTTATATTTCCTGTTTCACATGTTTACAAATATGTGATGATCGTCATTGGCTTTTTTCCCCTAATGTTTTTGAACTTCAAGGAATGAAGGCTCTGTATAAATACTCACCTCTCTGTATGTGCAGTTTCTTGCATTTTCATTGGCTTTAAGTAACCTGCTATACATATAAATGTACGTTTAAAAAGATGGTCCTTCCAAAAAACTTTGCTTGGGGTCTGTGCTGGGAGGATGATTTAGATGGATGGAGAGGATCACTTGCTTTACTGTTTATCATTTTCCCAGACAAATCTATGGAGACAGGCTGCTGATAGGATAGGAGAAAAACAACAAAAACAAATAAGTGCTTTTGTCTGGAACTGAATTGTATTATCTGTACTGTCAGCTAGAGTCTTTGCTCACTTACCCAGACTATCTTTACAGGGATTAAAACTTCCCCCTGCAGTAGTGATAGCCTTTAGTATGCTACAGCCTCATATCCAGTTTTTTAAAAAAAATCTGGCTGTAAACAGTTTTTAACAGCTTGCAAAATCCTCACCAGTTCAACCTTTGGGGAGAGGGATTATGCTGATGAACCAAATAAGAGTATCAGTAATTATATTTCACATCACCTGCATTTCATTTTTAGTTTCCATATATAGCTTCTCACAACCCCCAACTCTGAGCTTGATATGGAACTTTTATATTTTGTCATCTTTGTCAAACTTAAGAAAATCATGGGGATATACAATAATGGATACACTGGCAATTCAAGAGTTATTTTGAGGACATTTCTAATTTTTTAAAGTTATAATAATTTTGACTCTGCATGAAAGGTTAGAGGGAGAGAGTTATAGAAACAAAAAACAAAAAGGAGAAATACGTCAAAAGATTCTATAAACCAAGCAAAAACTATTAGAACTAGTGTCTGTATCAATGTCTGAGATATCTAGGAAGCTGATAAACTGTTGTTGTTTTTTTCCTTTAAAATTGCTAATAATGGGGATTTTACAATCTTCTGTGGAAGTGGTTCTCAACCTAGTGATCTCCATCCTATGCCAGGACATTTGGCAATGTCTGAAGACATTTTTGGTTGTTGCAAGTGCAGTCATGATACTGACATCCAGTAGGTAGAGGCCAGGAATACTGCTGAACATCCCATAATGTACAAGAGAGCTTCCACAGCAAAGTATTATCTATCCCAAAAGTCATTCATGTTGAAGTTGAGAAACCCTGCTCTCAAACATGGATTTTTAATCTTGATAGTTTTTCAAAATGAATAGCCACAGTGATATTTACAGTGTTTTATAGAGAGATTTTATTTTGTTTGTTTGAATTACTAATAAGAGAGAAAGAGAGGCTTTTGATTTTGATCTGGGGGATTTATGGACACAGTAGACACAAACATTCTCTGCAAAGTGTTTATGAAGACAATATGATGACTTGATTATACAGAGAAATGAAAAGCAGTCTTACTTCATCATAGAAGGACATGAGGAATTTTATAATTTTTTTTAACTTCACAGATATGAAACTTCTATTTTGTAGGAGAGGGCTTGTATAGAATTTTTTTCTGTGTTGGTGAATTAAACCATCTAATAAAAATAATAAAAATATGTAAAATTAATTATTTTAGCAGATTATTCAGCAGACCAAAGCTCTGAATTCAGTTCTTACATGAGACTGTGGGTAATTTATTTAATGTCTAACCCTCAGTTAACAGATCTGGAAAGTCATGTGGTGGTTTTAAACTTTAAACTGTCAAATGGATGTTTGCTAATTTATATTGACATTAACTTTTCTCAGATAAATTAGGAGAATTGTCCAACCTTTAATTGATTGCTGCACCTCAGTGTAAGAAGTAGGCATTCCCTTTTTCAGTCCACATATGGAGCTATTGTAACTCCATTCACTTTCATCATCACCTACTCAATCACAATAATCTGCAGTAGAAGGTAGTATATGTAACCACACATATGTAAACAAAGACATACCTAGTAACTTAGTAATAGGGAAGTTAGAGACAGACAAAAAGTGCTTACATTGCCTTCCAGAGGAACCTGGCCTGGAATCCCGGACATACCCATAGTAACCATTGAGGTTAATGGAGCTAGTGCACAGGGTAAAGCATATAGCCTCTAAAGAGATTTACTAATATGGCATCCATTTTGCTAAAATAAAAAAAGACATTGGGGACTAAATGTAAGTTATCTTCTTGGCTCCACAATATTACAAAAAATGCAATCAATTGCCCTTTTTTGTTTTAAAGTTATGTTTTCTGCTATACTTCCCACACCTCCTTAATTAACTGAATTCATGCTATGAAAAAATGCATTCTGTAAGGGAGGAAATGGTGAAAACATTGCAGCTTGAAGTAACAAATCATAGCAAGTCACTTTACCTTCGTTCATATGTTTAAGAAGTTGTCTCTTTCATGGAGACACACAGGAGATCTGCATTCTGTCACCACCAAAAGTCTTCTTAGAGTTTTGTTGTTTTATTTTGTTTTAATTAAGGGACCTGCTAGAGCTATGAAGTTACTGTAGAGAAAAATTTAGAGAAAAAAATTAGATCTTAACTAGAGGTGAAAAATGCAGTTTGATGATCTCTTTGAGATTGTAATGTATAGAATAAATTGTTTCACTGATAACAGAAAGTAAAGTGATAAATTTCAAGTTATCCTATATTCTGTATATTCTTGTAGTTTTTCATTTTAAAGAATACTTTGTTTAGGTGATATTTTGAATAGGCAATATATGTTACAAGATTCAGAGATCTAAACTGTATAGAAAGATATACATGGTGATAACTTCTTCATCCCAGCCTTGTCTCCCTCACCTCATTTTTGTTAGTCTCTTTCTTCTTCCAATTCTGTTTTTATTGAATACATATACAAGCAAATTTGTATATTTATTGTTTCCAATACCTAGGAGAGCTCTCACAATAAAGTGTTATACAAATATACAAAATGTAGGAAACTATGCATACTGTTCAGTGCTTTGCTTTTTTCCTTAGCCCTGTATTCTGGAAATCTTCCCTTCTCAGTACATGGATATTTTCCTTATCCATTTGTAGGCTGCATGGGTACAGAACCACTTACAAATAGTACCCTACTAATGGACACTTCGACTGTTGCCAGTTTTTTGTCGTAACTAACAGTTACGACAGTGAATAATCTTATCCAAGTGTTATTTTGTACTTGTGCAGGTTTGTTGTAATGTGAGATTGCTGAGTGAAAGGATAAATGCCTTAGTAATTTTGGTAGATTTTGCCTTATTTCTTTCTATAGTAGTTCTACCATTTTGCCTTTTCATTAGGAATTTTGAATGTGTCAGAATTTCCAGGTTGGTACTAGTAGTTAATGGTTAATTTAAAAAGTCAGCCAAATAAAGAATCATTAAAACATATTATACAAAATTTAATGATTTCACTTTAACATAAAACACTTAAATAATCATTAACTTGCTACTCATTTGCTTTAGGAATAACGCTTTTTTTTTTTTAAGCATAGAGTTTAGATTAGAGTTTCATGATATCTCATATCTAAACATCATCTATTGATTTCAATGTTTGGCTTCTATGGAGTGAAAACTTAGGGCACCCTGAGTGTTCCCACTTTTTTACAGATGTTCTGCTTATATCAAATTAACCATTACTTTAGTTAACTCACCTTTATTGAATTTTCCTAATCATTTGCCTTGGTTTTCCCAGAAGCAGCAATATTCTTTTAACAGCCATATTTTATTGGTTTATATGATATTTATTTACATCACATTACTTTAATATTAAATAATTGTTAAGCTATAGTTTTTATTCAGAATTTTAAAATTGTGTTTTATTCACTGATGTGTCATTCTTTAGGGGTGTCTGGACATATTAAGTACTAAGATACGTATTGAATAGAAGAGAGGAAGAAAAAGAGATAGTATGGAAACAGACTCTGCTGGCTCTTGGTATGCACCCTGAACAAGAGAACAAAGGTTAGGCAAGGAAGAGGAAATTGAGGCATAAGCAGAGGGTTATCTTATCAGCCAGGGATGTTTAGCCTGCCACACTAAACAATTGTGCATCAGAAAATTGAGACTTTTGTGATACTTTCTCTGTGATGAACTTGAAAGAAGAGTGACCTAAAGGAAGTCTGACTATAGGTTCTAACTCATTTACTTAGCATAGGTGCCAGACTGAGCTAGACATCTATATATTTCACTCTTGCCCAACCAGGAGTTTACTCTTTGGAAAAGATACTGAGACTAATTGAGTGTTTTCCAAATTTCATATTCTCCCATGCATTGTCATGAATTTGCCATATTTACCTTACTGTTATTTACTTTATATTTTTCTTCAGTTGACATTTTAAACACTTACATTTAATGAGTAAGGACAATTTATATTTCCCTAAAAGGAACACTTGCTATAACTAAAAACAACAGTATAAATAAATACAATGAAAACAAAACAGTGCTATTAAACAGAAGTTAAATATGGCCTTTGCAGAGGGCTCTGAGCAAAACGAGATGTGTGGTTGTTTAGAGAGACATGAAAAGCACACTACTCGTAAATGGAAACTTTCTTATTTGATAAAAGACCATGATGTATGCAGCCTACTCTCATGTGGTTCAAAAAATAACAAAACAAAAACAGAACAAAAGCAAACAACAGAAACCCACAATGCACATGAGCAAAACAACAGAGATGAGGCAGAAGAATAAAATGTTAATAAGAGATGAAGTTGAATAAAGGTTATATGGGGTTTTTTTGTACTATTCTTATTCTTGCAATTTTAATGTGAATTTGAAATTCTCTCTAAAGAAGTTTAAAAATTATCCTGTGAAAATTGGAAAATTGAAAAGGGAATACATTTTTAATGTTATTTACTGTAGTATCCATGTATCATCTAAATGCATCTCAGGTTGTCTTAGGTACCCTCCTCTTCTGGAAATAGTGTACTAGGTGATCTCTAAGGCCCTTTCCAATTCTAGTGTTCAGTGACACAGGGTGCATTGTATTGAGGCAGCAGAATTAGAGCTACCTGTGCTCTCAATTCAGTGTTTCAGTGAAAAACATTATGGAGGCTCAGCCTGAGGAAAGACTTTCTTCAGATACAGTAACCTGAATGGGTCAAAGAGTCAAAGTAGCTTAGGAGAAAAACCCTAGACTGTTTCAGTTGTGAGGAAGGGAAATGTTAGGTAAGAAAGTTTTTGAGAGGCTTCAAAGAGGCTTCTGCCTAACACACAAAATAATACTTTTTTTTTATTTCTTATAGTAGTAATACTGATCCTGCTATATGTTATTTCTGATAACTGGAGACTTTAAGAAGTTTGAGTTGGATGTATTTCTCAAAAACACTACCACTACCATTAACTGAAGATTTTTTATGTGCTGATGCTGTTCTAAATTCTTTATATAAATTAGCCCACTCATTTAGTTATTACAGCAATCATATGAGTCTTAACCCTGTTTTACAGATGAAGTGAGGTACAGGGGTTAAATAATTTGGTTAATGTTATATGAAAAGTAAGTGATGGAACCAGAGTGTTTGACTTGAAAGTGTATGACCTCAGCCTTTCTTCTCTACCGTGTGTATTTTTATGTTTTTTTTTAAATATATACAGTTAGATACTTTCACCTTTTGGTTTCATTTATCACTATATCTTACTTAGTTCATGCCTTTACTTTATTGCTTTAAGCATACTTAATATAGTAACTTTATGTTAAGTTTCCCCAAAATTCCAATATATTCAGTCTTTATAAATCTGATTCTGTGTTTTAGAATAACTGGTTCTTTGGCGATCTGTTTCCTGTGTGTGTATGAGAGAGAGAGAGAGAGAGAGAGAGAGAATTTTTATTGTTAACTTATGTTTCTTGGAAGTTTATTTTTTGAGATCTGAACTTAAAGGTTTTTTCTACCCAGAAAGTTTATTTTTCTTCTGTGGGGGACCTAAAGACAATGATTAACCAAAAACAACTTACAAAAAAAACCTTTATTTATGGCATTGTTTCAAACTTAAAGGAAAGTTACCGTAATTTTACAACAATTCCCTTGTATCTTTAACCCAGATTTCCTAAATGTTAGTATTTTCCACATTTGATTATTTTCTCTTTATGTGTACTTCTTTATTTTTTCTGAACCATTTGAAAGGATGTTACAGATAAATACCTTTTGACCCTAAATACTTATTTGTGTGTTCCCTCAAAACCAAGGCCATTCCCTTACAAAATCATAATTCATTGATCACAATCAGAAAATTAATTCTGACACAATAATGTTATCTAATCTGTAGATCCTATTCACATTTTGTTAATTTTCCCAATAATATCCTCTGTAGAAAAGAAAATGCAGTACCATGTGCAGCTTTGAGTTATCTTTTTTCTCCTTTAATCTGAAATAGTTCCTCAGTCTTTCTTGGTCCTTCATGATTGTGATACTTTTTAAGAGGACACAATGATTATTTTTTAAAATGTCCCCCAGTTTAGATTTTTTGTGATGTTTCTTCATGAGTAGATTCAGATTATGCATTTTGACAGGAATATCACAGATACGACGTTCTTATATCAGGAGGCAGGCTCATGACTTCTATTTGTACCATTACTGGTGCTGTTACCTTTCACTTGGTTAAGGTAGTATCTTCCAGGTTTCTTTACTGTAAAGTTACTATTTTTCCATTATACTTTATAAGTATCTTGTTGGGATATATTGTGATATTATGTAAATATTATAGTACAACTCAGATTTCCACCACTATGTTTAGAATCAATTGATGCATCTTGCCTAAACCAGTTAATATAGTGGTTGTCTAATGGTGGTTTTTCTCATTCAATCATTTTTCTGTGTGTATTGATTAACTTTCTACTATAAAGAATGTTGCCTTTTTCCTTATTTTTTTTTATCAGTATGGACTTATGAATTCTTACTTTATTCAATGAGTTTTAGTCCTTTACTATCATTATTCATCGTGATGCTCAAATTGTCCCGGTTTAGGACACTGAGAGCACCTTCTAGCTCCTGTACCCTTCTGCTATATCTTCATCATTCTTTTATACTTTATTTCTGGCATGAGATATTCTGGAGTACTACTATACTTTCCCTGCTCCAGTCCTGAAATTGGCCACTTCTCCATGGGGCCCTGACTCCTTTTAACGGAGAATGGTATTTAGAAGCCAAGTTCTGCATACTAAGTGTGCTTATAGCTACTGGGGTGTCCAGGGCCACTTTTAATTTTTAGTTTCAGTTTTGGGGGCTATGTGTATAGTCTTTTCAATTGATGATTATCAATTCTATGGGGAGTCTTTTTTTCTTTACTTCTCTTTTACCAAGAGCTAAGGCCATGATGGCATATCCTACAGTCTCCCTCTGTAGACGGGTTAGGCTCTGTTGACCTATTGAAGGTGTCCCCTTTGGGAGTGTTGTCTCTATGTGCTTTCTCTGATTCAACCATCCTCCAAGGCCAGATCCTTGATTTTTTTTTTTTGTTTTAACCTTCACAGGTATTTGGGATTCATTAATTTCTAGACCACAAGGAATCCTCAGATACATCTCTAATTTTTAAATTAGAAATATTTGAGACTTTTTTCAATAATATGGGATTTTACTTAAAGAAATTACTTATAAAAATATTAAGGCAAAATCAAGACAGAATGTCTGGAAAGAAGGAAATACTTATGTAGAATTATAATTGACTAGTTTAGTGCTGAAAGGGAAAAGGTAATTATAGATGTGAGCAAGTTTCTTGTATCATTTAGACACTTGATTTGTTCTGCCATTCTACTTCTGTCTCTTGCTCTTGCCTGTGAGGAACCTGAGAATCATAACCTTGGCTTTCAGAGGGAAGTGAGATAAACAGCAAGTATCCTTGATTTTTTTTTTTCTTTTTTGAAGTTGCTGGGTTTTTTTAAAGGTTTTTTTTTTTTTAGTATTTTTACCAATTTATATATATATATATATATATATAAATATATATATATAAATATATATATATAAAAATATATATATATAAATATATATATATATAAAGATATAGATATATGATTGAAGTATAGTCAGCTTACAATGTTGTGTCAATTTCTGGTGTACAGCACAACACTTCAGTCATATAGGAACATACCTATATTCGTTTACATATTCTTTTTCAGCAGAAGTTACTACAAGGTATTGGATATAGTTCCCTGTGCTAAACTTGTTATTTATCTATTTTATGTATATTAGTTAGTATCTGCAAATCTTGAACTCCCAATTTATCCCTTCCCACTCCCCCCCGCCCCACCCCCGGTAGCCGGTAGCCGTAAGTTTGTTCTCCATTTCTTTGAGTCTGTTTCTGTTTTGTAAATAAGTTTGTCTTTTTTTCTAGATTTCACATATAAAGTGAGTGATATCATATGTTTTCCTTTCTCTTTCTGGCTTACTTCATTCAGAATGATATTCTCCAGGTCCATCCATGTTGCTGCAAATGGGCATTATTTTATTATTTTTATGGCCAGTAGTATCCTTGATTTTTTTCTGAAGCATCTAAAAGTTATGTACTTTGCTTTCCACTTTCCACACTTTCTCTTTTTAGACATAAAAAATTAAGATGAAACAGAGTATGCAAGGTGGATCTATCTTCACTCCCTGTTTGGCCCTCATTTTCCAACTTGTTTATTCTTGAAAATCATAACATTTCCTGCAGAATTGATGAGCTAGATGTGCCAGGGCTTACAGAGCTTTAGACCAGATTACGAAGATAAAGGTTCAGTTTAAATAGTATTGTGTTAACAAGGTCATAATTATGGGATATTTCCTTTGGTGACTAGTGATTTTCATCTCTTCCAAACTCACAGAATTTATCAGCTCTGCCCAGCTATTTCAGTTTTGTCTTGATTGTTGCAAGTGCTGGTCAAGGGAATGTGGATGGATCCCTTCAAATTAATCACTCCTGTTGAGGAAACAATCCATTACATTTGAATTTCTACAGTGAGTCATTAACGTAATGCGCGTATCTAAAGTTCTGCCTGTACCTTCTGATATTTTCTGTCTTCCATTTATCCACATAACTTCTCAGATAAACTCTCAAACAAAAGAGATAATAATAATTAAGGGCTTGTAATGAAGAAAGTGTACTAGTGATATCATTTTATCCAGTACTATTTACCAATAAAACTGTTAATTATTATTAGCCATCCTTTCAGTTTATGTACACATAAATTATTTTTCTTACTGTGTGTGCTGCCATCATGTATATATGACCTAAACCTGGCCCTCAGGCGAGACTAAGTCTTGGTGAGTGAGGATTGTTACTGCTGTCAAATTCAAGACACTCTGTTCTCAAACCTTCTAGTCTAAATAGACATTGTAATTGAGTCATATTCAACAGCCTTTTTTTGTTTCCTTGGAGCATGAACTTTTTCCTTCTAAGTTCTTAAAAGATGAATGTATTCAAGGCTGATTGTTTACAAACGTTTTATTTTAAACTGGCTTTGTCACTCCCAGAGATACCATCACCTCGTCTCTTTCACTTTTGAACCAGGAGCCAGTGTACTGTCTCAGTTTCCTACTTGTTTTTTTTATTTGTTTTTGTTGTTTTGTTGCCTCATGTTCAGACATCACTCTATATTTCCAATCTGTGTATCTAAAACTTACTTGTTTCAGTGTTTAAGGTAATATTTAGATAATCAGGTAAATATTTCCTCAAGATACGCTGACGGGAAAGAGCTAGATTTGCTCTAGGATACATATACTTGTTTTAAGTATGCTTCTCAGGGCATAGTACTGCTGCTTCTCATGTTTAATGCGGTAGTAACTAATGGAGGAAAATACCAGAAATAAAGATTTCTAATGTTGTATATTGATAAACTATTCTTTCTATACATAGGACTGTCTCCTTGCATTTATATTAATCTCCTTCAATGAATATAGTATGAAGCTATTATTTTGGGCTTGTCATCTTTTTTTGTTGGATAATGTATTCGATTGTGGGTAGTGTTTTGAAATCTACCTCTAGTCTTCATCCAGATGTGTTCATAATACATGCATTGTCAATTAAAATCTGCTTTGTGTTCCTCAGTTTAAAACTATTTTTCCTATTGTTTTATCATGTGTATTTTTCTTTCTGAAAATTGACCTCTTTATTTTTTTATTTTATTTTTTGCGGGAAAATCTTTTGTCAGAGAAACTTTTTCAGAAGGCAGTTGCCTTGGAAAAATCCATTTTACTTGAGTTTAAAAATGGAAAACTGACATTTTTAATTACAAAAGATGTTTGAAATAGCTAAAATACAACTATTACTATATTACATGTTCATATATATAGAGGCTAGAGGATAATATTCAAAGAAAAAAAATGTTTAATTCTTCTTTCTTTTTCCATAATTTTATTTAACATGTAATCTTTTTCAACTTAAAAGTAAAGAGGTGTTACCAGATGTTTGCCTGTTTAACTTTAGAGAGAACTTGGTTTGGTTTATTATATAGACATGTAATCAGTGTAGCACTTTTATTCATTGTACAAGTACTTATCAGTTCTTGATGATTTGTAATATTTTCTAGGAAATTTTCAATTAATATTAACATCTCATATCAATTTTGTTGTAATATTGAGAATGTTTAGCCATGAAGACAATAAGGCCTTAAACACCTGAAAACAGTTGGTGTCCTTGTCAATAAAATAATATGTTCTTACTGAACTTCTGCATATCCTGATGTTTAGTGCATCCTTTTGTGAATGTGAGTTTTAAGAGGAAATTTTATCATTAAAATGTTCATTTTTTAAGTGATATTATAATGATACAAGATAGTGAACTTGGGCCAGAAACATTACAAATGATTTGCTCTATAAGCACGTTAATTAATTAGAATCTAACGTCAAGTATTATACTTCTTTTAACAGAAATTTCTTTGCAAAGAAAAGGTAACATAAAATTCAGAAATTATGATTTCCCATGGGTTTTGTTGTTGTTGTTGTTTGTGTTTTTTGTTTGTTTGTTGTGATTCTAAAACAAGACTACTGTTTTGTCTTAAGAGACACATTACTTTTCCATGAGGTTTTACCATTACCACTTTTACCTATGGCATATGAATAAGGTCTATTCTTAGTTACATGCTCTGTTCCAGATGTCTTTGCATAAACTGTGTTTGGAAAGACTATATTTGTATAGTATATATTTGTAGGAAGCAGTGTCATCGGTGGGTTAGCTTTGAACTTTTTTAAAAAAATAGCACACTGCTTTTTCTAGACAGACAGAAAAATGAGGAGTCTTGGTTAGATGAAGCTTCCCTTGGGACTGAGCATCTTCAGTAGAAGAAACTAGACTCCTAGGTAGAAAAGTGATATCAATTATTTTCCAAGTTTTTTCCCTTAATATTAATCTGTCGTTCTTTTTTTTGAGAAATAAACTTGAAAACTGATTTACAGAGATGATTGAGACCATTTGCCATGAAATTCTTCATGTATCCCATCTTTAACCATTAGCATAACTCTGCCCTGTTAATTACTTGCTCCTTCTTTCCTCTACTCTTGAGATGAACATGTTCTCCCTAAAGTGAACTGCTCTACTTGGTTTCTGTATCTCAATTTTTAAAATTTTCAGCTCTCTAGTTCCTTCTGACTGTACAATTTTATTAAAAGTGAACATGTGCAGGTCACCAATGATTACTGAACAAAATTTAATGACTTCTTAAGAGGGTTCTTGTCTTGAATTCCACAAATGTGACCCTGCTGACTACCCTCATCTTCTTGAAACTCTGTACCCCATTAGCTCCAGTGACACTACAGTGTCACTGTTAACTCTTTGCCCACTACTCCTTTTATATTTCAGTTGAATTTATCAATAACTTAATGTGGCATAAGAATGGGACAAAAATATGAATCCAGTCAGGCACCCAGTTTTGTTTTTAACTCAAAATGCATTTCAATTTCGTTTTACTTTTCTGTTCTCATTGCTTTCATTCTGGTTCACTTCTTTCCTTGGTTTACTATGGTTGTCTCTTAACCAGTTTCTCTGCCTTCAGGCTCTTCTTCCTCTGTTTCATCTTTGTTCTATTTCAGAGTGCTCTTCCTAAAGGAATGTCTTTAACCAGGTTATTGTGCTGCATTACCTGGTTATTATACTGCTTTACCAGGTTATCATACTGCTAAGGAACCTTCAGTGGCTCCCAGTTGTACGCCTCAAGTCTAGCTCTTTATTCTGGCTTTTTTAGTTTCAAAACTTGGGCCCCAACTTCTCACTGTTTTCTGTTCTCAACATTTATCCATTTGTTATGGCAACTAAGTCTCCTGGTGTCATGTGTTGTACACATTCTATGTTCATTATTTTCTCCAAGCTTTTGCTTGTTTTGTCTCTTTTTCATTTGTCTAACACCATCCTTATTATTTTTTCTCAACTGTCTCTGTCTTCACCTTTTTCATTAAGTTTTATAAAACTAATTTGCCCCTACCAATCTCTTTCTCCAGCTTGCTTCTCTTTAGTACCATTTAATTTAGCTCTTGATTTTCTCTTAATAGTTTATTCTTTTCCAGATTTTTCCTATCCATCTAATAACTTACAAGTATTTGAGGTCAGAGAGATGAAATCATTTTTGGTTAAGTGTCAAGTAATAGATATTCCACAAATATTTGCCCATTGAGTGAAAATAAGGCACAGAGGTTAAATATTTAAATCTCTTTAGTTTTCAGTAAGAAATTGAAACCAGGGGGAGGGTATAGCTCAGTGGTAGACCACATGCTTAGCGTGCACAAAGTCCTGAGTTCAATCCCCAGCACCTCCACTAAAAAAATAAAGAAATAGATAAAAATAAACCTAATTGCCTCCTCCCCTAAAATAAAAAAAAATTTCATAAAAATACTTTAAGAAATTGAAACCAATTTCTGAGTAAAAAGAGTTTTAAAAATCAGTCTTATCAAATCAATTTCTATCATTTTAAAACTTTTACATCAGCAGGGGGCAGTCAAACCAAAGTTCATTCTCCTGTCCTATGGAAAATTAAAATTTATCTCTGTAAGACTTACTTCTGCTTGGGATACTAGCTGCACTTTATAATCTATTTGTAAATAAAGTTTAAAACTCTTCAGTAGTAGGTTTGTAGAATTGTATTAATTTTTTAAATCCATAGAAGGTAAAGAAGTTTTTTGTGTGTGAAAAAAATTGCAGACTTTTTCAGAACATGAAATGGTTTGTTTGGTGTTTTTTGATGAGTAGCCACTTTAAATAGAAGTTTATTTTCAGTGCCTCTGAATCAAGATTTCAATTAAATTAACTTGTTAATAGGCTGCTTTTCATTCAATAAAATACTAACTTTTTAAGAATATTTTTGTTTTCTCCCCAAACTTGAAAAAAATGAATTTTTATTAGAGACTGTAGCATAACACTAACTAAAACATAGTTTAGCAAATTTTTAAAGTTTGAATTTTTCTTCCTAAACCTTTCCTCTGACCGGCTGCAAACAAGTAGTGATTTGTGTTTATAGAGGTGTTCATTTTCACCCCCTCCTCTTGGAGGTTAACCTAGTACTTATTTAGAGAGAAACACAGTTCATACTAAATAGTGTTTAACATATACTGATGGTATTACTGTATTTCCTGTTTTGTATGCACAATAAGAAGATTCTGAAAAATTGCCTTTGTGTAAATACTTCACTGACATTCCAGACAAGTATGATCTTGTCTGCTGGTAGGCAGGAAAGAGTGATGTCCTGGAATGCTGTTACAGAAGGAAGTCTCTTTGTGTTCCACAAATGATACCCCTAAACCTTTTAAGAATATAATTTAAAAATGACAACTCTGTATTTGCTTTTCCTTCCGTTTATTAACTTTGTATGCCTTTAGTTCAGAAATGCATTTAGTAGGAAAAAAATCCATTGTATCTGAGAAACAAGCATCTTCCGGGTAATTTGCTGGAAATTGTTGGTAGAAACTTCAGAGGGTAAACATAAAAACAGATTTAGTGAATAATTACTTTTTTTCCCATAGCTTCAAACTTTTTTGATATTTAAATCAAGCTTTTGATAATTTTCTGCAGGCATAAATGATGCAGGGTTTCCTACTCCTTTCTAAATTTCTAACAAGGAAATAAAATGGATATTGTTTTTAAAACACAGGTTATATCTTTTTAAAGTTAGATTTTGAGTTTTTATGTTATTTTATTTAATGTGAGTCATTAAGATATATAAAAATCAGTTGTGTAACTAACTTTGAGTATCCTAATGAATGGATTTTCTTATACTTAATTATGATAGATGAGAATTCAATTAAAATTGTTCTGAAATTTTTTTAAGTGATTGAAAAAAATAGCCATGGTTAAACCTTTAAATAATTGCCAAACAGCAGAGACTAACCTATGTCTAGTTTCTAGATAAGTGGTTCTTTTTCTTTTTTCTCATTATTCCTATTATTAACATGGGAAATAACCTAATTACTTACAGTGGCTCTTTACTTCAGTCCTCAGTCACTCTAAAACCCAACAAAATAGAGAATAACTTGCAAGAACTTCCAAATGTATACAAAGTTTAAAATGCTTATCAACCAGTTTCAAACTATAGAAAAGTATCATATGCTTTTTATGATCAGATAATTTTTACATTATTGATGTATATGTCATCTTATATCTTTTGTTTAAATGTTTGCTTTAAAATATGTTGATATTATTCTTTGTGTGTATCCCTTTCCATAAATCTGCTGCGATGAATTCTGAAATACTGAGGCTACTGTGTCTTCAATTAAGAGTCTTTTAGAGGGAGTAATTTAACACAGTGGAGCCACTAACTGATATGGTGGTTCGATGATGTCAGAAAATTGGATTCCTTCTGTCTTGATGCTGTACCATCCCTTAAACCACATGGTAAAAAACCTCACTGTTAACATCAGTTGGGTTCTCATTCAGGTGGAGAAGAATAAGGAGATGAGGTATTAGCTCACTCCCTCACTTTAAGGACATAGCCCATAAATTACATGTATCATTTACATCCACTGATCTTAGCTACAAGCCCTTATTCAGCTACAAGAAAGGCTACAAAATAAATATATATTCTGTATTTTGAATGACTGAGTGCACAGCTCAAATAGAGGGGGTTTGTTACTAAAGAAAAAAGAGAAAAACTGAAAATCTCAGCCATTATCTGTTAGCTTTATTCGCTGTCATCATTCACTTCTCCCTTTTAAAACATTCTCTTACTTCATTTTACATGACACAATAACCTCCTGTTTTTACTTCTATTTCTGTCCCCTCTTGACTCCTTTACAAATTTTTCTCCTCTGCCTAGCCATAAAATATTACAGTTTATGAAGGCTGGGTATTCAGACCCCTCCTCTTTCTTCTCTGTCCATGTGTGTCAGCCACATCCTTGGCTTCAGGTATATATGTAATTACACCTGATTCAGCTCAGACATTTGCTCTGACTTCTTCAATAAACTGCCTATTTAGATATCTCAAAGGCAATTCAAATTCAGCATATCCTAAATTTAAGTTTTGCTCTGAGTATTTTAATCATTTAATCTTCTTAACTTTATGAAGTCAAGTCAGTTACCATACCCCATCCTGTTGCTGAGAATCTGAGATACAGACAGGTTAAGAAACCTGACCAATGTTGCAGAGCTAGAAACTGGTATATAGTTCTGTCAGTTTTGACAGATGTGCAGAATCATGTAACTACTACTGCAATTACAATAGAAAACAAGTATTCACTCCAGAAAATTCCTTCATGCTGCCGCTTTGTAGTTAAACCCTCTTTCTACCACTAACTGTCCTGCCTCTATTGGCAGCTAGTGATCTGTCCCTATAATTACCATATGTCGTATAAATGAAATTATATTGCATGTAATCTGCATGGCTTTTTAAAAACTTTTTGAACTTTATCTCTGTTGCATATATCAGTAGCTTGTTCCTGTTCTAACACTTGGTGGTATTCCACAGTATGGATGCATTACAGGTTATCCATACACTGGTTGAAGGACAGTTTAGATTGCTTCCCGTTTTCACTATGAATATGCTGCTATAAACATTCATGGTCAGATTTTTGTGTGGACATAAGTTTTCATATCTCTAGGATAATTACTAGGGTGGGACTACTGAATCATAGAGTAACTAACGTATGCTTAACTTTGTAAGAAACTGCCATATTCATGCCCATATCATGCATCCCTGCCAGCAACATATGAGATGATGGTGCTCTGCATTCTTGCTGGCACTTGGTATTGTCATTTTTTTTTTAATGTTAACCATTCTAATGGGTGTGTAGTGTTATCTTATTGTGGTTTTAATTTGCAATTTCTCTAATGACTAATGATACTGAGCATCTTTTCATGTGCTCATTTGTCATTAGCATTTTTTTTTGTTTTGGAGAAGTGTTTTAAATTCTTCTTGAGCTATTTATACTTTTTTAATTGGGTTATTTATTTTCTTTTACTCTTTCTAGTTTGATTAAAAATCCGTTGCCAGGTATATTGCAAATATCTTCTAGTCTGTAGCTTATCTTTTCTTTCTCTTAACAGTGTATTTCACAGAATGGAAGTTTTTAATCTTGAAAAAGTCCAGTGTCTTTTTTTTGGTTTTCAGGGTCTTTTTTTTTTCCCCCAGAGTTTTTTGGATCAATTCTTGGCGTAACCCAAGGTCATGAATAATTAAAAAAAATTTTTTTTGTGGTAAAAAACAACAGTAGGGAGGGTATAGCTCAAGTGGTAGAGTGCATGCTTAGCATGCACGAAGTCCTTTTTTCAATCCCCAGTACCACCTCTAAAAATAAACCTGATTGCCTTCCCCTGGCAAAACAAAAACAAAAACAAAAACAAAAACAAAAACAAAAAAACCACACAACATGAAATATACTATCTTAGCCATTTCTGAGTGTACAGTTCATGAGTGTTAAGTTTATTCATTATTGTGCAACCAATCTCCAGAAATTTTTTCATCTTGAAGAAGTTAAACTCTATCCCCATGAAATAACAACTCCCCAGTGTACCCTCTACCCAGTCCTGGCAACCATCATTCTGCTTTCTGTTTCTATGAATTTGACAACTCTAGATACTTCATATAAGTGGAAGTATGTGTCTTTTTCTGACTGACTTATTTCGTTTAACATACTGTCTTCATGATTCATCCATGTTGTAGCATGTATTAGAATTTCTTTCCTTTTTAAAAGGCTGAGTAATAGTCTGTTATGTGTATACTACGTTTTGCTTATCTGTTCATTTGTCAGTGGATGCTTGGGTTATTGCTACCTCTTAGCTATTGTGAATAATGCTGCTAAGAACACGAATATGCAAATACTTATTTGAGATCCCACTTTTTTTTTGATATATACTCAGAAGTAGAATTATTGGATCAGATGGTAGGTCTATTTTTAATCTTTTGAGGAACTACCATACTGGTTTCCCCAGTGGCTGCACCTTTTTACATTCCTATCAACAGTGTACAAGAGTTCCAATGTCTCCATGACCTTGCTGACACTTGTCATTTTCTGGATTTTGTTGTCATTGTTGTTTTTAATAGTAGCCATCCTGATAGGTGTGAGGTTTTGATTTGCATTTTCCTAATGATTAGTGATGTTGAGCCTTTTGTATGCCATCTTTGGAGAAATATCTAATTTCTTTGCCCCTTTTTTTTTTAATTTGATTTTTTGTTTTTGTGAAGTTGTAAGATTTCTTTACATATTCTGGATATTAGCCCCTTATCTGATATGTTATTTGCAAGTATTTTCTGCCATTCTGTAGTTTGCCTTTTTACTTTGTTGATTTTGTCCCTTGATTCACAGAAGTTTTTAATTTTAATGTAGTCCAATTTGTCTGTTTTTACTTTGTTGACTATGTTTTTGGTGTCATTCCAGGAAATCCTTGCAAAATCCAATGCCATGAAACTTTTCCCTTTTGCTTTCTTCTAAGAGTTTTATAGTTTTGGACCTTATGTTTAGGTGTTTGATCTATTTTGACTTAATTTTTGCATATGATGTAAGTTAAGGCTCCAACTTCATTGTTTTGCATGTGATACCTAGTTTTGCCAACATCATTTGTTGGAAAGACTTCTCTTTTGCAAAAGTTTTGCAGTTTTACATTTCATAGTTGTATCTATAATCCATTTTTGACATTTTGTATCTAGTGTGAGTTTTAGGTTGAAGTCTATTTTTACATGTGAATGCAAAATTACCCCAGGACCATTTGTCAGAAAGTCGATTCTTTCTCCATTGGATTGTCTGTACACCTTGGTCAAATATCAGTTGACCATATTTGTGCAGATCATTTCTGTCTGTCCTTTCACCAAACCACACTGTATTAATGATCACGACTTTAGAGTAGGACCTTAAATGAGGTAATTTGTGTACAACTTAGTTCTTCATTTTCAAAATTTGCTTTAGCTGTTGTATTTCCTTGGCTTTTACATATAAAGTATCATCTCAGGTTGTCATTATCTTTGAAAAATCCTTTTGGGAGTTTGCGTAGGATTGTTTCTAATCTACAGAAAAATTAGGGGAGAATTTAGAACTTAACAATATTGAATCCCCAGTCATGAACATTGTCTACCCATTTATTCAGATGTTTTGTTCCTGATCTCAATGAGAAAACATTTAGTGTTTCACTCATCAGTAAGTATGATGGTAGCTTAGGTCTTTTTGTAGATGCCTTTTAACAAATTGAGAAAGTTCCCTTCTCTTCCTAGTGTTCTTGCATCTATCAATATTATCGTGGGATTTTTTCTTTTTAGACTGTTAAAATCTTGGATTACATTGACTTTGACATGTTCAACCAGTCTTGGATTCATTCCCAAGATAAATCCGACTTAGTCATGTTGTATTATTCTTTTTATATATTACAACATTCAGCCTGCTAATATTTTGTTAAGATTTTTTTTCTATTAATGTCCATGATGAATATTTGTGTATAATTGTCTTATACTTTCTCTGGTCTTGTATCAGAGTAATACTCAATAAAATGAGTTGAGAATTATTCTCTTCTTCTAGTTAGTAGAAGAGATTATTTAGAATTAATACTTCTTCCTTACATATTTGGTAGAATTCTCCACTGTTACCTTCTGGGTCTAGAGTTTTCTTTGTGCAGTTTATTTTTGTTTTACTATGAATTCGGTACATTTAATAGATAATCGATGACTCTAGTTATCTATTTCTCCCTGGGAAAGTTTTCTAAGTTTGTGTATTTCAAAGAATTCTGTTCATTTCACCTAGAATGTCAAATATTTACCCTTAGAGTTGTTCACTGTTTTCTCTTATTCTTTAGTGTTTTGGGGAGGGTTTGAATAAAATCTTCACTTTCCTTCCTGATACTAGCAATTTGTGTCTTCTCTCTTTTTTCCCTTGTCAGTCTTAGTAGAGGTTTATCAATTTTATTGATGTTTTCAAAGACCCAGGTTGTGGATTCATTGAATTTTCTTTACTGCTTTTTTGTTTTCTATTTAGTTGAACTCCCTTCCATCCTTCCTTCCTTCCTTTTGGGTGTTGTTGGCTCTTGCTCTTGTTTCATATGGTGGAAACTTTGATTATTGATTTGAAATCATTCTTCAGATACTATAGATTCTCTTTGAAGCACTGCATTAGCTGCATTTCACAATTTTTTTTAATATTTTTATTCAACTCTATTATTTTCTAATTTCTCTTCTAAGACTTCCTGTTTGATGATGGATTATTTAGAAGTGTATTGCTTTATTTCCAAATATTTGGGTAATTTCTAAATATCTTAATGTTTTTCACTATTAGTTAATTGTTATGGTTAGAGACATGCATTCTTTGTATGATTTCAATTCTTTTAAATTTTATAGATTTGTTTCATGTTCCAGGTTGCTGTCTTACCTTATTGAATGTTCCATGTAATTTTTAAAAGAATGTAGATTGCTATTGTTGGGATGTCTTTTTCTATTCTTTTACTTTTATCATATCCATTATTTTATTTCATTTCAGTTTCATATAGATAACATTTAGTTAGGTCTTACTATACACTCTGAGAATCTCGAGTTTTTTTTATTAATGTGTTTATACCATTTGCATTTATTGTAACTGTTAATGTGTTGGGGTTTAGTTCTGTGATAATTTGCTTTTCTGATAATTTGTTTTTCATTCCTCTATTTTCTTTTTTCTGCCTTCTTTTGAATTATTGGAATATTTTTCAGTACTCCCTTTTAATTCATATGTTGCATTTATTATTGTTTTTCTTTGTATGCTTTTTAAAATTAGTTTCCCCAGTGATTACAATATTCACACTTCACTTTTAAGTCTACTTAGGGTTAATATTTTATCACTTAAAATGAAGTGTGAAAACATTACAGACATCTAGGTTAAGAAAATAGGGTGTGTGAATTATTCAGTGACAGCTGGGTATGGGCCTCAGAAGGCAACCTTAAATTAGTTGCTCTTTAGCCTCCCCTTTTTCGCTTAATCTTTTCAGTACTACCTGTTACCTGCACTTTAATCATTTGTTTTATTCTGTACTACTTTCAGACTATGGTATATAAGTATGTGGAAAATAACTTTATTCATGCTTCTTTTGTTGGAATTATTTTCTAAATTCAATATGAGATTATTGATATAGGTGAGAAAACAGATACAAAGAGATTTAATTGCCTCGGGTCACACAGCTAATAAGTGGCAGAACTGGGATTTCTCCCTCTGGCAGTCTGGCTTCAGGGTAGGCACATTTGACCACAATGCTGCTGACTATATGTTACTTCAGATAATAGTAGTGCTTATGACAGATTTGTTGCTTTTTTAAGCATATGGTTTATAAGTCTAATTATTTTCTTATCTTTGGGTGTTTTAGTTTTAAAAATGTACAGTTTTTCTCCCATTTTCTTTGGGCCTCTTCAGTACTTCTTAAAATAGCTCATTAAAAATTTATTTCAGCACTTTTTAACTTTTTTGAGTTTGTGTGACTAGTGATTGGTATCAGAATAATTTGTGGATTCCCACATAGTTGAAGTTACAAATTTTCAGTGTGTTTGTTTTTTTGGAGGGTTATGGGGTAATTAGGTTTATTTATTTATTAAAATTTTTTTTCCAATGTAATTGAAGAAATATTTTATGGAGAAAAATACTACTGAGAACTGTGTAACACTTTAAATGATTTTCTGTTTTTGTAATTACAACACCATGTACATATATAGTCATATTATATATATGTGCAAGTCATATTATTTATTCGTTTTTTAGATACTACTTGGTATTCGTATATGTTCTTCAAGCACAGGAGCCTGCAACCCACAGACTGGGAACCACACTTTAGACTAAAAGTGAATAATAATAACAAAAATAAGATTTACATTTTTTTCTAGATAATAGAGTTGAATAGATTCAAATTTAGGGGGAAAATATATTCATGTGTAGCTCAAAGAACTTTAATTTTTATCAAACTAAAAACTTACCATTGAAATGGAAATACTCTTTATATTATACACCTAAGTTTCCTATTACCTGTAAGGTGTTAACTGGTATAATTTTGAAATTTTTAATACCTTTTTCTCTTTCAGCTTTTATTATATTATAGTCTTCTCAAATGAGGAAAGAAACAGATTTTGTAAATAGTAAGACAAACAAAAACCTAATGTCTATAAACAAATTATTTCTAGGGATATCAAGCTGAAAGATTTAAAAATTCTTTTGAGTTTGGCAGCTTTCTCTTTGCCTTCTTTTTCTTTCTTCTCTAGTAATTATTGTTTTGTTTCTAAAGAATTAGTACTCAAGGTCATTCAAAGAGACTCATTAAAACCAGTAGTGAAATTGTTCTGAATAGACTTTTAAGCAGCCTCTCTTTTTTTTTTTTTAGCCTTGGGCACAATAATCTTTTTTTTTTTTTCTGGAATCATATGAGTTTTAAAGATCTGAAAAAATCAACACTAGCAGTTGAAGGTTAAAATCTGATTGATTCAGCAGAATTGTGATTCAGAAAAACTAGAAGTTAAAGTATAAATTCTAGTTTTACAGATGTAGTAATAAAGAATATAATAAAGAATATGGTAGCTCATTTTTCATATTAGAGAATTAAGGTACTCAGTGAGTTTCAAGATATCAGATTAACGAAGTAGCACGTGGATTAATGTACTGTGTTTAAAATCATTATGAAGGAATGACTAATTATTATGAAGTGAACTTTTAGCTTTCATTTAAGTAAAAATTTATGTTGTATTATAGATTCGGTAAAAGTTGACACATTATTACACTACTTGTAGAGCATAAATAGGAGCAATTTGGAAACAATTTATTTTGTGAATAGTTACTAATTTTCTGAATCATTTAGCTTATACATTCTGTTAAATCTTTAAGCTTATTATTTAATCGGAACTTTTTTTTTCCTGTTTTCGAATTGAGATCCATTGCTTTTCAGCCATAGCAGAAGAATAGATTTCTAGAATAAAACATAGTTTAAAATACTGTGCCCATAAAGAGATAAATAGATATCCCGTAGGGAAAGGGCTAAAGTTGGAGAACTCAATTCTCCCTTCTTTTCAGGACACACAAAGCGTAAAACAGGATAATTTGTCCTGTTCATTGCCATCAAGACGTGTCAGATTTGCATATCAGAATAATAGTCCCACTCTTGTCAGCCCTGTGTTGAGGACTCTCCAGAATACTGTAGTGAATCATAGGTGGATTGTTCAGGTGCTCAGAGAGCCCTTAGGAATAAGCAAATAATCAACTGACAGGTCATTGCTGGATCAAGGAATTTACCCTTTTCTTTGACATATCAAAGCTGATAAAGGCTAAATTTTGGTAACTGTTCCACAAAAAGAAACACTGTACTATATTTCCTTTCTTCCCTTCAGTCTCTGTTATACAAAGCAAGCAAACTTGTTTACAGAACATTCAACATTTTTTTGAGTAAATGACAGGTAGGAAATTAAGCTGTTAATACAGGAGGATGACTAAGTGAGGAAATCCGTCTTTTGTCAACCGCTCTTATATTATTATATTTTTAAAATAGAATCTGCTTTCAGTTTCAGGGGTTGGGAGTGTTAGATGTACATAGTTTAATGGATTTTGTACTTAAAATTCTGGCTACTCTCTTTTACTTACAATCCAACATCATAATAGAAAATAATGCAAATAGTCTTCTAAATGATTGATACAGGATGATGGTTTAGGCTTATTTATTGAGTCAGAGCTCCACACCTGTTCTGTGTCATAACAACTTCCTCAGAAGATGAGTTTTTTTTTTTTAAGTCATCCTTACTTGCGATGCCAGAGGCATTATAAACCTCTGAATTGAAAAATGCTGAGTTAAATTTAGTTCTTATTTAAATCTATTTAAAATTAACCCTTTGGATACTTTCTGCTTTTGAAAGTGGATTGCTGATTATCACATTGCTCTGTATGCATTTCTTGTTTTATAAATCTTGACAAGGTGTTAGTCTTGGCATTTATGGAAATATGAAGAATAACGCTAACATTATGTGCAACATTCTTTCTCTAAATGAAGTTTACAAGAAACAACTGTAAATTTTTACATTTAAGTTCATCAAAGTAAATACACATAGGATGAAAAACATTTTACTTGTTTGGTAGTAAATGGAAATTTGAACTCATATTTAATGTAAATTAACATTGTTGTGAACCTACTAAAGAAATGCTCATGTCATTTTAGACTACATTAATTATAGAATCCAGATCACATAAGCTAATAGTTTTGTGGTACTCTGTTCTGGTCAGATCACATCTAGAATATAATATACAATTTTGGGATCTCTTGGTTTGTGAATAATTTTAGACATAACAGGTATGGACCAGAGCATGACTTTATCCTGGAAAATAAAAGAATACATGCAGATACAGATTGCTTTTAGATACAAGTTAGCACTGAGTAGCACAAAGAAGTCACCCATTATATAGAGTTACTCATTTGTGGAATGTAAGAGTGAAGGAGTGAATGTAAAAATGTATGTATGCATCCTTGGTAGTCACAAGGGCAGTGATCATGTTTTATCTATGGCCTGGTCTAGGATGGTTTTTGGCACTGTCAAGTCCTGGTGAACATTTGCCATGTAAATAAGTAGATTTAATTTAGAAAGCATTAGATAGATGTTAGCATTTGGATGAAGCAGATATATTGTCATTTTTAAATTATGTATCTGAGTAACTTATCTCGTTAAATTATGAATTCTCTAGGGAATCTATACGTATGTTGATTTCATATCAGTCTAAAACAATGTATCGTATAGTTGTATTAACTTTGGTAAACTTCATTCCATTCTGTGACCCTTCATTTAGGAGAATGGTAGTTCTTTAGATGTTCTCTCAGTATTAATCTCCAACAGCTGAAAAACCAAGAGCAGTTGTGCAAAAGTACCTCTTACATAATACAGGGTAGCATAACTCATTTTTGTCTGTCTTTCCCTTAAAATAATCTGTAGTATAAATGGGTCTTAAATAATTTGAAACTGGATTTGAATTCTATTTTGGCCTTTACTGTGTGATTTGTGGTACTGTGCTCATCTGTAAAATGGGAATACTACCTCCTTTTCAGAAGTGTTGGTGGATTATATAATGTAACTCATAAGAACCATTTAGCTTTGAGCTTGTTACAAAGTGAGCCCTTGAGATGCAATAGCCATCATTATTATTTTCCTCCAGAAAAAAAAAGAAGATTAAAATGTCATGGATAAATACCTGACTTTAACACTTAAAATTTTAAGATGTTGTATCTTCAATTATTTTATTTTTCCGTTTTAATTCTAATGTTGAAGTTTTTCCTCCTGTTATACAGAGTATATCAGCAATTTGTCATTAATCATCACCATAAATGAATTGTATGTTAACTCTTAGGATTCCTTTGGGAAACCTGGTGATAACTCCTTTTTCTCTCTCAGTTTGATGTTTAACACATGTCATATCTGTGCTTC